>NC_133649.1:267312589-268019416 GCF_009905375.1 Apium graveolens | reverse complement strand
CATGCCTTTAGTTTAATCTATAATATTTGGTTAAGGGATTATATTACATTGTACATTATTCACAAAAGGTTTAATCGATCACCGATTCAATTATTATTACTTGGGTAGCAATGATGAATTACTAGATGCCGCTTATTGTTTACGATTTTAAATTAAATTTAAAATTTGTTGCCAACGTAATAATAACCTATAGGGTCACACACTAAGAATGCTTGAAGGATTATTTAATTTGAATTGGATTTAAATTATGTTAAAGTAATTCGAATTATTTATCATATTAATTAAGTATGACTTAATTAATTAGATAAATATTAATATTCGAATTTACTAATATTAATTATGAAATTTATTTGTTAAATAATTAAGTGAGACTTAATTATAATACAAATAGGAATTTCGAATTAATATAACTCCTAATTAGTTAAGAGTTATAATTCGTTTTCTACTCTTATATAATATCTCTTGTGTGGCTGATTATTGGTGTGCAAGACTTTTACTAAATCCCTAGCCACCAAGGGAGAAGATGGAGAGAGCAAGAAGAAACGAGTTTGTGCTAGTACACATTCAATTCTTGCATTCAAGCATTCGTGTGGATACTGATAGAGCATAGATCGCGAGAGCGGGATGTCTGGTGATTGAACAAGTTTTGGATCTCCATGAGTCAACCAATTTGTAAACCTTCTTAAGGTAAACAATCTGATCTACGAATTAAATATCTATCTTTCGCATGGATCCTGCGGTGACTTTCGAAAATTTTGATTTTTCACGTTTTTAATTATTGTTTCCGTTGCGTTTATGTGCTTGAAACCCTTCAATGGCATCAGAGCTACTTGCGAAAAGTGTTTAATTTATTTATGTGTTTGATGTGGATCTCTCCGCAAAGAAAGAAAAGAAGAAGAAGAAAAGGGATAAGAGAAGAAGAGGATATTTCAAAAGAACATGATCAATCCAAAAACGTGAACTTTGAATCTCAAATTGCTTAGATCAATCCAGAAACTAAGTAATTCGAATCTAATCTTCAAAAAAATCCAGTAATTGAAGTTTAGAGAAAGAAAAACTACTCATAGTTTATCTCAAAACACAAGTTTTATATCATCCATTGTCTCCCTTAAAAGATTACATGAGAAGGGTATTTATAGGCTTAGACAATAACCCAAACCCAATAGGATTCCAAGAGAAATTCAATATCAGCTTGAATTAGCCAATATCTGAATCCTTCCAGGAAACAAATTTAAAAACCAAATCCAAATAGGAAAATAAAATCCTAAGTGCTTAAAACAAGAAAACCCCTTTCAAGTGAAAGGTAAAAAACTTGCAAGCAAAATTTGAATTAATTATATAATAATCAGCTACTTGCCCAACTTCATGCATCGCTCCTTAATTCCTTGTTTTCCAAGTAAGCTTCATAACCCATGTTTGCATCCTCTCCAATTGAACATCACAACGAGTACACATAGCCAAATCCCAATTAACATATTCATTCCTTGATCCTCATCAGTGTTTACTGTTTTATGATGATAACATGTATACAATATTCCATGTGTTATGTATGCGATTTTGTATTTTATATGTTGTTATGATTATATATGTGTATGTATATGTTTGAATATATGATATCAGGAGAGTTGGTATAATCATATGATGATTAATAATATGTATTATACTGATAATACATGTTTTGTGGTATGGCTTATTATAAGAATCGTATTTGATACGATTCTGAATCGGATGCAGGCGATTGTGCTGAAATTTGTGTCTGGTGTCCGATTTTGGCGAACAAATACGCTATTTTTATAAGGCGTTTGACTCGTTTAGGCCCTGTAATCTGCGATTTAATGTTATCATATTAAATTTGAATTTTATGATTTTTAATATTTGGTTTTTATGATTAGATCATGATGGTATGATAGGTTATGATCAGATTATGTGTTTTAACATGTTATTTTGTATTAATTGAGCATGGGAATGGTTATGGCTTATAACCTTAGGTTAATGGTTTTGGTTTTTCAAATACGGCTTGCATGTCGTTTATCTTATATTATTAAATCGCGAATGAACTCGAGGTTCTTCTTGTAAGTCATTAGATTGTTTTCATATTCATTCTTGTAATGTACATGAAGACATGAAGATTTGAAGATCAAGGGTAATCCCACACGGAGGCCATCCAAGGAAGCAATACAAGAAAGAAGACATGTAATAGTTAGCCTGTATTTATTTTTCCACCTTAGATTGACCCTAGATCTTTGTCATTAGCTTGATAAAGATCACATTGGATGAATCCATAACCAACACGTTTATTTATTGCACTTTACAGTATATATGCGCTTATGATGAATGTATGTGTAGAGTAGTTTATAAAGTGCATGCTTAATTAGATTAAGGATGTATGTAATAGATACGACACCCATGTCCATGCTGCTAACAAGATAAAATCTGTAACGATTTCAAGATTTTAAAATGAACAAACGATTATGAGATTCTCGTGTTTATGAAAATGAAATAAAATACAAATTTTCTTTATTTCTGACATTGGGGCGATTTTGTCAAAAGCGATTTCTTTGAACTTGTAAGGTTGTGGATTTTAAGTGAGACCGTTGTGATCCCCTCACTACCTGGAAATCAAATCATTGACGAATATTGATTTAAAATATTTTATTCAAGGCAAAATTGGGAATCTCTTTATGATGGGATCATGATCGTTTTAAATTAACAAAACCCTAAAGTTATTTGTAATCACCCAATCAATCCGGATCTATCAGAGCTTATGTAACTTTCTTAGTTTCTTTTTCAGATAGAAAACTAGAGAAGTAATTATTCATACTTAATAGCCCTGCTAATCATTACTCCACCATCTGGATCACTTAAAAAACTAGACTCTGGAATAATATTGACATCAAATCCTTTGTATCAGCGGATATGTTCTTTAGTGTCCTCTGATTTTCAATGTGGTGTAGTGTCTGACTAGTTGATCCTTCTTTTGCTCCCCCTAAGCTGTACTGGGATTTCCTGAAAATCCTTACCCTTGCTGGCTGGCTTCATTGACATAATGAGTTGTGTTATACACTTCCATTCCATTGCTTGGATATAAATCATCAATACCATTAATTTCTCCTTTAACAGCTTGGAGCATTGAGTTATTGAACTGTGCCACTTAGACTTTCAATCATCTTCTATTGATCAACCACAAATGCCTCTGTAGGTTGTAGACTCCACTAAGTAGCCATGGAAAATATCCTATCTAGTCTTAGCTGCAAATGACAAGATCCTCAAACAAATGAAAACATTTAAATTGTTTGCTTCTATAGAACATTCTCTCCAAACACTTTCAAGTTATCCGGTATTTGCTTCTATTGGCCATTGACCCATTAGTGGTCTTCATGTATACATCATGATCAAGGCATGATCTTACTTGTTGTAAACTGTATTGACTGCTCCAGCCCTTTGGTATTTAGAAGTCTTGCTTAGCTTGATATTTCCCCTTGTAGCTTAATCAAGTTCGGGTTCTTTCTTTGTACCACTCCATTCTAACACGGAGTTCCTAGTGCTGAATATGTCTAAGAATATTCTTGATGTTACAAATATCAATTAGAACTGCTTCTTGAATTCAGCCCCATTATCTGACCACAAGTCATTTCTTTTGCAATTGCTTCTAGCTTGATCTTCTTTGATATGATCAATCACCATTTGTGATGTCTTGTCTTTAGAATGCACGAACAACACTTTGTTTAATAAGAGTAGTCAACCACCATCAATAAGGTAAATCTTTACTTTGATATGATGTTGTCTTTGACTCCTCTTTCTGACATGCCTCACATATTTCATCCTCTGAATTCCAGATGAGGCAGTCCTCTCACTAAACCCTTTTTACAAAAGAGTTCCTTGTGTTGATGTTCAAGGGTGAGAGCTTCTTTCGCCATAACTAAACTTTTGTCAGATGAAACTTTACAGTAGAAACCATTGACTTCACCTTTACAGAGATTCTAGTTTAGCTACGAGCATATCCTTTTCTTACTCTAAGAAGAGCAAGCTTCCCAACCTTCCTGCTTCAGATGAGACACCGATCCTTCGTTGAATTGACATTTTGTTCTTTGATGCAGAACTGTCTGATAAGATGATTTGTACCTTGATTCTTCAGTAAGAAAGATGCTTCAATTGTTATCAGTCACTCCAATGATTAGTTGTTATCAGTGATAGCAATTGTTGAATCCATGATGACATCCCTTTTCTGCATAGCTTGTCCCGTAATAAAAACCTTTGCTATCATCTCCAAAGATTATTGACAGAATAGCTTTTGTCAATCACATTTGATTGTGAGGCTCTTTCTTTGATCATATTCCTTGAGTATGAATTAGCAAGAATACATATGAATCAATTAACCTGTTATGTCCTGCACTCCCAAATGGATTAACAGTTCTTGGTACCCAACTTATCAGTTTGGGTCTAGTTGGATTAGAGATTTTACTATAAACAGAGATACCAACAGCTACAACCTTATCATGCTAATTTTATCTTTGACTGATCATTTTCTCCATTTTAATACCCTTGGACATAATTTTTCTCTAGGCTAGGGAAAAAATGGTTCGAACCTTACATAAGGAGGACTAGCAGTCTTTGCCCTATTGTAATCCTAAACATGCTTCTTATACAATTAATGCAAGTACTAAGAGATGCATTCATGGCATAGAAATAAACAAGTATTGCATTGAGAATACATGGCATTCATTCAGAAACATTACGTATACGAATTAAGCAATATAGGCATGATATGGATCAAACATAATTAACAACTAAATCACTAATTATATCAACGATCTTTGACCAACTTATATTCTCAGTTTATTAAGAACAAAAGGAATAAGATAGACAGAACATTCACTGAGTTGTTAAGCATGTTTAGAACTGCTTAAAATAACACGGTAAAGGCATGAATTACGTCCATATTAATGATGTACACATGGAATGCAAATGGGAAAGGAAAGTGGGCAGGCAAGGAGAAGATTTGATCTTATTCGGTGCCAAACCAAAGTCCAATCCCAAAGGGCTTTTGAAGCCTAATAGTGGTGTTGCTAAAGGAGATGATTGTCATTTCTGTGGAAATAACTGGATGAATGGAAGTTAAATTGTCGAGCTTATTTGGAAGATCTAAAGAAGAAGACTAGCAATGGTCAAGTTTTAGGTATAGGGTTAGAATTGGAGCAAAAGTTGTTGCTCTAGTTGAAGGAACTCGATACCTAATTTTGCCCATAAGGCGAGATTGAGAACTTGATAAATTGTTATTACGTGCCTGCCTTTAGCGGATACATTAAGTAAATTTCTTGTTAGGACAAGAAAGGTTTTCATTTTAATTAAATAAACAATAGTTGTTTATTCTATTTCAATGATAAGACTTATAATGTTGCACAATTAGTTAACAATTTATATGTTCTAAGTTGACTCAAATCAAACATACCTCTAGAATTGTCGTTAAGCTGTATTAATGAGAAATGTATTTCTGAGTTACATATAGATGAATACTTGGATAAGTTTGATTTTGAATCATACGGAAGATGCGAACTTTGTCTCATAGGCAAAATGACTAAAGCTTCTTTACCTGATCAGGTGAAAGGGCCACCGAACGATTATGACTTATACATAATGATGTATGTGGTCGAATGCGTATGATGGCAATGGGGGGCTTATACTACTTCATAACATTTACTGATGATTTCAGTAGATATGAATATGTGGTTCTTATGAAGAACAAATCCGATTCTTTTTGAAATGTTCAAAGAATATAAGGTCGAAGTAGAAAAGAAAACAAGGGAAAAGTATAAACGTTTTACGATCAGATCGTGGAGGAGTATACTTAAACCTCAATTTCAAGAGTTTTCTTGAAGGAGTGTGATAGTATATCATAATTTACTCCTTCTGGAACACCTCAATGGAATAGAGATTCTGAGAGGATAAATCGTACCTTGTTGGACATAGTGCAATCGATGATGAGTCAAGCGGGTCTTCCATTCAGTTTCCAGGATTATGCTCTAGAAAACGGCTGCATATACACTTAACCAAGTTCCGACTAAAACGGTTCAAAATACTCCGTATGAGATATAGAGTGATGAATGTCATAGCATGTCATTATGAAAATTTGAGGACGTGAAGTGTTTGTAAAACATTTAGCCTCTGACAAGCTTGGACCAAAATTAGATAGATGCTATTTTATGGGATACCCAAGTGAGACTAGGGTATAGTTTTTATAATCCTTCCGGGAACAAAGTGTTTGTTGCTCGGGGCCGCTGTATTTCTTGAGGGAGAACTACTTTCTAAGAAATCAGTGGGAGGATAATAAACCTCGATGAAGATCGAGAACCACATGATAACATTGAACCAGAGTTGGAATAAGATCAGGATGTACATCAAAATGTTGAAAGTAATCTTGTCTAAGAAACACAGGTTATTCGTAGATCTAGTAGGATTCACCATGAGCCCGGGAGAAATTATGAATTTCTTTTGACTCAAGATGGTGATGTGATGCTTACGGATAATGATAAGCCTCTCACATACCAAGATGCTATGAACAGTTCAGACTCCAAGAGATGGCTAGAGGCCATGAAATCCAAGATATAATCCATGTATCAAAAATAAAGTACTGACTTTAGTTGATCCACTCGAAGGGGTAAAACCTATAGGGTACAAGTGGGTTTTCAAGAAGAAAACTGATATGGATGGTAAAGTACAGACCTATAAGGTGCGACTAGTGACAAATAGTTCAAAAAAATTCATGGTATAGACTATGATGAGGACTTTTTCACTAGTTACTATGGTCAAGTCCATCAAGATTTTGTTAGCAATAGTGCTTACTTTGACTATGAGATTTGGCAAATGGATGTCAAAACTGTTTTTCTTATATGGGAGCCTTGAACAGATGTATATATGATACAACCTGAGGGTTTGTCGATCCAAAGTTTGCTAAGATAGGTTTGTAAGTTGCGTCTATCTATTTATAGATTGAAGTAAGTCTCAGGAGAATGAAATATTCATTTGATGAAAACGGTCAAAGAGTTTGGTTTTATTCAAAATGAAGATGACCATGTGTTTACAAGAAGGTTAGTGGGAGCCATGTGACATTCCTAGTATTATATGTAATGATATATAACATATATGAATCTGACATACCTTCTCTACAGGCTGTTAGACTTGGTTGAGAAATAGTTTTTGGTGAAAGACTTAGGCTATGCTACCTATATATTAGGGATCAAGGATCTATAGAGATAGATTGAAAAGATTAATCGACCTAGTCGGAGTACATACATTGATAAAGTATTACATCATTTTATGATGCAAGAGACAAAGAAAGGATATGTTTCGATGTCTCATGGGATAGTGATCTCAAAAGATAATTGCCCCTAAATCATTAGATGATAAGGGTCGTTTGAGAAAGTTCCAGATGCGTCAGCAATTGGATCTATAATGTGTATAATGATATGTATTTATCTTGATGTTTCGTATGCTTTGAGCATGACGATCAGATACCAGTCTAATCCAGGCGAGGGTCACTTGATAGTTTTTCAAGAATATTCTTAAGTAATTAAAGAGGACTAAAAATTTATATTGGTGTATAGGGAAGATAGGGAACTGGTTGTAAAGGGTTACACTGATACTAGTTCTGAACCTAATTTTTGGACAGACAAGGATGATTACGAGTTTATGTATGTTTGTGTTCTGCCTAAATATAATTGATATTAGCTTGAATAGTTCAAAGCAAGAACATGATGATTTATGGAAGCCGAATATATTGATATTTTTTTGAAATAGTTATGGAGACTGTTTAGGTATGTCATTAGGCAATATCGCCTTATTATTGAGATTAATGATTAAGGAGATATAAATATAAAGTGTATAGTAATAATAGTGTTGCAGACCCACTGACTAAGGCTTTGTCGTAGCAGAAGTACGATGGTCATACTAGTTCCATGAGTATTAGATACATGGGTGATTAGCTCTAGTGCAAGTGGGAGATTGTTAGTGTTTGTGCCCTAGACACAACACTATGATGTTTTAGTTATAATTTATTAATTCTTAATTACTGCGATATAAATATTAGATTAATAAATATCCTTGGAATATGATATGCAATTATATATCTCTAAGTACGTGACTTAGAAATGAGATTATGAGAATAGTATAAATATTCCTAAAGGTCCCTAGTCGAGTATTATTATTAAGGGACAATAATAATGCATTAAGACTAGTGTATTTGTTGACTGATGATTACATCTCATTGATCATAGGTATGATGATACTAAAGTCAAAAACACAGGCAGATATAAATGTACATGGTGTTGGACAGACCCAATGTGAGATTCTACATGTCTGTTGTGTCTTAAGTAATTCTCACAGTGATAATGATGTAATGGTCCTTAGACCTGAAGTCATTATATTTCTATACGAGAATTAATATATATTGATTCCATTAAAAGTTATCCTTGACCGGATAATGATAAAAGTGGACATTGGGTATATTATGAATCGTTTGAGAAATATGAATGATCTAGATGGGATTTAACCCTCCTATTTTAGGAGTGATATTATTGGCCTCTTGTGTGAGCTAGACTATGAAATGCGTGGCCACACTCAAATGTTGATTTGATATGATAGTCTACTCATTGATCAAGGAAACTTGGATTAAACTATGATGAGGATGACACATTACATGCCTCGAGTTAAATCTATAATATTTGGTTAAAGGGATTATATTACATTGTACATTATTCATAAAAGGTTTAATCGATCACCGATTCAATTATTATTACTTGGGTAGCAATGATGTATTACTAGATGTCACTCATTGTTTACGATTTTAAATTAGATTTAAAATTTGTTGCCAATATAATAATAACCTATAGGGTCGCACACTAAGAATGCTTGAAGGATTATTTAATTTAAATTGGATTTAAATTATATTAAAGTAATTCGAATTATTTATAATATTAATTAAGTATGACTTAATTAATTAGATAAATATTGATATTCGAATTTATTAATATTAATTATGAAATTTATTTGTTAAATAATTAAGTGAGACTTAATTATAATACAAATAGAAATTTTCGAATTAATAATAACTCCTAATTAGTTAAGAGTTATAATTCATTTTTCTACTCTCTATATAATATCTCTTGTGTGGCTGATTTTTGGTGTGCAAGACTTTTACTAAAACCCTAGCCACCAAGGGAGAAGATGGAGAGAGCAAGAAGAAACGAGTTTGTACTAGTACACATTCAATACCGGCGTTCAAACATTCGTGTGGATATCGATAGAGCGTAGATCGCGAGAGCGGGATGCGTGGTGATTGAACAAGCTTTGGATCTCCATTAGTCAACCAATTTGTAAAGCTTCTTAAGGTAAACAATCTGATCTACGAATTAAATATCTATTTTTCGCATGGATCCTGCGGTGGGTTTCAAAATTCTGATTTTTCACGTTTTTAATTATGTTTCCGTTGCGTTTATGTACTTGAAACCCTTCATGAGCAACTCAAATTATTTTTGCTTATAATCAACTGGCTCAAACTTCTTTTTATCAGAATCAAACTTTCTACACTCACTAGCAAAATGAACTACCAAGCCACACTTGAAACACTTGAATTTAGACTTATCAACCATGTTTCTGTTTGACTTAGTCGCTCCAAAAAATTTCTTGAATTTGAGCTTGGCAAATCTCCTAGATAGAAAAGTAAGATGCTCATCTATGTCATCCATGTCATCTTAAGTAAGATGATCTTCATGTTCAGCTACTAGACCTTTACCTTTGACTTCACAAACTCTAGGGTTTGGTGCAGAATCAATAGCTTCAACCTTTGTCTCCTTCTCCTTTTCTTGATCAGCAACTAATGCAATGGACCATCCCTTCTTTCTTCCTTTCTCCATCTTCCCATCTTTCTCTATTTCAAGCTCATAGGTTTTTAGGATACCATACAGTCTATCCAAGGTGAACTCCTTGTAATCTTGAGAATTTCTCAATGAGACTGTCATAGGCTTCCATTCTTTTGGCAGAGATTTAAGAAATTTGATGTTTGACTCTTTTGTTTGATAGACCCTTTCATGCAAATTTAGAGCATTCAGTAGTTTTTGGAATGTACTGAAAATGTCAGTGCGTGACTCACCTTCTTCACTATGGAAATGCTCATATTGTTGAATCAAGAATTGTATTTTGTTCTCCCTTACTTGCTCAGTTCCATCACACATAACATGAATTATATCCTAGACATCCTTAGCAGTTTTGCATTTTATGATGTTGTCAAACATGTCATTATCAACACCATTAAATAGAATGTTCATGGCCTTTTTATTTTTTTGAACTTGTTCTTTATCTGGATCAGACCATTCTGCTTGTGGCTTTGGAACTAATGCTTCATTTCCTGTAGCAGCTCTCATAGGGACATGTGGACATTTCTCAATGCAGTCCACATATGCTTCATCTTGAGATAGGAGATGTAGGTGCATCTTCACCTTCCATTGGTGATAGTTATCTTTGTCTAGAAATGGAATCTTTACTCCAAAATCTTTTTGTTCATCTTGTTAGTTGTTGTGATCTTTAAACTCTTTGTTCTTCAAAAGCTTGCTCTGATACCAATTGTTATTCCCAAACAATCTAAACAAGAATTACAGAAGGGGGTTGAATGTAATTCTGGCTTCTTTTAGGTTTTAAACAGTTCTTCTCCAAATAAATAACTGTGTTTGATTTGCAATGGTGCGGAATACGAATATAACATAAATCAAATCACAAAGCAATTAAAACAAGTTTTTAAAAACTTTCTGGTGGATTGAACTTTTACACCAGAGATATATATTAAGTAGAGAACTCTGTGATACAAATAGTACATAGCTGCTTACAAGTTGAACAACAAGAACTACAGAGAAATTATTTACAGATTGTGCTTTTTCTATTTCTCTAGTTTTTGCTAACTAACTTGAATACTTCATTTTTATTCAACTTGCTACACTTGGTTTATATATTACCAATTTACATGATAAAAAGACAAAAAAAATAAGACAAAATGGTTCCAGTCTAATATCATGCTTCCCCGCTTCACTTTTTGGCATCTTTGAATATCTTCAGTTTAGCATGGAAATGTAAATGCTTCTTTATTCTCCAAAACCTTCAAACAGGCTGCCACATTCCACTTGCATACAATCAGCACATGTGACTGTCAAGTCACTATCAACTGCTCTTTTGAATTTGAACATCCGTTAGAACTTAGATTGATCATCCGTTGGAACTTTGTCTGATCATCCGTTGAAACTCAGGTTGATCATCCGTTGAGACTGTCTTCTTGATAGTTAACTCTACTTTATTTACACAAGATTATAAGGCATCTAATATTTATAATTAATCATCCTATCTTGCATTTCAATCTAGTAGTTAACATAACTTGGACAATCTACAACATCTAGTTCAATAAGCTATCCAAGTATGCAGAAATGTGCTAATAGTCTTATTGTTACATACGCTACTCTTTCAATGGATGTTGAAAATGATCATCTGTTGAAAACTACAAAATCACTTAACTAAAATATACTAAGTGTTTTGTTCAAGTCGTTATCAAGTACACAACTTATTCCTAACATTTTTCATTGATCGACAAACCTTTTTTAAAAATCTGACTTCACTGTATTTTTCTCCATCTCTTAACGATCAATTTGCATACCATATTTGCCATATTCCGATGATAATCACTATTTATACTTAACATAATCACTAAACCGAAATTATTATAATTTCAGAACTTTTTTAATTTTATTGATTCTTGTAAGTATAATTAGTGATTCAAGATCTAGAAATTACTATATAAAATTTAAATTGGAACTTAATTTAGTAGTCGTTAAGTTTTTAGGGTTCACCAATTCCTTAAATAAGTTTTAAAAATATTTAGCTCTTTCTAATAATAAGAAATTAGTTGATAAACATTCCATCTATTTTGGGTTTAGGGTGCTCTAAACCCTAGAGCCTAAACCCTAACTTAGTCTAGGGTTTCGGACCTTTAGGCCCTAAACCTTAGAAACCAGACCATGTAAATAGTGATTTTTATGTAGAATATATTGATTACTATGTGTAATTTGGTGATTATTATGTGCAGTTTAGTAATTGTCGTCATACGATTTAGTGATTGAAGAGTATATCAATATGAATATCATACTCACAGCAACGCTTTGTCTCCCCCTTTTTAAATTTTTTCGCTCTCGGACCTTCTCCTGTGTTTTTTTTCATTAATTTATTTGGGCTTAATAAAACCATAGCCCACATAATTGGACCAGTTCCAACGAAGTTCAATATCTCTCTCTGTTCCTTTTATATTATTAGTAAAATTAGCTAAATTTTAGTGATTCTTGTAAGTATAATTAGTGATTTATCGCCGGAATATAGCACATATGGTATTTATATTGATCGTTGAAAGATGGACAAAAATACAGTGAAGTCAAATTTTTTAAATAAAATTCGTTGAATAAGAGAACAAATTAATTTAAAAATGAAGGGAATTAGTGGTGCGTGTGTAACATGTGCATGTCAATCATGTGTGGGTTGTCAGGCACATTTAAGTTTTTTTGGGCTGTGCTTGTTTATAATTTTTATTTTAAGAGCGCTTTTATTTGAAAAGCCCTATATATATATATATATATGAGTTTTCCGTAAACATGTTTGAGTAACTTTTTCCTTAATGAATCTATATAAGGACAAAAATTTAGCTCTATATAAATTTGAGCTCGAGTTTGAGTTTGATAAATTTTTAATAAAGTTAAAACAATAACACTCAAGAGTTACTCGATTCGATTGGCAGCCCTAAACTTTTAATAAAGATGGCTGAGAAATAGGCATCATGAATCGGAAAAATATCACAGGCTACCGTAGCAAGATGCGGCCATGTCATATAACTTAAACTAGCTAACACGGAGGACTTTCCACGAAAATGGTAACTTATGATATAATATACTTATCATTTCCCTCTAATGTAATTTAACACGGGGAAAAACATCACAACCTCAGAAGTTTCAAAAACCAAAAGAGCTTCCTTCAGCCAATGTTTCAATAGCTTTGGATATGAAGAGGACTTGGATGCAACAAATTTTGCAGCCCCACTTCAAAAAAAAAATAGAATTTTTCTTCTTTTAAAATAACACCACCAATCCACTGAAATTGTTAAAAACAAGAACGGGCAAGAATATATCAGAAAAGCGTATTGAGGCGATCCTCTAAAATTGTTAAAAACAAAAAAGAATAAGAACATGTCTAATAAGGCGGGTTGAGACCAATCTAGAGATGCACAAAAAGCCCGGGCCCGAAAATATGGCCCGGCCCGATCCGGTTAAAATCCGGTCAAAACCCGGCCCGGGCTTCGGGCTTCGACGGGCCCTATATTTTTAGGCAATGCCCGGCCCGACCCGGTTAAAAACCCGGGTTTCGGCCTGACCCGGCCCGATTAAAAGCCCGAAAAAGCCCAGTTATAATCTGATTATTCTAATATATTTTTTTATATATTTATAAATTCACATTTACTATAAATATAAAAAATTATTTTAAACACATATATATTTACATATTTGTGATTAATAATATTATTTATATACTTCGTTGTATAATAAGTACACTATATATATTTGAATATCATTGTTAATTGTTAATGATAAAACATATTATTCTATAAACATTTTTAGTTTTTGCCGAATTTAAATGTTTTCAACGAAGTAAAGTTTTCATAATATTCCATGTAAACTGATACATTTTTACGATGATCTAGTTGCTAACATATATATTCTTCGGAATCTCTTATAATACTCGATCCGATTTAAATTAGAAAAAAGTCCGGCCCGATCCAATCCGGCCCGGAAAAAGGCCCAGTTAGGCCCGCCTCGAGGGCCCAAACGGGCTCAGACATTTTCGTCGAAAAGCCCGGCCCGGCCCGATCAAAGTTCGAAAAGTCCGATCCGGTCAAAACCCGTGCTTTTTAAGGCCCAATCAAAACCCGGCCCGGTGGGCCTTTTGTGCACCTCTGGGCCAATCCACTGAAATTGTTAAATAAAGAAAAGGGTAAGAATAAAGGGCGAGTTGAGATACTTAAAAACTTCTAGGGTCCAAATGAAATTAACACATAAGCCACCATCAAGGCATGCCACTCCTGTACTTTTCATTTAAATTTCATAGGAGCCAGAAGGGTTCTCCATTAATAGGATCCAAACTCTTATAAAGTGCAAAAGGAGCCAGTAAGAGACCATTTGAACGCTATAAATGGCTTACTTAACACAGCCCAAGCAGATTAAACACAATAAAACATATAAGAATGTCTAATTCCCACATCACCGTGTTCCATATGGAGCCATTTTCTCCCTGATACAAGTTTACGCAGAAAAGTCAACTGTAAAAATATAAGAAAAATTCTGATGCTTGTGCAAACCAAGGCTACAACAGAATCCATCCATGGAAATCGACTCTACCTATCCTTAAGTTGCTGTTCAAATTCAAACAATTTTTCCTGTATAGGCTGCAAAAACATCTTAAGATCCTTTCTTATCCTTGTCTTATCTTCAGGCATGAGATCCTTCTCAGCATCAAGTCTCACTTCAATCTGCAAATCATAACATTTATACAAGTTTATGTTGAAGATCTGAAGTGCAACTTGGTTAAAGAAAAAATTCAAGGAAAATAAAAAGTACACAACAGCTGTGATACCAACAATCATTGCATTCAAGAAAATGCCTAAGGAACTTGCTTCATTCACTACAAAAACAAGTCAAATACTAGAGTAAACTTGAATAATTTAATTCTTATCTGTGACTTTACCAGAGAAGCATTCAACCTCGACATGATTTCTAAAGAGTTTCTACCCGGCCAATGTAAAGTACTCACAATAAAAAATGCCATGGTTGACTTGGTTTCCATAATTCAAGAGCAAGTTGCGGTTTATATTTGTACATCCTTCCAAGTACCAATCAATTATATCCACAAGAAGAAAATAAAAAATAATAATGCTAAATGAAAAATCATGAATTATTTAAAAGGTAACCCTCACACTAGGTGCAAAACCCAAATGGTCAAACCAAATCATTCTACCACTCAAACTCTTTCGTCCACAGAAATCAGATTGTTTTAACTTTTCATGCATGTATTATTTGTTGTTGGTTCAAATCTTACTATTTATTACACTAGTAGTAGAATTCACCATATTTATATGTTGAATATTCTATTAGTGAGCAATTCATTTAAACCCATCATTTAGTCCAATTCTGTTTCTTTATTATTCGCATAAATTACCTATATTTTCTTTTTCTTCAACAGATAAATTTATAAAATTGAACTAATGGTCTTTGCAAACAATTAATATATGAACATATAAGTCGATTAGGGTTTAGTTTATACTTGGGAATCCATTCGTAGATATGAGCCAGGTTCACTCATATTTATCCCCAAATCCTTTCATAATATTTTTCTTTTCCTGTGTGGTGTGTATGTGTCTATTGCATAAATGAAATACCTGCAAGTCATCCAGCTCACCAAAAGTGAACTCTGGTACATCCAAGTGGCCCTTGACTTTCTTCTTCTCATCTCCAATAACCCACTCCCCTGATTACCATTGCATTTTATTGAAACAAAAACAGTAAACAAAAGGGACAGATAAATCTCAATTCAATCTGCAATTTCTGTAAAATCATACCTTTCACTATGATTGTTAACTCGTATGTGTAACCAACACGTTTCTTGTTTCGTACAGTCACCAGAAATGCCTGCAACCCAATTGAACTACTACCAGTGACAACTATAATAGAGAAGCAAATAGTGATAATGCAATATGATGAGAAAGCTGATCAGTAGCAGGAGAAAACATTTGAATACTCTTCTCTCGTGATGCAAATAGTGATAATGATAAGGCTTTTCATTTAAGTGAGTAATTAAGGGAAATTTTTTGAAATTCATACACATCTATAATTGCAGATTTCTCAGCAATAGGTTTCGGCAAAGTAAAATATAAATGACAATCACATGTTATGGATACATGGATGGGCTAGTTATGGCTGTCAGACACAATGCAAATGAGATATGGCGAAAAAGCAGGAAACAAGTGAAATCCAGTAAAGAAAGGCATGTTTGACAAATAAATATTATAGAGAAGCCACTTACGTCGCCTGAACACTTTGATACTTCCACTATTTCTGCTCTACCACCAGAAAATTCCAAGGTAGTAGAGCCAAGCAACTCCTGCAATTAGATAAAAAAAGTCCAATAAAATCACCCATTGATATTTTTGTTACAAGCTAGTAGTAATATTATATGAGATGCAAATGATTGAGCTAAAGAATTTGTGTTAAATGTTGTTATTCATGAGGCAACAGACGAATAATGGAACATGATAGAAGAAACAAGAAAATAAACAATGTAGCAAGGACGACAAGCATTGATGATATTAATTGGACCTGGCAACGTTCCGTGTCGTGTACAAACGTTTCGTGTACTTTCGTGTTTTCGTGTACCAAACCTTAAACCCGAACCCCATTCGTGTATCAATTTGGTGACACTAACCCGGAACTAATATATTCGTGTTTACCTGTTTTAGTATACTAAAGTATACGAATTATATACGAAAAAAAATAATTGTTAAAAAATGCAATAGATAATTAACTTTGAAGTGCTCACTCACGTAGTCAAGGAATAATAAAATATATTTTAATATTTAAAATTATATATATGTTATTTAGAATAGGTAAAATTCACATTTGGTATTTAGTACATATATGTATATTATATATTTTTAAAAATTTAAAAATTTATTTATTTCGTGTACTTTTGTTCCGTGTCAGTGTACCTATTGGAAACCCAAACCCGACACTATTCATATTCATGTTTTTTTGTTTTTTCGTGTTCCAAATTTTTGAACTCAAACACTAATTATTCGTATCTCGTATATCAGGTCTAATATTAATGTATAGGTAAGTGTGAGCTAGAAAAATGCAGTGAACCTCACAGATATTAATAGTAAGTATAGGCAGGGCAGATAGAAGGTAGAGTTTCTTAAAAGAATAATAATAATAATAATAATAATAATAATAATAATAATAATAATAGGGAAAAAGCAAAACGCACCTTAATCTTGTGAGTAGCCCATCCATTGAGATCCTTCTCCTCCCAAGTGCCAGCCTAAATGGAAAAATGGAAAGTGATAAAAGCCGCCCCAAATAAATAAAAAGAATAAAAAAGTGATGAAATATATAAAAACCCACCCGATTCCAGGCAGAACCGAGATGAGAAGAAGAGAGAGAATTGTGGTCCTGAGGAGTGAGCTTGCGGGGGGCAGGGAGAGGAGCAGCATCTTTCAATTCTTTCCTCACCCAATATGTATACGAGGAGGATGCTGCTGCTGCTGATGATGATGATGATGATGATGATGCATCTCCGTTCTCCATTGGGGCTCGTCTATATATGTATGTAATTGTAATTGTAATTGTAATTGTAATTGTAATGTATGCTGTTTCAAATCAACTCAGATTGCTCTGCTTCTCATTCTTTCTCTCTCTCTCCCTCTCTCTCCCTCTCTCTCTCTCTCTCTTGCTTGTATAACCCCCCACAGATCTGCTACAACTGCACCTACTTCCTTCCCTTTTGTTTTCTTTTTGCCCCTTCCAGAAGCTACGGGTTGACCTCCCCTGCCCGACGATTGGAACATTATTACTTTTAGCATATCACACTATTTTCTCTTTTTTCTTCTTTTTAGGTTTTCTTTTTTAAATCCGTCTCATTGCACACACACCTATTATTAAATCAACTACGTAAATAAATCATAAAATTTTATATTTTAAAAAAATTGTGAATACATATAATATTATAAAAGAATAATATGAAAGATTTTATTAAAAAAAATCAATGATGAAAGTTAAATTTTTTAAAAAAAAATCAATTACAATTTAAATAAACTAATATTTTTTATTTTGTTAAATTAAATTATTTAACATACTTATTTTAATTGAAGTGGCATTCACTTAAAATTTGGAATGCATGGCCATGATAAATTAGTAACTTAAAAGCGGTGCGATGCACATAATTTTTTCTTAATATTATAGAACTTTAAAAAAAACTAGTGATAGGGATAAATAAATCCTGATTATGTAATTAAATATTACAGTAATTATACATGATTTGGGCTGCTAGGCCCAATAAGAAGATGTATGACATTCAGACCAAAAAGGTCAACACATTCATCAAGTCTGATGGACCAGATCAGGCCTGATGGAACAAAGAAGGTCCAAAAGCCCTGATTATTTATTAATTTCGTAATTAATAAATAAGGGAGGAAAACAGCTATTAAGATAAATCCTAGTGGAAGGTATATGAATCTGACTTCATAGGTAGAGGAATATAAATCCTTGTAGATTGGCCTTCAAGGAACCTCATGGGATAAGGAATCAGCTTCCTACTTCCTAGGACTCCTAAGTCTATCCTAATTCAGAGACTTGACCACCAAGTCTCTTATACCAAGTCCAATTCAAGGACTCCCCCATCTATATAAGGGGCCTCACCCCACAAACTAGAACTACGTTTTTTGGCTTGATTCTCTAATTCACAGAGATACGTAGGCATCTCGTAAAGGCAGAGTTAAGCTACGAAGCACGAGAGCAGTCATTAAAGGCCTTGAGCTCCCGAATCTTAGTAATAAATACAACAAATAATAACCTTAGTTTTTTATCCATAACATTTGGCGCCGTCTGTGGGAAACACAACAATAACCATGGCGAGAACACGGAGAACAATTAGAGCTCTGGAGGAAGGAACACCATCGGGGACAACCCAGGTAATTTCGTCAACCGTGGAGATTCCTCCCCACTCAACTTATGCATCTACTCAAGGGGAAGCCCAGATAGGGGCAACTCAACCTCAGCCGCAAGGGACGACTCCCCCGACTATTCAAGGTACGAATCCTCAAGTTCAACAAGTACATGTACCTGTGAATTCTCGACCTGTCGGGTATGAATATTCAACTGTTGTTACTACTAACCCCCCTTATGGGATGCCCCTTTACCCTGAGGTTGGAGGAAGTGGACATGCTGGGCGAAGTGAAGCGCGGGGCAATCGCCCCCCTATATACGAGGTTTGGCTCCTATCCCCGAGGATCGGGAATTTTCTGGTCCTTACACTGAGAGAGACTCCGAATCTTCGGATGATGAAGTGGCCCCAAGAAGGAGGCGTCCTGGCAAAGAGCCGATGGCCGATGGAAGACAACGCCCCCAAAGCACCCAAGGGGCGAATCCCCGAGAAGTGCAGGAAAGGATCAGGGCTCATGAGGCTGAAATCCAAAGGCCGAGGCGCGACTTGGAGGCGCACCAGACCACCAGATCCCAGATACCCCCTAGGGGGAGAAATCCTCCTCTTGTCATAGACCTGGATGGTCCGGTGCGGAGAAGGGCTGTTGTCCCAAGGACTGATCCAAGCAATCTTCTTCCCCTTGGGGATCCTGATGATCCTACTCCGCCCTTCACTGAAGAGATAATGAATGCCCATATCTTAAGGAAGTTCAAGATGCCAACTATCAAAGCCTATGATGGCACGGGAGATCCCGCTAATCATGTTAGAACATTCTCTAATGCACTGCTGCTGCAACCCGTGAATGACGCTATTAAGTGTCGGGTCTTCCCTCAAACCCTGTCGGGTATGGCTCAGAGGTGGTATAGTCGCTTGCCCCCAAACTCCATTGGGTCGTTCAGAGAGTTAAGTCAGGCTTTTATTAAGCAGTTCATCAGTGGCAGAGTCCATAAGAAAAGTCCAGCGTCTCTTATGAGTATTGTGCAGGGAACAAAGGAATCCTTGAGAGATTACCTGAATCGTTTCACAAAGGAGACTTTAAAAGTCCCAGATCTTGATGATAGGGTAGCCATGATAGCACTGCAACAAGGAACTAGGGATGAGTTTTTCAAGATGTTCTTGGCCAAACGTCCCCCTGAAAGCATGTTACAACTCCAGGAGAGGGCAGGGAAGTATATTAAAGTTGAAGAAAGCATGAGGAAGACCGTAGTAAGTAATGAGCCCACTGGAGGCAAGAAGCGAAAAACTGATCTGGAGTATATCGCTAAGGACAAGTATCCTAGAACTGAGCAAAACTCTGATTCAACCCCCAAGAAGGGAGGACCTGGGTAAAAGTTCACCGAATACGCTAAGTTGAATGCTCCTAGAAGACAGATCTTGATGGAAATCGAGAAAGATCGAGATATTCGCTGGCCTAAGCCCCTGAAGGCTGATCCTGCCAAGCTAGACAAGAGCAAGTATTGCAGATTTCACAAAGATGTTGGTCACGACACCGATGAGTGTAGGCAGCTAAAAGATGAAATTGAGTTCCTCATTCGAAAAGGAAGATTGAACAAATACACTGGAGAAGGAGGGGACGGGAATAATAATGGAAGGAAGAACTTTGAAGATCGTAGGAGGGACCAAGACGATCAGGGGCGAAACCCCCAGCCTAGAGGACCAGTTATAAACACAATTTATGGAGGACCGCGACCTCGAGGGCCTGTGATAAACACGATCTTTGGAGGACCAACTGCTGCTGGATTGTCCAAAAATTCCAGAAAGGCATATACTAGACAGGTTATGCATATTGTTGGAGAAGCCCCGAAGAGGGCCAGGACAGGAGTAACATTGGCTTTTGATGATTCTGACCTAGAGGGTGTGAAGTTTCCCCATGACGACCCGCTGGTCATAACACCGGTAATAGGAAATATCCCGGTCAAGAGGGTCTTTGTGGATAATGGTGCTTCAGTGGATATCTTGCTCCATGACGCCTTTCTAAGGATGGGGTATAACGACTCCCAGTTGACACCAAACGACATGCCGATATATGGATTTGCTGGAGTAGAATGTCCTGTGGAAGGGATAATCAAGTTGCCAACCACCATAGGTACGGAACCAATGCAAGCAACGCAGATGTTAGATTTTGTGGTGGTAAAAGCTAGTTCAACCTATAATGCTATCATGGGAAGAACAGGGATACATGCCTTCAAGGCAGTCCCTTCTTCCTACCATTCAGTCATGAAGTTTCCCACCCGTAACGGGATTGGAGAAGAGAAAGGAGATCAAAAAATGGCCAGAAGCTGTTATGTGGCCTCTTTGAGGGCAGATGGAGTCAGGGGGCAGGTTCTTCCTATTGAAAATATGGATGTCCGAGAAAATGATGAGAAGAGAGGAAAGCCAGCAGAAGACTTGGTTTCGATTCCTTTAGATCCCGAGAACCCTGAGAGGATGACTTTCATTGGAGCCACATTAGAGGAGCCCCTTAGAGGGAAGTTGGTGAAATTTTTGCAAGAAAATAGTGATGTGTTCGCATGGTCAGCAGCTAATATGCCAGACATAGACCCGGAGCTGATTACTCACAAGTTAAATGTGGACCCAAGCAGAAAGACATTGAAATAAAAGAAAAGAAACTTTACCCCGGAAGGACAAGAGGCTATAAAGCAGGAATTAGAAAAGCTCTTAGAGGCTGGTTTCATTAAGGAGATTCAATTTCCGGAATGGTTAGCAAACCCGGTAATGGTGAAGAAGGCTAATAGAAAGTGGAGGATGTGTATAGACTTCACTGACCTTAATGATGCATGCCCTAAAGACTGTTTTCCGTTGCCAAGGATTGATACTTTGATTGATGCCACTGCTGGGCATGAGATGCTGAGTTTCATGGATGGATTTAGCGGATACAATCAGATTAAGATGCACAAGGATGACATTCCAAAGGTATCATTCATCACTGACTTTGGTGTTTATTGTTATCTTGTTATGACATTTGGTCTTAAGAATGCAGGAGCCACCTATCAATGGTTGGTAAATAAAATTTTTAAGGACCTTATTGATAAGACTATGGAAGTCTATGTTGATGACATGTTAGTCAAGAGTCTAGTAAAGACTGATCATATAACCCATTTGAGGGAAGCTTTTGAGGTCCTGAGGTACCACAAGATGATGTTGAATCCTACAAAGTGTGCTTTCAAAGTAAGATCTGGAAATTTTTTGGGATTGATGGTCTCCAAGAGAGGGATAGAGGCTAACCCCGATAAAATAAAGGCGATCTTGGAGATGGAACCACCAAAAACCGTCAAGGACGTTCAGAAGCTCACAGGAAGAGCTGCTGCGCTGGGACGATTCATCTCCAAGTCAGGAGACAAGTGCTTATCATTCTTCAAGTCACTAAAGAATGTTAAGGACTTTGTATGGAATGAGGAAAACCAGAAGGCATTTGAAGAGTTAAAGAAGTATATGGCCTAGGCCCCGTTGTTGGTCAAGCCAGTTTTGAGTAAAGTTTGATTCTTATACTTGGCTGTTTCAGAGACTGCCTTGAGCGCGGTGTTGGTTAAGGAGGAACTGAAAGTCCAGAGACCCGTATACTATGTCAACAAAATTCTGCATGGTGCTGAGCTAAATTATTCAACTATTGAAAAATTTGCTCTAGCCCTGGTAATGGCTTCGAGAAAGCTGCGTCCTTACTTTCAGGCTCATCAGATTGAGGTGCTAACAAATCAGCCCCTGAGAAATATCATTCACAGTCCCAAGGCAAGTGGGAGATTGATTAAGTGGGCAATAGAGCTGGGAGAGTTCAATCTCAAGTATAAGCCACGTACGGCAATAAAAGCCCAGGCACTAGCTGACTTCGTGGTGGAATGTACCATACCCAACCAAGAAGTCGGGGGGCAGGAAGATACCATACCTCAAGACAAGGGAGTCGATAATGGGGACAAGGAGAAAGATGATAAGGAGAAAGAATATTGGGTTCTCTATTTTGATGGAGCATCAAAAACAAACTCCAGTGGAGCAGGATTGGTTTTACAAAGCCCTGATGGGTTCTTAATTGAGTATGCTATGAAGCTATACTTCCCAACCACAAACAATGAGGCAGAATATGAAGCCCTGATAGCTGGCCTTGGCCTAGCTGGAACACTTAAAGTCAAAAACTTAAAGGTCCGTGGAGACTCGAAGCTGATCATATCCCAGGTAAAGGGAGAATTTGAGGCAAGGGATGATACGATGGCTAAGTATGTCCGCCTAGTAAGGGCTGTGATGACCCAATTTAATGAATGCCATGTTGAGCACATTCCAAGGGAAGAAAATGCTAAGGCAGATGCATTATCAAAGTTTGTTTCATCCGAGATAGAAGAAAGTTCATGGAGTGTGTACTTCCGTGTTTTGAAGACACGAAGTATATATGTTAAGCTTGTGGCTCCTATAGGCCTGGGGACGTCATGGATTGATCCCATTAAGGCTCACATTCAAACCGGTTGGTTGCCAAGCGATGCAACTGAAGCACGGAAGTTAATTGTTTGGGCACTAAGGTACTCTTTGATAGATGGGATTCTGTACAAAAGATCTTTCGTGGTTCCTTATTTAAGGTGTCTCAGGCCCGGTGAGGCAGGCTTGGCTCTTGAAGAAGTGCATGAAGGTATTTGTGGACAACACTTGGGGGGCAGGGCCTTGGCCCATAAGATAACTCGTCTAGGCTTTTATTGGCCAGAAATGATGGATGATGCCAAAGAATATATGAAGAAGTGTGATCGCTGTCAGAAGCATCACCTGTTATTAGACAACCCCCCGAGATGCTGACCTCTATCAACTCGCCCATTCCCTTTGCTATATGGGGAATGGATATTCTGGGGCCTTTTCCCATGGCCACGGCACAAAGAAAGTTTCTGATTGTAGCCATTGATTATTTCACCAAGTGGATTGAAGCCAAACCCTTGGCCAAGATCACAACTAAGTAGGTTGCACAATTCCTGTGGGAAAATATTATATGCCGATATGGAATTCCCCGTATCCTAGTCACCGACAATGGAACACAATTCAACAACGAGGAATTCAAGAAGTACTGGGAAGAAAATGACAGTGAGTTACGGTTCACCTCTGTGGCTCACCCACAAGCCAATGGGCAAGCTGAGGTAGCAAATTGAATAATCCTGGATGGACTAAAAAAGAGGATCGAGAAGTCAAGAAATAATTGGGTGGATGAGATACTTCCAATATTATGGGCCTATAGGACTACCTGTAGAGTCACGACCGGAGCAACTCCCTTCATGTTGACATATGGGGCAGAAACAGTAGTTCCTGTGGAGATATCACATTCCTCTCCAAGGATTCAGGCTTTCAATGCTGGGGAAAATGAGGAAGGACAAAGTTAGCTCTGGACTTAATCGACGAATTGCGAGATGGGGCACATGCAAAGATAGTAGAGTATCAGAAGAAGGCTTCATTCTACTACAACCTAAGGGTTAAAGAAAGGTTCTTCAAACAGGGTGACCTAGTCTTGAGGAAGGTGGAAGCTTCTGGTGTAGGGCAGAAAGGGAAACTTGCCCCAAATTGGGAAGGGCCATATAAGGTCAAGAGTGTACAAGGTAGAGGAACCTACAAGCTGGAGACTATGGATGGTGTTGAAGTCCCGAGAACTTGGCATGCACAAAACCTGAAGGTTTACTATGTGTGAAGCCATTAAACATGATCCTCACTTGTCAAGGTGACAAGTAGGTTGAAAAGCACCTTGAAGCTTTGATTGCTTAGGATTTACATGTTTTAGCTTTATTTTTTAGGATTATTAGGAGTGGTGTAAGGGATGAATCCCAAGAGTTGCCATAAACTTGTTTTACAATTGTTTAGTTCATCTTATTATAGAACTATTTGGTGCGTACTATTATATGATTAAGTTTGCTTATCTATTTTAGTACAAGTACGAGAAAAATAGGAGATAGCTTTTAAAAGGCTAGCAAACTAACAGTACAAGTACTTGAAAAGGATAGTAGAAAAGCAAACAAATAATTTAAAATAACATAATAAACCCCGAAGGGTAATAAGTTCTGAATACGACTAAGTCAATATATAGAAAGCCACGATAGGCCAAATAAGAAAAACAAACTGCTCAAAGATCCTTAAAAAAGTCATCATCAATGTTTCCTTCATCAGCAGCAGTGGAAGAAGGAACTGGCGTAGGATCAACATCTCGAGGAGAAACAGCTACGGCCTCAGCAGAAGTAGTAAAAGTAGGAGAAAGAGGAATATCATCAAGAAGAGGCTCTTTCCCAGGAATAACAGGGACTGGATAGGCGGTGAGAGTCACCTCCAGAATCTTCTTCCCAATCTCCTCCACTATCTGCTCCCAACAGCTAGAAAAGGTCTCCGGGAAGTTAGCATCGTACTCAGCATTTAGGACATCCTGAAAGTCCTGAGATGCCTTATACTCAGCTATCACCTCAGCCCGGGCCCTCTGAGCATCCAGCTCCAGCTTACGAACTTTCTCCTTCTCATCCTCTAGCTCCTTCTCTACCTCACGGAAACGAGTAAAGTTGGCCTCGGAAGCCTTGAGGTACCTGTCCCTATCTCTCTCAGCAATAGTTAGGCTATTCCTCACATCCTTCAAATTGTGAAGGGCAGCCTGGAGATATGTATTCATCTACACGAGCATATCCAAATACCGTAAGTAAGTATGAAAGAATTAAAAAACAGTTAAAAAAGGAGACAAGGAAGAGGCTTATAGAAGCCACGACCTGAGCACCCAGACGCTCAATCTGTAGGTCATCAGAAGACTCTACAATTTCAGCCCTGTCACGAGGCGTAATCACACTCTCAGACCAAACAGCGACAGCCTCGGAACTCCCTACCACTGTGTCCCTCCTCTGAAGGCCCCAAGTGACGGTGAAAGGAGAGGTATCCTCATCAAGGCTAAGAGGCCTCTGGGATAAAAAGGTAGGGACGGCCTCCTGAACTGTGACTGAAGGGCCGTCACCAATCCTAACCCGCTTGTCGCGGTGGGTCTCAATAGCAGAGCCCTTGGCAGCACGGGCCTCCCGCTTCTTGAATATCGTGTCTAAAGCTACCCTAGCTGCAGAAAGATACAGGCATGTAAGAAGAAGGACAAATAAGGAATTAAGAAAATGGAACAAAAAGGGGAAAGAAATACCCTCGGGACCAAGGTCACTTAGACCTAAACCTTGCAAATTACCCTCTGAAAGGATGAGAGCGCAATGATGCAAGTTATCAGCAGTGATGGCCTTGATGGCCGCATCCTCATCTATCCCCAATTTTAGGTCTCTTAAAGACCCGTCTATACTTTTTGAGAAGTTGGGCCTGAAAAAATGGTCCCAACCCTCCTCGGAATCCAGAAACACATAAAACCACTCGCTCTTCCATGTTGGATACGAGTCAGGGTTGGTGCCAGAAATAAAGCAGGAGCGGGCCAAGGATCTATGAACTATTTTGACCCATCCTTGGTCCTCAGAAGCATTTACAAATTTGAATAAATAACGAAAGACACAAACATTAGGCTCAAAACCGTGTTTACGATATTGGGCCATATAACAGTGAATAAAATGCCAAGAATTGGGTGTGAGTTGGGTCGGACAGACTCGGGCCTCAGCCAAAAGGCGAAAAACAAAAGGATGGGGAGGAAGACGAAAACCAGCATAGAAGGTTTCCTTATAGACCCGAATGGCCCCAGGCTTTGGGTAGTAGGCCCTATCATTTGGGCTTGGAGCCTCGGCCCTATAAGGGTGAGAAATGCCAAAAAGGCGGGCTATGGTACCTACTTGTTCTGGACCAAATCTAGAAGGATAATTATATGCATCTAAGTGTAACATGTTAGGAAAGGCTTGCCCGAATTCGGTTAAAAGATCCCTAAGAGAAATAACTGAGGAATGTACAAGAGATTTTTTACCTCGGCTAGCCCTAGATGGACGGACAACAGCTTGGGGAACATGGGAGTGAGATGAATCAGAATCCGCCATGGATGAAGACAGAAACCCAGGAAGCTCTTAAAGGTAAGTGAAGAAGATGAAGATTCAAACGGAATCTTCAAAATAAGCCCAGAAAGCGGTGGTGTAGAAAGCCGGAAATCGCTTTGAGGTGGCGATTCTTGAGAGAATAATTGCAGAGTAGAAGTGAAGAAATTTTGTGAAAGTGAAGTGTGAAAAATGAACTCACACTCCACCCCTTATATAGAAGAGCTTAAGGATGCGCAAACGTGTATGGGCCTAAAGAAATGGGCCTAAAAAAGGCGGGAAGCCCATAAAATTTGAATTTTAAAAAGATTTATAATCAAAAATCAAAGTTCATTGAAAGAATCAAGGCTCGAAAAGCCTCAACCACGCCCAGAGTGCATGATTCCTAGGCGTGGTACCAAACCTGTCTCCTAGGCGTGGGTGCACAACGCCTAGGATCTATGAACAAATCGGCCTTCACCAACGTCCAGGGTGCATTGTTCCTAGCCGTTGTTAGAAGTGTGGCTCCTAGCGTGGATCAACAACGCCAGGAAGCATCGGCCTTCAACAACGCCCAGGGTGCATTGTTCCTAGCCGTTGTTAGAAGTGTGGCTCCTAGGCGTGGATCAACAACGCCCAGGAAGCATCAGCCTTCAACAACGCCCAGGGTGCATTGTTCCTAGCCGTTGTTAGAAGTGTGGCTCCTAGGCGTGGATCAACAACGCCCAGGAAGCATCAGCCTTCAACAACGCCCAGGGTGCATTATTCCTAGCCGTTGTTAGAAGTGTGGCTCCTAGGCGTGGATCAACAACGCCCAGGAAGCATCAGCCTCCAACAACGCCCAGGACGCAAGTTTCCTAGACGTTGTTAGGAAACTGTCTCCAAGGCGTGGATCAACAACGCCCAAGAAACATCAGCCTCCAACAACGCCCAGGACGCAAGTTTCCTAGACGTTGTTAGGAAACTGTCTCCTAGGCGTGGATCAACAACGCCTAGGATGTATTGAACAACAAAAGTTCTATTTTTCTGATTATTTGATTAATTAGAAAAATGGGTTAAAATAGGGAAAATTGCTAAAAAATTCCCAATAAATAGGGAAAATAAGCAAAAAAAATCCCGAAAAATCAGGAAAATTAAAAAATAATTTCCAAAAATTATTTTTGTTAAAGATTCTTGAAAAAATTAAGGATAAATCCTAGAAATTAAGGGAAAATCCAGAAAATTAAGGATAAATCCCATAAATTAAGGGACAAATCCAAAAAATTAAGGATAAATCCCAGAAATTAAGGGAAAAATCCATAAATTAGGGAAAAATTCCTGAAAATTCCTGAATAAAAGGAATAGAAATAAATCGTTGTAAATGTGTAGGTCGCTCCACACTTTACGCAAAAACGGTACCCTGAAAGGGAATGAACGAACTTAACTTTTGCGAAATCTTATACGGTTTCCCAAAAGTTGGGGGGCAAATGATAGGGATAAATAAATCCTGATTATGTAATTAAATATTACAGTAATTATACATGATTTGGGCTGCTAGGCTCAATAAGAAGATGTATGACATTCAGACCAAAAAGGTCAACACATTGATCAGGCCTGATGGACCAGATCAGGCCTGATGGAACAAAGAAGGCCCAAAAGCCCTGATTATTTATTAATTTCATAATTAATAAATAAGGGAGGAAAACAGCTATTAAGATAAGTTCTAGTGGGAATATAAATCCTTGTAGATTGGCCTCCAAGGAACCTAATGGGATAAGGAATCAGCTTCCTACTTCCTAGGACTCCTAAGTCTATCCTAATTCAGAGACTTGACCACCAAGTCTCCTATACTAAGTCCAATTCAACGACTCCCCCATCTATATAAGGGGCCTCACCCCACAAACTAGAACTACGTTTTTTGGCTTGATTCTCTAATTCACAGAGATACGTAGGCATCTCGTAAAGGCAGAGTTAAGCTACGAAGCACGAGAGCAGCCATTAAAGGCCTTGAGCTCCCGAATCTTAGTAATAAATACAGCAAATAATAACCTTAGTTTTTTATCCATAACAACTAGTTTAAATTCAAATCTTAAATTTGCACATATAAAAATTTAAAATAATATAATTTCATGATAAATTTATTAATACTTGTATATATTCATAATTTTTTAATAAAAGATATTTAAAAAACATGATGATGCCCGCAAAGGTTGGTTCGGTTGGTTAAAGATGGATAATTGTGACACCACCAAATTCGGGGTCAGGATTGGGTGTCACTACACAACTTTAAATAATAATAAAAACCTGTATATTAAAATAAATATACAGATAACCCCTCATTATTCATGATCGCTTACAGGTTATAGTATGAAACAAGAATCTAACCTTCTAAAATTTACATGGTCTAAATAGAATTTCATTACCTCATTACTACTTTCCTTGTATTAATCACTTTGACATCTCCAAATTTCTTCAGCTGGAATCTCACCACTTTTGCTGTCTATTAAAAACTATTCACTTTGTCCTCATTTGATACTGAAAGAAATAAGAGTGAGCCAAAAATGCCCAGCAAGTATCATAAATGGTTTCCAGTTATCAGATCAGAAAAACTCCTGGAAACGATTGTTGAATGATCTTAAAAACGTCTTTACATATTTAAATAGTTGAGCGAACAAAACATCGGCCTTCATTGGCCTGTAATCATAAATCACATTTTTCTATAAAAGAACAGTGATCGTTTCAATATTTCATCCTTTTGAAATTTGTAATTATGAACTATTCGGGAAGGAATGCCGTTAATGGTGATCAACAATAAATTAGACTGGACACTAGAAACCAACATATGCACTATACCCTGCTGATCAGTCTGGAGATAGTGCGGATCTATACCCAACTGCATAGATCCAACCAACATATGGGGTACCCAGGAAACTATGGCCTAAGGGTCCGGTCCATCTCCGGCCCATAGGATCCAGCTCATCATTGGTCCTCATAATAATCGTCCACCCCGTAGAGTATTTTGATGTCAAATTATTTTGATTTCAAAACATCCCAAATCAGGGTTCGCAAATAACGCGAACGAATGGTTATTTTCTCAAGAGAGCAATCGATAATATAGGAATAATAATGAAAATAACTGACATAATAAGAGTAATTGCAGCGAAATATAAAACAGTTAACTATTCTGAACTTAGAATAGGAGCGAATAAATATTTGCAGTATTTTAGGAGAAATGTTAGGAATACTTGACTCAATTGATAATCCTCTGATCTTTAACTAGCTGTCATATCACTCAGTCCTGTTGCATCTGTTGCATCTGTATTCCTCTTAACAGGCTACTTGTCCTTTCTTATCATTTACTCCCTTAGGGTTATCTTTATTCTAAATCCACTTGTTTCATTACTACACGCTATCAGGCTTTACTTCTACAATTTCTGTATGGCTTTGAATGCCTCGAACTATGTGCATCTATCATAAAAAATACTATTCAATGAACTGACAATATATATAATTGTTTAGTCTTTACATTTATTCTTATTATCTACCCATCTTACGCAAATAATGTTTAAAAGACACGCTGACTCACTATCCACATAACACGTACACATAGGGCATGTAATCATATAACACATAATCACGTAATTCATGTAGCACATAAGTTGAATCGACAAAAGATAGGTCTCGATAAGTTTAGAATTGAAATTGGGTCAAAAAGAGCATTTTATCGATCAATAACCGACTCAGAATGATTCATAAAACAAACACCCTTTTGATACAAAAGAATTTAGATCTCGAAAATATTTTTAATAGAAGCAGTATATTTTTCTGAGTCTAGAGGCGTTCATTTCACATTAAACGGACGAACGGTTGATTTATTATAAATTTTTAAACATTTTTCGGAATTAAAAATGGGTATCCGAATCATTTTATAATTAAATAATAGGGTTCGAATACCTAAATATAACTTTAAAATAATTTTATAATAATTATCGAGCCTTAAAAATAATTTTAAAATAATATTTTAAAGTTCAAAATTATTTTTCAGGATTTTAAAATCAATTTTAGATAATTAAATGTAATTATTGAATCAATTAAAATTCATTAATAACTAATTAAATTAATTAATCAATTAATATTTAGATTAATTGACTAATCAAATAATTAATTGCCAACTAAAATTAATTAATTAAATAATTTAGATTTAGTTTGGAATTACAAATAATAATTTTCAGAAATTAGATAATGAATTATTTTTGAATTTTAAAATAATAAAAATCAATTTTTGAAAATATTATAAAAAGAAAATGCCATTTCTGCAAATATCTAAACTCAATTCTGATTTTTGATATTTTTATAAACAGAAATCTAAATTTTATAAAGTTTGGAAACTACAGGGACTAAAACAGAAATCTCGCAAAAGTTCAGGGACTTTTTTGTAATCATGCCGTCATCCCCGACCTACGCCGGCGGTCGCCATTGCCGGCGACCCCGAGCTCGCCGGGAAACCTTATCTGAACCCAATAACGCACCAAACTGTGCAGAATCATAGAGCGTAATACCAGGGACTTATATCATAATTTAGAATCAACAAACAACGCATAGATTGATCAGAAAATCCGTCTGAAACTTCGATGGCGACGATCTCAAACCTTTTCCGGCGAAGTCGATTAAACTGTTATAGGAATCGTCTGTAAATTTCCAATATATCATTCGACTTGTTTTTCCTCGATCTACACAACCATGTAATCAATTTCATCTAATAACCCCTAACAAAAAAACGCCTAATTTTCAATTGAAATTATTCAAGAACATAAACCCTAATTTATAAATCCAGGAATCAAACATCATTTTCTACATGTTATTGAGCTCAGTTTTTGACATATAATATACCAAATTGACCAGAAAATTATTATCTACACGATGGAATCATCAAATCATATCAACAACATCAAGAACAAAAATTCATAATTTAATCTATAATTTATTCGAATTAAAATAATTAAATCAGAAAAATACCTTGATTTCTGGGTAAAAACTGATGATTGATTATGATTCTATATTTCGAGAGCTTCGTTTTGATATATCGCACGCTTGAATCGGAGTTCGGTAACGCCTTCGTTCGTGCGTTTGATTCTCAGGAACATATCGGTTTCTAGGGTTTTTCTCTGTAATTACTATATTTTTACTGGTTGTAAATGAATATACGAATAAAATGAAATAAGAAATATGTTATTTATATTTACGGAATATTGGTTTGTTCTGGATCGTTTTGGATCGTTAAATTAGTTGCTTAGCCGCTAAGTAACGGCAATAATGATCCGATTTGATATCAGTTTTCGATAATTATCCCAACCGGGCATTTTATAAAACACTTTATACGGAAATAATGTAATAATATCCCGTCTTTCGAGAATACGGGTTTTGTTGATTCACCGAAATGATTATCGTATCAAAAATTTTACGCCGGGCCGCGCACGGGTCAAACCGTAATCCGGATCGAAAAAGTCAAAACACGGAAAATGTCCGGAATTACCAGATTAGGTTAGGAAGGAGTTTTCGGAAGAGTTTCGGGTTGTAAAATATAAAAACGGTTGAAGTCGGACGATTCTTGGCTTTATAAAATAATTTTATAATTATTCAGAAAATAATTAATAATTCATAAATCATTATAAAATCATATAACACTCCAAAATTTACCAGAAAAATATCTTAATTATCTATATTTTATTCTGGACATATTAAAATTAATATACTCACATTTTATTATATACAAACATCCAAATATTATTATCAATCATCAGATAATTCACCAAAAATTCATATAATATTCACATAATAATCATATATTGATACAAATAATTACACGATATTTCCCGGATGTTACAATAATTATCCTCTTGGTCACATGTTCGAATGCCACGGGAGAAGAATTTATAATTATGCCTCTTGAACCAGAGTATGTCGCTAAAGTGCGGTTTATCTTGGTTCACATGGTTTGCAAGCTATTGCGTGAGCCCGTGAGGTTTACCCATTGCGCATCCGAAGGATAGCGGTTGCGGTTTCCTACGATAAAAAAACATGATGATACTTTTTGAACGATATAATTTTATTGATATTTATACGTGTTTTTATAAAAACAAATATATTATATTCTAATTAAAAATTAAATATTAGTTTGGATCAATAATATATGTAATATGATTAGTCTTTTATTAAATTCATTTTATCCTGAATCAATAGTTTATATTATTGTGTTTTAATCCGAGACTAATTATACCAACAAAATTCAACTATTTATTTTTAGTTTGACTTTAATTTTTTAAGCCTGATTCAATATGATAATTTTGTTTTAAACCGGACAAATAGTATATATGATTTTATTTTAGCTATTCAAAATATACGATTGATTAACTTTTGATAGTATAGATATAAATGTCTATATTATTTATATAATAATTAAATTGTTAGTTATAGTAAAGATTTTATAGAAGTTAATTAATTAAAAAGTAAATTAGTAGAATAAGTTGACTTCGGTATCAATTAGAATAATATAGACATAAATATGAATTAAAATATAAATTTGTAAAAAAAATTGACTTTAATATCAAATATAATAATACAGAAATTAATACTAATTTGAATTTAAATTAGTAAAAAAGTTAACTTTAATATCAATTAAAATTAGGATGACCAATCGACCAACCAAAATTTTAATATTTCGTCTAATATAATATAGTAAGTATAGATAAGAATATAATTAATTATATTTTAATATTTAATTTTATATAAGTATAAATTTTTAAAACAGATTAAGATACTTCGGATAGTACAAAAACAAACATAATTAAAAAATCTAATGACATACATAAGTTAATTAAGCGATAATATTCGGACTTAATAAAAAATGGCTAGAAAATAGAGTTACGGGAGTGAGGTCAGATAAAAAACAGGGAGGTCAGAGAATTGGGGTGTCGTTGTGTCGTGGAGCTAGGTGAAAAATGCTCTATTAGGAAATAATTAAATTGCCGATATTTGATATTTCAGATGAAAAATGATTTTTATAAGGGTTAATAAAAATTTTAAATTAGGAAGGGTGGTTCGGTAAAATTATCGTGTACCAAAAAATAGGTACTGTACCAAACTTTTAGTATTTCGTCTTTTATATAATAGTAAAATATGTTCATTTTCTGAAGAAATAAAGATACTGAAAGAAAGAGTTTTGGTGAGACTACGTAGTTGTATGAACAGTATACGTGATCACTCAACACTAGATCAACACTACAACAAATCAGGTGAATAGTACTACATCTACAGAAGAAATCAGGAAGAAACAAAGACATGGAAAATACAAAGAATCAAAAGATTAGAAAAAAGCTTGAAGTTTGTTTATAGATCAGTGAAAGAAGTTCATTAATATGTTCATGCCTAAGTGAAGAATAAAGGTAAAAGACTTGCAGGATTTCAGAAGTGTTGAAGATTCAGTGTAAAAGTGTCATCGGATGATTTCAGTGTATCAATATTGATTGAAGATAGACAGTGATCGAAGCATAGGAATATGAAAAATTGAAGACAGGGTATAGACAGGGGTTAAAGAAGATAGCTGCAGTCTTGAAGTTATACTCACTGAAAGGAGTTCATTTATATGTTCAAGCGTCAGTGAAGAATAGTATTGTTAGGACGAAAACACGTGCTAAATTTACACGCAAGTATACGCGTTCGTATGTAATATAGAATTCTTTCTAGTTCATTCCCACAAAGACTGGTTTAGGTTAACTTCAATCTATGTACTTATGCAACAATGATATGGCTATCGTTCAATGCTAAGACAAATAACAAATTGGATTTTGATTAGCTAAGAGATTATACTAACTAAAATTAACTAAGAGAATTATGGTTGAATTACTTATATGAGACAAACATGAGATTCTAACTTCATTACTACTTCATTCAATAGCCTTTTGTTCTTAACCTTAGCATGCAATGATGATGACAACTAATCAGATAATACGAAACTAGTAAACGCCAACTTTCGTTGTATGAATACCCTACTACCAGACATCCACAAAAGAGATAGAAGCTGAATAGACACCAAATAAATTGAAACCCTATATGTCTATAGAATTTGACAACATAAAGATTTAATGCGCAAGTTATTTATCTTGATTATATAGGGCAAGTAAGATGGTTAAAATTACCTACGAATCATGCATAATAAATACATGAACCTATGCTAGTATGGAAAGTTCTAAACCCTATATTCACTTTCGCTTCAATAGAGGTTAACACGCTATCTTATAAATTCGCGACGCTCATAAGACGAATAAGAACAACCAATACTAGGATATCATACAATCACCACACACTAAGATATCGAAATAATTAATTATTGAAATCCATAAGTAAATTCGCTAGAATTCCACGATATTGATTAGTTCATAACCGAACTCATCATCACCGTCGCGGGCGCGTGCTAACACAGCGCGGGCGCGCTAAGCTTCTGAAAAACATTCTGAGTTCTATTTTATTGGCTGGTTTTTTATGGCGATCAACAAGCAATCATCCGAGGCACCTTCCTAACACCAATTTAGCACCAAAACAATGTTAAATCTCCTCCTTCCTTCATCTATGCCTTGAAATTCAAAACACTACAAAAACACATCAAATACACAAACAACTTGAGTACAAAAGATGAATTCGAGCCTTTATAAAGCGTTTTAAGTGGACATAAATGTCACTTAACACACCCCCAAACTTGAATCGATGTTTGTCCTCAAGTATAAACAGACTCAAAGAACTACAAAATAAAAATGCATGAACGCAACTAACATGAATGCAACGATCCCCTCAGATTAACTAAACCAACCAATGAGAAAAATCTCAACAAATGCAATTATTCACACAAAGATCAATCAAATCCCATAATTAAACTTACAAGCCAGAAATGTGCGTGTGTGCAATTGCTTAACAGATATACTCTCACAACTAGATCAATAACCATAACTCACTACTTATCAAGGCAATCACAAGGTTATAAACAGAATAAACGATAGACTCAAAATGACTGACAACACTTCAATTTTTATTGGAGTTATACAAGGATTCATGATTTTATTGATAACACATAAACAACACAAATATGTTTATTTGATCGTGCAAGGAGTGAGGTCCACAAAAGACTTATTATAATAACTCAAATTTTTGAGACCTTGTAAAATGTTTAAATGAATAGTAACCCTGACGGACGGGAAAAACTTTTGAGCCCACACTATGTAGTGCATAAGAAAATGAGTTTCAGATTTGATATTACGACTATACGTACCAAATGAGTGTATGTAAACACTATTAGTTTTCGAAGAAAACAAATTTTGAAAAACGACTATATTTATGACTTATCGAGGATTACGGGAATCACAATATAATTACGAGATTAAAATCCTACGGATTTATATTCAAGTAGGATAAATAAAAATATAAGAAATAAATACGAAAGGAATTACTTCACAAACTAATTACTAGTAAGTATTACGGAGAACGTTTAAGTAACCGAGCGAACGCATAAATGATTAAATAAACGTAACGCACTAACTAAACCATGGTAAGGAAGTAACCATGGTTACTTCATCAAATAGTGAGCTAACCATAGGATGATCAAGCTAGCTAGAAAAATAGTGTGCTAAGGAAGCTAACCTTGTAGTTTAGCTTGTAACCTAGTAATCTATTAGGATTTGTCCCTAAGATATGCAACCAAGAATCAACCTAGAATGCTATACTAGGAGAATAAAATCAATTTAAAAGATATCACCTCATCTTCCTAGAAGCAACCTAGCAAAGCATCCAAGAGAAGCAACCAAGAGTAGTATAAATACCCCCCTTGGAAGCTCCATTCAGCCCTAACTGAAAAAAGGGGAGAAATCAAATTCAAATCTCCAAGTTCTAGCTCTTGTAAAATCACCCAATTAATTCTCAAGCCTCCTAGCAATTAAACTAAGGTAAGAAAATTATTTCATCTTTTTTTATCAAGTTTGATGGGTGAAATAAATTCAAGAAACTCACTAGTGAATAGTGTGAATAATAACCTCTCTTTGGTTTCTTGATTTCAATGGTGGTTTTAGGTTCCAAAAATTATACCAAGCACTTCCAAGCCTCCACCATCCTCAAGAACACATCTCAAGCTTTCAAGAAAGGTAAAAATATTTGGCCCAACTTTATTTAAGATTTATTTTTAAGATCCATTTAGTATGTGGTAGTAAACCTAGTATAATGAGTGTTATTGGTGAAATCTTGATGATTAAGTTAAATAAATTTAAGGTTGGTTGTTGTTGCCTCAATAACATGATGTTCTTGAGAGGAGTTTATGTGTTGATTATGATATGATGATTGTTGGTGGTTGTGTAAAGAGTTAGGGTGTAAACGAAACCCCGATCGTAAACGTAACTTCATTAAAACCAACAAATCGTAACTTTAAGTTTCTGCAGAAAGTTTCGAAATTTTAAACTGTATATTCTTGAAAAAATAACCTTTTTTTAGGATATACAATTTTATAAGGATCATTTAGGCGCTTGAATCACTTGATTCCGATTTACGGATCAAAAGTTATGGTCGTTTTACTAAAAGTAGTTTACGCGACAAAAACTGCTACGAATTATGAAATTTGAAAATATAAAGGATAGATTTAAAAGTATTCATAAATCATGAAATTTTTACAAAGAGTAACATGTTGAGTTTCCTAACTTCCATAAAAATTTCAAGTGAAAATAATAATTTCCCAATTTTATAAAAATATCGGAGCCGAGACCGCGCGAGTAGAAACCGTAAGAATCCATAAGCGAAGCCGACGGCGATAATAAGAATGAACCTAAGATACTTAGGAAAATGAAGCGACCATAATGTGAATATTACTTAAAGGAATAATAAGGGTAGTATAAGTTGAGAGGATGCATAACAAGTAGCGCATGTGTGCGAGTTGCCGTAAATTAGAACGGGACCTAACGAAATGAATTGTGTTATGGTTATAGATTTCCAAGCGGAACCTAGAACATCCTCCACCTCGAGATACCCAGGCAAGTTTACGAACCCAACTCCATTTTAACTGTTGTGTTGTGAAAGGATTGTTTTACTATCATTGCATAAATACCATGCTTGCCATGATACATAGTTGTTGAATTTCATATAATATAGCGATGTTGTACGATAAAGTATATATCGTGAAATGTTATTTCACTTTAAGCGTGACGTATTATATAAGAACGAGAATTGGTCGGGATTTAAGATAAAACCCGGGAATCATTCTGGTGATATTATAAGATGGTTATAAGTCCATAGTAGTACGTTTTAAAGGGACTCAACGTCCACTTACGAAACATTAAAACACCTCGAACTTGTATTAAAACGATTTCCCAATGATCATATTCCCTCAACTATATTTTATTGTTCGAATAATAAATATTATATACTTATTCCTTTATTATGGGAGTAGTATACTCCAACATTTATTTATTTCAAACTCGATTAATCATTATAGATTATTAATTATGGGGACACAAACTAGTTGAGGAATATTATTTTAAATATTCTTTTAGAGAGTAAACTCATTCTAGGTTTAATTATTTATCGATTATCATTTAATTAATTATTATTCTTAAAGGGTTTATTATTGATTTAAAAATCATAGATCCTGATTTCAGAATATCATTCGAATAATTTCAGATCGTCGGTGAATATTATCCCGACTTATTTAATATGTTGAATATAGTTTCAAGGAGAAACTTTTTCCCCTTATTAATTATCTGTTGACAACGGTCAACTCACATCCTTAGTACTTCCTCCGAAATTTTTGGAAGTACGTATATACATATATATACACTTATATCTTAGAGAGATAAGCTATTTCTATCAACAAGCAAAACGCTTGGGGAACTTCGATGTGGTTCGAGTTCTCGAGATTGATAGAATTCTTTTAAAGGACAAGGGAGGGGTAGACTCTGGTACTATGTGTGCTAGATGGACTGCCAAAGGTACCGCAGGCGAAGGTACTCAGTGTACTCAGGAACTTGTGAAGTATGTGTATACCCGAAAATGGGACACATAGCCCGAATGCGGCAAGGGTGATAACCTGGATATGAAGGTGTCGTCCTTCTACTAGTAGAAAAGGTTACTATTATCGTATTACGACTGATCATCGTATACGGTGGCTCTAACGAGTGTCCTAATTCTTCCAATTGGAATTGAGATGCAATAGCGTAACCCAAGCCTAGGTGCTGGGATTACTACTAAGGTATTCACAGGATATTAAAATCCCTTAAATAAATGTTTTCATAAGAAGGTGTGTATCACCAAGGAAAACTATTTTCGAATAAAACATAATTATCATATATGATGTTATCATACAGTCATTTTCATACTGTACATTATTATGCTGGGCATTATAGCTCACACTTGTTTTCTTAAATTGACACAACACAACAGTGAATCAAGATGCCTGCCATGAGAATCACAGCCAGGAAACGGGTAGGAAATGGCTAGTTGTTTCGTAGATTGTTTGGTGATGTACAACAGGTAGTCAGAATAAGCTGGATTAGTTTTCAGTTGTTTATAGTTCAGCTTATTTATAAGTATGATTTATGTAAGGTAAGAAACAAGAAACGTATATTTGGCCGGCGGACTAGCCTTACCTAAAGGTCACTCCCCGGTAAGATTAATTACTTTTGGGTTGTAATAAATATCACTTGATGGTTAACAATCACTCTAGTTATGATGGTTCATTTCCAAGACAATAACCTGTAAGTGTGTGTGTGTGTGTGTGTGTGTGATAAGTGTGGGGTCGTGAAGCGTGAGTATTTATATATTGTAGTGTGAGTTTAGATGGCGTGGCTTCCGAGACTCCTGAACCCGGGTTTTGGGGCGCCACACTTATGCAATAATACTCATGTAGCGAACGTTAGGTTAGCGGATCCCATACTATAAAAGCCTTAGGTCACTAGGCACAAAGTCCCTAAGAACTTAATAACTCGAGTATTAAAGAGCCCACTCGTGATCAATTATGCATCACACATATTATTTTTTCTTTTTTTTTCTTTTCCATTTTTTCCTCTTTTTTTTTCTTTTCAGCAATTTCTGAACGAGTGCGTTTCGCTCCATCTCGCTGAACCCTAGACTACTCATGTAAAATGAGCCGACTACTAGCCATTTGACACCTAGCCACAAAAACTAGCAATGGAGTCCAATTTTTTCTCCAATTTTAAAAATCCATGTTATTTTACCATTAAGAGAATATCATACATTCTAGACATAAACAAGTGATTAAACCTCAACAAACAACAAGACATGATCATGTCTAGCATACAAGCAACCTATAAGACTTACTGAAAAATTTTATTGTTTCTAGCATGCAAATCAACTCGTTAGGACTTAACATCCCTTTAAACGACATCACTACACTCGCATCAACATCACAAATTAATTGTAAAAGCAAACTTAACGGATCATGATAAAATGCATGCAACTATATGCAACATACTAACATGATAACAAATAACAAAATAAAAAAAACTATATGCAACATACTAACATGATAAATATGCAACTATATGAACTAATTAGCATGAATATGCAACTAAATGGACACACACAAACATATTCCTTAACTACCACCCCCAAACTTAAAATTTTCACTGTCCTCAGTGAAGGTAATAGTAAGGAATAAAGGCATACCTACTCGGAATCAGGATGGTCATCACCCTCTGCGAGTGGAGTGTCAGGAGGCGGGTAAACAGAATCCTCACCAAAAACTGGCCACTGAATATCAATTCATGTGGCTCTGAAAGCTGTACCCAACGCCTGGGTAAGGTCCTGTGCAAACCTACTATAGATGTCATCCATTGCATCCATCCGCCTCATCAAGCGCCTATACTGCACTGAACCCAAACCAGCATTGTCCTCTACATCCTGCTGCTGCTGCTGTGAAGAACCGGCCTCCCCCATCTGATGTCCCCATGCTGCTCTACGCACCTGGGAAGAACCACCGGCATATGTCTGATCGGCTGGATGGCCACCCGACAAGTGATCATAGGAGTAACCGAGCCCCTTCTCATCAGCTTCCCCATCGTACCACTCCTGCATCACTCCGATTGTCGAACTGTCAATAGGGGCACTAGGCAACTGCAGCTGCTCGTGTGCGGGCCAATGAACTCCAACCGCCACACACAGCTTTGTCACAATCGACGCATACGGAATAGAACCCGTAGTGCTCCCACGCAGAAACATCAAAATACCCTGATAAATAATGGAGCCAAGATCCACATAATCGCCCTGCAATATCCCCCACAATAACTTGGCACGATCCACAGTAACATCGTACACATGTGAAGAAGGCATGATGTTTGTACAAAATAAAAGAATTTCATACACGAGCGAACATGTTCGTGCAGGAGGCGGGAAAAGTGGCATACTCATTCGAGCCCTTCTAGAACTTCCAGTGAGTGTTTGGGACATACAACGTAGCAACAATCATGTCCAAGTCAAAATCCTCCCCGGTCTTAGTCACCCAATCCTCTTAATCCTGCTGTCTCTCGGGCTGGTGAATCACCTGATGAATAACATCCACAGTATAGTCCACCGTCAACCCCCGAACCATTGAGTACCCGCTCTTATCCGCCTTCGCGTAAAACTCGCGAACTACACTCATGGGCACAACAGTGGGTGCCTCACAAAAAGAGACCCAACCCATCTCCAGAATCATCTCCAAAAGCTTACCATCCCTTCCCGATGGTAGAAAACCCCTCTCCTTCTCTATGGGCTTCGATAGCAGCCTCGTATACTCCGCTTCAGCCTCCGGAGTAGCAAACCTAGGCCTCACACCCCCAACACTTGAAGAATCGGTGGTGCTGTTGCTAACTTGAGTCATTTGTCTCTTTGATGCCATTGGATTTGAATAAGTTAAGAAAAGAGAAGTGTTTAAGAGAGATTTAGGTTTGAGAATTGAAAATTATTGTGGAGAGGATTGTTTATAAGTGTATGTATATATAGAGATTGAGAATTAGTTTTGGAATAGAAGTGGGAATTGAATATGGAATTAGTAGGAGTAATGGGGTGATTGGAGAGTAAAATTCGGGTATAAAGGGAAAGATGGAAACTTGTGCTGAAATCTTTTTACGTTTTGAAATTTATGTCTTTTTTTCGGGTCCAGGGGGTCAGCGCGGCCGCCCCGCCTGGTAGCGCGGGCGCGCCGTATTTCTAGAATTCCAGCGCGGCCGCCCCGTATCCCAACGCGGGCGCGCGTAGTTACTGGAGTGTTCAGCGCGGCCGCCCCGCTTCCCAGCGCGGGGAAGTATATATGAATATATACTTCCCCGAATATCTTGTGTTCATTAATTTATCGTCCTAAATATTGTTCAACTCAAAAACATGGAACTACTAACCGAACACTAAATTATATATCCACTAAAGTTTTGAAAGAATTTTTTAATTTAGTGAGTATCGTATTCAACCCCCACTCCTTCTACGATACTTCAAGACCTAACAATTGGTATCGGAGCCTACTGATTGATGCAGAAGCTGTTTGAACTCCAATTAACAAGAGACCTTGTTAAATATATTTATTTTATTAATTTTAATAAAATAATATGAGAAATAAATTATTGTTATTATTATTATTAGTAGTAGTAGTAGTAGTAGTATAGTATAGTATATTTGAATTTTGATGAAATTTATTAAATGAAATAATAATATGTAAAATATTCTAAGTTACCCGAATCACACATCTTCTTTTCAATAAATTTAATAATATCTAATAAATAATAAAAGTATTAATTAAAATAGTTATTTAATTTTTAATAAAACTATATCAAACCAATCGTGAAAATTTTAATTATTATAATTTTGAAACTTTTTCAACTTAAATAAGATTAAAATTGCCCAACTTATAAATTTGTTATTTAAATAACATTTGAATAAAGTTACATTTAAAAATTCGTACCAAAATTTAGCAAAAAAAGTCGTAACAAAATATTATGTTATCAATTTCTTATTTCTGTGTCAAATTGATTGTACCGTATATTTAAATAATTAATTAAAAACATACAATATCTTTTAATGTAAAACACGTTGTACATATATTTTTTAAACCTAAATAACTTTTCCGGGGTAGCATTGTTTTACCTAAGTTTTTTTTAGATTATAAAATTATCTATTCAAAATTAAAATTAAATAAAATTATAATAAATTTTATTTCTCATTAATCTCATGCATGAAATTATAAATTTGTTATTGATTATATTTCTTATATAAGAAAAGCTAATAAATAAATATAATTTTTTTAAAAAAATAATTATAATTTATTCAAGAAATTTTAGTATTAATTCATCAAAAGATTTAACAAACATTTACTTCCACATCAAAATTATCCCATTAATATGGAGTTACTCAATGAAAAAAAAATCAATAAAATAAGCATACAAAATTCTTTTCATAAATATTATACTCACACCTTAGTAGCTACCAACACAAATAATAAAAACATCTCTTTTGTTATTTGAACTTTTTTGCCAAATTCAACAGATTTGGTGCAATGTTTCTTCAAATAGTTGGGCTAATTAACAAACTATGACTTGGTCTTAATGGTACCAACAACCGCATTTACATATTTGGGCATCATATTCTTTGGGCACCATATTATCTCAGTACACAGAAAGCAAGCCATATACTTTCTAGTAATAGTTGATCACACTTAATCATAGAAGAGGGCTCAATGCAATGTTGGATCATGATAGGCCTTGTGGGCGGAGATTACAAGGGTACAAAATGAAAACATGAAGTAAATCATTGAGTATAGTAGCAGATTAGTCTGGAACTCAGTCACAACAACATTTAACGCTCCATCAAACCTTAAGCAATTAAAGAGGAAATTATCTATGAAACCAATCAACTAAAGTTGGTAAAGAGGTCACTCAATATCAAGGGAATGCTTGCAAATATCATATACGGTATCGTTATCCAGCATCACAGAAACATTGGTGTGCTCCAAAAAGTGAGTGGGTCGAAAGAACGCTGTTATAAAACATGTTGCTTAGATAAGTAAACTGGTTTCACATAAACAAAGGGTGATACTTAGTAGAGCGATGGTGCCATGGAAATAACTGCATGTGACTAAAATATTAGCCTGAAGTAGTTACCGATATGATATAAAGACCATTAGCTTCGAATGATAGAACTACGCGTGCCAAATTTTGCGGATTCCATCACGGATACACTTGTCAATCTTACATTAAACCAACTCCCTATCGTTGTTTATCACATGCTATTCCCAACAACTTTTCATTACAAAAAAATAATTCAAATTAATACCAAAATGAGAAGACTAGCTAATAAAAGAGTAGTAATATTTGAAGTTTTAGAGTAGCAGTGAAGCTAGATATGTAAATAGGACCTTTAATAAATGAGAACCATTTATAAATGAAAGTCTCAAAAAATTACAGTGCTCTGGTGTTCAAGTATGCAAAAACCGGAACTTGATGGTGCTTATTTTCTATGTAGATTTTTTTTTATTAGTTTTCCATTTTTGCCGACCTGTTCAAACCAAACTATAAACAGATAAAATTCAGTGAGTCAACATTCGTCAAATTCATAGACCATAAATACTCACGCCTGTGTACTGAACTAAAGTCAACATTCGTTGCATCACGGTCTCTGCTTCTTCTTTCAACCATTTTTAGGTGTAAATTTTGAAGCCTGACCTATAGTTCACATAAATAAAGCACTTCTTTATATTTCCACGGTGTGAAATCAAGTGAATGATAAAAATATAAATAATTTACTATAAGCAAAATCAACCCATTAAGTTAACACTCACACCTTAAGATATTCAGTCCAGTTCAAATTCAACGTATAGTGCCTAGAAACAACATAAACATGAAATCTATTAATTAGTTTCTAAAAATAAATACAAAATGATCATCATAAATTGAGTTTAGAAAATCACGATAACGATCCACGACTTTCTTTGTGGCCTAAAAGAACTTGTTTTGTGGCCTAAAAGAACTTACCATACATGTTGTTAACATAAATAACACTAATTATATATATCTCCACATATGGTATGCTGCTAGCATCTCCTTGATCATATATATTTATGAGTTTATTGAGACATATTGGCGAACAAAAAAGGTGTTAAAATGATTTTCTACACAGATCAACATAACAATATAAAAAAGTGAAAAAATGAAAGAAGGAACATTAACATTGAAATATGTTCGATTTATACGAATCTGAGCAACTATGCACCTGCGATTTTAATTCTAATGAGTGGTTAAAATTCTGAAAGTACATTATGCGTCTACGTCATTTGCATTATCATCTGAACAGAAAACAAAAGACGTGATTTTAATTTTACTGGTAACTACAAAGTAAAAAATGATAAAAATTTAACCAAATTTTGTCTTAAATTGGATTTTACCAGAAATATATTGCTCTTACTCTGGAATGTGTTCAAGTGGTACCTCAGCAGCGTCGTTGAATGCTACAAATTCTTTTTATCAGATGTTGATAAATCGTCTTTCTTTGGGGTCCTTAGTGAATCATTGTTATCTGCAACTATTATTAGAGAATGTTCAATTTGGTTAAATTAGAGACATGTATTAATCAATTGATATTCACTAAGGTGGGGACATACCTTCTGCAGCTGGAAACCAAACTGAGTATCTATGAAAGAAAACATCACTATAAGGTTATAATACATGGAAAATATTGTGTGAATAAAGTTATAAAGTATGTTGGAGTGCGTGGCCTTTTGACAACAATTTTCTCGGGTTTTGGCATAGTAATCGTTACACGTCTCTTAACTTCATTTTGTTGGTTTGTGAAGGACTTTCCAACATCTGAGGATAAACTTGAGTTTTACTTCTGTTGAAATTAGATTTCTGATGAACTTGTAACCCCGTACCTGTGAACATATTCAAATGTCTTATTATCTCCCTGGAATAATCTGAATAAAAGTTTTTTGTCAATTTTATCAGATATTTGGGTTAAAAAATAATGGATGTCTTATTATTCTACTTGTTCTTCTTCTAAATACTACAAAATATTAAAAAATTAATATTCAGATGCTGGGATTTATTACACATTATTGACATACCGTTCAATGTGGATTAAGGAGATAATGGATTCTTTTGCATTTCTTTACGATCTTGTAATATAAAACATTAAAACATCACATCTATAATGCAAAACATAAGAGATTGAACTAATGTTCCGACCTTATACATCAAACATGTCTCTATCGAGTCAGAAAAAAATGGGCATATACACATGAAGTACAATTAAACAAAATCACTGACAATGACTTACCGAATTTGTCCATCAACCCGTTATATCAAGTCAAAAAACCCTTTTGTCTGAGTAAAAAAAAAGAGAAAATGCACGTCAGAGAGCAAAATGTTGCATAGAAGTAAAAAAAAAATGGGAAAAATAACTATTCCTGCGCACAACAGTTTAGTAAGAGACGATGACTTACCGGATTACTCCATGGACAACAGTTTCGAAGAGATAATTACTATTGCTGATCCGAACGCTGAAGTGCAAATCAGAGGCCAGGGATCAGAATAATGAGATGATCATGTTGATTTAGGAAAAAAATGTGATTTTGAAATTTAACTTTACGTGTCTGTGAGGAAGAACATGTTTCAGATTTGTCCAACTTGATTTACTTATCATAGTTGGATAGGGACCCTATCCAACCAACAAATCAGGACCATTGAAGTAAAAAACGAATGGCTAGGATCCGCTATTGCTGCTATGTTTCATTGCGAGGGCGCAATGAAACATTGCGGGAGTGGCCCACATACTCCATTCCCCTTTTTACCCTTTTCCTATGTTAATTCATTTATCAATGCTTTTTTAACTACATAAATATTAATTTAATAAGATATTATTCTTAATATTTCTGATTAAAAATATAATATTTAAAAATATTATAAAATATTTTATAATAATATTAAATATTATATTTAATATTTAATATTCAATATTTTAAAAGTATTGAAACATTAAAATGAAATTAATATATTTAAATATTTAATAATATATATTAAAATAATAAAGGAAAATATTTTTGATATTTAAATATTTTAATTATTCAATATTTTTAATAATAAATGAAAATATTTGAATATTTGAAAATATTAATAATGTTAAACATTAATAATGTCAAATAAACACAAATATTATACCTCCGCAATATTTCATTGCGTCCCCGCAATGTTTCATTGCGGTAGTCGTTTTACCTTACACACAGACACAGAAACTCAGGCACAGATACTCGCATATACACGCAGAAACTCAAAAACAGACACTCAAACACGACCATCAGCGACATTGAAGCGATTTGAGACAATTTCAATCACAACCACTTCACTGATCTTCTTGTTCATCAGGTATACAAACGATTTATAGCTATGCACACACTTATACACAGGATTACACCAACACACACACGATTATACAATGAGTTTGAGTTTGAGTGCGATTTTATTCGATTACTATTCGATTTTTTATGTGAATGTGATATTTGTTCGAAATTATGTTGATTATGTGATAATTAGGGTTCGAATTAGGGGTAAATTAGTTAATAATTAGGTTAAATTAGGTTTCGAATTAGGGGTAATTTAGATGGGTTTTGTGTGTATTTTGTAGTTTTTTTGATTTTAAGCTAATTTTTTATTAATGCCAATGAAGTGTTTGATGAAAGTCCTCTGAGAATTAGTTTGTTTTTTACATTAGTAAGTAGCTGAAGAGTATCATTCTTAAGCTTGAGATTTTTTACATCAGTTGTCTAAACTGTTAAAGTGTGAAGTACAATATTTTAAGATCATTGCTTGAATTCAAGTACAATTTATCTAACAGTAAACTTTGTTTTTTGTTGCATTCTGGATAGAGTTTTTATGTCCACAAATTGTGATAATGCAACTCTACAAGATGGCATTCCACTCATTAGAATGTCATTTATTTATAAGAACATAGTAAGAATTCTTAAACTTGTCATTACCTATATCTTCTGCAGTTGTTGAGACATCAGATTGATACAAAAATATTGTGAATATCTTATTCTAGTATTCTTTGCCATTCCTCACTAATTTCTTTCTTCATGTATATCTAATAAGAGAATCTTTAAAACAAATGTATAACCAGTATTTTAACCAAGAATTGTGGAATCATGCTACATTATCTAATCTTATATCTACTACTCAAGTCATAAGAGTCCATATAAATAATATTATCATTCAGAAGGTGTGGGATTGGTGTTGTTAGTGACAGCATTGAAATTTCTACTCAAGATTCTCAATGCTGGTTCCATGGCTAAAGAAAGAGCCACAGTTTTAGTCCAACTAAAATCAGAATTTTGACATATCGAAAACTGGAGTTTCAAAACACAGAAGTAGCTGAAGAGTATCATTCTTAAGCTGAAAGAATGTTTGTTTTCTTTTTCGTAATTACTGTTTGTTTGGAGTTGTACTGATGTGCTTTTTGGTTTAAAATATTGCATATACTATGGACATGGAGTGTGGACCTCTTGATCGATCCTTGCTGACTATGCAGGACCGCCATATTAGCAGTCTGATCTGGGAGGGTGGGGACAGGAATACCGTAGATGTTAGACAGCTAACAGCGAGGATGGGTGAGTGGCATATACTTCCAAATCAGCAGGCTCTGTTGGATGCATATGGTTTTGGGGCGTTCGGCAACCCCCGAGTGGTTCGGCAGAATGACATCAGACTCATTACGGCCTTGATTGAGAGGTGGAGGCCAGAGACTAACACATTCCATCTGCCGTGTGGGGAGATGACTATTACTTTGGAGGATGTTTATATGATTCTGGGATGACCGGTCACTGGCCGTCCTCTCACCCAGGGCGAGCTTGAGCACCCGAAGGCGTGGTTCATGAAGAACTGTGAGGATCCGTCTATGTCAGAGCAGGAGCGCAGGGAGTTCTATAAGGATGGGCTGCATTTTAACCAGCTGAGGAACCGGTACGGGGCGAGAGCTGATACCAGAGATATGGATGCTGCTCAGATTGAGGTGCAGTGCAGAGTGCATACACGAGCCTATATGTTATTTATTATTGGAGGCGTGCTTTTCCCTACATCTTCGCGGGACGTGGTGCATCCCCGGTATATGCAGCTGCTGATGGAGGAGTCGGAGATTCGTGATTATGCATGGGGTGCAGCTGTTTTGGCACACTTGTACAGATCACTGACTTTGTCGGCTGATAGGTCTGTTCGCACCTTTAACGGGTATAGTCTGCTATTGATGTTATGGGCTTACGAGAGATTGGCACCCGGGAGGCCGGAGATTGCGCCTTAGCAGGAGATTCGGTGGTCGAGGACGTGCGCGTGGGCCGAGCCAGTGAAGGTTAGTAGAGTAAACCCCACCACCATACACATAACTACCGGGGTGATTTGGACAGTTTACAGCTACACTAGGTGACATGGCAGCCGTATGCCAGACTTTACGAGAGAGAGGCTGATCCTGATGATGTTGATGCTACTCATTTCCCGGTGTGCCGTCATATGGCTCTTGGTCGTATCCCGCTGGTAGCATTTGAGATCATTGAGTACCAGTATTCTGATAGGGTACTGAGACAGTTTGGGATGTGCCAGCATATATCGGATGATCCGTTTGACCACGCTGTTCTGAGGTTGGAGAGACAGTCTTCTTTTCAGGGGCCTCACCGTCTTGCTATGCATCAGCAGTATGTTGCCGAGTGGGAGAGTTATGTGGCTACGGGTGGGCCGGAGATTGTTGAGGGCGGGTTTGTATCTTTCGCCGAGTATATGCAGTGGTATAGACGGGTAAGTAAGATGAGGATCGCTCGTTGTGTACCCCCTGAGGGCGATATCATACAGCCCCGTGACTGGTACCCTCAGCAGATGATGGGTGATGCGGTATGGTATTCTTCACTTGTTTCTAATTGTAGTCTTTACCTATTTTCCTACAACTATTTAGGTTATTTTCCCGTGAATTATCGTTAATTCCCTACAACTACTTGTAAAATGGATTAAAAATGAAAATAAGGACTTATATAGGTTAATTTCCCGTGACTTATCGTTAATTCCCTACAACTACTTGTAAAATGGATTAAAAATGAAAATAAGGACTTATTTAGGTTATTTTCCGGTGAATTATCATTAATTCCCTACAACTACTTGTAAAATGGATTAAAAATGAAAATAAGGACTTATTTAGGTTATTTTCCCGTGAATTATCGTTAATTCCCTACAACTACTTGTAAAATGGATTAAAAATGAAAATAAGAACTTATTTAGGTTAATTTCCCGTGAATTATCGTTAATTCCCTACAACTACTTGTAAAATGGATTAAAAATGAAAATAAGGACTTATTTAGGTTATTTTCTCGTGAATTATCGTTAATTCCCTACAACTACTTGTAAAATGGATTAAAAATGAAAATAAGGACTTATTTAGGTTATTTTCCTGTGAATTATCATTAATTCCCTACAACTACTTGTAAAATGGATTAAAAATGAAAATAAGGACTTATTTAGGTTATTTTCCCGTGAATTATCGTTAATTCCCTACAACTACTTGTAAAATGGATTAAAAATGAAAATAAGGACTTATTTAGGTTAATTTCCCGTGAATTATCGTTAATTCCCTACAACTACTTGTAAAATGGATTAAAAATGAAAATAAGGACTTATTTAGGTTATTTTCCCGTGAATTATCGTTAATTCCCTACAACTACTTGTAAAATGGATTAAAAATGAAAATAAGGACTTATTTAGGTTATTTTCCTGTGAATTATCATTAATTCCCTACAACTACTTGTAAAATGGATTATCATTATTTATTTGTAGTTAGAGAGTGCTATGAAGATGACATACATAATCCACATGCGCGGCCCTCCTAGCTGGTTCTATGATGTCATTCCCGATTTTCTCGCACATTATGATCGGGTAATGACTGAGTGGAAGGGTCTTGGATACAGTAGGCCCGCTTTCATCAGACCGAAAGATATTCAGCAGCCTCTTGTTGAGCGTCAACCTCCTGCTGGAGATGCACGTGAGGTAGACATTCATGATACAGCTCCTAGTAGCTCGCAACAGACAGCGCCCCCTATCTCTTAGAAGCGTCCTCGTGAGGTACTAATAACTATCATTCACGAACTTGTGATCTTTTTAATTTCGTCTATTGAATATGTAAATGACCTGTGTGTCTTTAATTTACATTAATGGCAGGATGAGACTGGTGGTCCTGAGGAGGATACCGCAGTACTTGTCCCCCCTAAACGTCCACGTGAGGTATAAATTTCTAACAAAAGCTTTCATTTCATGCATCGTAGAACTTCGATTAATATGTCTGTGTCGGCTGTAATTGCAGGAGGTTCAGTCTACTGGTGATATTCCAGCCACCCATGCTCCTACACATGTATCTATTCCCCCTTAGGTACAAATATTTTATAAATATTGTCCTCCTGTGCACTTACATATTTACAGCTTCCTGTGTTGAATAATGTTTATGTATTGGCTTGTAATTGCTGGTTGAGGTTCAGTCTACTGGTGATGTTCCACCCGCCACTGCTCCTACACCTGTATCCATTGCCTCTCAGGTACAAATCTTTGACAAATATTGTCCTCCTATGCACTTACACATTTTTAGCTTCGAGTGTTGAATATGTTTATGTATCGGCTTCAAATTGCAGGTTGAGGTTCAATCTCCTGCTGATGTTCCACCCACCACTGCTCCGACACCTGTATCCATTCCCCCTCAGGTACAAATATTTAACAAATATTGTCATTCTATGCACCTAAAATATTTTAGCTTCGTGTGTTGAATATGTTTATGTATCGGCTTCCAATTGTAGGTTGATTATACTACTTCAAAACCATTCCACAGATCTATGACATTTCAACCTATTCCACTAAAGATATTATTTGTTCCCTACTATGTCAACTAAATGGGATTAAAATGGATTAATTCCCTACAACTAGTTATAAATGGATTAAACTAAGTGTTAAATGTGTACTTAATTTATGGATTGCAGATGCCTATTACTCCAGAATCTTTAGAGGCCTCTTCCTCCCTTGTCACTCCATATGTACATTTGGGCATAGGCGAGTCTTCTGTTCCTAGTGAGCTACGGGACATGTTTGATGTAATAACTCTTAACTCTTTTTTAAAGTAAATGGCCTTAGATTAACTAGTTCCAAATATGCTAATTGTGTTTTTATTTATTTTGTAGATGGACTCAATTGAAGATTTGGCGGAGGATGCGGCGAAACGAGGTGGTCCTGAGCGGCGTGGTGATATGACAAGGCCACTAAAAAATCGGAAAGTGAGGTGGTTGTATCAGCATTTCTGGAGTTTAGAGGTTGATTACATTTGGCGTGATCATAGTGAGCGGGGCATTACTTATCCTCTTACACATAGCGAAGTAACAACTTTGCGACCAGAGTTTTGGGTGGAGGATGATGTTCTCAATGCCTATGGTGAGCTCTTGAGACTTAGAGAGGATAAACTCTGGGAAAAATGGGAAAAAATTCCCAGAACTGAAAGTTTCAAGCCCAGGCGGTATTTCATTGCTCCTAGCTTTTTCATGGCGATGGCACTTGAGTTTTGTCCTAACTTGAAGGTACTCTATTAAACAAATAGCAATGCTCCAACCTGCTTTTCTATAAACAGATATCAATTATGCTGTATAAATGTTAACCTATTTTTTGACTTGTAATTGTAGGCTTCTCCGAGTACCCTAAAAGGTGATGCCAAGAAGTCAATGGAGAGGTTCTTTAGAGATTATGCTAACAAGGGGGGTAGCTTGCCTCTTCAGTTTTGTGACTTTGCATTTTTCCCCACGTGTGATAGCTCTCATTGGTTCTTGTTTGTTGTTAATCTCAACAAAATGAGAGTGTTAAACATTGATCCTCTTAGGGACGACAAAGACACAACAGGGAACATCGCTCACCCCTTCCAGTATTACATTATGGTAAATATATCATTCTTTAATTCCCTACCAGTAGTTTTATATAGATTAATAATTAAATAATGACTTGTTAGGTTCATTTCCCGTGAAATATCATTATGGTAACTATATCATTCTTTAATTCCCTACCAGTAGTTTTAAATAGATTAATAATTAAATAATGACTTGTTAGGTTCATTTCCCGTGAAATATCATTCTTTAATTCCCTACCAGTAGTTTTAAATAGATTAATAATTAAATAATGACTTGTTAGGTTCATTTCCCGTGAAATATCATTCTTTAATTCCCTACCAGTAGTTTTAAATAGATTAATAATTAAATAATGACTTGTTAGGTTCATTTCCCGTGAAATATCATTCTTTAATTCCCTACCAGTAGTTTTAAATAGATTAATAATTAAATAATGACTTGTTAGGTTCATTTCCTGTGAAATATCATTCTTTAATTCCCTACCAGTAGTTTTAAATAGATTAATAATTAAATAATGACTTGTTAGGTTCATTTCCCGTTATTTGCAGGAAAAGTTGATCCCATATATGCTCAATTATTTGCATCCATCTCGATTTCCATTGAAATATACCCGGGTTCATGGTCTTGATGCTCGACCCAAGCAAGATGGTGGCAATGATTGTGGTGTGTATGTATCCAAGTACATGGACGCTATGCTCAACGGGATCTCCTTGCCATCAGCTGTGTGGAACCCTAAAGTTGATGTACAGACTTTTCGCTATCGGATGGCGTACGAGTTATCAAAAGGGGTTGCTAGACACATTTCTGAGTGGGGCATTCGACAAAGAGAGGCGGGACACTAGTTTGTTATTTGATTAGTGACTTGTAGTTACTTTAGTTAGTTGTACATATTTTGCCCGGTTGTATTTTATTTAGATTGGTTGTATTTATTTTGGTTGGTTAGATGTATTTATTTTAGTTGATTTGTTTGTAGTTGGCATATCAAAGCCATTTTTTTTTAAGTTTGTTTTGGTTTGGTTTGGTTTGGTTTGTTTATAGTTGGCATGTCAAGGCCATTCATTTTTAAGTTTAGTTTGGTTTGGTTTATTTTTTTTATAGTTGGCATGTCAAGGCCATTCATTTTTAAGTTTAGTTTGGTTTGGTTTGTTTGTAGTTGGCATGTCAAGGCCATTCATTTTTAAGTTTAGTTTGGTTTGGTTTGAAATTTTACAGGTTTTTGGCTGACTTAAAAATAAATAGGTCATGCCGGTTTTTTTATTTTACAGGTAAAGTTTAACTTAAAAACAAAGAGGTCATGCCGAATTTGTTATTATGTACTTTGAAATATTAATGAATTTTAATTAAATATTTTTAATGTTGTTAATGTTAGTACTTGTTGCCATTATTAATAATCCCAAAAAAAGAAGTGACTCCAAAAAAAAATTTTTAAAAAAAGTTATTTTTGAAGATTTTTTTTTCCAAAATTGGGCAGAAAGTTTTCTGTAAACAGAAAAAGTTTTATATAAAAAATAAATCATTTGCAAGTGCAGTGACCAATATGCAAAATTCGGCAAAGCCCAGTTTAGGCCCGCAATGTTTCATTGCGGATGCCGCAATGTTTCATTGCGGATGCAGCATTGTTTCATTGCGGGGGATAATCTGGGTTTTGCATAAATTTGCAGATTGGTCATTGCACTTGCAAATGATTTATTTTTTATATAATACTTATTCTGTTTTACAGAAAACTTTCTGCCCAATTTTGGAAAAAAAAATCTTCAAAAATAACTTTTTTTCAAAAAATTTTTTGGAGTCACTTCTTTTTTTGGGATTATTAATAATGGTAACAAGTACTAACATTAACAACATTGAAAATATTTAATTAAAATTCATTAATATTTTAAAGTACATGATAAGAAATTACAATCAATTTTTTCCTTTTTTTCCTAATAATCTCGAGGGACAATTTCTTCTATCATGGCCTTCTTCCCTCGCCCCACAAAAACTGCACTTTCGAAATTGTTTATTTGAACTTGACGTCTCGATACCACTTTTGAATCTACCCGCTTTTGGACGTCCTTTTGTTTGTGACCTTGGGGGATCTAATAACGGATCATCTTCTTCATCACTTTCATAGTCCTCATTTATTTTTTTCTCTCTCTTTTCTCCCGGAAAAGACTTAATCACATACTCCTTTTCTCTCTTGATCACGCTCATCAAGTAATTGTACCGCGGAATGGAGCAACTACCAACAACGGACAAACCTTGGAAAGCTTTACACAATCCACTATATCTTGCCGTTTGAGATTCTACAACATTACCAAGCATCCGAGGCGTACACGGTAGAGGTCCCACAACTTTGTTTCCGTTGATTGTCCACCTCATTGTTACAAGATCTGGTGGTATCATCGTCTTTTGTTTCTTGTTAAGGTAACGGATCATGTGTCTACAAATCATCCTAGAATGTTCAAATTTTTTACATGTACAAGAATAACTCCCGTCGATGGAAACCTTCAAGAAAAAATTCCTTCTATTAATCTCCGGCAAGGTGGACTTTTCTACCAAATACATCTTTGAAAGATAATCTCCACAACCTTTCATGCTTTTCACAACAAAAGATTGACTTTTTTGAAGCTCTTTTTGAAATCGCTTAAACATCTGTTTTGTGTATATCTTGGAGGCATGTATCTCCATTGACGAGTTAGAGAATAGTCTCATTTCCTTGTACTCGGTGTCAAAATCGGCTTGAACCTCCCGTAAATATTGTGAGTCCAAAGCTTTTTGTGAATTCTCAATGAATTCTTTCAAACCGGTCGACGCTTTCATATACTCATCAAAAAATTAATTCATAGACTCGCTCCTTGAGGTGGTAGTCATACCGGCGGCAAAATGTTGTTTCGTGAAAGCAAAAACCCATTGCCGTCTAATTGCATACATATCATTTAGCCAATTGTGATTTTCAAGATCATATTTCTCTTTCAAGTCCTCCCACCTACCTTCAAATTCCGTTGGTGACAATGACTTGTAGATACATGCATTAAAATCCGTCTTGAACTCCGAGTATTGAGTATACAAAGTAGATAGTTTATCGGGAAACTTGCTACTAATATGCCACGTACAATATGTATGGTTGGTGTTAGGCATAACCTCAGAAATGACATTACTTAAAGCGATGTCTTGATCCGTAATAATGGTAATAGGTGGCTTGTTATCGACCGCTTCCAACCAAGTCTTCAAAACCCATCTATAAGTAGTCTCTTTCTCGTCCCTTATAAGTGCAAATCCAAACAAAATATTTTGGTAGTGGTGATTCACTCCCGTAATTGGAATAAAAGGCATGTCATACCTATTAGTCCGATATGTCGAGTCGAAAGTCACCACATCTCCAAAATTCTTGTACGCGTTAAGCGAACGAGGATCAACCCACACCAAACCCCTAACCCAATTCTCCTCATCCACATCCACTCGGTAGAAAAAATTGCCATCACTTTGTTTTTGCAAGTCTCGTAACAAAACCAATCCACACTCCGCATCACCGGAATCAAAAATCCGTCTTCGAATGTCACGTATTATATTTCGTACGTCTTGAGCGGAAAAACCAATTTTTCCAATACCACCACACGTCTCACTAAGTAAATTCATCACTTTCGGGGTCTCGATACCCGATTTGTTGAATAACTCAATCAAAGATCGGGTAAACGGATCTATGTTGCGTGATCTTTGCATGAAATTTACCTTATCCGATGTAACCATAGCATGATTGTGCTCTAGGTTGACCTTGGTTACTTCCCATTTGTTTGAGCTTACTTTGTGAGCAACACACATATGAGCACGACAACAAGTTCGAGGAATAACATCTCGAGGTCGTTTCCCTTTAGCCCTATCTTCAACTTCCAAGGGTTTTGGGCCCAATCTTCCACCCTTTCGACATATATACAAACGTGACGATATACCACCATTTCTTGAATGCTTATGACTACTTCGAATAATTATCTCGAACCCTATACTTCGATCATAACCTCGATAAAAACTTTCCGCTTCATCCAACGAATCAAACATCATACCAACACAAGGAACTACATCATTCATATTTCCAATAAAAATTTCATCATTAATTTTATCATCATCATCGCCATTAAAAGAATCATTACTATCATCGGAATCACCGTGAACATCGTGATTCTTCCAACCGAAACCAACATCATCATCACTATGCGTTTTTCGCTTCCCCGGATCATTAACTTTATCTTCAATACTATCAACATCTATTACTTCATCATCATTAAAGATTTTACGATAAACCCTCTTTTTTGTGTGGGGGTTAACATAATTAAAATTGTTATGATCACTAGATGAACTTGAATAATCAAATAAATAAGAAGCCATGGATATTGAATGCTAACCTTTTTTTTCAGAAGAATAAATTTGAGCAGAATGTTAAGAAGCAGTAAAAACAGCAATGTTTCAAAAATACAGACATTTTAAGGTAGGTGTGTGCATTAAATGCACGGCCGCAATGTTTCATTGCGATGGCCGCAATGAAACATTGCGGCACTGTACAAACCCCCAAGCCAACAACTGTAAATATTTGCAGTTTAAAAAAAACTTTACAACGTACCCCAGCAATGTTTCATTGCGGGGGGAAGTGTCCGCCGCAATGAAACATTGCGGTTGGGTTGTTTATTTTTGTTATTTTCTTTAAAATTAGAAAATTAATCAAAAATAATTATAAAAAATAGTTTCTAGACTTATTATATTTCATTTAATATGTTAAATGTTATTTTGAAAATATAAATATTTATAAGAGTAACTTAATAATAATATCAACGTCGGATCAATTATCTCATGCAATTATCTAAACAAAGAATTAGATATTGAGAGATTATTAGTGGACATGAGAAATTAGAAGCATGCGTGTCCTTTTCTATTTCGAAAGAATCCAGGTAAAGTGTCCATTTTTATATTTTTTATAGATAATGAAAATTCGATAAATTTTCATTTTTTTAGTTTTTCACATTTTCAAATTTTAGCATTATATTTGTTTATTAAAATTTAAACTTGATAAAATAAATTGGACAAGTACAAGAAAAATAAAACATTAAATAATTTATTTCATTCAAACATAAATGGAGTACATTCAAATATTTTTTCAAAAAAAATACATAATAACATTTTATGTCGACGAGAATGATCAAACTTTAACGGTGTTGGAAGAACCGCCTTTATCACCCTTATCGTCGTCTTTCTTTTTCTTCGACTTTTCCGCCTTCGCTTTAGCTTCATTTTCTTTTTTTTCTTGCGCTCAAGCGCCATTTGAATACGGCGGAGAGCTATTGCCATGTCTTCGTCTCCTTCGGGCTCATCATAAGCCACACCATCGATAATTACCTTATTATTGTCATAATCACAGTAGAAAACCATTTTTCGGAAATTAGAGAAGATAATGTTGAAGAGAAAATGTAGAATAAAAATAGAGAAGAGAATGTTGAAAAAAAATGAGACGAGGCAGGACTATTTATAGGTGAAAATCTGAATTTTAAAATTCACAAGCTTCTGCCGCAATGAAACATTGCGGCGTGTCGGTCAAGCTTTTACTCTATTGACCAGTCAATTCAACTGCCGCAATGTTTCATTGCGGCAATTTCAATAGTCAAATGAAATGTTTTCAGCAAATTTTTTTTGTGCCAAATTTAATTTTGTGAATTTTAAAATTCTTATTAATATTGGCACAAAAATAAGTTTTGCACAAAAAATAAGTTTGACTGTTGATAAATTTTTTAAACTAAAATAACTCAATTCACTAAAAAGTATAAAATTAATAATATTATTTTTTAAACTAAAATTATTCATACGATAATTTAAAGAAAATGTACCGAAAAAATTAAATTGATAAATTTATTATTAAAATTGATAATATTTTAATATATTACTACTACTTATATTTAGTGTTAACATATTTTAAAAAATTAATTACTGTTGAACATTAATATTATTTTTATACTTATATAAATAAGTTAAATATTAGAATAAGTTAAAGAGAGGGGCAGTTTGGACAAAAATGAAATATTGCGGCCCAACAATGAAACATTGCAGAATGCGCAATGTTTCCTGTGCATGGAAACATCCCGCAATATTTCATTACGGAAGGCAAGACCCGCATTGAAACATTATTTTTCCCGCAATGTTTCATTGCTGTGGGTTGGCTGGCTGTCCCCCAACCCACGTTGACTCCTGATTATTTCCCCTATGTTAAAGTATTAAACTACTGCAAAAATATGATATCAAAAATAAACATCAAAGTCTATTAGAACATAAAACAAATAATTAGAGCGCAACTAACTAACTTGATGTAATCATGTAGCAACAGCAGCAACATATAAGAAAAATAAAAAATTTGAAAAATAATCAATCGGGGATAAGGGCATGATTGCAGTGATTTCGATGTTTGTGTGTTATTTGAAATTCAAAATCGGGTGATGCAATGTGAAAATTAGGTAGTTATTGAGAGAAAATTTCCTAAATTGATTTGGTATAATAAAAAATCTATCTTAATAATATGTTTGATTTTTTTAATAATAATAATTAATTTTTTAATAATTTTAAATATCATTTAAGATGTGAATAGTCCATGGATCTATTCAAATTTGTATAGGAATTAGTATGTTTAGAAATATGGGTTGACTCACTCGTTAAATTTGAAAAATATGAATCACAATATTTACAAAAACTAGTTTATAGCCCGTGCTTTGCACACGGGTATTTCAAAAATTATTTAATAAAATAAATAAATAAATTTATAATTAAAATTGAAGAATATAATTCTGAAAGATTAAGCTATTTATATAATAAGTGTATTGCATGTACATATTATGATAAATTTATTTAAGAACTAATTTCGTTACATAAGTTATTTTTATATTATATATTTTATGAGATTATTTCTATAAATAGATCTTTAAAATTTAAAGTTTACTTCAATTTTGTATTTAAAACTTACCATAATTAACACAATTCATATTTATAATTGTATTGCAAAATTTCTATAATTAAAACGGGTCATAATAAATATATGGATCTTTTATAAACTTAATATGGATAACAAACCTAAAAATGGATAGTTCATTAGGTCAAATTAAAGTTAAAATTTATATCTTAGGAAAGGGTTATCCAACAATTTATAATATATAGATATAGATATCATCATTAGTACAAATTTTTGTGAACGTATAATAGATGCATTAAAATCAAATCATGGTTCAAATACCGTCGGCCTAATATAAACGGGAATAAGAATGTGACATTAGGGTTGACAACTCTTTAGCAGGAGTATTGCTTGCCATTTTGTTAATCACAATTCACAAGTCACACGAACACACACATATCCTGCACTGCACTCTTTGTAACCGCAATGCACATGAGACGATTGTGGTCAACCACCGCATTGGAGCCATCAATAAACGAGACAATAACAAAGCTAAAGCATTTGTTTAATGAAAAATTGAACCACCAGGCTCTCATATTTTACAGAGACCAACTCCATGGAAACACCACTGTCTCACCATCCTTCATTCTCCCTTCTGTCATCAAAGCATGTTCTCTGTCTCACACCACCCACCACATATTTGGGTTTCAGCTTCAGTGTTATGTTTTCAAATCAGGCTTCGATTCAGACCCTGTTGTAACTAACTCCCTCATTTCAATGCATGCTAAGTTCTTGGACACTAAATGTGCAGCTACATTGTTCGATCATATGCCTTATAAAGATTCTGTCTCGTGGAACGCCATGATTAATTGTTTTATTCAGAATGGTTGTGGTTTGCAGGCTCTTGATATGTTTGCCAAAATGTATGCACTTGGTTTTGTGCCGAAATCAGAGCTCATTGCTAGTCTTCTTTCGGTGTGTGTTCGAATTGGATGTGTTGACATTGGACGACTGATTCATGCTATTGTTGTTCTTGATGAAAGGATTGAAGAGACTGTTTTTTTGTCTACAGCTTTGGTGGACTTGTATTGGAGGTGTCGAAAACCTATGATGGCCTTTTACATTTTTGATATGATGGAAGTGAGAAATGAGGTTTCTTGGACTGCCATGATCTCGGGATGTGCTACCCATCACAATTATGAGACAGCACTTAATTGCTTTATTTCCATGCAGGATGAAGGAGTGAAGCCAAACAGAGTTACTTTGATTGCAATTTTACCAGCTTCTACTACCACTGGTGGGAAACAGATTCACGGTTATGCTTTTCGTCATGGGTATAACTCGGATATCCATTTCTTGTCAGCTCTTATACACATGTACTGTAAGAGTGGCGAAACACTGGATGATGCTAAACTAACATTTGAGTTATCAAATAATAAGGATGTTGTGTTGTGGAGTTCGATTATTGCAGGGTGTTCACAAAATGAAGATAGTGCACAAGATTCGATAAGATATTTCAATCGAATGCAGAAAGAGGAAATTGCTGCCAACTATGTAACTATGTTAGGCTTGATATCTGCTTGTACCAACCTATCATCAATTAGTCATGGACGAGTAATTCATGGGTATGTGCTGAAATGTGGTCTGGTTTCTGAGTTATCCATTGGAAACTGCCTTGTAAACATGTACTCAAAATGTGGCAGTCTCACAGATTCACACCAGAGCTTTAAAGAATTATCTACAAGAGATTGTATCTCATGGGGTGCAATCATCAACGCCTACGCTCTTCATGGGTGTGGCAAAGAAGCTCTGAATCTCTTATATGAGATGCAAATGAGTGGCATCGAAGCTGATTCTATCACCTACCTTGCTGTTTTATCTGCTTGCAACCACGCTGGTCTTGTAGAAGAGGGACACACAGTCTTCAATAAAGCAGTAAAAGTTGATAACCAATCACTTAGTGCAAAACATTATGCTTGCCATATTGATCTTCTTGGAAGGGCAGGGAAGCTTGAAGATGCTTGTGATGTGATAAAGGCAATGCCGATGAAACCGAGTATAAGAATTTGGAGCTCTTTGGTGTCAGCTTGCAAGCTTCACGGAAAACTGGGGGTTGCTGAAGTGTTGGCTCATCAACTCTTGTTGGAGGAACCTAAAAATGCTGCTCTGCATACGTTGTTGAGTATGGTTTGTGCTGAATCAGGTAACTGGCCTGCTGTAGAAGAAGTAAGGAATAATATGAGAGTGAGAGGATTAAGAAAGAGTTGCGGATTCAGTAGAATTGAGGTGGAGAATGAGCTAATATACTCTGATTTGTTAAGATAGTAAGAAACTACAAGTACTTTGCAGATACTCTTACAAAATGTTATGGATGCTGTATAAAGTTTCCCTTCTCTTATAAAATGATTACAGCAAGATTATAGGCAAGCGGGAATCAAATGCCATAGACTTTTTGATATACATCTCTAAATATTTATAACATTATGGTGCATTAATTTTAAAATATATATGTATATTATTTCATGCGTGTATGATAAATTGTTGTAATGATTTATTTAATATTGATCATTTTTCTGGTACAGATATGTATTATATCTCGAATAATTATGATTTTGACATTGTATATCTATTTACTAATATGACTTAGTATGAAAAATTAATAAATATATTAAAAGAGGACGGTTAGATAGTTTAAGAAGTCCTTTTTTGACTGAAACACCCCATGTTATACCTTCTTTAGTTAAGAATTTATTATTTATGGTCTAAATTCTCTATCGTCCCGGGTTCTCGATTAGAAAAAAAAATTTAGAACATATTTATCAGAAAAAAAATAATGAGTAAATTAAAATGTAATACAGTAGTATAAAGAATTATATAAAATAAATTAGTGTGGGTTGTGCTTACACCCGCCAGGTAAACTGCAGGGGATGACAACATCAACATATATATAGTATACAGTTACTACCACATTCTTTTATCTTACCTTTCTTTCTTTCTTTCAGATAAGGCAACCAAGGAGCCTTATACAATATATATACACATATACATACTACACACTACATATATACAAACAATCTTAGTTTGGTACTTCTTGACTGCATTACTTCCATTTCCGATTACCCAACACTAAGTTGTACCCACTTCACACACATAACCTATACATACACACATATATCTTCACTACCCAAGTTGTTGTATTTCTCTTTTTCACTCCCTTGTTACCTTACATATTTGCATTTGTTTTCATATTGATTGTTGTATACTAACACCTTAAAGTTAGGTCTTTTATTGAAAGAGGAAAGGCTTTTATTGTTGTTTCTAATGGTTTCTTATGTATCTTGATTACAATTCTTGCTTGCTTTACTAGTAGTTGTTTATGAGGGTGAAAAATGTGGGCTTCTTTAACTCATGTTCTTAATGACCACTTCACTAATCTTATGTCCTAAATTTATCTTTTTTAATCAAACTACTACCAACTTGCATTTGAGTACTAGTTGTAATACAAGGATTGTGTGTCAATGGGGTTGTAAAAGGAGGCGTCGAGGGCGGATTGGTGGTGGGTTCATTCCTAATGCAAAGAAAGGAGGAGGGAATTCTAGGAAGAAAAGTTGGTGGAAGAAATTCTTTTTTGATGATGATGGTAATTGGCTTGGCCTCAAAGACGAGGATATGATTGTTGAGGAAGAATATGTTGTTGATGATGATGATGAGTTGTCGGAAACTGAAAAATTTGAAGCTTGGAGAAGGCGAGCTGAGGCCATTGTAGAATTGAGGGAAGCTCAAGAAGATATGAGAAATGAAGAGAACAGGAAGTGGGAAGATTGGATTGTTGAAGACCCGCATAGTTCGACTTGGGTTCAAGAACCTAGGAGTGACGGAGTGGGGCAATCGAATGAAGATTTTGAGGAAGATCTAGCTGACTTGATTCCAGGAAAAGGGTTTACCAAATCTTTGAGCAATTTTGTTCTTGGGAAAGAAGATGATGACCTGCTCTACGAAGACCGTGTTTTCCAGTACGCCTCTACTAATTCCGTGAGTCCACCTGCCTTTACAAGTAGGAATGATTTGATTTAAATCTGTATGCAACAATTATTTTATTAGCATGCTTCCATTAACTGGTATTCTCTAATAAATTAGTTGTTTCCGTTTTAGGGTCATCTGCGTCTCTATATGTTGTGTTTGGTGGGGAGAATGGAATGAATATAATTAATGAGAAATAATAGAAGCTGGATGGATGATTTGAGAAGTAATGAGTGTGTGCACATTTGTCCTGATATAAATTATGAAGATAATGAGTAGGGCAAGGAATGGAGCATTATATCACAAAATGGGGTGTTTGAACTATAGTTTAGGGTGTTAGGAATGAAATGGAGGGAAGAATGAAAAATGTAAATACTCATACATATTATAGTTCAAATTTCATTCTATTCCCTCCATTTGCATTCACCCCAACCAAACACGACGTTCGTATTTGTGGCTTTATGTACTCTCGTGTACAACCATTTAAACATTAAGCGTCAAGTGTGTGAATTTATTCTCTTAAAATTGCAACTAATATCTGCTGCGCTATTTCATTCTTTCCTTTCAGTGTGTCACTATTTTCTTTATTAAAATAAAACAATCTGGGTCCTCCTTTGGAATCATACAGTAAATAATATGTGATATTATACCACGCTAGTATCTAAAAGACTTTCTCACAGCAATCATTTCCGGGCCTCTAAGTTTTCCTGGAAGTCCTTGGCATCATACATCGTAGACTACACCGAAACAAATGCATTACGCCAGAGAATTATCATGCAGCATGTTCTAAACAACTTTTTTGAGTTCTTCCTTTTGTATATGTTCCTTTTATACAGCACTCTGTTCTTATATCTACCATTTCAATATCTTCATAGATAATTTATTTATTTCCCTAAGAAACTATATTTTTATTTTGCAGGCAAGATTCTTGGCAGTTTTGATAATTGTACCAACAGCTATGGATATTTTGGTTCATGATTATGTTCTATTGCCTTTTTTGGATAGGTAACTTGTAGTGTAGAAAGAATGGTTTAGTTGAACAGATCCCTTACAACATGCATATACCAGAAGCAAGTAACTTTTATAAAACATATAGTTGTTTATAGTTTGAAACATATTTCTGACGAGGTTCTTTATTCATGTGAAGAATATTGTTTTAAAATAACTACTAATTATGCACAATCATGGTAGGAAGTAGTTCGACTGTAGAATGCAGAAAATATTGCAAAAGGGGAATAAAAAAAGAAACATGATCTGTGAACATGTTTCTCCGAGGATTTGTTTTTTAAAGTTTAGAACTTTCCAAGTGTTTAAGTCACAAAGATACACTATAATTGTTGTATGCTTATATTAGGAGCAACCATAGTAAATGAAGGTTATCACACACACTTTATATTTCTTTTTCTTTTTACTCCTTTTAAACTGAAAACCAACTAATCGGTGCCGAGAGTACTTCAAAATGCCACTAATATCTTTAAATAATTTATATCTTTGAATGTCAATAAAATTGTAATGCTTCAAATTTTAGAGCATTTATCTACAAAATTTAGCGATGCATAAGAAGATGTAAGAATATTTTCTAGACTTAATTTTGCTATTGTTTAAACCAATAAGTTCTGTAATAATCATTAGAAGTCTGATTAAAACGTCGATCCACTAACCTTTAGAACTTCAACAGGTATGTGAAGACTGTTCCACTTGCAGCTCAGATCCTCGATGTTAGGAAGCATCAGAAACTTGAAATGATAAAGGAATTAAAACTTGAGAAAGCAAAATTCAAATTAGAGGTAGAAATTGGTAAATCTCCACCTCTTTCTGATGATGAGATGTGGCTCGAGTTGCGGCATAAAGCGTAAGTGCTTGTTATAACTCCTTCGTTACATCTCTCATCTCTCTCTCTCTCTCTCACTCTCCTCTCTCGCCCCCCCCCCCCCTCTCTTCTCTCGCTCCTCTCCCTCTCCCTCCTCAAATGTATGTAACAGGGGAGCTGGGAAGAAGTCAGAGAAATGGGAATAGTGGAATGAAATAACTAAGATAAGGGGCTTGAAGATAAATTTGGAACATTCTAATTTTTTTACTGTCCATGTGATTATATTTCTACTTCAGTCCACCAACAAATCCTTGTCACAGCTTATCTCTGATCCCTGTATTAAATGTTTTAGGAATGTTTAGAATTAAACTTTGAGGCATGTACTAAATCATTCATAGACTGCCCTGATTCCTGATTATTTCCTTAAATGGTTTTGCCGTTTTTCCAATTGCAATTATTATACCAATTAGAAGGGTGAATTTAAAGCTATCTCACGATATGCTGGTGTCTATTTAGAAGTTTAAAATGTTTGTAGAAGTAAGCCATTTGAAAGAGTGAATAATTCGGGTGGACAATGGCTAACAAAGATAATTACAAATGTCAGTTTAGAGGGATTTACTTAATTTCTTACCGCAATGATATTCGTCTACATAAAACCGACAAGCTTACTCTCGATTATTGGTAGACTGTGGGGCCTGGGAGTTTTTTCTTAAAAAAAAATTCTGACTACTAGTTTCTTATTGATTTAAAAGCATCTTTATCCTGCTTATATAATTTTTCTTTTGAGTGCAATTTCTAATATATTGAGTCTCTTTAAAGTTTGGGTGTCAAGTAATAAGAAAGTATGTAGGTGCTGAAATGTGGCTTTAATCTTGATATCGAATGTGAGTTACAGGATGGTGTTTAAATAGTACATAGAATACAACTACTTCCTACTATCTAGAGAAATAGATAACTACATGCATAGTATTTGTTTGTTTGTTACAGTGTACATCCTAACTTAGATAAGATTTACTAACTACTGCATAAGATTTATCCTTATCATCCCCCCTCAAGATCGGCGTCATGTCAATGACTGAGAGCTTGTGGAAATGTCGTTGAAACGCAGCTTTTGAAAGAGGTTTCGTCAAAGTATCAGCAACTTGCTCAGATGATAAGATATAAGTGACAGTGACTAACTCTTTTTTGCACCTGATCTCTAACAAAGTGAAAATCAACAGCAATGTGCTTCATTCGACTATGAAACACAGGATTGTGACAAAGATAAGTTGCACTAAGGTTGTCGCAATATATCACAGGCTTTGAAACCAAAGAAATGCGTAGCTCGTGCAACAAATTAGAAATCCAGTTGGTTTCAGCTAAAGCACCAGCAACAGCACGATACTCCGCCTATGTAGAAGAGTGTGCCACAGTTCGTTGTTTTCTCGAGGACCAACTGATTGGGGTGACACCATAATACACCACAGAGCCAGAAGTAGAGGTACGATCCAAGACGTCTCCAGCCCAGTAAGCGTCAGAATAGACATGCAATTGAGAGATCGAGGACCTGAGGATTTGTAACCCGTACATGCTAGTAGCTTTGAGATAACGAAGCAAGCGCTTGACAGCTTGCCAATGAGAATGTTGTGGACAGTGCATAAACTGTGACACCTTGTTCACAACATAAGCCAAGTCTGGCCTTGTAAATGCAAGGTACCGTAACTTACCAATCAAACGTCGATAATCGGTGATATGCAGAGACGGTTCATTGGGATTAATTGTCAGCGTCAAAGAGTCGCTCATAGGAGTAATAGCATCGTTACATTCATGCATATTGGTTTCACGGAGCAAGTCATTGATGTATTTGGTTTGAGACAATACAAAATCATCTGGACGAGATAAAACTTCAACTCCAAGGAAATAATTAATAGGGCCCAGATCCTTCAGTGAAAACCTTGAGGATAGATCATGAATGCATTTCTGAATGACGGAAATATGACTCCCTATAATAATAATATCATCGACATAGACAAGGATATATAGCGTAACATTTCCTTTATGGATAATAAAGAGAGAAGAGTCAGACTGAGACATCCAAAATCCCAATTGTAGTCAATATGACTTGAATTCCGTGTACCGTGTTCGGGATGCCTGTCGAAGGCCATAAATAGCTTTCTGCAATTTGCAAACATGTGTTGGATATTTACTGTTTATAAAACCAGGTGGTTGCCGCATGAATACTTCGTCTTCAAAAGTACCTTGTAAAAATGCGTTGATAACATCTAACTGGTTCACAGCCCATCTATGCTCAACTGCAAGTGTCAGTACAAGTCTAACAGTGGTTGGCTTTATCACGGAACTAAAAGTAGATGTAAAATCGAGTCCTGGGCGTCGTGTAAATCCCTTGGCCACAAGTCTGGCTTTATACCGATCAATAGAGCCATCTGCCTTGTATTTGATTTTATAGATCCATTTACAATCCACAACATTTTGAGCAGCTTCCAGAGGTACCAAAGTCCAAGTATTATTCAGCATCAATGCGTCATATTCAACTTGCATAGCACTACGCCAACGAGGATCTTTTTGTGCTTGTTTATATGTAGATGGTGTGAAAGGGATGTGAAAGTCAGCAACAAAACCATAGAACTTATTTGGTTTGTAAATATGATTCTGGGACCCTGTAACCATTCTGGACGATTCTGGTGGATGCGATAAGTCCTGACTAGTTGATTCAGATTCCACATTAGAAGGTGATGTTGGAGGTTGATTTTCCCTCGTCGATTGTGTGGTACCTAAAATAGGATACTGTAAAGGTGATTGTGAGCTACCTGGAGAAGCAGAAGATGCAGTGGAAAGCAGCAGTGACTCGGTGGCCGGTATTGGAGGTAAGACTACTGGTATAGGAGGTGGAATATTTGATATAGCAGGATATGAAGGCAACGGTGGTGATGTGTATGACATGTCACTTACAGGAACCCAATCTATGTTTGTGGGAGGAGACTTGTATCAACTGAAGATGTTTGTGTACGGAAATGTGTTTTCATGAAAAAGAACATCCCGTGAGATGTATACTTTCGAGGTGGCCGGATGCCCGGATCAAAACATAGATGAGCATAATATTGTGTTGAAAAACCAAGATACACACATGGTGTTGAGCGAGGTTTTAATTTGGAATTGACATATGGTTTGAGCCACGGATAACACAAACACCCAAATATACGAATGTTGTTATAATTAGGTGGTGTTTGAAACAAAGATTGATACGGAGACATATTACCATTTGTTTGTGTTGGGCAACCTGTTAATGAGATATACAGCTTGGCGACAAGCAAATGACCAAAACACTGAAGGAAGATGGGCCTGATGTAATATAGTGCGAGTGGTTTCGATGATATGACGGTGTTTCCGTTCAGCAAAAGCGGCCCGTTGAGGTGTGTAAGGTGGAGATTTAAGATGTTCAATGCCTTGAGATGCTAAATATGATTTAAGGCTGTCAAACTCCCCCCCTCCATCGGTATACAAGGACTTAATTTTATGATTGAAGTATCTTTCCACTAATGCTTGAAATTCTGGAAAAAATGGATTTAACATCACTTTTGTTTTTTAAAGTATATAACCAAGAATATTTGGTGTAATTATCGACAAAAACAACATAATACCGATTCTTATCAAGGGAGAGTATTGGTGATGGCCCCCATACATCACTATAGAGGATATGTAATGGATGAGTACTTTGAAGTGATGTAGGAAAAAATGACAAACGGTGACTTTTATTGCTTGAAGAAGAATTACAAAAATCGAACTTTGTTGTGGAACAATATGGCAATGACAAATTATTAAGAACTAATTTGAAAGACCTAAAATTAGGATGACCTAATCGACGATGCCACATATGAAGAGAAGGTTGGCTAGTAATCATATTTTCCTGCATAGTAGAGATATGGGATGAAGAGGGCCACGCATAGAGTCCTGCTTTATTCCGGCCGCATACCAGAGGTGCTCCCGTAGCTAGATCCTTGACAAAGAATTTTTCAGGAAAAAATTCAATGAATGTTAGATTATCTTGACAAAACTTGGAGACTGAAATAAGATTATGTTTGATAGCAGGTGCACACAGAGTTTCAGATAATTGAAAATTGTAATTATGAGTCTGTAAATTAGTTGTACCAGTATGAGCAATAGGAATAGTTTTACCATCTCCCATGCTGATTTTTTCTAGACCATCATATTTTTTAACTTCAGAAAAGTTGTGTGCATCAGCAGTGACGTGATGCGAGGCACCTCAGTCGACAATCCATGGTGCAGTAGGTGGCTGTAGAGAGCTCACATAATTAGCTTTAGCTTCAATGTGATTGTGTGGCTTAGACCTGCAAACTTTGGCTGTATGACCAGGTTTATCGCATAGCTGACACCTTGTGCGATTGTTATAACGACCAGAGTCTGCATTGTGCTGGAAATTTGCACGCCATTGAGGAACAGAGTTGGATGCAGAGTTAGATGCAAATGATGCTTTCCATTGTTCAGAAGAGTAATTCTGGCGTTGTTGAGATTGATTAGGACTCCAGGGTCCGGGGTGATGCATATTTGGCTGAAATTCTTTGTGTGCAACCGCAGCTGTTATTGTGGCCTGGCAGGTCTGCTTGTTTTCATCATGTTTGAGCATTAATTCTTGATCAATAAGGTGATCAAACAGGTCTTAAAAAGTTATAGGAGTCTCTCGTGCACGTATGGCAGCATGAAATATTGTTGTAATCCTTACCGAGTCCACCCAATATTTTTACGACCAACTATGCATTAGAAACAGGTGAACCAGCCGTGGCAAGTTCATCTGCAACTGATCAGACTTCACGTAAGTATTCTGCAATTGACTTGTCATCTTTGGTAATACGCTTTAAATGGTCCCGAAGGGTAAAATTTCTAGTTTGAGACTTGTTGGCAAATGCCCAATGAAGAGAGTCCCAAGCGTGTTTGGAGGTTGGAGCTGTTGCAACCATGGAAGCAAGGGTTGGATCAACAGAGGCTAGAATAGCATTTTGAATCAATTTATCCTGACGAAACCAGATTTTATACTCTGGATTTGGAATAGTTTTGTTGTTCTCGGTAACTGTTTGTGAGGGAGTCTGAACCGAGCCATCTAAATAACTATATAAATCGTGTCCATGCAATAGCATCTTCAGCTGGGCCTTCCAAGTGGTGAATGTAGAGCTTCCTGTGAGTTTGAGAGGCAACTGTGATGTTGGATTGAACTGCACCAATGTTCCGGTGACTGTAATGGTGCTAGATTCAGGAGTTGTAACAATAGCCATGAGTTAAAATGAGGAAAGTAAGTGGAAAAAGGAAAATAAGTGACTTAGGAATGATGTAGGATCGTGATGGCTGATTAGAGCAATAAGAGCTCTGATACCATAAGAAAGTATGTAGGTGCTGAATTGTGGCTTTAATCTTGATATCGAATGTGAGTTACAGGATGGTGTTTAAATAGTACATAGAATACAACTACTTCCTACTATCTAGAGAAATAGATAACTACATGTATACTATCTGTTTGTTTGTTACAGTGTACATCCTAACTTAGATAAGATTTACTAACTAATGCATAAGATTTATCCTTATCAAGTAACAAACCAGATCTAACTATGCTTAATTTACTGAAGCTAATGTCAGATGCTTTCTTTGCTTGTCCAGCTTAGAACTGCAAGAGGATTGGAGGCTAGAGAACCGTAAAGCCTTTGCTAATATATGGTCAGATATGGTGTTCGGGGTCTCATTATTCATTCTATTATACTTGAATCAAAGTAAAGTAAGTTATCATATAATAGTTTTGTTTTTTACTTTTTTTATGTTTATCACATGGATCTTCTTATTAAAGTCTTCTTTTTTGTTTTAAATTTATTCACGGGAAACAAATATTTTTCCACCTGGCCAATGGATATCTATATTTCTAGTTGATGCCACTGATAGGAACTAAAATTGGCAGTTGCTTATATATGCCTGTTAGAATGATTGCATTCCATAAAACTTCCATGAACAGAAAGTCAATAAGATGCTTCAACCTTTGAAGTCCTTCTTTCATCCAGTCTTTAACTCTCTATTTTAATTATGCTTTTTTTTTCTTTAAATTTCTAATTGATCCATATCATGTTAAATTTACATCATGTAGTGGCATTGACCGAATGGTTGTTGATATCTTGCTTTATATTTACAAAAGATTCTTTTTTTCCTTTATAGATATATATGTAAATGCTATGAGTTTTCACAAGGAAGCATGTGGAACTTTTATTTTGCTATACTGAACTTGTTTTACCATCTCTTCTGTTATTTGCCACTGTTGCAGGTAGCTTTATTGAAATTCACAGGGTATAAGATAATAAACAATATTTCAGATACTGGCAAGGCATTTCTGATTATACTTGTTACTGATATATTTTTAGGGTAAACATTTCTCCCTGCCTCAAGATGTATTTACTTAAATTACATACCAAATTGAGTTCACTTTTAAGGTTTACGGGTTATAACGATGTACACATATGTAGACTTGGCTTCACATTGTTACAATGGCAGAAATATACCATCTTCATTATCATTGAATAAAAGTCAAATTGGTATAAAATTCCTCATTTCTGCCCTTTTCAAACATTAGTAGTGGAGTGCTTCCAGTTAGAAGATTAAAATTATGCTCTTGTCATCTTCCTGGTTAATGATTTACTCCCTCCGTCCCATCCATTTCTTTGCACTTTCCTTTTTTGGATGTCCTTCTCAATTCATTACATTTAAAAAGATTCCAAAACTAGTAAGATTTGATAATATTAAAATTAACTACATCCACTATACTCACTCTATACATTAATGTTGATTGGTCCCGCCACTTTACCCACTTTTCTTAATTTTCACCACTAATTTGCACTTTTCTTAACCTCCGTGCCCAACCCCAATATGAAGAATTGGGTGGGACGAAGGGAGTATAATATAGTGTATTAAACTTACAATGTAGCTTTAAAAATTAAAATCTGAAATTTGATGCTAATGCAAGATTGATGTAGGTGTAGATTTTTTTTAAAAAAATGTTTAAGAACTACATTGGGATTTCTCTCATTTCTCTAGGTTTCATAAAATGGGGGACATTAAGGAACTGGGGAATGGGAAAGGGTACAATAAGACGTAGATCTGGAGGGGTAGGCACCCAAAAACTTGATTAACAAAATGTAACGTACCTATTTCAATGTTTAATATCACCATAGGTAAGTGCTTTACTATCATATGTACATTCTATTTATTAAAGATATTTTGAGCTTTGTAAGTACCAGTGACTCGATAAATTGGCGTTCGGATCGGTGGCGGCCAAGGAAAAATGTTGAGGGGAAGCCAAAATGCATTTATAATTTTTAATCACATAGGGAAGCTAAGTTGTACTTGTAATTTGATAGAAAATATTATACTTGTAATATTGTACTTTGTAAGTACAATGCTTATGTTAATATTGATATATACATATAATTGATATTTCTGCATGTAGTTTTTTTTATACAACAAATTGAGGGTATGCCGCCTATGAACCTCAGTACTCCATAGGTCTGCCCCTGGTTCTCTAATCGTCTTCAGATTGAAAATAAGTCATGTAATGTGTTTCGGAGTGAGTGTTCTGGAACTGAAAACACAAGGTGTGAAGTGAATTCTGGTAAAATGGTGAAGGTCTTTATTAATGAGAGTTCAAATTAAGATGAAGCTAAGGTCTTACTTGCACAATTAATAATCTCAACCTTGTACAACTAAAAAAATAAGGAATATTTTTTTCAGATAATTAACAGGAGGCAATATGGTGTCATCTTAGAAATTTGATTATGTCAATCGTTTTCCAGCTATATCAAACTATATGTATATTCTCTAAGCATCTTGTGGAAACTATGCCAATATCAACTACTAATGGTAAAGTATAATGCTTGAAAACATGCAGGTATCATTCTGAATCGGGTTGGCAGACATTGTTAGAGATAATAGTTGAGCATTATGGTTTTGATGTTGATCAGGCTGCTATAACCATATTTGTCTGCCTGATACCCGTTATACTGGATGCATGTGTAAAGCTTTGGGTATGTTGGCACTTCCAAACTTTTGAAGTCATATCCCATAAGACTAGTTTTTTATATCTGTTTCTTTTAAGTGATCTGACAAAATTAATTATGCTCAGTAAGTGATAACAAACAGTGGAGCAATTTTGGGAAAAAAGAAAACGAATTCCCTGGAGCAATATCAAAGACAATTAGATAAAAGCACCCCAATTTATGAATGGGTAACCAATTTATAGATTAAAAGCCTTTTTGAGAGTGCTTCCTTACGAACCTCTGAATTCTAGTAATTCAGGACACTAAAAACAACACGTCAAAGTAATTTTTTTATCAGTGATATTATTGGTTGTTATATTACCCATCTTGAGATGTCTGTAGTTACTAGTTAGTGAACTGGTTCTGACAGTAGTGACAAATAATAGTAATAAAGTTCTGTGTTATTAGTACTAGAACCTCTTTTACTCATATGTCGATACCTCAATGATTTGGTACTGCCTTATTGTGTCATCTAATCAAATAATTGATAGAAGAGAAATAAAGTCAGTTGGAGGTAAAGAAAAATTTATATTGATAAGCCGGAAGCAATCCTCAACATATGTCAAGCGCGAGAACTAGGCTATATTTGTATAACATTATTCTAACAAGAACTCTCATGCTTTACTAGATCCTGTTTATTTAGTTATTATGTAAATGCCCTTGTATGCATATAAATTTTCTGTAAGCTGATAAGTGATCTTGCTTTTGTGGTCAGATGTTCAAATTCCTACCAAGATTGTCCCCTAGGGTGGCAAATATATTCCGTGAAATGACGCGGCACTAGCAATATCATCTTTAGTTTGGGATGTCTTGATGTGCAGAAAATATGATGAGGGTCTAAGTGGTATATATGTCTGGAATTAGGAGTTGCCATGTTGGGTTGTGGTGTCTCAGATTTTGAGGATAGTTTGTGTTGCTGTTGGAAATAGGAATAATCATTTATTTTTTGGGTTAGAAATAAGGATAAAGATGTGAGCTTACAAGTTGACGATTTAAAAGAGTTGAGCCAAACTAGCTCATACAAACATAATAAGAAACTTTCGTTGTTTATTGTAAACCGTTTGATTACTTTGTTTTAGTCGACCGTGAGGCATCTATAGTTTAAGCCATAAGTGAATGTGTGTGCCTGTAATGACTGGAGTAGAGAGTAATAATGATAATTTTAATCATAATATATGTCAATCTCGAATGATATATAAGATGAGGTTGTCATTTCTTTTGCAATGGGACCTTTGATAGCTATTCTCTTGTCTCTGCAGAACTCGTATAACAATGGTCCTCGCCATTTTTTGATTCACAAAGTTAATTTGGACGTTTTGTAGAGTTGTGAGTTTGAACCTGTAATAGGAAAACTGATAATTTAACAATTACAATAGGTAGATGTATATATAATTATATAGGATACAAGGCGGAATGAGCAATCCTTTGATTGACATAGTACAAAGAGTATATATGATATGGGTTGTGCAGGACCCCCAATTGTACAAAGATTAATCCAAGAAATTAAAAAGAGCAAAGAACAAAGATGCTGTAATCCTAATTGAAATGTTGAATAGATTAAAAGAATCCGGGAGTGCAATTAGATTTTGGGGTAGTGAGGAAAGAGGCGAACGGGGAGGCCATTAGCTGGAACTGGAATAGGATTTACAACAATCTTTTCGTCAGCAATTAATTTCTCCCACCTGAATCTCTTCACCAGGTTGTGAATAAACACCAGTATCTCCAGTCGTGCATACTCTTTTCCCGGACACATTCTCGGTCCTCCTCCGAATGGAACGAATGTGTATGGCGCCGGCCCTCTTCCTTCAAATCTCGATGGATCGAATCTTTCAGGCTGTGAGAAGATTTCTGGATTTTTATGCGTTGAGTGAGCATTCCAGTAAAGCTGCAGGATAGGATAGGATAGGATAGGATGTTCTTACTATTACTATTACTATTTATTATTATTTGATATTTTTCTTTCTAAAAAAATTTAATTAAAAATTAATACGTATATACCACCTTCCATCCCTTTGGGATTGCGAAACCATTGTAGGTGAAATCAGTCAAGGCTTGTCTAAAAGCTCCTTGTAGAGGAGGCACAAGTCTAAGAACTTCGCACGCTACACACCAAGAGTACTTCATCTTCTGTACATCGTCCCAGTTCAATAACTCTCCTTGTCCTTTCTGTTTCGCTATCTCCATTTGTTCTGTTAAAATATATTTTTTTTATTGGATAAATCGGATAAAAAGAAATTACATATATGACCGCAGTGACTCAATCAATCAATAATTTTTTAGTGCATCAAGTACCTTGGTAGACTCCCTGATAAACGTGAGGTAGGTCAACAAGATACTTAACAATGAAGGCGCAGGCAGAGCTAGAAGTGTCATGCCCCCCTACCAGCAACCCTAATATCTTGTCAGCTATATCCAACTCATTCATGTATTTACCATTCTCGTCTGCTGCACTCAACATGTGCCCCAATATATCTTCTTCACACTCCTTTCTCCCACTGCTGCAATCTATCTTCCTTAGCTTTATTATCCTAATCACCTCTTTCCTTAAGTGTTTTGAAGCCTTAATAGCTCTCCTAAATGGTGTCCCCGGTGCGTCAATAGGGACTGACATCACCCCTGTTGCCAGCACATCCAAGTGCTCTTCCAATCCCGCCACTATCCCAGGATCCTCCACACTCATGAAGATTCGACAAGCTACCCAGAAGGTTAGCTTTTTCGTGAGGGGAAACACATGGACCACTTGCTTGTTTTCCCACCCCGAGACAAAGTGTTTTCCAGTGATGTGGTCCATAATCCCCACGTACTGCCTTAATGCCTCTGGCTTCAAAAAGTTTGGTAGCATTTTCCGCATCTTGATGGCTTCTTCATTTGAAGAGGTTTCTAACTTGGAAAAAGGGAATAGCTTATCCACAGAAGACGGCCACCAGGTTTGAACTAGCTTGTTCTCGTTTGAAAACAAGAACTTGTTTGACTCAGAGCCGCACATTACCACAGTAGCTTCTCCCAACAGAAATGTCTTAAAGACGGTGGATGAATATTTTGACATCCGACTAAAAATGAACGTCTCTGGCTCCCCTTTCCACCCGTTGGACAAAAACTCCAGACTCTCCCCTATGACAGGCCATCCCCATCTCCCGGGAGGCCATGGCGCTCCCTTGTTTTTATTCTCTCCTCTGTAGCAGCAGCAGTAGTAGTAGAATAAGAAGATGATGATGATGATGATGGAGAAAAAAGAGATGCAGAAAGAGGTTGTCTCCATATATGAAGAGAACAAGCCTAAAAAACTAGGGGCTGCGTGTGTATATACCACGCATAAATCGCTGTTAACAAGCAATCAAGTAATTACGTGCCTTCCATCGTCTACGGATGAACTTGGCGGGGAAAAATGCTGTTTGCATGAGTAAGTTTGTTGGGAAGGTGTACAAATAAGGAACCACATGCTTTTTATATAGTTTCACTCTTCTGCTTAATTCATATCTAGTTTTTATGCATCTTAAGTTGCGCATATACGTGGTTTACAGGGAATAACTACTTAACGAAAAACAAACTTAACTACTTTTTTTCTTTTGTTATAGTTCCCCTGACTGTCTTATTTACAAAAACAATGTATAATAAATAATTTTTAATAATTATGTCATCCTTTTATATTTAAATGGTCTCTGATTTCTTCCCATCACGGCTAGTGTTCTAAAAATCCCCTATTAATCTTTAAAAATATTTGGCCGATCTATTTTTTCAAATTTGATTAATATTTATAAATTATTTTTAAAATATATATTTCATAATAAACAAGATAAATATATTAAATATTAATAAATTATTTAAATATATCCGATTTTTGTTCTGATTAATCCCTCCGATTAATCTTCGATTTGCCGATTAATCTCTAATCGATACCTAAACCAATTTGTACTGATTTTTGATTTTTACGATCACTGTAACAAACAATTTTTTTTAAAAAATATGATACATTATAACACTTATGCATATATTATTACATTAGTACACTTCAACACATTATAACACGAGGTTGTTGAAGACGTTAGCATCTGCAACAAACTTTTTAGGCTTTTAAGTTGAAAAATAAAGAATTGTGTTTAAATTTGAGGTCCAAAAGACTCTTATAAACTTTTTAAAAACTTAAGAGTCTCTTCTTTCTCCTCATTTCTAAGAACCTCTAGGTAACTCTTAACTAATATTTTATAGTAAATCAGTAAGATATACTCTATCTTTTTCCACTTTATTTTATACTTTAATGATTTCATGTTACTTTTAATAATATAAAATTGAATGAGGAGTGGATATAAAAAATATTATTGAAGATAAAAGTACACTAAATTGCTAAGAGCTAATAATTCATATTATATTAAATAGTGATCTTAAGAGAGCGTTGAAGATGCTCTTGGTGAGAAGGGAAAGAGAGAGAAATGACAAATGAAGATGACTTAAATTTCCTATTTTGTGAAATTGGCGCTTGAAAGTAAATAAGAAAATGAAATAATGTTAGGAATATGTGTATTAGTTTGATGATAAGTTCAGCAAAACACTTAAGTAGAAATCTAGTGTTTGTAGCCTCAACGGATAAGACCATCTTGGCTATCCGTTGAAGGAGTAGCCTTACTTAGCAATAAGTTTGGTATTGTAGCACATCTCACTCTCTGATTTCAAGCTGTAATTCTTAGATGTTGTTAGGAGATAATCAGTCATGTTGACTACTAATGGATGTACAAGTAGGAGGGCTAATTGTAAATATTTCATGCCTTGTAATTTTGTATAAGTGAAGAAGTGTCAACTGATATTGAAGACCTTCAACGGATAAGAAACTAAGTTTCAACGGATGTCTCTAAAGTTTCAACTGCTAGAGCATCAACGGATAAAGCCATCAACGGATGAAAGCTTCAACGGATGCACTGCTAGAGCATCAACGGATAAAGCCATCAACGGATGAAAACTTCAACGGATGCTCAGTCTCATAGCAGTTGATGGTGACAGTTAACAAAGCTGACAGAGGCACATGGATTGACAGAGATGTGGTAGCCTATTTCAGGAACAGCAGAAAAAGCAGCCGTTTTTAGTCTGGTTCAAAATGGAAAGTCAACAGATAATTCCATATTACACTGGATAAAAATGGAACAGAAATAAGTGGAGAACTATTGTCTTATTGTACTTTATCTTTGTCTTCACTTGTAAACTTGATGTTATATAAACCAAGTAGTAGCTAGTAATAAAAGATGAATTTTCCCTGAGCTGTTTAGAAATATCAAGAGAGAAAATCATCTAGTTTGTACTAGGAAGCATCTGTGATTTAATTTTGAATCACAAATTTTCTGAAATAACACATCTCTGGTGGAACAACAAATCCACCAGAAAAGTTTTTAAGTTCTTTGTGTTCATTTCATTTGTGTTTAAATATATATCTGTCTGCATCAACTTCAAGCAATTCACACACATTTGATCACTCAAACACTTAGTCTTACAAATTGCTCAAAACTTGAAAAAGTTTTGAGATTTACATTCAACCCCCCTTCTGTAAATCTCATTGTTAGTCCACTGGGAATAACAAATAATGACAAAAATAACATTTTTTCGGGACTAAGGGCACATTTGTTAACAAGGGGATGGATAATCACTTTTTTTTTATCTTAAGCATATCAAAAATCCCTAACGAAGTCACTGTAGAAAATGTAGCATGTGTCATTCAGAAAAAACTGATTAGGGCTTGTGTAGCACTAAGGTATCATTTTTTTATAAAATTTATTGAATATTATGTAATTGATTTTTCTTTTATCATATAATATTGTTAAAAATACAAAAATCTTTTGTCAACAACAATATTATTAATTAAAATAGTATGCTTTCATAGAAAATATCAAAAATAATATAATTAACATGTAATTATTATTATTAATATCTATTTTGCATAAAAATAAAATATTCGCAAAGGGAAGGTTCACGGGTTTTTATAAAGAAATTTAAAATATGAACAATAACATTAATTGAAATCATAAAAAATAATTATAAAAAATTTAAAATGATTAAAATTTTAAAAAATTGTAAAAAATATTAATGTTTTAAGTATTTTGCTATTTTACAATTTTCTGATTTTTTTTCAAACATAGAGTGTCAACGAAATTAACCAAAGATGCAATTAGTTGCATCGAGTTTTTTGGTTACATTATTTGCTTCGAGTTATAGAAAAATATATTTTTGCAAAAATATAATGCAACCGAAATAAATTAGATATGTAAGTAGTTTAATGTATAAATTATGTGGAGTTATAACAATTAATTGAATATTAAAAACTTTAAAATTTTATCATTCAGATGATTTTATGTTTTATTTAACAAATGACATTATTCATCCTTATTCAGATTTTTCACTCATTCATAAATTTTAACCGTTCACAGAATATTGTTCAGATTTAACATCAGATTTAACAAATGAGACCTAAATGACAAGAATACCTATTTTCAATATTTTGGCCATTTTTACCAATCAAATACCCATTCCCAAATTGGGTATCTCAAAACAAAAAAATTCATATTTTTTTATGTAAAAATACATTTTTAAAAAAAATCAATAAAAAAAGTTGAAATACTCAATCTGGGAATGGTTATTCGGGTCAATCTGTCTCACAAAGCATATTTCAATTTATTTTTTAAAAAAAAGTTGGTTGAAATACCCCGTCTGAGAATGGGTATTCGAATATATACTCAATCTAAGAAAGCTTATTTCATCAGTATTTTTGGCCACATTTCTCAAATTTGGTATTTTGGTCACCAATTTCAAAAAATGTGGTAATTTTAATTTTAGGGCATCAAAAAGCAAATACAATACTGTGGTGGAAGATAATACAAGGTTGTCGCATACGGAGTCTAAATACGATCAGCATTATCTAAAAGTGTCAAGAACAACACCTTGCCTGGAACAACACCTTGCCTGGAACTACTTAACAAAGTTTCACTTATGATCAGTATACTTAATCCGCAGGCATGCACTTAGGTCTGATTTGTTATTCCTTTAATTGGCTAATTCGGTTTACAAACAGGGGAAAAAAAGGAATCATCATTCAAAAAACGGAAATCATCACTCAAAGAAGCTTGTAAGCAGAGCTTGTCATTTTTAACGTCATTATACTTGGCATCAAGTTTCTGTAGCACTTATCTCAAGCGCATTTTCCTTGAAACAAAAAAAAGCTGTCAGAATTCACTAATTATGATATTATAGGTTTAGAAATCATTATAAACAGATTAGGAATATGCATTACCAAAAGTCCCATAATTATCACGTCCCAACTTGCAAGATGGCCATTAACCATTTTACTCAAAGCTGATGGTTTTAGGAATTTGGAGTGACCCTTAATTCCAAGTCTTACCAGACCTAAATCTATAATGCATTGATCCGACATAAAAAAAAAAGATAGACCACTGGAGTGCTATGACCTTGTGAACCTCTTCCACTGGTCTATGGAGGGCCAAGAGAACTCAGTCATGATATTCTTTGGATATTAATGCGTTGAAAATCAGAAACGCCACTAATAACTATTGAAATCTAAGGGATAATAGCTATACCCCAAAGATTTCCAAATATTAAAATTTTTAAAACAGTAGAAAGGGCTGTTAAGTTTGTATCATTGGATAGGTGACTGAATCTTGAGTCAAAGTAAACTCAGGTTTATGTCCAACTCTTAAAAACAACAGTATATTGTAGTCTGTACACGTTGGGCAGAAAAAGTTGGAAAATGGAAAGATTGAGACTTGTTTTAGTCATGTTCTTGACGCAATTTTCTAAAATTAATTGTTGGAGGTTGATCATTGATACGAGGACTTAAATTTTCATATTTGGATATATAAGTCATTTTTTTAGTGTAATTCATATAAAAATCGAGGTGAAGTTAGTAACTTGAAATGGGTTATGTGGGTTTGTCCCACATTAATAAGGTAATTAATAAGGTAAAGTATAGAACCATGTGCAAGAATAGTTTACAACTACTAAGACATGTGGGTGTGCATGGTGCTATTGTGTGCCTCGCATGCGCACACCCGCGACCCGCGACCCGCGCGCCGCAGCCGCCTCGCCTCGCCTCGGGTCGAAGGGAGATTTGGGCGAATGTCTTGCGTAGGCGAGAAATTTTATTGCTTGTTTAATTAAAATATTTACTGACTTATTAGATTGTTTTCAGAAATTATAAACTCTGATTTGCTGGAATACTGATCAAGATTTGTCGAGTCTGTCAGATCCTGACTCTGGTTAGGATTTGCCGAAGCTGATAAATCATGATTTCTGGTCAGGATTTGCCGAGGCAAATACTGATGGGCTGAATCAGGATTTGATGGGGTAAATACTGATGGGCTGACTGTTACGTTTCTTTCTGTTAAATACATCTTAAGTCAAAATATTAATTTTAATTAATGAATATCTTCAATTACGTTTCATTTTGTATTATATACAAAACTAAACGTTTGGAAGAAATATACAGATATCAAAGACTTGTGAAACCCTAACTGCAACTCTCTCTTTTTCTCTCCTCCATAACATACATGATTATAACATAGGTTTTCTGGGAGAACTGAGGTAAGGGTCGTTGTTGAGCATTACGTGACTGAGGATGCATTGCTCTGTGTTGTATCCTGGAAGTGATATTGCTGGCAACCCAACACAGCGTAAGTGGGGCAATAATCTCTTCAAGAACAGTCTGGTCTTCTCGAAGGCTAGGCGCCTCTGTTCATAGTTTTTTCAGATTACAGATTTGATAAAACTTCTGTTAGAGCTAAGTGTTCTATTCTCTCTTTTTCAATTCAATTACTGATCTTATCTCTTATCTTGCCCCAGCGTAAGTGGGGCAATAATCTCTTCAAGAACAGTCTGGTGTTCTCGAAGGCTAGGCGCCTCTGTTCATAGTTCTTTCAGATTACAGATTTGATAAAACTTCTGTTAGAGCTAAGTGTTCTATTCTCTCTTTTTCAATTCAATTACTGATCTTATCTTGTTGTTTTAACTTCGTATTTTGTTTCATTCTTTGGTTTAATTGCGTGTTCTTGCTTAATCTCGATTATATAACTGTCACATTGTTACGCGTAGTATTAAATAATTACCCAACAATCTTGAAGAGATTTTCTGTGTTATATTGTTTTTAGCAAGATGGTTAAGGAAACTGCTGATGTTCCTAAGTCTGTTGAGACTGTATCTAGTTCTGGTGGTACTGCTACCATTGATTGGACTACGTAGCGTTTTCCCCAACCTATTGATTTATCGGGTATGCCTGATAAATTCAGTGGTGGAGCTTCTTTTTTCTCAAATGAAGCTCTGGTTAACGGTTAAGGGTCTATGATCAGTGATACAGTATGATCCTCCTGTGTTGGATCAAGAGAAGGTTGAATCTTTTAAGGCTTATGCTTTATGGGCTGAGAAGGATGGAAAATTTATGACTGAACAGGTTCATGAGTTTGAGATGTTGGTTCATGCTTTGGGTGAGTCTGGTATGGTCTTTCCTGAGAAGTTTCGGGTTATGTCGGTGATTGAAAAGCTCCCTAAGTCTTGGGAGGAGTTTGCTCTCTCCCTAAAAAGACATAAAGGAGAGATCATTTGGACTACCTTGATGTTGGACATCTCAGTGCACGAGCAGCACAATCCAAACAAGGACATGTGATGCCTGCTGACCATGAGCTCGAAGGTGAATGTAGTGACTGTAGGACAGAAAAGAAGGATAATCACTAAGAAGGCTAATACTAAACTTGACAAGAACAAGGCTAAAAACCAAAGGCAAACAAACCATGTTGGTCTTATGGACAACTTAGTAAGAAAGCTAAGAAAGCTGGAGTGGTAGCTCAAACAAATACTGTACTTGGACTTTGAACCACGATGGGCCTGTATCTAACATGGTCGTTGGTGAGGTTGTTGCCTCCGGAACCGATGACGGGTATGTTACTTACAACCTTGTACTACTTTCCACTTATCTGTCACATGAGTGGTTGATCAATACTGGAGATAATGTGCATATTTGTGCTGATATTAATTTGCTTTTATCTTATCAACAGAGTCATGGAGTGACGGTGACGATGTGGAATGCTAGTGCTGCAAAAGTGCTTGGAATAGGAAACGTAGACCTGAAGTTTGCTTCTGGGCGGATTCTATCTCTCACTCGAGTGCATCATGTTCCCTCTATTCGTAGAAATATAATAAGTGGAAGTTGTCTAGTTAAAAACAACTTTGAAGTGTAATAAAGTAGTTATTACTAATACTGGTACATTTTTTAGCAAGGGTTACTTGTCTGATAGTTGGTTTTTGATAAATGTTGAACTTGTTTTGGGTGATTTTATTAATGATAGTGTTGCACCTTCTGTTAATTGTATTGAATCATCTGATTTGTGGCACTTATGACTTGGTCATTTAAATTTTGGTGCTTTAAAAGATATGATGAATTTAGAGTTAATTCCAAAGCATGCCATTGTTAAGAAATCTAAGTGTCAAGTGTGTGTAACTGCTAAACAAACAAGGAAACCTTTTCATAAATGTTGTTAGGAATTCAGACTTGTTAGATTTAGTTCACTCGGACATATGTGAATTTGGTGGTGTGTTGACTAAGGATCATTCTACATATTTCATTACTTTTATAGATGATTATAGTAGATATTGTTATGTTTATTTGCTTAAACATATGGATGAAGCACTAGATAAATCCATTATGTTTTAAAATGAAGCTGAAATACAAACTGGCAAAGTACTTAACGTTTGAGGTCTGATAGAGGTGATAAGTATACGAGTACCTTGTTTAATGAATTTTGTGCAAACAATGGTATAGTTCATGAGGTTACTCCACCTATAAACACCTGAGTCTAATGGGGTGGCAGAGCGAAAGAACAGAACTTTTAAAGATATGATTAACCGTATGTTGATTAATTTTGGGTTGCCTAAGTACATGTGAGGAGAGACTCTAAATACGGCTTGCCATATTCTGAATAGAGTCCCTCTGAAACATATGGACAAGACACCTTATGAATTATGGAGAAAGCGTAAGACAAATTTGAGTTATATTCGTGTGTGGGGATGCCTTGCTAAGATGCTTGTCCCTGAACACAAGAGAAAGAAACTAGGTCTGAAAACTGTTAATTTTATCTTCTGGGCTATTTTGAAACCGCTACAGCTATGAGATTTTTAGTTTTAAAATCTGACATAAATGGGATTGTAGCGAATATGATAGTTGAGTTTCGTGATACAACTTTCTTTGAGGAGGTGTTCCCTATGAAGACTGGTATATCTTTGGGTAATTCTGAGGATGATCCCCATCACACATCGAGTTCTATTCCTGATCATGTGGAAAAGATAACAAATATGGGGCGGATTCTGGTAGTAGCTCTACTCCTAACAAAGTAGAGGAATTTAGAAGGAGTAAGCGTGCAAAGGTAGTCAAGGACTATGGAAGTGATTTTATCACTTACAATGTCGAGGATGAGCCTTTAAATTTCCGTCAAATCATGGATTCTTCAGAATCAAAGGCATTGGAAAGGCGACGTGAGGAGTGAAATTGACTCAATTGTTTCTAACTGGAACATGGGAGTTAGTTGATCTCCCTCCTGGGTGTTCTATTATTGGATATAAATGGATCTTCAAGAGAAAGCTAAACCCTGATGGCTCAATAGATAAGTACAAGGCTAGACTAGTTGCTAAGGGCTTTAGGCAAAGGGAAGATATTGACTATTTTGATACATACTCTCCTGTTGACCAAATGACAACAATCGGAATGGTTATTGCATTGGCTTCCGTACATGGTCTTATCATCCATCAAATGGATCTAAAGACAGCTTTTCTTAAGACAGCTTCTTCATGGTGACCTTGAAGAAGAGATTTATATGGAATCAACCTGAGAGATTTGTTGCTTCTGGTAATGAGAGAAAAGTATGTAGACTAGTCAAGTCCATCCATGGCCTTAAACAAGCACCTATAGACTAGCATAAAAAGTTTGATGAAACTGTTTTAGACTTCGAGTTTTTAGTTAATGAAAGTGACATGTGTGTCTACTATAAGGCAGTGTTGTGAAAAGCACATTAAGCGGCCGAGCGGAAGCGGGGGTATAAGCGCTTCGATTAATGCATAATCGGGTTTTTAAACGTTTAGTATATTTTAGGCGGTCAAAAGTGGTCAAAGCCCGCTTAAGCGGTTTTTTCAGCTATTAAGCAGTTATTTAAAAATATTAAAAAAAGCAAAAAATACTCACAAAAAACGAAATAGGCTTTAACTTATTGACTTTCTAATTCTATTTTTTAGTTCAGAGGCGTGGGAATTGCAAAAGAGGAAAAGAGGCACTAAGGCTTGTCTCCAGGTTAAGTTTGAATCTTTTCGATCTGTATAGCATATTAGCACTAGCAGTTCTTCATTCTCCAGGTTTGTCTCGAATCTTTCTTTATTCAGTTCTTCATTCTTCAATTTCTTTATTCATATAGCATAAAGTATATGTATAGCAATATATTTTAATTTATTAATTTAGACAACTGAACTGAATGATAGTATAGTTTGATTTATAATCGTTTTGAAGTACTTTATACTTTATAGAATCATTGATTATGCTATAGATAGTTGGATACTGAGATGCTCGAATAAATGATACTGAGATAGTTTCAATTAATTTGTAGGAATGGAAACAGGGGGTTCTTCAGCTGCTTCGAATTCAGAGACAATAAGTTCATTAGAGTTAGAGGTTGTTAAGCGAAAATCAGATGATGTTGGGTGGGATTATGGTGAATTAACATTGCCAAACAACTACGATAAAATCAAATGCAAGTTATGTGACAAAGCATTTAGTGGAGGAATATATCGTCTAAAATAACATATAGCTGGTCTTAGAGGTAATGTGAAGGCGTGTCCGAAGTCTACTCCGTTGGATAAATCTAAATGCTTACAAGCCTTGGAGGGATAAAAACAACGAAGACAGGACAAGAAAGAACGTATCGAAGAAGTTAGGGATGATGTTGCAATCAGTAAAGACAGTGATGATGTTGTTGAACTTGACAGTGGAGGCTTTAAACCGATACGGTCACTTGGACCAATAGATCAATTTGCACGGGCGATAGATCCGGATGCATCTTTAAGAAAGACAAGACGGCAAAATATTAATGACGCGCTCTTCAAAAATAGAACCAACGAAGTGCATACTTGGCTATATGGGTGTATGGAGCAGGGATTCCTTTCAATGCAATTAACAATGATGACTTTCATCGATTTTGTGAAGCGGTTGGACAATTTGGTCCAGGATATATCCCACCAAGCCAACACCAATTACGGGAACCACTGCTTAAAAAAGAAGTAGAAAGGACTAAAACAATCTCTGAAAGAACAAGAGGATGAATGGAAAAAATCTGGATGCTTGGTCCGATCGGAAAAGGAGTATTATGAATTTGTGTGTAAATTGTAAGCTAGGCACAAGCTTCCTCTCTTCCATTGAATGTTCAAATGAGGCTCATACGTCCAAGTTTATATATGATTATGTGGATAAGTACATTCAAGAAGTTGGACCAAACAATGTCATCCAAGTGGTGACGGACAATGCATCAAATAATATGGCTGCAGCGAAGCTACTAAGAGATAAAAGGCCACATATATTCTAGACATCATGTGCTACACATACACTCAATCTTATGCTTGAAGCTATAGGTAATTCTGCAGCTTTTTTATCCAGTTTTATGCATATTTTTCCATATTTTTCTCAGTTTATTTCTGCATTTTTTGTGCATTTTTTTATCCATCTTTCAAACTGTATGTGATTCAATTATTTTACATAAACTGTATGTGTCAATTTATGGTCAATCTGTGTCAATTTATGGTTCTTCTGCACTTGATAAAATATTTAGACTTGAAAGTAAATTAAGTAAATGAACTGATAGTATAGAACTTCCGGAACAGCATGAAACTGAGCACATTTTGAAATGCCAGCAAAGCATCATTTTTGTCTTTCTTATTTCAGGTAAAACTCCAAAATTTAAGTTTGTGATTGATAAAGCAAAGGCTTTGACCATCTTTATCTATGCGCATCATAAAACCTTGGCTTTGATGAGAAAGTATACAAATAAAAGAGATATTGTGAGGCCAGGAGTTACACGGTTTGCAAGTTCTTTTCTTACAATGCAGAGTATATTGGAGAAACAAGAAAAACTGAAGTTTATGTTTCTCTCAGAAGAATGGGGTCAGTGCAAGTTCGCAACTAGTGCAAAAGGTGTGGCCTCTTATGCGACCATTGTTAATCAATCATTTTGGACTAATCTTGCAATGTGTTTCAAAAAGATCCGGCATGTATGGCGACTGTTTTGACATGTATTGAAGCATTCTTTCTTGGTGATTTTCATGTCCAGCACTTGGTTTCTAATATTGAGTTGCTGAAATATAAAGGAATGGAAGGAATGTTTGGAAAAAAAATAGCCAAAATGGGCAGAATGGCTAATAATGATACTTTTGACGTTGGTAAGTAAATATCTAGTTGCTGCCTGTGAATTTCCAAATTTGTATCTCATTCACTCTTTGACTGTATTTTATTTTTTCTGTTTTAGTTGGATGGTGGTCCAATTATGGTGCCGAAACTCCAAATTTAAAAATGATGGACATGAAGATACTTTCATTAACCTCAAGTTCTTCGGGGTGTGAAAGAAATTGGAGTACATTTGAGGGAGTAAGTTGGTTGATATAGCAAAACTAATTGTTGTAGAGTTATCTAAAAATTACAACTTATAACTATAAGTATTTAATTATTGTGTCCCTTATATTTTTTCCACAAATTCATACCAAAAAGAGGAATAGATTGGATGCTGTGAGAATGAGCCATCTTGTATATGTTCAGTTCAATTCAAAACTTTTCAACAAGAAGAAGAAAATGAAAGAAAAATATGATGTATTACTTGCTAATGATGCTAGTATGGCTCAAGGCTGGATAGTTGACGGGGGTGATAATGATGAAGAACATTCCTTGGATTCAGACATCACAATTAAGGAGCTTGGTGATGCAACTAGGAGGACTGTTCGGGAACTTGATGAGGAAGACTTTCAATCAGATGAAGTGAATAACAATGAAAATCTTATGTTTGATTTCGATGATGCTGATCAACAAGGCTGGTGAAACAAAGCAGTGCTTCTTAAAAAAACTTGTAATTTGATAATTCTAAATGTTCATCTTTCTCTTTCCTAAGTTGATTATGACTTTGTTAATAAGCAAGTTATTGTGCTAATAAGTAGATATTATCTCTTTTAAAAAAAATATTTTATATTTAATTTAATTATATATATATAAATATTAAAAAATATATATATATATATATATAAAATCCGATTAGTTATCCGCTTTTTAAACCGCTTAAGCGTCCGTTTTAGCGCTTAAGCGTTAGAAGGTGATGTCGCCGCTTAGGTCCGACTTGCGCTTTTCACAACACTGCTAGAAGGTTAGAGGTAATGATTATGTGATTGTGTACTTGTATGTAGATGATATTTTTGTTATTTGCAACCAATATAGAGATTATTAACGAGACAAAGACTTTCTTGAAGAAGCACTTTGAAATAAAGGATATGGGCTGAGGCTAGTTTGATTTTTGGGATCAAGTTGACTCAGTCAACTGATGGAATAACATTGTCACAATCTCATTATATAGAGAAATCTATACTTGAGAAGTACGTTTATTCAAATTATAGGATCGTTAGTACACCATATAATTCAAAAGTTGTCATAGTCAAGAATAGTTCAGGAGTTCCTGTGTCTCAATTAAGGTATTCTCAGATTATTGGGAGTTTGCAATATCTTGCTAATGGGACTAGACCAGATATTTCTTATTTTGTGTTTAAGTTAGCTAGATATACAAGTTGTCCAAACAAGACTCATTGGGAGGCAATGGATAGAGTTCTTAAATATCTCAAGGGAACTATTTCCCTTGGCTTGTATTACCGGAGATTTCCGGGGTACTCGAAGGGTAGAGTGATGCAAGTTGGATAGCTAAGAAATCCAGTTCCAATGGAGTGACTGAATATGTGTTTATCCTTGTGGGTGGAACAGTGTCCTGGAAGACTTCTAGACAGACTTTGATCACTCGGTCTACTTTTGAGGCTGAGCTGTGTGCACTTGATGCCACGGGGACGGAGGCTGAATGGCTGCATGGGCTTATGTCTATGTTACTTGTAGTAAACAAACCGCTTCCTGCCATTTCTGTTCATTGTGATAATCGTACAACTATCGACAAGATCAGAAGTGTGAAATATAATGTTAAGACAAAAAGACACATCCAAGTTAGACTGAAGTCTATAAGGGGTCTTGTGTCTGATAGGGTTATTGTTATAGAGTTTATAGGAACTCAAGATAATATAGCTGATCCGCTGACTAAAGGGCTTGAGCATGCTGTAGTCCTTAAGTCGAAGTTGGAGATGGGACTGGTAACCCATCATAATTCATCAACAGCGGGAACCCAATACACTTGAGAGGAGATCCCTCGAAGTGTATTCAATGTGGTAATAACAAGTTGTAAGGATGAATTGGTAGTACCTCTACCATATACATTTAGATACTTATGTATCTAAGTCTATCCCCGGAAACCTTAAGAGGTACTTGAACTGCTAGTCAGCAAGAGTTTTAATAAATTCTGATGGACCAAATACTGTGTCAGGATTTATAAACTCTGAATGGGGTCAAGTTGTAAGACGAGATGTTGGCAGTACACCTTTAGAGATGCCCAGCTAAGCGAATGCAATTGTGAGGTCGCAATTAGAGGAAAAGGTTATTCCTTGAAGCATTCGACGAACAAGATCGAGACACGACCATAACGTCTCAAAGTCGTAGATCCGCACCATACCCTTTTGACTTACACGAAACGGATAGAGATTCAAGGTGAAACATTCCATCTATATCCGGTAGCCATCGAAGTAGGGGACTTAGGAGGGTTCAAACTCGGAAGGGTACCGACTCTGAAAAGCAAGTCATGATAAAATCTGTATGGATTTGTGCGGGATTATTAGAAAATGGAAAATTTGAGGCTTGTTTTAGACATGTTCTTGATGCAATTTCCTAAAACTAATTATTGGAGGTTGATCTTTGATATAAGGACTTTCATGTTTGGATCTAAGTCATTTTTTTAGTGTAATCCATATAAAAATTGAGATGAAGTTAGTAGGTTGAAATGGGTTGTGTGGGTTTGTCCCACATTGATAAGGTAAAGAGGGGTTGTGTGCTTTAAATAGTAACATGTGCAAGAGTAGTTTACAACTACTAAAACATGTGGGTGTGCATGGTGTTATTGTGTGCCTCGCGTGCATACACACACGCGCGCCGCCGCCTGGATCAGGATTTGCTGGGTTAAATACTGATGGGCTGACCGTGTACGTTTCTGATTCTGAGATATATTCTATTAAATGTATATTAAGTCAGAATATTTATTTTAATTAATAAATATCTCCAGTTACATTTAATTTTGTATTATTTACAAAACTAAACGTTTGGAAGAAATATACAGATATCACAGACTTGTGAAACCCTGGCGGAACTGAGGTACGGGTCGCTGTTGAGCATTACGTGATTGTGGACGCATTATTCTGTGTTGTTGTATCTTGAAAGTGATATTGATGCAACCCAACACAGCGTAAGTGGGGCAATAATCTCTTCAAGAACAGTCTGGTCTTCTCGAAGGCTAGGCGTCTCAGCTGTTCATAATTCTTTCAGATTACAGATTTGATAAAGCTTCTGTTAAAGTTAAGTAATCTATTATCTCTTTGTCAATTCAGTTACTGATCATATCTTATTGTTTTGCCTTCGTGTTTATTTTGGTAGATAAATGGTGCACGTAAGATTTGACAGATTAACACAAGTAAATATTGTAATTATGATAATAGTGGCTTTACCCCAGATTTGGTGCAGCTTCATCACTAGCTGCGTGACAGATCTTCTTTCTGCAGAATTAGAGAAACCTATATTTACAGCTTCTTGAATTGCAAATAGAAATTCTCTCCTTGCTTTTGCTGAGAGAGCAAGGTAATTTGGTCCATGAAGAGCACTCAAGTCCACAACCTGAAGCACAAGCATTTATTCAGACCAAATATAATTAATGAGTTACAACTTACAAAAGAACAAGAGCGATAACATGTTAGCTGGTCATAATAAAAATCATTTTCATAACCTGTTGCAACCAAGGAATCATCGAATTAATAAATCTTTGCTCCAAGAAGTATGTTGCTAAAGTTCTAAGTACATCATTCGCCGTCTTTTCTGATAATTCTTCCAGTACAGGACCAGTTTTTTCAAGAAGTTCAATAAGAACAAGATCATCACCGGATCGGAGAGCTTCTGTGTATGCAGCGTCAAGGTCACCTTTCGAAAGATGACCTATTACAAGTGTCCATGGGCTATCTTTAGCTTCTGATGAATAATATCTAGCATTAGAAGTAACGGCAGAACCAAGATTTTTTGTTTGATTGCCACCGACTCCATGCCTAGAGCTTTTATGAATGCCTTCCGCAACAGAATTTCTACTTTCTGTCCATATGGAAACTCCTTGTTCAGCAGAACTTCTTAATTTGCTTCTGCTAGATGTTTTCTCCTCACAGAACTCGTTACCCCTTTTGGGAAATGGGGGCTGTCTATTACATATTTCAACTGACGGCCTAGGAGTGCATACAGAAAGCCTAGGAGAAGCAAGAGTGGTGCTTCTCTTCGAAAGTTTGAAAGTAGATTGCTCAAAGCATCTCCCACCATTTAGTTGTGACATTTTACCAACTACATCTTCCAGAACTGATACCTTCATATGTATCAGGGACAAGCTTTCTGCGGTGTTGATGGTAAACATCTGAAATATCAATGTACTAAAATGCCATGAGAGAAGAACTCAATCTTAAATCAGGTAGAGATAAGAGGTAGTTTTACATTTCTGTGCCATTCTTATTTTTATTAATTTTGAGGGATAAGCATTAAAAGATTCAAGTCTAGGAAAATATGTCAAACAAAAGATAAGGCAAATATCAGTTGAGATCTGGGCTAGTTTATCTTGAGAAAAGAACAAGTGACACATCATCTTTACAAATGAAAAGGCATAAACCAAAAAAATGTAGCTTACTACTTTAGAAGCCTAACTGAGAGCATGTAAGACGCACTACATCCATCATAAATTAGTTTACGCACAAGGTGAAAAAGTTCAGATATCGGTCGAGATTGGAAACTTACATATCTAAGCAAATATACAACTTCTAACACAGAGACCTTATATCTAATCTTATCATGACATGATATGTAATCTGTTTGCAATTGAAGGTTAGGCAAAAATTGCATCTGTATAAGTAGAGAAGAAAATATAGTTCTATTCTGATCACATGAAAATATCAAGGGAGTGGAAAATTTACCTTTAACATATCTAACAATTCTGATTGTTTGTTTTCAATCTCCAACAGATGTTTCCGTACCATTATCATATCATTTGCTGTTTGCAAGCAACAGGTGCCTATGGTTTGCGAGCTTGACATGGTTACTATTGAGTCCAGACTTCCCCGATTTTGTGTTTTTACAAAACAAGTTTGTTGATCTGCACTGACTTCTTCATTTGAGAAATGCTTACCTATTCCTGTTTCCATTACTACTGGCTCCCTCAGAAGACTATTATGAAAATTTGGTACCAGCTTAGTTTTAAACTTGTCAGTGACAACAATAGACACTGATGAAGTTTCTTGTTTGTCATCCACCGGCACATACTCAAACCCGTTATATTGGGAACTAGAAATATCATTGCTAGCCATTTCAAATGTCTTAGTGACGGAACTTCCTTCAGATTCTTCATTGCGAGTATCTGCTAAATTAGAAATATGATTTTTAGGAACTGCAATTTCTACTTGCCAAGTTGAAATTTCCTTGGTCTTTTGCGCAACTTTTCGTGAAGAGAGAGGACTCCTTTTCTTAACAGAATCACATCCACCTTTTGTAGAAGTTACAGCCTTTGACGTAGACTCCCCGGTACTACTAATATCTCCATAGCCACCTCCAGAAAAAGTTTCTGTGAATACATTTTCACCATATGATAATGACGGAGTTAACAACAATTCGTAGATAAAGGGAGTTTTGAGCATATATCTGTATATTTTTCATAACAAAAAAGTAATCTTCACCCTATGTAATAAGTTGCAAAGAAGTAATACAAATATATATTGTAGTTGTTCGCTCCATTTACAAGTAGTCCGCAGTAGAAATACTAGCATATCCAAAATAAAAAACATGCAATAGATATGAGTATGATTTTATAAGTGGCCAATATGCAAAAAAATTAAGAACATGACTAGTAAAACTCATCAAGTTTGCGACGTAAGAACATGACTAGTAAAACTCATCAAGTTTGCGACGTAAGACTACTTGAAGAGATCTCCCTAATTGTTTAACTGTCCAATCTATTCAATGTCTGGAGAGATCTCCTTAATAATTCTGAAACTTGTGAGTTATATCATGAAATTTCGTTAATGTTTGATGCCCTGGTATTGGAATGCATATATATGAAATGTGTACACTTATTTTAAGCAATGATATGACAGTAGAATTATTGATGAAGGCGATGTATTAACAAACAAATTAGGCAAAAACTGATTATTTTCTCATGTAAACAATAACAGATGTGATTAGCATAGGTAATAGGACAAGCCCCTTGGTTTTTAATTATGCTTATTTTGACAAATTTACAGGGTATTAATCTCCACAGTCCACACCTTTTAAAGATGATCCTGTATCTGAACATGCAGGTGTATCAGAACCTACTAAACTTCTCCAGAGATGCAAGGCATGAAGCACTGTATCCCTAACTGGTTTGACCTGCATAAGGTAATAAATAGAGTGTAGTAGCTCCAACTTGGCGAGTGCAGCACATTTCATATTTGCATGTACATTTAAATACCAAAAACTGACCTTGTCAAAGCGACATGATTCAAGAGAGCAAATACAAGATGCCCTGAGAGAACTAAAATCAGATCCTCCACTTGAAGCTATTTCTCCTAAGGCTGCAGAGGCCGCTTTACGTGTAACCCAATCACTGCTCTTGAGAGCTTCTTGAATGCTAGTCATTGCGGCATATAAAGAGTTTGGTGTTGATGCACCCCCTGCCTGAAATAATTAATGGAAGACTTCAAGCTTTACATGTTGCATCAAGCATATATATAAACATATCAGTAATGATTGGCTCATTCTTATTTCCCGTTAACTGTTCAATTGTAAGTTAAAAGTCGAACTGCGGGAGTACTATCACATTAATCCTACTTGTAAAAAATAAAACATGAGAAATACGTGGAAATTACGATTTAGTTCCATATATACGTAAGTTTTGAGTAACTAAGTGATTGCTATCTTGCAACTAGTATTTTATATATCTTTCCTAGTTCACATGAGAAGGAGGATATACATAGGTAGTAGCTAGCATTAATATATGATTGAACTTAAATGTAATATGGAAATGAGGATAAAAAGTAGGAAGGTGAGTAGTGAGACGTAATTGGAAGAAACGAACCTGAATAATAGTTGAATTCAACTGAATAACAGCTGGTTTAGCCAAGAAGTGGGGATTCTTAAGAAACTTAACAGTCCTAATCAACATTCGATGCAAAATAGTGATAGGAGGATAAGAAGTGTTATGAATAACCCGAGCCAAACACAACGCAGAACCAGACTGCAGCTGCTTATTCTGTTCCCCCAAAATTTCAAAAAGAGGCTTAACAAGAGCAACAAACACTCCCTCAGCATCACAGCTCTCAATTCCTCCCAATTTAACAGCCAAAACACCCATAGTCTCCACACACGCATCTCTCACAACCGAATCAGGATCCTTGAGACGCTTCACAACGCCAACCACAATTTTGCCTAAATGCGAACTAACCTGAACCTCATGAAAACTAGCTAAAACGCCTATAAGCCTAATACATTCCCTACGAACAGCGGTCTTATGAGCACAATCAACGTCTAAAATGCAATACAAAAAAGGAGTCACCTCATCAGGCGAAAGATGCTGAATAGTTTTCTCAAGCTCATCGATTCCAATTTGGAAAGTATCGCGATCTGCGAGCTTATTTAAAGCAACAACTACGCGATGCTTGAGCTCAAAAATCATTTGTTGTGGATTACTAGTACCAGTCCTGCAAATTGCTCTACTTTTCAAATGTGACTTCATCATTAGGTTTATGTTTACTAGTCACTAATCAACCCTTCCATCAACAAATAGCATTCCTGTATTTTAAACAAACACATAACACCATTAAAATTAACTTCAAATATGACCTATAATTGTTATAACTTATAACCATGTATGTGTGTGTTTGTGAGAAAGCAATAGAATAACAAGCTTTGTTTGTGGTGAGTTGAAAATACAAGCAGGTTAAGAGTAAAACGGGAACGAATCTCGTAACTACGCAAAAAGGAAAAGTTGAAGCGCTCATCTATACAATCGTAACCGTTAAATTTACTTGAGTCAGTATAGAAAATTATATTTCTCAGTATTTGAATTTTTCATTAAATTACTAATTATTATTTATTTATTTTTGGACCAGTACGGTTAAAGTAGTAGCAGTATTTATTTCAAAATGTAAGGCTCTTTTAGTTTTCGCGCTTACACCCTTGAATTCTAGTGGACCTCACCCGTTTTATGCCTTCTAAGTTCAGATGGCCCACCCAGTTCCGAGGAATAAGGGATCACGAGATAAGACTGACCCTGTTTGGTCAATTTTTGTTCTCTTTATTTTCTGTTTTCGTTCATTTTTTTGGACAAAAATATATAGATTCCATAAGTTGAATTCAAAAAAATAAAAGACGGGAGGGAAGTATCCGGAGCATGTATAACGCGGATCTTAAAAATTGTGATTATTCTTGTATTACGAAATTTAAAAAAAAAAAATTAAAATTGACAGTGTGCTAGTATTGTAAATGAAAAAATAAATTTTCGTGAAACTAGACTCGATTCATTTCTTACGGGAATCTGAAATTGAACATGAAAATGTGATTGGTAAATAACAGAGCTTGAGCCGAGTTTTACACCTACTCGATTCAAACTTCGTCCATTTTGCTTCGGATCGGCTCGAACTCATAAAATTCGGTTTAGTTAGCTTAACTCAGTATAAAATATTATTTACTATAACCGTAAAAAAATCAACAAGAAACTTAAATTACAATTTATTTTAATTATGGGTGATGGTCAAATTATACTATTTTTTTATATTTGGTGTACAAATGTATTTCTGAAATTTTTGGCCAAAATTACCGGTGTAATACACATTTGAAACATGGATTTCAGGGATGGCAATTGGGTCGGTCAAAACGGTTTAGTAAAAATCAAATTTTAACCCGATTTTCTTTACCAAACCCGAACTCAGAAAAATCTGAATCACTAAATTCAAAACTCAATCTTTCGGGTTTTGTTCGGGTTCGGGTTAAAAAACCTCTACCTAATGGCACCTTGATTCCCTCAAACTCTGGTGAAGGATTATTATGATCTAATTCGAGTCAGGGGATCCTGAATTTGATGATGTTGAAATTTTTGGGGTTGAATTAAAAGGTTCTGAGAAGGAAATTGATCAAGCACCTACGGATAGAATTATTGGTGAGGCAAGGTCATCGAAAAGTAACAGTAGCTCAAATAGTCGAAGAAAAAAAGTAGAGATGAGAAAAGGTACACGTATAGAGAAATTTAATGATATAAAACTATTGGTGATAGCATAACATGCATTTGAAACAGGGATGGCAATTGTTCGAAATCGGTTTAGCAAAAATTAAATCTGATTTCTTTACCAAACCCGAACTCGAAAAAATCAAAATCATTAAATCCAAACCCGAACCTGTCAGGTTTTGTTCAGGTTCGGGTTAATAAATCTCTACCAAACTGCACCTTGATTTCCATAAACTCTATGGAAGGATTATTAAGATCTAGTTCGAGCCAAAGGGATCCTGGTTCTAATGATGTTAAAATTTTTGGGGTTGAATTAGAGGGTTCGGAGAAGGAAATAGATCAGGCTCCTAAGGATAGAATTGTTGGTGAGGCAAGGCCATCAAAAAGCAACGGTAGCTCAAAATAATCGGAGAAAAAAAAGTGGAGATGAGAAAATGTACCCTAATAGAGAAATTCAATGATAAAAAACTATCGAAGATAGCATAATACGTATTTGAAACATGGATATCGGGGATGACAATTATGTCGGTCGAAACGGATTTAGCAAAAATCAAATATGAACCCGATTTTCTTTACAAAACCCAAACTAAAAAAAACAGAATCACTAAATTCAAATGAAACCCATCGGGATTTGTTCGAATTTGGGTTAGTAAATCTCTACAAATTGCACCTTGATTCCTACAAATACTAGTGAAGGATTACTGAGATCTAATTCAAGCCAAAGGGCTTCAGGTTCTGATGATGTTGAAATTGTTGGGGTTGAATTTGAGGGTTCAAATAAGAAAATGGATCGAGCTTTCAAGGATAAAATTGGTGATGAATAAAGGCCACTTAAAAGTAACAGTAGCTCAAAACAGCCGAAAAAAGAAAGTGCGTATGAGAAAAGGTACCCGAATAGAGAAATTCAATGATAAAAAACTATTGTTAATAGTATACTTGTTTCAAACCTTATTGCTAAAATTATGTTTAACGATAATAGTGTGCTAGACTTTAATGTAATAGTTTGTACAAAGTATAGTCCTTTTTAATATTAGTATTTGTAATATATTATGTTATGTATTAAACTAATACGTATATATGTATTGTATTATTTATATATTAATACGAGTTTGGGGTTCAAGTGGGAATAAAATAGGTTTCGGGTTTTTCGTGTCAGGTTCGAAACAATATATGCTAAATCTAAACTAGATCCGAAAATAGTTCGCGTTTAAAAATTAAACCTAACCCCGAAATATTTGAGTTCGGTAAAACCCAATCGGGTTGGCACATATTGGGTATCCATCGGTTGGGTAAAAATTGTCATCTCTAATGGATATCACTAATATGCATTTAAGAAAAGGGTATCATGTAAAAGAATTACAAAAAGAACCGCAAAAGAATATCAAAAGAAAAACATGCATTTAAGAATACGTATCACCCATACCCAAAAAGCCGATACGCATTCTTTATATGCGTATCACAATTTATTTGTTATTTAAAACTTTTTTTAACATAATACTTATTCATGAAATGCATGTTACTAATACCTAATTTCCAAATTAAATGTGTGTGTGTTTATTATTTTTGGCCAAAAATACTTAGGATAATATTCTTATAACAAAGTCTATAAGAAGTCAATTACTTGATTGCCATTGATTATGCACAATGTCAATTACTTGATCCTTTATATACCTTTTCTCAGTAGACTTATGATAAGAAGATCAAGATTGACTGCATTATCAATCAATATATTGCCAGCTCAAGTTGAAATCGTTTACCATGATACCATTCGTCTCTATTTCTCCAATATTCTCATGAAAGACTTTTGGTACTTCTGTATCATTCATATTTGATTTCTCGGTGGAGCTTGGGATAGAGTCCTGAAAGAAAGTATAAGCAAAGTTACACTACCACCATATAATCTCGTTTCGTAAGAACCAAAATTTGACTAATTAAAAGTAATATCACAACATGATAATAGATATGACAACAATTTGTCTAGTAGAGGAAAAGGCTTGTTAGGGAACAAGGAACAAAAAACTAGGCAGAGGGGGGTGAATGACTAGTTTGAGATTCTCAAACTCTTTTCTCGAAACTGGAAACACTAACAAAGTAAACACGCTTTTTACAACTGAAAGCAAATAATGGCACGATATTTTATCATTTCACTTTATATAAGATACAAAAAAAATTGTGCTTGTTTTTCTTAGCTACTTCTCAAAAATGGGTTGTTGAGTTATCTTAGAGAGAGAAAATATTCTAATCAGTTTTTGCTCACTATTTTCGCATATCAAAAGATGGGATGAGCACAATATTAATACTGCCTTGTACTACCCTTAGTCCTCATCCATATATATTAAATAATCCTATCATGTTAGGGGACACGTAGTAGCCTTTAAGGACCACACCTTTTCGTTATCGCTCATGATCTTTTGTTGTTTGCCTTATTTTCTTTCTCTCTAAGTTTTGTTGTAGGTTTGAGATATGTTCATGGACTATCTCCATGTACAAGATCCTGTTGTGATTTGTTTCTTCATTTATGGTAATTTGTACCTTCATTTGTTCTGTTATTAAGATATCGTGAACTCCATTTGATTTGGATATGTTATTATAGTTTACTTGGGACTTCTTGATGTACTGTAATTCTACACTTCATTGTTCAGCATTTTTATTGACTTTTCGGTTCACTATAGAATTAGACTTCTCGATGTAGTACATGTTTGGACTTCTCGACATAGGCCAAACTTGGACTATATCAGAGTTTAGCGTAAACTCTGATGGACTTTACGATATGGCTCTTCTAAACTTCACGATATTAACCTTAGACTTTTCTACAACTTTATTGCTCTTCTATCTTTAATTTGTTGCTTGAACAATCTTCATTGAACTTCTTTCAAATTGATTTATTCTATGACTATTATGCACTAGATTATTGCATGAGAAACTCTAAGCTCTTATAACATTATAGTTGTCTAAGAATCAGGGCAGTACACTGAAATCTATCGCTAAGACAAATGGTAAACCCTAGTTTCTTATGCAAAGTAAAAATTGTAACTTGAGTATGCTTATTATGATGGTATAAATATGTCATATACCTAACAATCTCCCCCAAATTGTGCACAATTTCATAGCTACTAACAAGCCTACAATACATAAAAAATATAGATATGAAGGTTGTATGAATTTCAAGTACAAATAGTTTCTTTTATCTTTAGAATACTTAGAGAATTTGACTTCTCCATCTTTGCATATTGAGATATGTACCAGTGCTGATGAGATTTTTCAATGCTTAATTCTGAATTGAGCTCTTTATTTCTTTTGAAACTAAGTCCTGAGTTTAAGTTTTACAGCATTGGTTCTTTGGAAAGACTTGGAAGCATTAAATATTAAGATCCTCCTGAAGCTCCATTTTCTATTTTCCTCTTCTTTAAGTACTCCATTTAGAGATTTTGCTACTCTTTTATTTTACATTGCCTCTTCTCATCATTTCACATTTTTTTCTTCATTTGACTGCATTTACCTCCTCATATCTTTGACTTTATTCATCTTCTACTTTCTCATCTTCATCTAATCTCTCCTTACTCATCTCTCCCTACTTCCTCATCTCGATCTAATCTCTCCCCTAGGCTTGTTAGTAACTTTTGTAATTGATGCCTCTTTAGAGATTTTGAGATGATCCACTTTTCATAATTTGACTATCAATTTGGAGACAAATGAATAAAGACACTTAACTGAGATCTTCAGATTTTAAGGATTTGAAAATACTGATGATGTCATGAATGAATAGATGATAAAACCAATTATTTTAGCCAATATAATTCTCAATTCTTCACAACTGGTCATAGAGTCTCCTGTAAAGATTGGTGAAACCTCTGTATTTGTGATGGTATCATTAGATAATGCCTCATCATGCATTTCCAAACCATCAAGATGTGGATTCTGAGTGGTGAGTTAAGATGTCGAGCATCAAGTCATTTGAAGGTTTTGTCTCAACAACTTAGAGAAAATGAAGATCAATGGTTGTATAATGGAAATTGTGTTTGGATTGTTTGGGCATAATATGGAGTTTTGGCAATTTTTTGGTCAGAGAGAGAGTTACAACTTAGGCTCACTAGGCGATACCTCCTGTTCTGAAAGAAACAGTTGAACTCACAAGATGAATGATTTATATAAACTTAAAGCACTCTTGTTTTTATGTGGATGTGTTCTTTACTTTCATAAAGATCTAGTAAACTAGAGATAATTAGAATGTATCTTCCACTCAGATAGCATTCTCAAACCATGATTCCCTTTGGAAGGGACAACCACAAATGTAGATTTTCAGTCATTGATAAATCAAGATAGTTTAACTTATTGTCTCAATATTTGGGGGAATACATCTTAGAAAATAGTTGTGAGGAATATTGTTCTATCAAACTGAGCCTCCATTTTGATTGGAGCGAGTTTGAATGGGTTCCCCTCAGAAGTATCATTTTCAAACCATTTAGCCATTGCAGGTCTACGTGCACCTGATATGTGCGGATAATCTCACGGTCTTCAATAAAAGGTGATGAATCCCTTGAGTTTGAATTGATTTTGTTAAGGTCTACCTCAGCATGTAGCGTCTAACCAAAACTAAATGAGGGTTCTGAGTTGGAAAGCACAATACAAGCATTGTCTTTTGTTGCGCAAAATACTAGTATGCAAGTGTGCATAATCGCAAGAAAGTAATATAGTAGTAATACCAGTTATCATACCTCAAGGACTATAATCGCAAGTAATATCTAACAATTCAGTTATCGAGCACAAAAGGTGTTAAAGTTTTTATAACTAAACTAATTAATGAAGACTAATTAAACAACTAAATTATACTAGCACAGAAAGCAGGTACAAGATTTAAATATGAGAAGATAATTCAGGATAATTATTTTCCCCTAACGCGTGAAAATCGGTAAAAGAGTTTCACAGTATTATAATAATTCCACAGTTCACTAGCTAGAATTCAAAGGTCGTAGGTTCCTCTCAAAATCACTACGATATAATTCCTATAAATAAACTAACATATGTATATGTCAATTTACTTTTCAGAATATAATTAAGCACCAATTCACAAAGCTATGCATGGTCACAATATATGTCTATACCGTAATAATATTATAATCAAAAGATATAAGCATGCACCATTCAAGTTTTATGTCTATTAACCATAACCCTATCAATATTATAATTAATTCAGTAACTGACTACAGTTGATCAAACAATAGCAAGTGATGTGGATAGAAAATAAACCTTAAAGACATATTAAATATCGCATTAATTACACTTGGGATTCTTGTCTAAAGCCCAAGACAAAACCGGGTTGATCAAGGACTGTCATAAACTAAAGACGTCCCAAGTCGTCAAGGCCCATGAGCGGAGGTCGTCAAGGCTCACGAGCAGAGGTCGTTAAGGTCCACGAACATAAGCTATTCATGGACTAGGCCCAATACATCTGAAAGGCCAGAGACATGACATCCAACATGAACACTAACTCCTACAAGGAAGGATCTAGAATCTCTTGCCTTACAGGAGTCCTAATTACCATCTAAGTTGAAGACTTGTCCACCAAGTCTCTCAACACAAGTCGAGCCCTGGACTCACCTATATATAAAGGGCTCTACCCCTCAATCTAGAACTACGTTTTTGGTTTGATTCTCTACAACACAGAGATATGTAGGCATCTTGCGAGGACAACTAGTCCACAACCGCAAGTGTAGCCATTAAAGCTCGAAGCTCACAAACCCTGGTATTAAATACTAAACGAACCCTAGTTTTTATTTCACAATATTTGGCGTTGTCTGTGGGAAACATAATAACCATGGTGAACATACGTAGAAGAACTACCGGTGAAGCCCCCGACACAATCCCCACAAGGACATTCTCGTCCTCCATTGAGATTCCAGCACACTTAACTTATGCCACTCAAGGCGGAGGGATTTCAGCGGCGACTATTAATGCCCAAACTGTTAGGTCCTGTATGAGAGTTATGTTAAGCTAGAAGGGGGGTTGATAGCTTAATTACCAATTTAAAATTTATTATGGCATTTTAAAATAATTTTATCCCTTTTTAAAACTTTACTGAGTGGTTATGCAGTTTATATGTGCGGAAAATAAAGTGCAAGGAAAGAAAATACCACAAGGCAATTTTATCCTGGTTCGCGATGGCGCAACCTCTAATAGATCCGCTCACCCCTACTCCAGTCCCCGAGCTCCTCTCCCGGACTCGGGATTTTCCCTTAATATAAACTCGTTCCTTTAGTAGGCGGAGAAGCCTTTACACTCTTACAAATATTTATCTTAGTGCATAATACAAGGGTCACCACCTCAAAATAAATGTAATTCCTACACAACTTATCTTAGACAATAACTCCCTGCTATCTCTTCAAAGTTGATGTAGGTCCCTTGTATGGACTTGGCTTCCTTAGCTTTCACCGGTCTTGGATCTTAGTATCCGATCTTGGGTCTTTCCTCTTCTTCACAATGCAAATACGACTAACTCCCCGCTAGTGCGTATGAGACTTGGGTCGTAGAACGAAGATCACCTCACGTCACCTCACCTCACTGCGAAACTAATAAGACGATCCACAAAACACAAAGTATAGAAAAAATATGTGTTGAACTAGTATGTTATGGTACTAGCCCAAAAGATAGTATAATATTCAAATAAGAATATTAATACTCTATATGTATACTTGACTTGAGATATAAAATGTTATATCAAGTATACTTTTGATTACTCCGTCTCTATGGATTATATGTTAATCGGAGTAATATAAGAAGTCCTTTATATGTATAATCAATATGGATTATGACTTCTTTGATCTTCAAGCTCAATACGTATACTTAACTCGAAATATATATTTATATGTCAAGTATACTAATGATTACTCCGTCTTTGTAAAATATATGTTTATCGTAGTAATAAGAAGTCTTGTATATATGTATAAGCACTACGGATTATGACTTCTTTTATATTCTTCTTCTTTCGATTATGTATTTATGGATCAAAGAATACTTTGGTTACAATCTCGGAATTGTACCTATCCTTTTAAGCTCTTAGGCTTATGGATTTAGTATACTTATGATTTGACGATTATGTGGTCAAAGTATACTTTTAACTTCAAGCAACTTTATAGGTTCTATGATTCTTAGCCAAGGTCCAAATAATAGAAGTGCAAGTAATTGAATTTGAATTTGTGCTTTTGAAGTTTAGGTGGATGATTACGAAGTTTACTATTGATCGACTTATAATCCCCTGGAACACTGAAGATGCTAGAAGGGGTTATAAGTGATACCTTTCGTAATGATACTATATACACGAACTATGCGTTGACCAAGATCGAGATAAATGAAATGCAAAGTAATTGGTCAACTCGTGTGATTAAATCCACCTTTGAAGCTTAGACGGATGATTACGAAGTTTATATATATCGAATAAAAACCCCACGGAACACTAAGGTGCTAGAAGGGGATTATACGATATCTTTCGTAATTGGACTATATACACGAACTATGCGTTGGCCAAGATCCAAATAATAGAAGTGCGAGTAATTGGCCAACTCGTGTGATTTAAACCGTCTCTTATATTTGACAAAATTATGAAGATCACTATTGATCGATTTATAATCTCTCGGAACACTAGAGATGTTAGCGAGATTATAAAACGATACCTTTCGTAATTATACTATATTCATGAAATATGTTGGTCAAGGTCGAGATAAATAAAATGCAAGTAATTGACCAACTCGCGATGTCAAATATGAAATCTCACTCGTGAAGAGTTATTTAGAGATTTAAGTACTTGTATATTATAGATCTTCTTCATTTAGAGCTTCAGTTTGAATATCAAGTACTTATTCGAAATTCCGAGTTCGAATCTTCGTTCTCTTTTCTTAGAGAAACTTATTTATAGGAGATATTGTATTAGAGTTTGAGATGAAGTAGAGAAATTAAGTATAAAGCTCAAAATAAAGAAAACCAAAGAAGAAGCTAAAAACTCACTACTTTTGGAAAACAGTTGGAAAAGTTCGCCGAAAAAATTCACCGGAGGTTCGGCCGGATTTTGGCACTATAGACGAACTTGGGCAGCCCTTCAGGAGGCCGGAAAGTGGTGGTGGATGAGCTCACTTGGTGGGAACAAACTTGGTTGGGTGAAGCTAAGCTTGGATATCAAAAACTTTAAGTATATGTGTATATATTTAAGAGAGAGAAAGTTTTTGAGAAGAAGTGTGTGTATAGAATTTGAAAGAGATGAAGAGAGGCACTTCTTGAAAAATTCCTAGCAAGTATTTTGGCTCTTTAGCTTAGTTAAAATAGGTTGGGGTGGGGGTTTATTTATAGAGGAAGTTGGGTGGAATGAATGGTTAAGATTTGAGAAGGAATGGATGGTGGATGAAGTGTATCACATGGATTGATGACATGGAAAGTAGGTTGTGTTTCTTTGCAAGTGAGAAGGAAGCACAAGCTAGTATTAATTCAAATCTCAGCTGGTATATATATACTAAATATATATTTTCCTTTTCTTTTAATCATTCTTTAATTACTTTAATTAAGGATTAAACACCATTAATTATGAACACCCCAAAAACTCTTAAATAAATATCATAAAAAAATATGATAATTACCTAAATATTATAAAATGATGTCCTGCAAAGTTTGGTCAATAATGGTCAATGGTAGCTAGGTCAAACGTGGTCAACTGTGGGACCAACTACCTCGAAATTCGTGCCCGGACAAAAATTCTCGAAACGCTACGAAATTTTTACCATGCATATAATTAACATTTAAGTGATCCATACCAAATTTCAAGTCAGTATAGTATGTGGAAGTATTTATTTAGATTTAAAGCGATTCTGTCAGCCTTTACTTCCGAATAAAAATACTATTGGTCTTGGAATGAAAGAGATGGATATTTTGACCAAAGTTTTGACTTGTATAGATACTTAAAATATATTTCCTAATATATAAAATGAATTTGAGTGGTGGGAAATATTTTTGAGTATTTTTGAATAATTTTCTCCGAGAAATGCTGATTTTACGAAACGAGAGAAAATTACTTTACGAACACACAGAATGGGTGTAAAAATGAATATTAATACTTCAACCATGAATATTAATAAACTTTGAATAAAAAATCTTTTGAAGGATGTAAAATATACTTAGGTGTGAAGAGTAAAACATTTTTGATTTAGTACGATATCTCTAAAGAATATTTCTGATATATTCCTTATTCGAGCTTGTTGCCTTATTGATGTTGCAACTGTGATCTAATATAAATATCATAACTTGATATTTCTCATTTGATCAAATTGCCTTAGAGATATATTCCATAAATATAATTTTGATGTTTTTAGAATAATGGAATATTTCTTTTATAAATAGTCTTGAAAATAATTTAGCTGTTTTGACTATTTGACTTTGATCTGGATCAATTAAAAGCATGTCCTAATGGAGAGGATCTAAGTGTAATTAAATTTTATGTTTAATCGTACAAATACCAAAATAAATAATATATCAAAGATATCCTTTCACAAACTCAAGGGACGAATCTCCCAATCCATTGGGTCAAACTGTCGGGTATGGCTCAAAGGTGGTATAGTCGCTTGCCCCCAAATTCTATTGGGTCGTTTAGAGAATTAAGTCAGGCTTTTATTAAGCAATTCATCAGCGGGAGAGTTCATGAGAAAAGTTCAGCATCTCTTTTGAGCATTGTGCAGGGAACAAAGGAATCCTTGAGAGACTATCTGAATCGTTTCACAAAGGAAGCTTTAAAAGTCCCAGACCTTGATGATAAGGTAGCCATGATAGCACTGCAACAAGGAACTAGGGATGAGTTTTTTAAGATGTCCTTGGCCAAACGTCCACCTGAAAGCATGTTGCAGCTCCAGGATAGGGCAGGGAAGTATATCAAAGTCGAAGAAAGCATGAGGAAGACCGTAGTGAGTAATGAGCCCGGTGTAGGCAAGAAGCGAAAAACTGATCTGGAGTATATCGCTAAGGACAAGTATCCTAGAACTGAGCAAAACCCTGATTCAACCCCCCAAGAAGGGAGGACCTGGGCAAAAGTTCATCGAGTACGCTAAGCTGAATGCTCCTAGAACCAGATCTTGATGGAAATCGAGAAAGATCGAGATATTCGTTGGCCTAAGCCCCTGAAGGTTGATCCTGCCAAGCTAGACAAGAGCAAGTATTGCAGATTTCACAAAGATGTTGGTCATGATACCGATGAGTGTAGGCAGCTGAAAGATGAAATTGAGTTCCTCATTCAAAAAGGAAGATTAAACAAATACACTGGAGAAGGAGGGGATAGGAATAACAATGGAATGAAGAACTTTGAAGATCATATGAGGGACCAAGACGATCAGGGGCGGAATCCCCAGCCTAGAGGACCGGTTATAAACATAATTTATGGAGGGATCACGACCTCGAGGCCCTGTGATAAACACAATCTTTGAAGGACCAACTGCTGCTGGATTGTCCACAAACTCCAGAAAAGCATATACTAGAGAGGTTATGCATATTGTTGGAGAAGCCCCGAAGAGGGCCAGGACAGAAGTAACATTAGCTTTTCATGATTCTGACCTAGAGGGTGTGAAATTTCCTTATGACGACCTGCTGGTCATAACACCGATAATAGGAAATAGCCCGGTCAAGAGGGTCCTTGTGGATAATGGTGCTTCAGTGGATATCTTACTCCATGACGCCTTTCTAAGGATAGGGTATAACGACTCCCAATTGACCCCAACCGACATGCCAATATATGGATTTGCGGGAGTGGAATGTCCTGTGGAAGGGATAATCAAGTTGACAACCACCATAGGTCAGGAACCAAGGCAAGCAACTGCAGATGTTGGACTTTGTGGTGGTAAAGGCTAGTTTAACTTATAATGCTATCATGGGAAGAACAGGGATACATGCCTTCAAGGCAGTCCCTTCTTCTACCATTCAGTTATGAAGTTTCCCACCCGGAACGGGATTGGAGAAGAGAGAGGAGATCAAAAAATGGCTAGAAGCTGTTATGTAGCCTCTTTGAGGGCAGATGGAGTTGGGGGGCAGGTTCTTCCTATTGAAGATATGGATGTCCGAGAAAATGATTAGAAGAGAGGAAAGCCAGCAGAAAACTTGGTTTCGATTCCTTTAGACCCCGAGAATCCTGAAAGGATGACTTTCATTGGAGCCACATTAGAGGAGCCCCTTAGAGGGAAGTTGGTGAGATTTTTGCAAGAAAATAGTGATGTGTTTGCGTGGTCAGCAGCTGATATGCCAGGCATAGACCCAGAGCTGATTACTCACAAGTTAAACGTGGACCCAAGCCGGAAGACAGTGAAACAAAAGAAAAGAAACTTTGCCCCGGAAAGACAAGAGGCTATAAGATAAGAAGTAGAAAAGCTCTTAGAGGCTGGGTTCATTGAGGAGATTCAATTTCCGGAATGGTTAGCAAACCCTGTAATGGTGAAGAAGGCCAATGGAAAATGGAGGATGTGTATAGACTTCACTGATCTGAATGATGCATGCCCTAAAGACTGTTTTTCGTTGCCAAGAATTGATACTTTGATTGATGCCACTGCTGGGCATGAGATGCTGAGCTTCATGGATGGATTTAGCGGATACAATCAGATTAAGATGCACAAGGATGACATTCCAAAGGTATCATTTATCACTGACTTTGGTATTTATTGTTATCTTGTTATGGCATTTGGTCTTAAGAATGCAGGAGCCACCTATCAAAGGTTGGTAAATAAAATTTTTAAGGATCTTATTGGTAAGACTATGGAAGTCTATGTTGATGACATGTTAGTCAAGAGTCTAGTAAAGACTGATCATATAACCCATTTGAGGGAAGCTTTTGAGGTTCCGAGGTACCACAAGATGATGTTGAATCCTACAAAGTGTGCTTTCGGAGTAGGATCTGGAAATTTTTTGGGATTGATGGTCTCCAAGAGAGGGATAGAGGCTAACCCTGATAAAATAAAGGTAATCCTGGACATGGAACCACCAAAAACTGTCAAGGTTGTTCAGAAAGCTCACAGGAAGGGTTGCTGCGCTGGGTCGATTCATCTCCAAGTCAGGAGACAAGTGCTTATCATTCTTCAAGTCACTAAAGAATATTAAGGACTTTGTATGGAATGAGGAAAACCAGAAGACATTCGAAGAGTTAAAGAAGTATATGGCCCAGGCCCCGTTGTTGGCCAAGCCAGCTTTGAATGAAGTTTTATTCTTGTACTTAGCCGTTTCAGAAAGTGCTTTGAGCGCTGTGTTGGTTAAGGAGGAATTGAAAATCCAGAAACCCGTATACTATGTCAGCAAAATTCTGCATGGTGCTGAGTTGAATTATTCAACTATTGAGAAATTTGCTCTAGCCTTGGTGATGCCTTCAAGAAAGTTACGTCCCTACTTTCAGGCTCATCAAATTGAGGTGCTAACAAATCAGCCCCTGAGAAAATATCATTCACAGTCCCAAGGCTAGTGGGAGGTTGATCAAGTGGGCAATAGAGCTGGGAGAATTCGACATTAAGTACAAGCCACGGACAGCAATAAAAGCCCAAGCATTAGCTGACTTCGTGGTGGAATGTACCATAGCCAACCAAGAAGTCGGGGGCAGGAAGATACCATACTTCAAGACAAGGAAGTCGATAATGGGGACAAAGAGAAGGATGATAAGGATACCATACCTCAAGACAAGGAAGTCGATAATGGGGACAAAGAGAAGGATGATAAGGAGAAAGAATATCGGGTTCTCTATTTTGATGGAGCATCAAAAACAAACACCAGTGAGCAGGATTGGTTTTACAAAGCCCTGATGGGTTCTTGATTGAGTATGCCATAAAATTAGACTTCCCAACCACAAATAACGAGGCAGAATATGAAGCCCTGATAGCTGGCCTTGGCCTAGCTAAGACACTTAGAGTCAAAAACTTAAAGGTCCGTGGAGACTCGAAGCTGATCATATCCCAGGTAAAGGGAGAATTTGAGGCAAAGGATGATACGATGGCTAAGTATGTCCGCCTAGTAAGGGATGTGATGACCTAATTCAATGAATGCCATGTTGAGCACATTCCAAGGAAGGAAAATGCTAAGGCAGATGCATAATCAAAGTTTGCTTCATTCGAGATAGAAGAAAGTTCAGGAAATGTGTACTTCCGTATTTTGAAGACACGAAGCATAGATGTTAAGCTTGTAGCTCCTATAGGCCTGGGGACGTCATGGATAGATCCCATTAAGGCCCATATTCAAACCGGTTGGTTGTCAAATGATACAACTGAAGCATGGAAGTTAGCTATTCGGGCATTAAGGTACTCTTTGATAGATGGGATTCTGTACAAAAGATCTTTCGTGGTTCCTTACTTAAGGTGTCTCAAGCCCGATGAGGCACGCTGGGCTCTTGAAGAAGTGCATGAAGGTATTTGTGGGCAACACTTGGGGGCAGGGTCTTGGCTCATAAGATAACCCGTTTAGGCTTCTATTGGCCAGAAATGATGGCTGATGCCAAAGAATATGTGAAGAAGTGTGATCGCTGTCAGAAGCATGCACCTGTTGTTAGACAACCCCCCGAGATGCTGACCTCTATCAACTCGCCCATTCCCTTTGCTATGTGGGGAATGGATATTCTGTGGCCTTTCCCCATGGCCACGACACAAAGGAAGTTTCTGATTGTAACTATTGATTATTTCACCAAGTGGATTGAAGCCAAACCCTTGGCCAAGATCACAACTAAGCAGGTTGCATAATTCCTGTGGGAAAATATTATGTGCCGGTATGGAATTCCCCATATCCTAGTCACCGACAACGGAACACAATTCAACAACGAGGAATTCAAGAAGTACTGTGAAGAAAATGAAATTGAGTTACGGTTCACCTCTGTGGCTCACCCGCAAGCCAATGGGCAAGCGAAGGTAGCAAATCGAATAATCCTGGATGGACTAAAGAAGAGGATCGAGAAATTAAGAAATAATTGGGTGGATGAGATACTTCCAATATTATGGGCCTATAGGACTACCTGTAGAGTCACGACTGGAGCAACTCCCTTCATGTTGGCATATGAGGCAGAAGCAGTTGTTCCCGTGGAGATATCACATTCCTCTCCCAGGATTCAAGCTTTCAATGCTGAGGAAAATGAGGAAGGACAAAGGTTGGCTCTGGACTTAATTGATGAAGTGCGAGATGAGGCACATGCAAAGATAGTAGAATATTAGAAAAAGGCTTCATTCTACTACAACCTAAGGGTTAAATAAAGGTTTTTCAAATAAGGTGACCTAGTCTTGAGGAAGATAGAAGCTTCTAGTGTAGGACAGGAAGGGAAGCTTGCCCCGAATTGGGAAGGGCCATACAAAGTCAAGATGTGTTCAAGGTAGAGGAACCTATAAGCTGGAGACTATGGATGGTTTTGAAGTCCCAAGAACTTGGCATGCACAAAACCTGAAGGTTTACTATGTGTAGGGCAACTGAATACGATTCTCACTTATCAAAATGACGAGTAGGTTGAAAAGCACATTGAAGCTTTGCTTGCTTAGGATTTATATGTTCTAGTTTTATTTTAAAGTTTATTAAGACTTGTGTAAGGGACGAATCCCAAACAATTTATGAAAATTAATAAAGTTTTCGAAATATGTTTAAATGTCTATGGCCAGGAAAGTAAAACCAAATGCATGAAATGCAAGCATAAAATCCGATAAATTAAGTAGATCAAATAAATATTACAAGAGTTTGATAAATAAAGTCTCGAAAATAAGATGAAAAAAACAAGCCACGCAGGGCTGGAAAAGCTCTAAGGAGCTGAGGTGCCCTCGGACATCCATATCATCATCCCCTCCGCTCTCGCTAGATGTCTCTGTCATCTCGGAGGAGGAGGAAGAACTGTCATCCTCAGCAGGCCTGGAAGAAGACTCGGGAGGAGGAAGGAGCGGGTCCTGAGGAACGTGATCCGAGACAACTACTCGGGTACGAAACCTCTGTAGCAAAGCCTCGTCATTAGGGCAGACATAGTCCGCCGGGTTAATATCAGGACAAGCCTCGTTCACGGTCAACCAAGGGCCGTGTCCCAACCAGTCCTAAAAAACCCGGGGAAGACCGAGTCATCCCTAATCCTCATGGACCGGGCAAACTCCTCCGAGTCCACATAGTTGTCTATAGCTTTATCCTTCTCAGCCCGAAGTACCACCAGCTCGATATTAGATTCTCCGAGTTCTTCCTCCTTGTGCTTGAACTTCTTCTCTAGAGCAGCATACTTCTTCTGCTGCTTCCTGAGGGCATTGTCAGCCTTGTCAGAAGCCCGCTTCCATGACTCGGCTTGCCTCACAGCGCCTTGAAAATAGGCGTTGGACTGAAAAGAAACAATAAATAAAATTTAAGGCAAGTGAATGCTAAAAATAAGAAAGATAAGTCCAAAAAAAAAGGGAGAGGGAGGCATACCGAAGCCAGAGATTGAGCTCCCATGAGCTTTATCCTCTCTAGGTCAGGGGTGGTAACCACGTTAGTGAAATCTTTGGGAGTCATGCCATGATAGGACCAATCCCATGCATGTTTGGTGGATCCCACCACAGAAACCCCTCGACGGAATCCCCAGAGAGGTTGGAAGGCGCCAGTAGCAGCAGCAGCAGGAGCAGCAGTAGTAATAGGAGCACTGTGGCCCTCAGCTCCCTCGGTTGAAGCCTCCCCCATGGGCTCCTTGTGTTTCCTCAAAAAGATAGGCTTCGTGGCCTTTCCTTGAGTGTCCAGGCCTGCAAGGCGAGCTTTTTCATCCTAGCATTCTCTTCAACGGGAGGTACATTGTCCTCGTTGATCACTTTAGCAGCTGCAAAACAAGACAAAAAGACAAAATAAGTGGAGTTAATAATGTATAAAATGAAATAAAATTGAGAAGGGAAGAAAAATACCCTGCTGAGAAATAGAGGATAATCCCACATGAATGAGGGAGAACTCCTCTAAGAGAGTCCAGCTGGTAGTAGTGCCGTCATCCCGAGTAAGCTCATTATATGTTAGATATATTTGATAATGTCATGGCTAATATGTTTTATGTTTAGCTTTCAGATCTTACGTGAACAGGATAAATCAGTACTTAACTGTTGATCAGTACTTATACTGGAAGTCAGGACTTAAGGATATCAGTACTTATATTATCAGGAGATAATCATCAGAAGATAGATATCAGAACTTAAGTGCTGAAGGACAATCAGATAAGGACAGTAGTTGATTAAAGGAAAGAAGATTGAGATAAACATAAGAAGAGATATGCATGAAGAAGGAATTCCGTGAAGAATGGAATACTTGGAAGAAAAGATATCTGATTGATATATTTTAGGAAGCAGAATTATATTCCATATCAATTAGCGATTATCTTGTAACTGTGTAGTATATAAACACAGACATAAGGTTTACACTATAAGTGTTATCATTATTAGAAAAGATTATTCATTGTAACCCTAGCAGCTCTCGTGATATTTGTTCATCACTGAGAGGTAACAGTTCCATACTGTAACAGAGTTTATTGTTTCAATAAAGTTTGTTTTCTGTTACTTAAGATCTTAAAGTTCGATTTGATTGTACTATACACTGTATTCACCCCCTCTACAGTGTGTGTGTGTGACCTAACAATTGGTATCAGAGCCTATCTGTTAACTTACATACAATTAAAGATCCAAACACAAACATGTCGGACACAGAAACTCCAACTAAGCCTACCACAACTGAGGAACCACCAAAGACACAAATTCAGAGTCGGTATGAGACCATCAGAGTCCCCATACTGAGACCATCTGAATATCCCATATGGAAGGTAAGGATGACCATGTTCCTGGAAGCAACAGATCCAGAATACCTGGATAGAATCAAGGAAGGTCCTCACAAACCAACCAAACTCGCTGTTGCAGTTGCAGGTGAAGCAGCAACGACCGTACCAAAGGAGAAGAGTGATTATACTGCTGAGGACATAGCATCAATTGCTACGGATGCTAAGGTACGACACTTACTGCATAGTGCCATTGATAATGTAATGTCAAACAGGGTAATCAACTGCAAGACTGCTAAGGAGATATGGGATGCTCTGGAAACAAGGTGTCAGGGAACTGACACAATTAAGAAGAACAGGAAGACAATACTCACTCAAGAGTATGAACACTTTGACTCAAAGACTAATGAGTCATTGAATGATTTATATGATAGATTTGTCAAACTTTTGAATGATTTGTCATTGGTTGATAAAGAGTATGATCTTGAAGATTCAAACCTTAAGTTCCTGTTAGCTCTTCCTGAATGCTGGGATTTGAAGGCAAGGACAATAAGAGACAACTACAATCTTGATGAAACAACTCTTGACGAAATCTATGGAATGCTCAAGACTCATGAGCTGGAGATGGAACAAAGAAGCAAGAGAAAAGGAGGAAAGTCAAAGACAGTTGCTCTTAAGGCTGAAGAAGAATTCCCCAAATCAGCTTCCTCAAAGAAAGACAAGGGTAAAGCTCTTTTCATAAAGTCTGATACTGAGTCATCAAGTTCTGAGAGTGATGATGACTCAGATTCTGAAAGCTTTCCTGAGACTGATGCTGATGAGGAGATGATGAAGCTGTGTGCTCTTATGGTGAAAGGAATCACAAAGATTGCATACAGGATGTTCAGGAAGGGAAAGAAGTTTTCCAGGAAAAGCATAAGTTCTGATAAGAAGAATTTCAGAAGATCTGAAGGCAGAGGAGGAAAGTCTGACAGAGGAGATTACACCAATGTTAAATGCTATAACTGTGGTGAGAAAGGCCACATATCTCCTGATTGCAAGAAGGTAAAGGGTGACAGAGGCAAGGCTCTTGTCACAAAGCAGAAAAGCTGGACAGACACTTCAGACTCTGAAAGTGAGGAGAACTATGCATTGATGGCAAATGCTGATAAAGAAAGTGCTGAGAGCAGTTCTGAAGCTGCTGAAACAAAGGTTGTTAGGTCACACTTTCACTGTAGAGGGGGTGAATACAGTGTTTATTACAATCAAATCAAACTTCAAGAACTTATGTAACAGAAAACAAACTTTATTTAAACAATAAACTCTGTTACAATCTGGAACTGTTATCTCTCAGTGATGAACAAAATATCACGAGAGCTGCTAGAGTTATATTAAATAATATTCTCGATAATGATAACACTTATAGTGTAAACCCTATGTCTGTGTTTATATACTACACAGTTACAAGATATTCGCTAATTGATATGGAATATAATTCTGCTTCCTAAAATATATCAATCAGATATCTTCTATTCCAAGTATTCCATTCTTCACGGAATTCCTTCTTCATGCATATCTCTTCTTATGTTTATCTTGATCTTCTTAACTTTAATCAGCTACTGTCCTTATCTGATCGTCCTTCAGCACTTAAGTTCTGATATCTATCTCCTGATAACATAAGTACTGATATCCCTTAAGTTCTGACTTCCAGTATAAGTACTGATCAGTTAAGTACTGATTTGTTCTGTTCAAATAAGATCTGAAATCTAAACATAAAACATATTAGCCATGACATTATCAAATATATCTAACAATCTCCCCCAACTTGTAAATTAACAAAATATACAAGTTTAACAGATATTTGATGATGTCAAAAACATTAAGTACAAATGCATGAGAAATAGACAAGATAACTACAACTTACAGTCCTTAAAGTTTTTACCAATTCAACTTCTGATAACAACTTCAATCTGTATAAATATCAGAATTTAAGCAGTTGTAGATCTTCGACTTGGCTTCATCATTTTCTGATCTCTCTGATGTCAGGAGTTGTTCTGAGATAATTCTTCAACAAACATTTCTCAGCATATCTGAGTTCATCAATCATTCTCCGTTTGACATCTTTAAGCTCTGCAGTATCTTCACCAGTTTGAAATATTGCAGCTCTGAGATCATTAATCTTTGCTTTTCTCAACTCCCGATCTAGTCTTATGACATAAGCTTTATTAGACTCTAGATTGAATTCAAGCCCCTTAATACCAAGATATGTTCTGATCTGTGCAGTATTAGGCTTCATATCAACAATATCACCATTGTGATTTCTGTACTTTGGAACATATCTGCTGTCAGACTTAACAGAATAAAGTCTTTTCTGTCTCTGAATCTGTTCCTTTAAGTAGTTTGCAGCAGTCTCTGTTATTCTGTCATCCACTTGAAGTAAGAACAATACATGCTCCAATTCTTCAAAATACTTCAACGGAATGGCATTTTGTCTTATATGATAAACCCTACCATCTGTCATAATATACAACATGATGTATTCTTTCAAGTAGGTATGGTAAACCATCTGTACAGATTCTAGTTGATTCAATCTCTCAGGAGTTGCTCCAATACCTGGTTCACTCAAGGAAGTTGGATCATCGGTAGTGTTGTGTACTCTTCTTTCATCAGTACTTCCCAATCCAGTTTTATCTCTAGCTTCCTTTCCAGTAACTACTCTTGCTTCAAAACCACTTGAAGTAGTCTTCAAAGATTGAGTCTGTTTTGCTTTAGTGAATCCTGGTAGGAGTGTTTTAGATTTATTTTCTGATATCAAGTTAACTTGAGCACTGTCAGAGGTTACTTGCTTCTTCTGAATATCAGAACTTACAATTTCTTGACTCTGAACAACTTGAGCCATGTCAGAGGTTGTTTTAAGAACTTTTCTTGAAGTCAGAGCAAGATTATCTTTTCCATCAGTAATTTCTTCTTCCTCAGGAGGTACATAAGGCTTGATAGGTTCACCAACCTTTTCTTTACCTTTGGATCTTGGATCTATCTGTGGTTGTGATCTAGCCAAAGTTTCTTCAGTATGTATCCTTTCTTTGATCACAATGCCTTTAGGTTTTGGAAGTAACTTTTTACCAGAAGCTTCAGATTTAGATGTGACTTTCTCTGATTTAAGTCTGGCTTCTTCTTCCTTTAGACTTTCCAAGTCCATCCCTGGATTTTCTTGAAGAAATAACTGTCTTGACATTTCCTCATCAAGATCTAGAAGTTCATCAGAACTTATCCTTTTACCAGCAGCAGAACTTATTCTTTTCCCAGTATCAGAACTTGTTCTGTGACTAGCTTGTCTTGATGTAAACCTTCTACCTTGACTATGACCACTACCCATTCCAGAGTTTCCTTGGTCATCTTTTCCATCATCCTTTCCTTGCAGTGACTTGTTGGTTTTGCATTTGGACTTAATTACCTTCTCCCCCTTTTTGGCATCAGCAGGTAATAAAAGAGAGATAAGTAGTTCCACTGAGGTCTGGATTTCAGTAAGTTGCGATTGCTGAGAAGCTTGATTTGTCAGAATTTGATCAATCTGAGCTTGTTGCTTCTCTTGAGTTTTCTCAATATAAGCAACCCTGTCAATGGTAGGTTGGAAGAACTTTTTCTTATCAAGTTTCCAAACTTGTTCCTGTTTAATAAAGTTCTCCTGAATCTTGTGTAGCTCTGCATGAGTGTTGGAATGAAGACCTTGTAGATGTTTAGTACTCAATGCAGTGACTCTAAGCTGGATTTTAAAATCATCAGAATGTAACATTTCATTAGCTTTAGTCAAGTGCTCAGCAAGATGTAAAGCATTTGGAACACATGAAACTGAGTTCCATTCCTTAGTCCACTCCTGACCTGCAGGAGTTTCACTCCAAGGTACTGGTGTATCCCTGATAACAAACTCCTTTAGCAGTTCAGACTTAGGAAGAGTCAGTGGAGGAGTATGTCCTGAAGGACCTGCTGCATCAGCATCTACAGTTGTAGCAGCTTCACCAGTATCTCCAACATTTGCAGCATCAGAACTTAAAGAATCAGTATCTTCTGATAAGACAACTGTATGAGTAGCAATGGAGGCTTCATCATCCTCTAATTGCTGATCTGATACTAAGTTCTGATCAACAGCCATATCCTGATGCTCACCTAAAATCTGATCATCATCTTGATGCAGAGAAGGTGTTAGTGATAACTCAGGAGTTTGAACAGCATCAGTAACAGGTGTTGTGGAAGGATTATTTGCTGTTGGAGCTTCTAAGAAAAGTATGTCAGGCACAACCAAGTTCTGAATATCAATTTCAGCACTTGTGCCTGGATCAACAAGAGATATAGAAGGTGAATTAGCCTTGTCAGATACAGGTTCCTGAGATGGAGTTGATGGAGAAGAAGTGACTGGAGCAAATTCCTTGTCTTGTGAGATCAGAGATTCCTGATCCCCTTCCTTAGCTGCTTCCTCCTCATCATCTGAAACTGGCCTCTGTGCCCTCTGTTTCTTGTACTTTCTTGTTGATTTGGATTCCTTGGGAGTTGCAGGAACCGTCATACGTCGAAGCCTCTTGAGAAGCCTAGAACCCCCAATTGCAGAATCCTTCTGAGAAGTTGCCTTCTCAGCTTCATCTATCATAGGTTCTGAAGATGGAATCTGATCCTCAGAATCTGATTCATCTCTCAAAGTAATCCTCCTCTTCTTCTGAGATGTTTGAGGAACAGTCTTTGTTCTCTTTGGCTTAGAGGATGTAGGCTTCACAGTAGGTGCTGAAGAAGAAGGTTGAGCATTCTGTGAAGTGGAGAGATAGGATTTGAGATAAGTTCTGAGGGTAGGTTGAGTAGAATGAGAGGTAGGGACTGAGGTTGATGGATTTTGGTTATGGTGAGTTGGTTGAACATTTGAGTAAACAGATTTGTAAGTAGCTGGGTCAGCATTTACCAGAATCTGTTTCACAGACTGAGGAATCTGTAATTGTCTCACCATTGATTTCTTTGTGTCAGCATTTATCAGGTCGTTAAAGTACCTTTTTGCAACCTTAAAAGGTGGGGTTTGAGTGCTGACTAACTGGGGTTCAGCAGTACAATACGTATAAATAAGTTGACAGAATCTAGCAAAATAAACAACATCTCGATCCTCTGTCATCCTATCCCCAATAAAACCAATTATTCCAGTTGCAAAATCAAAATGAGTTTGATGGATAATAGCATACCCGATGTGCTGACTCAGAATTGGGATGGCATCAAAATTTGAACACTTGTTGCCAAAAGCCTTGGTGATGCAATCGAAGAAGAAACTCCATTCTCTTCTGATATTAGCCCGTTTCAACTGTCCAAGTTTCGTCAGACTCTTTTCATATCCCAAATCAGTCATTAACCCCCGAAGTTCTGATTCCTCTGGTATAGAGAAGGTACAATCTTCTGGAAGATGTAATGCTCTTCGTACTGTACCAGGAGTGACTACATAGGATGAATCACCCACTTGGAAGATAATACTGGGAGTTCCTCGTTTACCACCATCATCATAAACTCCAGTCCTCCAGAACCGCAGAACTTGTTGACTTGAGTATAATTCAGGCTGAGTTAAGGCGTACCCAACCTCACTATGTGCAAGAAGATCTTGCACAAAATGCAATTCAGATGGAGCTTCAGCATGATCAAGAATTGCAGCATAGTTGTTTGGAACAAACTTTGCTCCATCAATGATTAAATCCTTTGGTGCCATGTGAAAAAATATTGAAATTCAAGTATACCTGTTAGGTGTTTGAGATAATGTCTGTATGAAAAAACCAACGTGAGAAAGAATGAGAAAGAGAGTAAAAGTAAGAAGAGAGATAAAGTATAAAGAAAATAAAAGATTAAGGAAATCTTCTCTCTGTTGTTCTTATACTCGAAGAAAAATGTTACCGTTGGACACCTGTCAGACATGCAGTAATAACGGATAGTTACTGGGCTCGAGAAAACAGGAATGATTACTTATCCAGTTGCCTTGATTCAAGGAAAAACCATTTCAGTTATCAAGAGACACAGATTTAATTCAAAATTGAAACCGTTAGCACTGATTGAATTGTTTTTCACTGCAACATTAATATTCTGAAAATGAATCATGTTAAAAATGACCTAGATAATTTCGATGAATAAGTGCTGACAAAGAATCAGAACTTAAATAAAGACAAAATTTAAATGGTCATCAGAATATCAAGCAGGATTTAACAACACAGATAAAATAACTCAGAGACAAAATCTTGAAGTAAAAACAGTTTTCATTAATATATCAAGTCAATACATATATGAAATAGAAATTACATCAATACAAGATTTTCCCTAAGCTTCTAATCCTAACGTCAACAGCTTTAGTCCTAGCTAAGAAGCCTGACAAAGCTGAGGATGAAGAAGAACAGGAAGAAGATGAGATTAAGTCATCCTCCTCTTCCTATCTTCGACAAACAAAATAGCGAGTCGAATGATTCGCTCTTGCTGACGGATAGCTTCCCGCCTTTCCTCCTCCAGGCGCTCCAGATGGCGATGATAATCCATCTCGAAGAATAGAAGGTGAGCCAGCACCTCCTGTGGGACAGAGTCCCAGATCTCCTCACTTTCAGAGTCTGAGGTGTCTGTCCAGCTTTTCTGCTTTGTGACAAGAGCTTTGCCTTTGTCATTCTTGGTTTTCTTGCAATCAGGAGATATGTGGCCTTTCTCACCACAATTATAACATTTAACATTAGCGTAATCTCCTCTGTCAGACTTTCCTCCTCTTCCTTCAGATCTTCTGAAATTCTTCTTATCAGAACTTATGCCTTTCCTGGAAAACTTCTTTCCCTTCCTGAACTTCCTGTATGCAATCTTTGTGATTCCTTTCACCATAAGAGCACACAGCTTCATCATCTCCTCATCAGCATCAGTTTCAGGCAAGCTTTCAGAATCTGAGTCATCATCACTCTCAGAACTTGATGACTCAGTATCAGATTTTATGATAAGAGCTTTACCCTTATCTTTCTTTGAGGAAGGTGGTTTGGGGGATTCCTCTTCAACCTTGAGAGCAACTGTCCTTGACTTTCCTCCTTTCCTCTTGCTTCTTTGTTCCATCTCAAGTTCATGAGTCTTGAGCATTCCATAGATTTCATCAAGAGTTGTTTCATCAAGATTGTAGTTGTCTCTTATTGTTGTTGCCTTCAAATCCCAACATTCAGGAAGAGCTAACAGGAATTTGAGGTTTGTATCTTCAAGATCATACTCCTTATTTACTAATGACAAGTCATTCAAGAGTTTGACAAATCTATCATATACATCAGTCAATGACTCATTAGTCCTAGAGTCAAAGTGTTCATACTCTTGAGTGAGTATTGTCTTCCTGTTCTTCTTAACTGTTTCAGTTCCTTGACACCTTGTCTCCAGTGCATCCCATATCTCCTTAGCAGTCTTGCAGTTGATTACCCTGTTTGACATTACATTATCAATGGCACTATGCAATAAGTGACGTACCTTGGCATCCTTAGCAATAGATGCTATATCTTCAGCAGTGTAATCATTCTTTTCCTTTGGTACGGTCATTGCTGCTTCACCTGCAACTACAACAGCGAGCTTGGTAGGTTTGTGAGGCCCTTCCTTGATTCTATCAAGGTATTCTGGATCTGTTGCTTCCAGAAACATGGTCATCCTTACCTTCCATATGGGATATTCAGATGGTCTCAATATGGGAACTCTGATAGTCTCATATCGACTCTGAGTTGATGTCTTTGATGATTCCTCAGTTTTGGTAGGCTTAGTTGGAGTTTCTGTGTCAGACATGATTGTGTTTGGATCTTTAACTGTATGTGTGTTAACAGATAGCTCTGATACCACTTGTTAGGTCACACTTTCACTGTAGAGGGGGTGAATACAGTGTTTATTACAATCAAATCAAACTTCAAGAACTTATGTAACAGAAAACAAACTTTATTTAAACAATAATCTCTGTTACAATCTGGAACTGTTATCTCTCAGTGATGAACAAAATATCACGAGAGCTGCTAGAGTTATATTAAATAATATTCTCGATAATGATAACACTTATAGTGTAAACCCTATGTCTGTGTTTATATACTACACAGTTACAAGATATTCGCTAATTGATATGGAATATAATTCTGCTTCCTAAAATATATCAATCAGATATCTTCTATTCCAAGTATTCCATTCTTCACGGAATTCCTTCTTCATGCATATCTCTTCTTATGTTTATCTTGATCTTCTTAACTTTAATCAGCTACTGTCCTTATCTGATCGTCCTTCAGCACTTAAGTTCTGATATCTATCTCCTGATAACATAAGTACTGATATCCCTTAAGTTCTGACTTCCAGTATAAGTACTGATCAGTTAAGTACTGATTTGTTCTGTTCAAATAAGATCTGAAATCTAAACATAAAACATATTAGCCATGACATTATCAAATATATCTAACAAAGGTACCTCAGACTACTTATGCTTTTCATACTGATGATATTAATGAGTTGAGAAGATATTTTAAAACCATGTTTGTTAGCTATAGAGACCAAACTTTAACATGTGAAAGATTAACTTCTGAAAATCTTGCATTTAAGAAAAGGAATGATTTCTTAGAAAAAGAGTTAGTCATGTTCCATCAAACTCAGAAGGATAGAGATGATGCTTTTTATGTTAGGAATGAAGTGCTAAAATTAAATGAATCTCTAAAAACTGAGTTAGAAAAGGAAAGAGAGATTATCAGGACTTGGACTAACTCTGGCAAAACAACTCAAAATTTGCTAAGTAGTGGAAACTGGAAAGAGGGCTTAGGTTATGGAGAAGATAAGAATGATAAAGGAACTGAAGAAATTAAGCCTGTTGTTAAGCAAAAGCCAAAGTTTAAACCTATTAAGTTTGTAACTGTAAAGTCTGAAAATGAGAAATCAGAAGTTAAAGAGGAATTAACTTCTGAAAAACTAAAACAGGAAAAGACAGCTGAAGTGAACATAGGCTTAATGACAAAGAAGCAGCTTAAGCATAAGCTGAAAGATGTCAAGAATGCAAACAAGGTAAAATCACCTAGGAAAAATAGGAATGGAAAGGAAGGTATGAATAAAAGCAATGATTATAAACCTGTTCCTGATGCTCCTAGGAAAATATGTCATAACTGTGGAAGTTCTAACCATCTGGCTTCTTTTTGCAGGAAAAATAAGAATATTAACTCCTTACCTTCAAAATCAGGAGTTAAGAGTCAGTCTGTTAGATACAAACCACAAAATCCTTGTTTTCATTGTGGTAGTTTATGGCATTCCATTTATACTTGTAAGGAATATCATAGTTTGTACTATGATTATTATCAAATAAAACCTTCTTTGAAGAAAGTTTCCATTGTTCCTTCTAGTGTAAATTCTGATTCAAAGTCTGATAGTGTAAATTCTGATAAGAAAAATGTTAACATAAACTCTGATGCTAAATCCGCTGCAAATGTTAACAAACTTAATAAGGCCAAAGGATCCAAGCAAGTCTGGGTCCTTAAAACTAATAATTAGTGGTCTTTATGATTGCAGGGCAACATGAAAAATATTCTAGTTCTGGACAGTGGATGTTCAGGACATATGACTGGAAATAAGGCCCTGCTATCAGACTTTGTGGAGAAAGCTGGCCCAAGTGTTTCTTATGGAGATGACAACATTGGAAAAACATTGGGATATGGAAATATCAATCTTGGAAATGTCATAATTAATCAAGTAGCTCTGGTCTCAGGACTTAAACACAACCTACTGAGTATAAGTCAAATCTGTGACAGAGGTTATCATGTTGATTTCTTTGAAGAACACTGTGAAATTGTGAGTAAATCTAAAGGCAAAGTTGTTCTGAAAGGATACAGACGTGGTAACATTTATGAAGCTAAGCTTTCAACAAGTACTGATGGCTCTGCAATCTGTCTGATAAGTAGAGCATAAATTGAAGAAAGCTGGGATTGGCATAAGAAACTCTCTCATTTAAATTTTAACAATATAAATGATTTGGTCAAGAAAGATCTTGTGAGAGGATTGCCAAACACAGTATTTGCTCCTGATGGTCTTTGTGATTCATGTCAGAAAGCCAAACAAAGAAAATCTTCATTCAAGAGCAAGACTGATTCATCAATTCTTGAGCCTTATCATCTTATACATGTTGATCTATTTGGTCCAGTAAATGTCATGTCTATTGCAAAGAAGAAGTATACGTTGGTCATAGTGGATGAGTTCACCAGATACACATGGGTGTATTTCTTGCACATAAAAAGTGAAACTGCATCTATCTTGATTGATCATGTCAAACAGCTGGATAAAATGGTCAAAGATTCTGTGAAAATTTTAAGGAGTGATAATGGCACTGAGTTCAAGAATTTGATAATGGAAGAGTTCTGCAAAAGCCATGGAATAAAGCAGGAATTTTCTGCTCCTGGAACTCCACAGCAAAATGGAGTTGTTGAAAGGAAGAATAGAACTCTCATTGAAGCTGCACGTACAATGCTTGAAGAAGCAAAGCTTCCAACCTATTTTTGGGCTGAAGCTGTGCAGACTGCTCGTTTTACTCAAAATGCAACACTCATTAACAAGCATGGAAAAACACCATATGAGATGGTGAAGAAAAAGAAGCCAAATCTGAAATATTTTCATGTATTTGGATGCAAGTGTTTTGTTCTCAAGACTCATCCTGAATAGCTATCAAAGTTTGATCTAAAAGCTGATGAAGGAATCTTTGTTGGATATCCACTTTCCACAAAAGCCTTCAGAGTCTATAATTTGAGAACAAAAGTGGTCATGGAATCTATCAATGTCTCTTTTGATGACAAGAAGATCACTGGTCTTAAAGATTTCATTAACCATGATCAGCTGAGATTTGAAAATGAAGACTCATATTCTGATACTGAAAATCCTGACAGTCTAAGTCCTGATACTGCAAACTTTGATGGATTAAACTCTGATGTTATTGAAACTGTGGTGACTACGTTAAAGGAAGATGCACCTATGCAGGGGGAGCATACTCAAGATCCTACCACATCTCAAGAAACATCCGAACATGCATCTGGCTCTTCAAGTTCTGATTCGTCAAGTTCTGATAAGCCAAGTTCTGATAGTGCTGAAAATCTAAATACTGAAGAATCCAACTCAGAGAGCATAGTTTCAGGGGGAGCATCAGAAAATGAAAATGAAGATAGCATGGATCATGGGGGAGCATCCAGTTCTAGAGAAAACCTTCCATCTGCAAGGAAGTGGACAAAATCACATACACCTGATTTGATAATTGGAAATCCTGATGCAGGTGTCAGAACTAGAACAGGTACTTCAAATGAGTGTCTTTACAATTCTTTTCTCTCTCAGACTGAGCCAAAGAAAGTGGAAGAAGCTCTTCAAGATGCTGATTGGGTGCAAGCAATGCAGGAAGAGTTGAATAAATTTGAAAGAAACCTGATATCATGTATGCTACCTGTCTTTGTGCAAGATTTCAAGCAGATCCAAGAGAACCTCACTTAACAGCTGTAAAAAGAATCTTTAAGTATCTTAAAGGAACAGCTGCTCTGGGATTATGGTATCCTAGAGAATCAGATTTTAAACTAATAGGTTACTCAGATGCAGATTTTGCAGGTTGCAAAATTGACAGGAAAAGCACAAGTGGAAGCTGCCAATTTCTTGGAGGCAGATTGGTTTCTTGGTACAGCAAGAAACAAAAGTCAATTTCCACATCAACTGCAGAAGTAGAGTATATTGCTGCAGGAAGCTGTTGTGCACAGATTCTTTGGATGAAGAATCAGTTACTGGATTATGGGTTAACATATTTCAAAATCCCTATTTACTGTGATAATCAAAGTGCTATTGCTATGACAGGTAATCCAGTTCAACACTCAATGACAAAGCATATCAGCATCAGGTACCACTTCATCAGGGAACATGTGGATGAAGGTACAATGGAATTGCATTTTGTTCCCACAGATCAACAATTGGCAGATATCTTCACAAAACCATTATGTGAAACTACTTTTACAAGATTGGTAAATGAACTTGGAATGGTTTCAGGTTCTTTCTCTAAATCTGCTTAGACTTGTTCTATGAATCAGACTTTATGCTCAGTATTTACAGAATTAATCTCATTGTATATTCTGTGCTTAATTGATAAATGTCTTTAAGTACTGACTATTGTCTGATATATGTTTCTAAACTATGATAAGTGATATGTTTGTTCTAGTACCTATTCATTCCTATGAGGATAACTGTGCTAGATACTGACCTAGTAGTCTTCAATAAACAAATGATTCCGTGGAAGAAGTAATTATTTCAGTGGAAATCTTATGACACTAGCAAATTCTGATAACTGAGCTTAGTTAAGTTTACTTTGTATATCTTATTACTAAGTCACAAATTAGAATAATGCTACTCATCTGATAAGTTCTGATACTAGTAAAACTGCTGAATGTACTAAGTGCTGATAAACCTCTCTTATCAAAAGAAAAAGCAAAAAGATCAAAGATTAAAATCAGGTACTCCTTTGAGATCTAGAGTAAAAATGTGGAAGGAACGACCCAAGTGCATTGCTGGTATTAAGTAAATATGCATCAGAAAAGCACAATATTTTCTTGGTGACTTTTCACACTCTATGATTACTGGAGAAATACTCTGAAAATAGCATAAATTCTGATAAACAGTCGTGACTCACTTACACTGAAAAGCCACTGTAAAACAGAATTGCAAAAGATGCATAAAATTAGCACAAAACAGTTGAGATGGACTCTAGCATGAACTCATTCATCAGTAGGTTTCAGGACAATGACAGATCTTTAGCAAAATTTTAGTTATGCATTATTTCTAAGATGTACTGAAGTAAATCAGACTTTACTCTTTGTCTGTTTTTAGCTTAATGCACACACTAATCACTCCATCTGAATGATGAAAATTTCTGTGGTTGTCTATGTTATTTTAGATAAACAGTCATTGTGTCATTATTGCACAAATTCTGAGGACAAGTTCTCAGTTACACGTCCTGATGATTAAGTTCTGACGTCCATAACTCAGAACTTGTATGAGTATTTACTAAGATGGGCATTGCTTTTTCGAGTTAAGAAAGTATGTTCTGATGACTGTTAAGTTCTGGTATAGGTCTAAGTTCTGATTTCTCAGTCTAATCCTTTACTTGGCTTATCTGTGAATAAAATTTGATAACAGTCTCAGTTCGAACTCGAATATGTTGAAGTGGAAGATTAATAGTCACTATAATTAGGATTAATGGTATTTGCACTTGAACAGTCCACTGTTTCTTGTGTCTTGTGCGGTCTAGCCCATGCTTCCTCTTTCCAATGACTGTTATTCTTTTTCAAAGTCTAGGGAGTCGAGGTAGAATTAATTCTACCTGTCAGCATTAAATATCTTTGCGTCTCCTGGCATTCTCTTGCCTATATAAGCAACCACTTCACATCAGTCTTTTCATCACATTCTTCTCACACACTTATCCTCCTTCTTTTATCAAAAACACAATGGTTCGATACAACATGTTTTTGAACAACCAAACCTTCACTATGGAGCTATGTTGTGCCGAGTGGCAGCAGGAGTGGCATGTAACAGCCATTCCTGAGGAGATCTGGGATTCTGTCCCACAGGAGGTGCTAACTCACCTTCTATTCTTCTATATGGACTACCATCGCCATCTGGAGCGATTGGAGGAGAAAAGGCGGGAAGCTATCCGTCAGCAAGAGCGAATCATACGACTCGCTATCTTGTTTGTCGAAGATAGGAAGAGGAAGATGACTTAATCTTGTCTTCTTCCTGTTTTTCTTCATCATCAGCTTTGTCAGGCTTCTTAGCTAGGACTAAAGCTGTTGATGTTAGGATTAGAAGCTTAGGGAAAATCTTGTATAAGTATTGATGTAATTTCCATTTCATAAATGTATTGACTTGATATATTAATGAAGACTGTTTTTACTTCAAGATTTTGTCTCTGAGTTATTTAATCTTGTGTTGATAAATCCTGATTGATATTCTGATGACCATTTAAATTTTGTTTTTAATTAAGTTCTGATTCATTTTCAGCACTTACTCATCTAAATTATCTTGGTCATTTTCATGTGATGTATTTTCAGAATATCAATGATGCAGTGAAAAATAATTCAATCAGTACTAATGGTTTAAATTTTGAATTAAAACTGTTTCTCTTGATAAATGGAACGGTTTTTCCTTGAAACTAGGCAACTGGGTAAGTAATGATTCCTGTTTTCTCGAGCCCAGTAACTGTCCGTTATTACTGCATGTCTGACAGGTGTCCAACGGTAACATTTTTGTTCAGAGTATAAGTACAACAGAGAGAAGATTTCTTTAATCTTTTATTTTCTTTATACTTTATCTCTTTCCTTACTTTTACTCTCCTTCTCTTCTTTCTCACGATTGGTTTTTCATACAGACATTATCTCAAACACCTAACAGGCATACTTGAATCTCAATATTTTTTCACATGGCACCAAAGGATTTAATCATTGATGGAGCAAAGTTTGTTCCAAACAACTATGCTGCAATTCTTGATCATGCTGAAGCTCCATCTGAATTGCACTTTGTGCAAGATCTTCTTGCACATAGTGAGGTTGGGTACGCCTTAACTCAGCCTGAATTATTTTCAAGTCAACAAGTTCTGAGGTTCTGGAGGACTGGAGTTTTTGATGATGGTGGTAACCGTGGAACTCCCAGTATTATCTTCCAAGTGGGTGATTCATCCTTTGTAGTCACTCCTGGTACAGTACGCAGGGCTTTACATCTTCCAGAGGATTGTACTTTCTCAGTTCCAGAGGACTCAGCCCTTCGGGAGTTAATGGCTGAATTGGGATATGAAAAGAGTCTGACGAAACTTGGACAGTTGAAACGGGCTAATATCAGAAGAGAATGGAGTTTCTTCTTTGATGCACATCACCAAAGCTTTTGGGAACAAATGTTCAAATTTTGATGCTATCCCAATTCTGAGTCAGCACATAGGGTATGCTATTATCCATCAAACTCATTTTGATTTTGCAACTGGAATAATTGGTTTTATTGGGGATAGGATGACAGAGGATCGAGATGTGGTTTATTTTGCTAGATTCTGTCAACTTATTTACACTTACTGTACTGATGAACCTCATTTAGTCAGCACTCAAACCCCACCTTTTAAGGTTGCAAAATGATACTTTAATGACCTGGTAAATGCTGATACTAAGAAGAAAGTGGTTAGACCATTACAGATTCCTAAGTCTGTAAAACAGATCCTGGTAAATGCTGATCCTGATACTTATAGATCTGTTTACTCTGATGTCCAACCACCTCCAACCACCCAAAATCCATCAACCTCAGTACCTACCTCTCATTCTACTCAACCTACCCTCATAACTTATCTCAAATCCTATCTCTCCACTTCACAGACTGCTCAACCTTCTTCTTCAGCACCTACTGTGAAGCCTACATCCTCTAAGCCAAAGAGAACAAAGACTGTTCCTCAAACACCTCAAAAGAGGAGGAGAATTACTTTGAGAGATGAATCAGATTCTGAGGAACAGATTCCTTCTTCAGAACCTGTGGTGATTGAAGCTGAGAAAGCAACTTCTCAGAAGGATTCTGAAATTGGGGGTTCTAGGCTTCTCAAGAGGCTTAGACGTATGATAGTTCCTTAAACTCCCAAGGAATCCAAATCAACAAGGAAGTACAAGAAACAGAGGGCACAAAGGCCAGTTTCAGATGATGAGGAGGAAGTAGCTAAGGAAGGATATCAGGAATCTCTGATCTCACAAGACAAGGAATTTGCTCCAGTCACTTCTTCTCCATCAACTCCATCTCAGGAAGCTGTATCTGACAAGGCTAACTCAACATCTGTGTCTCTTGTTGATCCAGGCACAAGTGCTGAAATTGATATTCAGAACCTGGTTGTGCCTGCAATACTTTTCTTAGAAGCTCCAACAGTAAATAATCCTTCCACAACACCTGTTACTGATGCTGTTCAAACTCCAGAGTTATCAACAACACCTTCTCTGCATCAAGATGCTGATGATCAGATTTTAGGTGAGCATCAGGATATGGCTGTTGATCAGAACTTAGTATCAGATCAGCAATTAGAGGATGCTGAAGCCTCCATTGCTACTCACACTGTTGTCTTATCAAAAGATACTGATTCTTTAAGTTCTGATGCTGCAAATGTTGGAGATACTGGTGAAGCTGCTACAACTGTAGATGCTGATGAAGCAGGTCCTTCAGGACATACTCCTCCACCGACTCTTCCTAAGTCTGAACTGGTAAAGGAGTTTGTTATCAGGGATGCACCAGTGCCTTGGAGTGAAACTCCTGCAGGTCAGGAGTGGACTAAGGAATGGAACTCAGTTTCATGTGTTCCAAATGCTATACATCTTGCTGAGCACTTGACTAAAGCTGATGAAATGTTAAATTCTGATGATTTTAAAACCCAGCTTAGAGTCACTGCATTGAGTACTAAACATCTACAAGGTCTTCATTCCAATACTCATGCAGAGCTACACAAGATTCAGGAGAACTTTATCAAACAGGAACAAGTTTGGAAAATTGATAAGAAAAAGTTCTTTCAACCTACCATTGACAGGATTGCTTATATTGAGAAAACTCAAGAGAAACAACAAGCTCAGATTGATCAAATTCTGACAAATCAAGCTTCTCAGCAATCGCAACTTACTGAAATCCAGACCTCAGTGGAACTACTTATCTCTCTTTTATTACCTGCTGATGCCAAAAAGGGGGAGAAGGTAATTAAGTCCAAATGCAAAACCAACAAGACACTGCAAGGAAAGGATGATGGAAAAGATGACCAAGGAAACTCTGGAATGGGTAGTGGTCATAATCAAGGTAGAAGGTTTACATCAAGACAAGCTAGTCACAGAACAAGTTCTGATACTGGGAAAAGAATAAGTTCTGCTGCTGGTAAAAGGATAAGTTCTGATGAACTTCTAGATCTTGATGAGGAAATGTCAAGACAGTTATTTCTTCAAGAAAATCCAGGGATGGACTTGGAAAGTTTAAAGGAAGAAGAAGCCAGACTTAAATCAGAGAAAGTCACATCTAAATCTGAAGTTTCTGGTAAAAAGTTACTTCCAAAACTTAAAGGAATTGTGATCAAAGAAAGGACACATATTGAAGCAACTTTGGCTAGATCACAACCACAGATAGATCCAAGATCCAAGGGTAAAGAAAAGGTTGGTGAACCTATCAAGGCTTATGTACCTCCTGAGGAAGAAGAAATTACTGATGGAAAAGATGATCTTGCTCTGACTTCAAGAAAAGTTCTTAAAACAACCTCTGACATGGCTCAAGTTGTTCAGAGTCAAGAAATTGTAAGTTCTGATATTCAGAAGAAGCAAGTAACCTCTGATAGAGCTCAAGTTAACTTGATATCAGAAAATAGATCAAAGACACTCCTACCAGGATTCACTAAAGCAAAACAGACTCAATCTTTGAAGACTATTGCAAGTGGTTTTGAAGCAAGAGTAGTTACTGGAAAGGAAGCTAGAGATAAAACTGGATTGGGAAGTGCTGATGAAAGAAGAGTACACAACACTACCAATGATCCAACTTCCTTGAGTGAACCAGGTATTGGAGCAACTCCTGAGAGATTGAATCAACTGGAATCTGTACAGATGGTTTACCATACCTACTTGAAAGAATACATCATGTTGTATTTCATGACAGATGGTAGGGTTTATCATATAAGACAAAATGCCATTCCTTTGAAGTATTTTGAAGAATTGGAGCATGTACTTTTCTTACTTCAAGTGGATGACAGAATAACAGAGACTGCTGCAAACTACTTAAAAGAACAGATTCAGAGACAGAAAAGGCTTTATTCTGTTAAGTCTGACAGCATATATGTTCCAAAGTACAGAGATCACAATGGTGATATTGTTGATATGAAGCCTAATACTGCACAGATCAGAACGTATCTTGGTATTAAGGGACTTGAATTCAATCTTGAGTCTGACAAAGCTTATGTCATAAGACTAGATCAGGAGTTGAGAAAAGCAAAGATTAATGATCTCAGAGCTGCATCTTTCAAACTGGTGAAGATACTGCAGAACTTAAAGGTGTTAAAAGGAGAATGATTGATGAACTAAGATATGCTGAGAAATGTTTGTTGAAGAACTATCTCAGAACAACTCCTGACATCAGAGAGATCAGAAAATGAAGAAGCCAAGTCGAAGATCTACAACTGCTTAAATTCTGATATTTATACAGATTGAAGTTGTTATCAGAAGTTGAAATTGGTAAAAACTTTAAGGACTGTAAGTTGTAGTTATCTAGTCTATTTCTCATGCATTTGTACTTAATGTTTTTGACATCATCAAATATCTGTTAAACTTGTATATTTTGTTAATTTACAAGTTGGGGGAGATTGTTAGATATATTTGATAATGTCATGGCTAATATGTTTTATGTTTAGCTTTCAGATCTTACGTGAACAGGATAAATCAGTACTTAACTGTTGATCAGTACTTATAATGGAAGTCAGGACTTAAGGATATCAGTACTTATATTATCAGGAGATAATCATCAGAAGATAGATATCAGAACTTAAGTGCTGAAGGACAATCAGATAAGGACAGTAGCTGATTAAAGGAAAGAAGATTGAGATAAACATAAGAAGAGATATGCATGAAGAAGGAATTCCGTGAAGAATGGAATACTTGGAAGAAAAGATATCTGATTGATATATTTTAGGAAGCAAAATTATATTCCATATCAATTAGCGATTATCTTGTAACTGTGTAGTATATAAACACAGACATAGGGTTTACACTATAAGTGTTATCATTATTAGAAAAGATTATTCATTGTAACCCTAGCAGCTCTCGTGATATTTGTTCATCACTGAGAGGTAACAGTTCCATACTGTAACAGAGTTTATTGTTTCAATAAAGTTTGTTTTCTGTTACTTAAGATCTTAAAGTTCGATTTGATTGTACTATACACTGTATTCACCCCCTCTACAGTGTGTGTGTGACCTAACATTATAAATAGTAGTTTCCTCGGAAGTTAAGTGAATGGATTTGAGGCTACCATCACTAACCTTCCCGAAGGAAGATCTGAAGAGTGTGCCCCAGTCGCCATTCTCCCAACATAACTCGACAAAACTATTCCTCCAATTTTGGTTGTTATCGGGAATGGAGGCGTTGTTAAAGATGTGCTTACATTTGGGCCTTTGCTTAACATAGACCCAACCACAAATACTGGAAGAGCTATTATAGCACTGAAAGACCTTCCTAAAAACAGCTACAGAAAGGGGAAAACCTTCCCTAAGGCAGCAGACACATAAAATGTTCCTCCAAGCGTTTGGAGGAAGCTGACATGGGTTGATTTGTAAATCAGCTAGAAGATGAGGAATGAAGGGATGTAAAGGAAACCTAAGCCCAGCATTAAGGGCATCTTTTTAAATAAAGAGAGTGTCCGGTTTCCAGTGGCAAGTATGGTCACCACCAGAAACTGGAACTAATCTAAGAGGAGGAAGAACGTTATAACGTGCATTTAATTTATCGAAATCAATGTTGTGCCAAGTGTTATAATGATTAAAAGAATCGAGATGAGCAGTAGAGGGATATTCATCCCCCCTAGTATTAATCATATCGATTAAAGACATGTATGAAGAACGGATCTCGATATCCTTACCTCGTTTTGAAGCCGAGGCTATCTTGGCCGCCCTCTCGAAATTCTTGTCAGCCATTAGTAAAGCTGGAAAAAGCCTGAAACCTCGAAAGGAGAGGCTGGAAAACTAAGGGAGGGAAGTTGAGAGAGGAGAAGGTTAGGAAGCTTGAGAAAGGATGGGGAGAAGTTTGTAGAATGAGTGAAGAAGAGAAATGAGAGGTGTGAGGGAATCACACTGTCATCCCACCTTTATATAGCCAAGGAGGGGGGATAATGGGCCTTAAAAAGCCCATTTGGACCCAAAATTAAGAAGGTTCTGGAATTGTACAGAGAATTCCAGGAAAAATCAAAAGGAAAACTTATATTTTTAAAGATTCTGGAAGAATCTGGAAAAATCTTAGAGGACCCTGGGATTTGGGCTCAGAAAAAGGGCCCAATTCTAAAAAAACTCAAGCCCAGTTAAAGGCCCAAGTGTTTAAAAAGCCCAGCCTGATTCAATAATAAAGGAGAAAGCCCATTGAGAGAAGCCCAGAACCAAGGCATAAGCCCAGAAAAGGGCCCAACTGATTAAAGTTAAGGGCCCAAATACAAAAGCCCAGGTAAAGAGGCCCATGGCTAAGGCCCAGTATGTTGGAATAAAGTTAAAATAGGCCCTTGAACCAAAGCCCAGTTGAAAAGTTGGCCCAAAAGAATCCAGTTCATGGGCCCAAATCCAAGTATATGCAAAAAATATATTTATATTCTTGACCCTGTCGACCAGGAAGCAGGGTAAAATCCTGATCGAATGGACCTTGCCCGAATTTTTGTCGACCTGGGCAACCAAAAGGGGGTTAATTCGGTCAAAAATGGAAATCCTGACCGAAACAGAAATTTCCTGCTTGAAAACATTCTGCTCGAAAATTCAAAAAATAGTATAGGGAAAATCCTGGCAGAAATTCGACCAGGATTCTTGCTCGAACCCATCCTCCTCGAAACGCCTTCGACTAGGGCTGAATGAAGGATAATTCGACCAGGATCCTGGTCGAATGGGATTCTTGGTCGAAATCTGTATAAAAAAAAGAAAAGAGGAAAAAAGGTGGATGAAAAAAGAGGAAAATTTCTGGAAAATTACAGAAAATAAAGGAAATTCCTAAAAATATTATCTGAAAAATGTTAATATTTTCAGAAATAAGGAATAAATCCAGAAAATCAAGGATAAATCCCAGAAATTAAGGGAAAACCCCAAAAATGAAGGGAAAAATTCAGAAAATTAAGGAAAAATCCCAGAATTAAGGGAAAAATCCAGAAAAATTAAGGAAAAATCCCAGAATTAAGGGAAAAGTTCCTGGAAATTAATGAAAAATCCCAGAATTAAGGGAAAATTTCCTGAAAATTATGATAATTCCTGAATAAAAGGAATAAAAGTAAATCATTGTAAATGTGTAGGTCGCTCCACACTTTATGCAGAAATGATACCCTGTAAGGGAACAAATGAACTTAACTTCTGTGAAACCTAGTCTCTGTTTCCCAAAAGTTGGGGGGCAAATAATAGGGATAAATAAATCCTGGTTGTGTAATTAAATATTACATTGATTATACAAGGTGTGGGCTGCTAGGCCCAATAGGAAGATGTATGATATTCAGACCAGAAAGGTTAACATGTAGATCAGGCCTGATGGAACAAAGAAGGCCCAAAACCCTGATTTTTTTATTAATTTCGTAATTAATTAATAAGGGAGAAAAATAGCTATTAAGATAAGTCCTAATGGGGATATAAATCCTTATAGATTGGCCTCCAAGGAACCTCATAGGATAAGGAATCAGCTTCCTACTTCCTAGGACTCCTAAGTCCATCCTAATTCAGAGACTTGACCACCAAGTCTCGTATACCAAGTCCAATTCAAGGACTCCCACATCTATATAAGGGGCCTCACCCACAGATCAGAACTACATTTTTTGGCTTGATCCTTGGCAATCAGCATGGTATGTAGGCATCTTGTTAAGGCAGATTGACTCACGAAATACAAGAGCAGTCAAATCGAGCCTCGAAGCTCACGTTCCTTAGTAATAAGTACACCAATTATATATATTAGTTTTAAATCCATAACAGTGTCGGGCCTTTCCCCAAACTCTATTTGGCATGACCCAGAGGTGGTACAACCGTTCACCCACAACTCGATTGGGTCTTTCAAAGATTTGATCCAAGATTTCATCAAGCAGTTCATCAATGGCAAAGTGCGCAGCAAAAAGCTCGGCTTTTCTCATGAGTATTGTACAGGGAGCAAAGGAGTCCCTCGGAGATTACCTGGATCAATTCACTAAAGGAGGCCTTGAAGGTCCCGGATCTTGATGAAAAGGTGGCTATGATTGCTTTACAGCAAGGGACTAAAGATGAATTTTTCAAGATGTGTCTAGCTAAGCATCCACCATAAAATATGCTATAGCTCCAGAGCAGGGCCGAAAAGTATATCCAGGTTGAGGAAAGTATGAAGAACACATTAGTAAGCAATGAGACCAATGATGGAAATAGACCAAGAGTACGATGCCAAGGATAAGTATCCTCGAACTGGAAATAACCCTGACTCCACTTATAAGAAGAATCAGCCACCAAGGTTGACTGAATATTCAAGGTTGAACGTTCCAAGGAGCCAAATCCTTATGGAAATTAAGAAGGAAACAAAGTTTAGACGGTCGAAGCCACTAAGAGGAGACCCCGAGAAAAGAGAGAAGGGCCGATACTGTAGGTTCCATAGAGATGTTGGTCATGATAGTGACTATCGTAGATAATTCAAGGATGTGATTGAGTATTTGATCTGAAGAAGAAAGCTCAGGCATTTTACCAAGGGTGAAAAGGATGGAGGCCAAAAAAGAGATAATGATCGAAGAGATGATAATGGAAGGGGCAACGACCGAGATCATAACCCTCAGCCCCGAGGGCCAGTAATCAACATGATCCTAAGAGGTCCAACAGCTGTTGGGACAATGAGGAATTCTCAGAAGGCTTATGTCAGGGAAGTCATGAGTATATTCAGAGACACGCCTAAATGCGCTAAGACTGAGATGACACTTGAATTCGGTGACCCCGACCTGAGGGTTTGAAATTTCCTTAGGACGACCCATTGGTTATCACACCAATCATTGAGAATTGTCATGTCAAGATGGTCCTAGTCGATAATGGAGCTTTCGTAAATATCTTATTCCATGACGCATTTATAAGGATGGGGTATAACCAGAAATGATGTCGGAGAAGAAAAAGGAGATTAGAAAATAAATGGCCCGCAATTACTATATTACAGCACTTAGGCCCAATGGAGCTGGGGGCAGGTTCTCCCCATAGAAGATATGGATGTCCTTGAAAATTTGGGGAAAGCCAGCGGAGGATTTGATCCCAATCCCTTTGGACCTTTTAGACTTGAATAAGGTTACATATATTGGAGTATCTTTGGAGAAGCCCTTGAAGGGCCAGCTGACTACGTTCTTACAAGAGAACATTTATGTATTTTCTTAGACAAAAGCTGACATGCTTGGAATTGACCCTGACCTTATAACTCACAAGTTGAATGTCGATCCAACTCGAAAGGCTGTTAAGCAGAAGGGGAGAACTTATGCCCCTGATAGGCTGGAAGCCATCAAACAGGAGGTCAAGAAGCTCCTAAAAGCTGGATACATCGAGGAAGTGCAATTCCCCGAGTGGTTGGCTAACCCCATGATGGTCAAGAAAGCTACTCGAAAGTGGATGATGTGCATCTACTTCACTGATCTAAATGATGCATGCCCAAAGGACTGTTATCCCCTACCTAGGAATGATACCCTGATTGATGCCACCACCGGGCACGAGATGATGAGCTTCATGGATGGCTTCAACGGTTACAATCAGATCAAAATGCACAAAGATGACACTCGCAAGGTATCTTTCATAACTGACTTTGGTGTCTTTTGTTCCTTGTTATGGCTTTTGGACTTAAGAATGCAGGAGCTACTTATCACAAATTGGTGAATAAGATATTCGCCCATCTAATCGGATAGACCATGGAGGTCTATGTTGATGACATGTTAGTCAAAATCCTATCTAAAACCGATCATATTAATCACCTCAGAGAGACATTCGAAGTGTTGAGGCACCACAAGTGATGTTAAACCCTTCCAAGTATGCTTTTGGCATTGGGTCAGGAAAATTTTTGGGTCGCATGGTCTCCAAAAGAGGGATCGAGGCCAAACCCGACAAGATCAAAAACATCCTAGATATGGAGCCACCACGCTCCATCAAGGATGTTCAGAAGTTGACTGGAAAATTGCGGCTCTAGGGAGGTTTATCTCCAAGTTAAGAGACAAATGCCTGCCCTTTTTCAAAACCCTGAAGAAGGCGAAGAATTTCGAGTGGACGGCTGAGAGCCAAGAGGCCTTTATGCAGTTGAATAAGGACATGATTGAGGCCCCGTTGCTGGCCAAACCTAGTCCGGAGACATCCTTTACTTGTAGCTCGCAGTCTCTGACCAAGTTGTGAGTGCCGTCCTAGTAAATGAAGAACATAAACTATAAAAGACTGTCTACTTTGTGAGCAAGGTGCTCCACAGAGAGGAGTTAAACTATTCCACCACTGAGAAGTTTGCACTTGCCCTAATCACAGCCTCAAGGAAGTTAAGACCCTACTTTCAGGCCTACAAGATCGAAGTCCTGATGGACTACCCTTTGAGGAACATTCTTCACAACCCGAGGCAAGTGGCAGACTCATAAAGTGTGCCATTGAATTGGGTGAATTTGACATCAAAATACAAGCCTCGAACAGCCATCAAGGCTCAGGCCTTAGTAGACTTCGTGGTCTAATACATCATTGACGACCAAGAAGTTGGGGGGGGGGGGGTAAGAGATAACAACCTTGGAAGGAGAAGAGAAAGAGAAAGATGAAGGTTCGACTCTAAATAAATATTGGATTCTCCATTTTGACTGAGCGTCCAAAACAAAATCTGGTGGTGCAACCCTGGTCTTGCAAAGCCCCGAAGGGTTCATGATTGAGTATGCTTTGAAGTTGGATTTCCCGACTATGAACAACAAAGTGGAATATGAAGCTTTGATAGCCGGCTTAGGCTTGGCTAGAGCTTTGAGGGCCAGGAACCTTCAATTTTATGTAGATTCAAGACTTGTCATTGCTCATGTCAATGGAGAGTTTGAGGCCAAGGATAACATAATGGCCAAGTACCTGAGAATTGTGAAAGGAATATTGACTAAGTTTAATGAATGGTACGATTAACATGTCCTGTAATAGGAGAACACCACGGCTGATGCCCTATCTAAGTCCGCCTCATCTGAAATTGAGAACTAGCAGAGAAGTATCTTGTTAGAAATTTTTTATAGGCTTGATGATAATTTTACAAAATATCTTAGTAAATTTAATTAAGTAAATGGTTGTAGCTCTCAATGGATAATCTCACTTGTCATCCGTTGAGAGAGTAGCTTATAATTAAATAAGTATTTTGTAGCACAATCTTGTGTAATATAATGTCTTAGAGAATTAGAAATTGTAGGATATTTTAAGTCATGTTGACTACGAGAATGATATGTAAAATATGTTGGCTAATTATATATATTAGATGCCTTGTAATTTTATATAAGTGAAATTGAGTCAACTACTATGGGAATACTTTCAACGGATGTCTCTACAAGGCTTCGACGGATGACCCAAGTCACGTTCGACGGATGATCCAATATAGTCTCGACGGATGATTCAAAAGAGTTTCGACGGATGATCCAACAGTGTCTCGACGGATGCCAAATATAAATAGGAGTTGATAGTGACTTGACAGACACATGGGTTGATTATACTCAAAAGGAATTTGGCAGCCTGTAATCAGGATTATAAAGATTAAGAAGCATTTCCACTTCCATGCTAACTTGAAGAAATACAAAGATGCTAGATGGAGAAATGAAGAAGCATGTGATTAGACTTGAATAGTTTTGTTTTATTAGTTTGTCTTTTTCATATGTAACTTGGTGATATATAAACCAAGAGTAGCAAGTAGAAAAATATTGATTGAAAGAACTGAGAAATAGATAAGGCACAATCTGTTAAGAATTTCTAAGTTCTCTCTTTGTAATTTTACTTGTGAGCAGCTATGTGTTTTTAGCATCATAGAGATCTTCTACATTTATATATATATATATATATATATATATATATTTGTTGGAAACAATAATCCACCAGAAAGTTTTTAAACATCTTTGTTTACTTACTTTATGTTTTAAATACTTGAATATTTCTAATCCGTACTTAGCATATTCATACACAGTTATATTATATTTGTAAGAAGTTTGAAAAAGATTGAAAAGAAACCTAGAATTACATTCAACCCCTCTTCTGTAATTCTACTTGTTAGATTGTTTGGGAATAACAATTGGTATCAGAGCAAGCTCTTGACACACTAAAAGTTTAAAGATCAAAGAAACTAACAAGATGCGCAGGAAGGATGTTGGAGTTAAGATCCCTTTCTTGGATAAAGACAATTATCACCATTGGAAGGTGAAAATGCACCTGCATCTTCTTTCTCAAGATGAAAGATATGTTGATTGCATTGAGAAAGGCCCTCATGTTCCTCGAAGAGCTGCTATAGATACAGAAGGTGCTGTAGGAAATGAGCAAAGTGTTCCAAAGCCACAATCAGAATGGACAGATGAAGACATTAAGCAAGTACACAAAGACAAGAAGGCTATGAACATCTTGTTTAATGGTCTTGATGAGATATGTTTGATAATGTCATCAACTGTAAAAATGCAAAAGATATTTAGGATACAATTCAATCATATGTGATGAAACTGAACAAGTGAGGGAAAATAAGATGCAACTACTAATTCAGCAGTATGAACACTTTTATTGTGAAGACAGTGAATCTCTGAGTTACATCTTTAGTAGATTTCAAGAACTACTAAATGTGCTAAAACTGCATGGAAGAGTCTATCAAACAAAAGATTCAAACCTGAACTTCCTTAGATCTCTACCAAAAGAGTGGAAGCCTATGACTGTCTCTCTAAAAAATTCTCAAGATTACCAGGAATTTACTTTGGAGAGACTATATGGCATTCTAAAAACTTATGAGCTTGAAATGGAACAAGATGAGCAGATAGAGAAAGGAAGGAAGAAGGGAGTATCTATAGCTTTGGTGGCTGAACAAGAGAGAGTAAAAGAGATGAAGGTTGAAGCTGTGGAATCTACACCAAACTCCAGGGTTTGTGAAGGCAAAGGAAAAGGGTTAGTGGCTGAGCATGAAGATCATCTCAGTCCAGGATGAAGTGGAAGACATAGATGAACATCTAGCCTTTCTATCGAGAAGGTTTTCCAAGCTCAAATTTAAAAAGAATTTTGGAGCAATCAAGCCAAATAGAAACATGGTGGATAAATCCAAATTCAAATGTGGCTTGAGTGGTCATTTTGCAAGTGAATGCAGAAAGCCTGATTCTGAAAGAAAGAAGTTTAAGCCTGTGGATTATAAAAAGAAGTACTTTGAATTGCTCAAACAAAAGGAAAGGGCTTTCTTGACTCAAGATAATGACTGGGCAGCTGATGGGGCAGATGAAGATGAAGAGAAACAAGATATGTCAATCTAGCTCTAATGGCCAACTCAGATGAAGCAGAAGTTAGTTCTTCAAGCAATCAGGTAATCACTACTAATCTAGCACATCTTTCGAAAGATAAGTGTAATGATGCTACAAATGACATGTCAACAGAATTACATCACTTGCGTGTTACACTCAAATCTCTCACTTAGGAAAACACAAAAATTAAGGAAAATAATTTATTTTTAAGTGAAAGAAATACTGTGTTAGAAACTCAATTTGTTGAGTTTGAGAAACTGAAAATAGAGTGTAGAATTACTAAGGAAGAACTGACTAAATCTTTAAAGAAAGAGGAGATCTTAAGAAAGCAGCCTGAACGAGAGCAAGAGGTAATCAAGGTCTAGAAATCATCAAGAGATTTTCATGCCCAAATTTCTAAAGTTCAAGGCATAGAATCATTATGTGAAGAAGCCTGTAAAAAGAATAAGGAGAAACTGGATGTCGTTTTTACAGAAGGACTTTCAATAGATATGGATTCAATGGATAATGAAGATTATCTGTCGAGAGATAAAAAGGAACCTCATCCGTCAAGTGAAAGAAAACAAATCAGTAAAGCCAAGATGTCTAAACTCAATAAGAAGTATGGATCAGTTTCCAAGAACTTTGTTTCAGGAGAATCAAGTCAAATCAAGGAGAACAAAAGAGTCAATGTGGGCCATCTGTCAATGAAGCAACTAAATGACAGCCTGTAGAAAATTGAGGTTAAGGAAGAATTAAAAAGGAAAAATAATAGGAATGGGAAAGTAGGAATTAATAAACATAACAACTACACACCTAATAAATATGCACCTAGAAAAATCTGTGTTAAGTGTGATAGTGTTAATCACTTTTCTGTTAATTGCAAATCTGTTATGCCTGCACCTATGTCTGTACCACCCTCATTTTCTAGCATGCCCACAATGCCTATGAATATTATGTCTACACAAAATTTGAATGCACAATTTTCTAACATGCCATTTGCATAAAATCCTTACTATGTTGCATTTAGTATGCCTCAAATGCCATTTAGCATGCCATACTGGAATAACATGTTTACATAAAATATGCCATTTCATGTTAATCAACCTGTGCATGATAATTCTGCAAATATGAATGGTTTTGTAAAGCCCTACTCTAATGGCCAAGGTTGAATCTCATTCACCTAAGTCAAATGAGGACAAACCTAAGAAACCTAAAAAGAATGCTAACAAGGCAGAACCCAAGGAAACTTGGGTATCAAAATCAACTTGATTTGATTTTGATGTGTGTAGGGTAACATAAAGAATCTTTGGTATCTGGATAATGGTTGTTCAAGGCACATAACTGGAGATTCCACCCTGCTCACTGAGTTCAAGGAGAGAGTTGGCCCAAGTATTACTTTTGGAGATGACAGCAAAGGGTATATTGTGGGATATGGCTTGATTTCTAAAGACAATGTCATCATTGAAGAAGTTGCTCTAGTGGATGGACTCAAACATAATCTTTTGAGTGTCAGCCAACTATGTGATAAGGGAAACTCAGTAACATTCAATTATAAAGCCTGTGTTATTACAGACAAGAAGAACAACAAAGTAGGTTCTCTCTAGAGTGAGAAAAGGGAATGTGTATCTAGATGACTTCAACTCAACAAATGCAAATTCTATTATCAGTCTTTTCAGCAAAGCAAGTCAAGATGAAAGTTGGTTGTGGCACAAGAAACTGTCCCATCTGAACTTCAAGACTATGAATGAATTAGTCAGGAAAGATCTAGTAAGAGGCATTCCTCAAGTTGAGTTCTCAACATATGGATTGTGTGATGCCTGTCATAAAGGAAAACAGATCAAGACATCATTCAAAAAGAAGCTTGAATCTATAATTGAAGAACCTCTACAACTATTGCATATGGACTTGTTTGGACCGGTTAATTTTTTGTCAATCTTAAAGAAAATATACTGCCTAGTGATTATTGATGATTTTTCAAAGTTCACTTGGACATATTTCCTCAAATCTAAAGATGGAGCTAGTGAAATCATTATCAATCATATAAGGCAAGTCAACAATCATCCTGATCTCAAAGTAAGAAGGATCAGGAGTGACAATAAAACTGAGTTCAAGAATTCTGTCATGAAGATGTTTTGTGAAGAAAATTGAATCATGCATGAGTTTTCAGCAGCAAGGACTCCACAACAAAATGGAGTGGTGGAAAGAAAGAATAGATCTCTTATTGAAGCCGCAAGGACAATGCTAGAAGAATCAAAGTTACCAACTTACTTTTGGGCTAGAACCTATAAATACTGCATACTACACTCAAAATATTTCTTTGGTTAATCAAGCAAAATGCATGAATCCTTATCAATTATTCAAGAATAGGAAGCTAACACTAAACTTTCTTCATGTCTTTGGTTGCAAATGCTATATTCTAAGGAATCAAACTGAGCATCATGGAAAGTTTGATGCCAAAGCAGATGAAGGTACCTTTGTTGGGTATGCAGTTGGAAAAACATACAAAGTCTACAATCTAAGAACCAACATTGTTATGGAATCTGTACATGTTGTGTTTGATGATAAGAAGATTGAAGGACTACAAGATGAAGGTTTCCATGAAAGCCTCGAATTTGACAATGTTGAGATGAACTGTGATGATAGTGATGATGAAGGTGATCAAGAAAAAATCTCTAAGGATAATGCAGAAAAGTCAACAACAAATGAAGCATATAATTCAACATCCATCGAGAAACAAAGTGCATCATCCGCTGAAAGACAAATTATATCATCCGTCGAAAGACAGAGATAAAGTACCTAGAGCCTGGTATGAAAGCACTTTATAGTTTGAAGCAAGTACCTAGAGCCTGCATCATCCAGATTATGTCTACTATCCTTTGAAAGCACTTTATGGTTTGAAGCAAGTACCTAGAGCCTGGTATGATACTTTGTTAAAGTTCCTCTTAGAAAATCACTTCACAAGAGGTACTGTTGATAAAACTCTTTTCTTTAGAAATGTTAATGGCTCCGGTATACTTGTTCAGATTTATGTAGATGATATTATATTCGGCTCTACAGATGAGAAATTTTGCAAAAAGTTTGCCAAATTGATGCGAAATAGGTATAAAATGAGCATAATGGGAGAACTAACTTACTTTCTTGTTTTACAAGTTAAGCAAGTTAGTGATGGAATCATTAGTCAAACCAAATATATTTATGATCGTTTAAAGAAGTTTAACTTAATGGATTGCAAATCTGCAAAAACTCCCATGTTCACTGCCACTAAACTTGAATTGAACTCTACTGAAAAGTCTGCGGATATTTTAAGCTATAGAGGCATTGTTGTCTGAAATCTATACTTAACTGCTAGTAGGCCTGAAATAATATTTGCTACTTGTCTTTGTGCTAGATTTCAAGTTGATCTTAGATAATCTCATTTAGTAGCTATTAAGAGAATATTCAAATATCTTAAAGGAACACCAAAACTTGGCATTTGGTATTCTAGATATTCTGGTTTTGATCTAATTGGTTATTCAGATGCAGATTATGCAGGTTGTAAAGTTGATAGAAAAAGTACAACATGAACCTGTCAATTAATAGGAAACAAGCTAGTGTCCTGGTTTAGTAAGAAGCAAAATTCAGTCTCAACTTCTATAGCTGAAGCTGAATATATTGTTGTTGGTAGTTGTTGTGCACAGATTTATGGATAAAGAATCAATTATTGGACTATGGTCTACATGTAGAAAAAATCCCAATTTTTCTTTGACAACACAAGTGCCATTGCTATTACTGAAAATCCTGTGCAGTATTCAAGGACCAAGCATATTGACATCAAGTACCACTTCATTCGAGAACATGTCATGAATGGCACTATGGAACTTCATTTTGTTCCAAGTGAGAAGCAACTTGCAGACATCTTTACCAAGCCACTTAATAAGTCCTCCTTTACTAGGTTGGTAAGTGAGTTAGGTATGCTTAATTATTCCTAAATACTTTTGATATTTAAGCAACTTGTAATGCAGCCAGAATCAAATTTGTTTTTTCTTATTAAGATGAAATTTTGGCTAAGTCAAAATTTACATCTCGACGGATGTTCATTATCCGTTGAAAATGAATATCCATTAAATTTCATTATCTGTTGAAAATCAAATATTTTTCTGGGTACTTTTTATAACACCCCCAAATCCGGGGTCGGGGATTCGGGTTGTCACGAGTTCCATTTCCCTTATCAATACTTAATCTTAACAGTCAGCCAACTACTGCGTACTGTGATCCCACAATATACACACACACCACAAGTTATAGTCTCAGAGATGAATACCAAAAATAACACAAGTCATTTTATTCCACAATTATAAGTCATTACACCTCAAAAGGGTTTCTGAATAAATTTACATATTCTTTGCCATTATTACAATTCATAATATACATAAGTCTGGTACATCAATAGTTGAAAACCTAGCCTATTGGTAGTTCCTACCTCAGCTACGACGGCATCAACGCCTACAGGAAACTGCGGAACGTTTCCTATCCGCTCGCGAATTGGGAGCTTGATCCTGTTCATCTTGTCTATCTGTTGTTGTGATAAAAGAAGAAAGCAAGGGTGAGCAACAAGCCCACCGAAATAATATGTATAATAATTAATAATATATGAGCATTCTCATAGTACTCAAGAAAGTCTTGGTTAAGAAGAAATGAATTAAGTTGATATCTTAACGCGACCAAGTCGTAAAATATTCAGTATATACATACATATATACTTTTCACAATCTTTGAAATCCTCTGACATGTATAATATACACAGAGTTCCAGTTTATAACTGTATAAAAATATCGTTGCAAGGTGATCTCATATATCTAACCTTGACTCAATGTTTTTCTGAAAATCTTTGATATGCATAAGATAATCATTTACTAGATATAAGTTTAAAAGATGAAGTTACAAGATACTCCAATATACTTATATCTTTTCCGAATACTACTTGAACTACCACCGTTCAAGATATAATTAGTTTCAAAAGTTCATCACACTGATGAGACTACAAGATAAGACTTGAATAGATTCAATCTTTGAAATATCATTATAAATAATGAAGTTACGAGATACTTCATTAAGTCCTGATATATATACACACACCTATATATATATACATTTCATACACTCCTTGAAAACCTCTGTTATGAAAATTATAAACAGAGTTGTAATATCCAATGAATTTGGAAACGAGAAAACCTTGGCATAAACCTGATATCTTGCTGATCAGGCAAAGATACCAATAAGTAACATTTTCTACTAGTAGATGGACGAATTCCCCACTGGTCATCACCCTGGTCGCAATAGGACCTTATGCTGGACTGCCACTCAGCCACTTAAGCATTTGATGGACTCCCACTGAGCCACTTACACTTTCATGGACGCCCACTGAGCCCATGTTGCTTATGCTGACTCAATAGATGGACTTACTTCCCGAACATTGGGTAAGTAATCAATTCATTTATCAAAACAGCAACTTCGTTGTGAATATAAAATACACCACAGAGCTGGATCTCTCAGGTTTTGAGCGAGTATTTAAATCCCCTTCGAAAGGAAGATCTTAAATATAAAAATGAGTTTTGAGATCCGCTCTAACTCTTAAAATCATTTTGAAGACTCGAAAACATTTTTAAGAATGTTTGGAGTAATACTGATTTAATGAAATAAATCAGTCCCGATATATTAGAAAATGTCTGAATATTATTATTTAAATAATATTCCCATAAGGATAATCTCTATTTAAATAATTTGAAGTAGAAGTTTTTAAACCTCATACTTGAAATGAATATTAAATTACCAAAGATATACTTATACGAAAGTACTATCTTTATTTGAATAATCGAAAATAAGTTTGATTATCGAAACATTATTCTTTAATAGAATAAAGAATATTATTTAGTAAATAATCGGAGTCATAAGTCCTCGAATGAATATTATCGAATGAATATTCAAAATAATATTCATTAAATAAAATAAACCGAGTCATAAGTCCTCGAATGAATATTCAAAGTTATATTCATTAAATAAAATAAACCGAGTCATAAGTCCTCGAATGAATATTCAAAGTAATATTCCTTAAATAAAATAAACCGAGTCATAAGTCCTCGAATGAATATTCAAAGTAATATTCATTAATAAAATAAAGTTATCGAATAAACCTTATTCGATTAATAGTTTTGAAAACTATATCTAAATATATATATATAAATATATATATAATATATACTCGGGAACATCGACTCCCGGTTTTAGAAAATGTTCGCCTTTAGGTCCCCTATACTAAGGGTATACGCAACTACTGCTTATCTCTAGCATAGGTATTATGCAACTATAAGCATTTGAATCAACAGATATATATCAAGATTACGAAACAGACATGCATATATACCATATCACATGCTCCAATATATCGCAAGATTTGCTAATTAACCATCATGTATCTATCACAAGATAATGCATATACATATGAATACATCACAACAATAGTATAACGGGTAGAAAACTTGCCTGAGTGCTCCCGGATAGACTTAAGCTTAGAGTGGGTCCGATAACCTATGAACAACAACATAAGTTGGAATTAAACCCCGATCGCTTAAGAAACTAGACTTTAACCAATTGAACCCTAACGTTCGCTTATGGTCACTCCTACGCTTAACGAATCACCTAAGTCGTTCGAGTACCCTCGGCTCCACCATTTTTAATAAATTAACCATTAAGAGTTTTAAGGCGATTCTTTCGCGAGTACCTTACCAACTGCCTAATCCACTTAACATAATTGTTTCATATCCCAATTAGTCATTTAAAGTCCTTAACCAAGGTTTCAAAGTAAGGCGAGGGGTAATGGTTCGTTCGCGAAACACCGTTACTTAAAACGGTCATTTCTCCTAAACCGTACATCGGATTCAAACGAACCACATATCAAAACGAAGCTCGTAACATGAACTATCTAATCATGGCATTGGTCGAAACCTAACAGTGAGTTCTGGGGTCCTGATGTTAAGAACAAAACAGTCTAAAGTAAATCGGACATTACGACGGCTATGTTTACGCGATTACCAATTTTTATCCTACTCCAAATCAACCACCAATCAACCATAATTCAACCACACAACCAAACTCTATACATAAAATGCTACAACAGCCCCAAAAACTCAATATTTCCTAATTTACACTACTTCCCAATCATGAACTAAAAGCTTACATAAGTTCTTTAACTAATCAACAAGATTTACAACTCCAAACACATCACAAAACCAACACATCTCTAAATACACAATAATCAAGCTTCTCATGAACCATTCCAAACACAAAAACTCTAAATAATCAAAATTAGGGCTAGGGTATGAGATTATACCTTCCTTGGTGAGTAGAAGTAACTAAGGAGTTTGGAATCACCCTTGAAAGTCCTTACCAAAGCTTAATCTAAACAAAAACTCAAGAACAAAATTTCAAGTTCTTGAAAAACACTATTCACCAAGAACTTTGATGAATTGATTAGCTATGTTAAACATGGAATCTTGAGCTTAAACTTATGGCTCATCTAAGTTATGAATTATGGAAGCTAAAGAAACAAACCTCTTGAATTATGAAGGTGTGTAGCTTGATTTTTGAAATTTTTCCTTTGCTTTTCATGGAAAAGCCGAGAGCAATAGATGGGGGAAGAAGATAAATGAGTTTGTTTTGGTTGCTTTTGATTTTGGTGTTTGTGAAATGAATACTTGGTGGAGATTACTTTGATAAAGTGATAACATCACTTGGATGACCTCACCTCCAAGCCACATGTCTTTCCCTTAAGGTTTGATGATGTCACCTTCTCTTTTAACCACTTGTTTTAGCTTTTCTTGGAAGCATCCTTCCCATTCTACTTGTATGTGCTTGTCCCTTGGTCGTTTATTTGTTTTACGGTTCGCTTAACTCTGTTCTCTTTCGTTGTTTGAGGGATCACATCCGGGATCTTATTACTTGGGTTCCCCTAAATCTTTCTCAATATCTTATAATCCTTTAATGATCCTCTCTTATAATCCTTGAATTTAAATCCCTTTAACCATGTTACCTTATACTCAATTCCTTCGGTATCTGGTGGATTTTCGGGAAAAATCAAAGTGTCCGGATTTGGATTCTGACGATCTTTACATACACTTATATACCACATAGAGTACTAATAATATCTCAGAAGATCAATTAAAGAACCCCTACATAGTGTAGTATGAAAAGTTTTTTTATTCAGCATAATCAGCAAAATCACTATTCATAAGGGTTTAAAAATATTCCAAAAATTGGGGTTATTACAGTCTCCCTCCTTAAAAGGATTCGTCCCGGAATCAGGTAGAAAATGAATAGGGATACTCTCTTAGCATTGCACTTTCGAACTCTCGAGTAAATTTTTCCCACATTGTGGTCCTACCACCAAACTCTGCCTAGTTTGATAACCCTTCTTCTAAGCACTTGTTCCTTTTCAATCTATAACCCTTCCTGGTTGCTCCATATAGGTTACGTCGGGTTGCATGTCTATGCGCTCATATGCCCCTATTTGTCTGGCATCCGAATTATACTTCCTTAATATTGATACGTGGAACACGTTATGAACTTGCTACATGTTCGGGGGTAGGGCTAGCTCATATGCTAACTTCCCAATACGTATTAATACCTCAAAGGGTCCAACAATTCGTGGGCTTAGCTTTCCTTTCTTTCCGAACCTCATCCATCATTTCCAAGGGAATACCTATAACAGCACTAGGTCCCCTACTTACTATTCTTTATCCTTTCATGTCAAATCAACATACTTCTTATGTCCATCTTGGGCTACTACCAGCCGTCCTCTGATTAGATCTATTATATCCTTGGTCCTTTGGACTACGGCGGGTCCGAGTATCTTGCGCTCTACAACTTCATCCTAACATAAGGGAGATCGACATTGTGTTCCCTCAAGGATCTCATAAGGTGACATCTCGATAATGACATATGATCTATTATCGTAAGAAAACTCAATCTGCGTTAAGTGATCATTCCAAATTCTTTCAAGTCTATTTCACAGACTCTCATCAAGCTTCTAGCATTATAGCTTTTGCTTCTCAATATCCACTTTTTTGCCGTTCATAATCGTTACTATCTTCCGTAAAGAATACTATTCTAGATATACCTTTACTCGCTAGAGTTTTATAATCTTTTAATAATTGCGTCAACCTTAGTATCACGAATGCGTTTCCATTCCGAATACCACCATACTTGGTACCACTTCATCTCTAGCTGCCTCCATCTTCGAAAGCTTGGTCCTTCATATAGAAGTAAAGAATTTATTGAGAGATCACTATGATCGTGAACACTTGTCCTATTGCATAGTTAGTACAGAAGGTGGCCAGCCTTTAGTACTTGACAAGCAATTAAACAATATGTGGTATCCTACTAGGCTTCTATCACACAGATAGATAGTCATTCGGCAATACCGCCCTTTCTGGAAGGGTTGTTCTTCTCAGCTTACATGAAATGAAAAGGAGAGAAAAGAACGAAATGAAGAGAATTGTATATATATAAAATATACTGCCATAAAATATCTGGCTTGAAATCTACCTCTGAACTATAGAGGTTTGTCATAGGAGAACAAAACATATACGTATATATATCAGCATCAAGTATTATAGCATCATATTTCACATGCCTAAATATTTTTTTTTCTATTCCATCCATCATTCTATGGACCCATGCTCTTGCTCGAGCTTATAAACAATCACCTTTGAAACTCCCTCGACATCGAAAATCGAATCCGGGATTTCATTCTAAACATCATCGTTACTAGAATCCATTGCTACACCGTAACCTTCCTCGTATAGTAATACGACTCTCTATTGATAAAAAGGAATAAGTATTCAATAGGTAGATAATCTACTTAATTAGTCTATCAATGATGACTTATACACCACCATGACCCGATTAGTGGTACTCAATCTCAACATCCATTCCAATACAACTCTCATGGTTGTAAGTAATCGGCTCATTACTCGTAGAATCATTCATTGCATTACTATGGTCCACCGTTGACCTACTGTAGTCATTCATTTTCCATGAAGTCTTAATAGCTAACCATACGGAGTCCATACCTGCCGTATCGGATTCTTCTGAGGAGGTAACATAATTACCATTCATGATTCATGAAGAACACTCTAGATCCTGATGTACATACATGACATGAAGCAGATAAAATTGTAGAAGAGTTTCAATCAAAGCAACGATAGCAGGTTAATACCATTCTTAATCATATGCCTTCGATAGAAGACTTAACTCAAAGGTTCGTTTAGTCCTTTTGAAACATGGTCCTGGCTTATCTCAAGATAGGCTAAGATAGATAGCCCGATCACGGTGATTACATGAATTAAATCTTTACTAAACTACTATTACGATTGAGTATCGCATAATCATCAGAAGGAATGTCAATCTTTCAAATCATAATACAACCTTCACGGCTTTACCCATTATCACTATATTCCTCTGGCACGAGCGCCTATGATTATCCTTTTACACTTAAAGTGTCGGCCACCTCTTTGGCCTTTCCTGATAGTAAAATTTCCTTACAATCAATGTCTTTTAAATGATCTTCAACTAAATTTTCTACCTCATTTCCAATCACTACTTGCGTGAAAATGCTCTTCCTTACGCTGTGGTGAAAAAATATATCACCATTTTTCCATAAGTTATTGCCTCGGTCTTTTAGAGGTTAACATTGTCACAACTGACTCTCGATCATACTTAGGACGTCTCTTATCTTGGGTCCTACATGTTTTCACCAATCTCGACCTTCATTGGGTCGATCTATACTTTCTTAGGGTTCAACACGTGCCCACCTTGGCATCATTATAATTATGTCATATTTCCTTTATCAAAATTTCTATTCTTGAGAACTTTGAATATTACTTTTTTCCTTGTAAAACCTCTTAGGTTATTCTTGAATCGTTCCTCCTATATTCCCTAGATACAGGGCGTATCAAAATACCATTTACTAATACCAGAATCATTGTCTATATACTTCTGAAAATTTTCTCCACTGATCCTTAAAGGTTGTTGTTACCTTAATCCTTTCCAATTCATATTGTCAAACTCATACTATCCCTATTAAGGGTGAAATGCCAACCTTTATGCATTCCCCTAGGATTCATTTTAAGTTACCGATGTTCTATCCTTAATTCCACCTTTAGAAAAAGTACATGTATCCTTCCATGGATAAATCAAGTCATATATCCCTGATGAGGGTGTCTTATTCAATCATTCCCACCTCGATAGTATATGCCTAATTTTACAATAACATCTGTATTCAAAATGAGGTCAATCAATATGGCCTCCAAAAGATAACAACGGTTATCCGCTTTTCTTTCCTAATTTGGTAATGACAACAGGGATGTCCTGGAAGATATTGGTCGTGTTCAACGTGAACTTCTTCTTAATAATTCCTTATTTACTCTTGTTGTTTATCTCAACAGTCATCTCAATGTTGGGATATCTCTCATACCTGGCGTCTCCCTTTCTAGGTATCATGCCACCGGTCTTACACTTCACATTCTTGAAGGTCACTTCCTTCATCCAATTTTCCTAATTTCTTACTTTCTTGTCTCTTCAGTCTATCCGCGTCTCATTATTTATCCTTTGAACTATCCCAAGGTTTCCCCGAATCCTTCCAACTTGAAGGGGGTACAACATATATATCTCTTATACCTTCAACCATCAACTTTAACTCATGGTGAATCATCCTCATCCTGACGATCATATACTTTTCTATTTCTATTACTACGAGTTATTAGGGATTTCTCATACCCGACTCCCTTATCATTCCTCAAACTCTATTGCCTTTATGCTCCTTTTCACTTCAGTTTCTTTTTATTTTCCTTTCTCTTACAATCATTTTACGTACCCACTAATCATTGACTTCAAACATCACGTCGTTCTAGGATTCTTGTCCTCCAGACGAATCTTGACAACTTTTACAATCTTAGATTCATAATTCATCATATTCGTCCGCCTTTATTCTGGCTCTTAAAGCTTTTACACTATCTCCATAACCTTGGAATTTACTTTCTCGAAAAAACATTTTGACTGAACTTTAATCAGTTTATCATAACCTCTTGCTCCGTGCCTTTCTTGGTCTTTCACCAGTGGGTGGTCTCTCTCTTAGGAGGGTAAGTGACAAAAATAGTCTTTTGTGATTCATCAATCATTTAGAATCTCAAATGATTCCTGTATTTCCTTTAGCCAGGCTCTTGCCTCGACTGGGTCAGCTTGTTCCTTGGAACTCTGAGAGCTTAGCGACTTAAAGAACCTGAAAGAATTTCTCACCGCATTGTTTCCTCAGGGTGGTGGTTGGGGATAATAGTCTAAGTTCTGTCTAAAAAGGTCCATAAATTGTCGTATAGGAGTACCGTCTCGGGTCCCCTTTCCTTACTCGACTCCCGTTTCCTTAGTCTGAACGTTCCCTCATTCTCCCCATAATCGGGGTCATCCTACATGTTTTAAATCCTCATTTTCCACTCTATTATATTATGGGTTCCTTCTATCTTGATGGCGACCTCCCTAACTATCACGTTCAGGGTTTGCTCTAAATCTTATTCCTCAAACTAGCTTTCATCTAAGATTTCATCTTTAAGCTCTTGAACATTTGGAACCCAAATTCTGTAGGAATACCTCATTATTCCCTTATCATCTTTCTCGGTATTAATCTCTTATCTATTTTTTGGCTCTCTGCCTTCATTCATCACTTTTTCTGGCATAATATGTTCTTTTCCAATAATTCGGGCTGTATTGCAATCTCAAACAGCTTTTCGGTACCGGCTCCGGTTACCTTCACTTCTATTTTCAATTTCTCAAAATCTCTTATCAACTCTCCCAAAGACATTTTCATCTTGAGTCTCTCTTTTATACTAAGGGCATTAGCCACCATTTTTGCTTTCCCTGGATGATAAAGAATCTCATAATCGTAATCTTTGATTAGCTCTAACCACCTCCTCTGGCGCATGTTGAGCTCTCTCTGCGTGAAAATGTACTAGAGAACTTATGGTTTATGTAAATCTCGCACTTTTCTCCATACAAGTAGTGCCTCCAATCTTTTGGGAAAAACTATTGCCACGAGCCCAAGCTCATGGGTGGGGATATCGAATTTTATATTCCCTTAATTGTCTTGACGCGTACGCGATTATCTTGCTGTGCTGTATAAGAAGCACCCTAATTCCTTATGCGAAGCATCACCTACACATCACAAAATCTCCTTTTTCCATCCGGTAACGCCAACATAGGGGCCGTCACCAACCTTTTCTTTAGTTCTTAAAAGCTGTTCTCGCATTTCTCTGTCCTTTCGAACTTCTCAGTCTTACGAGTAAGCCGCGTTAAAGGGGCTACTATCTTTATAAACTTGAACGAACCTCCGGTAGTGACCGGCCAATCCTACCTCTGGTAGTCGCCCTAACCATGGTCATCAATTCCTCAGTGGTCCAGTTATTCATTCTTGTCAGGATCCTCCACGGGATCCTCCCCAGCAACAATCCCTTCTAGGACAACATCCTCAACCGCTACATCCTCAATATGAACATCATCCGGTCCTGCGTTAGGACGCTCTATCAGATCCACAATCCGATCTTCAATTAGTAATAAAATATCATCACGCTGTTGCTCCTCAACCTCAGGGTTCGGAGTCCCGCTACCATATACGATAACGAACTACGCATCCATCACGATATTTATAAGGGTTCCCATAAGGGTTTTAACTGTCAGTACTACGTTAGGTAGCCCGACTATGAACTTGGCAAGAGTTCTTATTATCTTAGTGAACTTATTATCTTAACGTCACATCATCTCTAAGGTTTATAACGCCTGACTCTGATACCATTTCTGTAACACCCCCAAATCCGGGGTCGGGGATTCGGGTTGTCACGAGTTCCATTTCCCTTATCAATACTTAATCTTAACAGTCAACCAATTACTGCGTACTGTGATCCCACAATATACACACACACCACAAGTTATAGTCTCAGAGATGAATACCAAAAATAACACAAGTCATTTTATTTCACAATTATAAGTCATTACACCTCAAAAGGGTTTCTGAATAAATTTACATATTCTTTGCCATTATTACAATTCATAATATACATAAGTCTGGTACATCAATAGTTGAAAACCTAGCCTATTGGTAGTTCCTACCTCAGCTACGGCGGCATCAACGCCTACAGGAAACTACGGAACGTTTCCTATCCGCTCGCGAATTGGGAGCTTGATCTTGTTCATCTTGTTTATCTGTTGTTGTGTGATGAAAGATGAAAGCAAGGGTGAGCAACAAGCCCACCGAAAAAATATGTATAATAATTAACAATATATGAGCATTCTCATAGTACTCAAGAAAGTCTTGGTTAAGAAGAAATGAACCAAGTTGATATCTTAACGCGACCAAGTCGCAAAATATTCAGTATATACATACATATATACTTTTCACAATCTTTGAAATCCTCTGACATGTATAATATACACAGAGTTCCAGTTTATAACTGTATAAAAATATCGTTGCAAGGTGATCTCATATATCTAACCTTGTCTCAATGTTTTTCTGAAAATCTTTGATATGCATAAGATAATCATTTACTAGATATAATTTTAAAAGATGAAGTTACAAGATACTCATATACTTATATCTTTTCCTTATACTACTTGAACTACCACCGCTCAAGTTATAATTAGTTTCAAAAGTTCATCACACTGATGAGACTACAAGATAAGACTTGAATAGATTCAATCTTTGAAATATCATTATAAATAATGAAGTTACGAGATACTTCATTAAGTCCTGATATATATACACACCTATATATATACATTTCATACACTCCTTGAAAACCTCTGTTATGAAAATTATAAACAGAGTTATAATATCCAATGAATTTGGAAAGGAGAAAACCATGGCATAAACCTGATATCTTGCTGATCAGGCAAAGATACTAATAAGTAACCTTTTCTACTAGTAGATGGACGAATTCCCCTACTGGTCATCACCCTGGTCGCAATAGGACCTTATGCTGGACTGCCACTCAGCCACTTAAGCATTTGATGGACTCCCACTAAGCCACTTACACTTTCATGGACGCCCACTGAGCCCATGTTGCTTATGCCGACTCAATAGATGGACTTACTTCCCGAACGTTGGGTAAGTAATCAATTCATTTATCAAAACAGCAACCTCGTTGTGAATATAAAATACACCACAGAGCCGGATCCCTCAGGTTTTGAGCGAGTATTTAAATCCCCTTCGAAAGGAAGATATTAAATATAAAAATGAGTTTTGGGATCCGCTCTAACTCTTAAAATCATTTTGAAGACTCGAAAATATTTTTAAGAATGTTTGGAGTAATACTGATTTAATGAAATAAATCAGTCCCGATATATTAGAAAATATCTGAATATTATTATTTAAATAATATTCCCATAAGGATAATCTCTATTTAAATAATTTGAAGTAGAAGTTTTTAAAACTCATACTTGAAATGAATATTAAATTACCAAAGATATACTTATACGAAAGTACTATCTTTATTTGAATAATCGAAAATAAGTTTGATTATCGAAACATTATTCTTTAATAGAATAACGAATATTATTTAGTAAATAATCGGAGTCATAAGTCCTCGAATGAATATTCAAAATAATATTCATTAAATAAAATAAACCGAGTCATAAGTCCTCGAATGAATATTCAAAGTAATATTCATTAAATAAAATAAACCGAGTCATAAGTCCTCGAATGAATATTCAAAGTAATATTCATTAAATAAAATAAACCGAGTCATAAGTCCTCGAATGAATATTCAAAGTAATATTCATTAATAAAATAAAGTTATCGAATAAACCTTATTTGATTAATAGTTTTGAAAACTATATATATATAAATATATATATAATATATACTTTGGAACATCGACTCCTGGTTTTAGAAAATGTTCGCCTTTAGGTCCCCTATACTAAGGGTATACGCAACTACTGCTTATCTCTAGCATAGGTATTATGCAACTATAAGCATTTGGATCAACATATATATATCAAGATTACGAAACAGACATGCATATATACCATATCACATGCTCCAATATATCGCAAGATTTGCTAATTAACCATCATGCATCTATCACAAGATAATGCATATACATATGTATACATCACAACAACAGTATAACGGGTAGAAAACTTGCCTGAGTGCTCCCGGATAGACTTAAGCTTAGAGTGGGTCCGATAACCTATGAACAACAACATAAGTTAGAATTAAACCCCGGTTGCTTAAGAAGCTGGACTTTAACCAATTGAACCCTAACGTTCGCTTATGGTCACTCCTACGCTTAACGAATCACCTAAGTCGTTCGAGTACCCTCGGCTCCACAATTTTTAATAAATTAACCATTAAGAGTTTTAAGGCGATTCTTTCGCGAGTACCTTACCAACTGCCTAATCCACTTAACATAATTGTTTCATATCCCAATTAGTCATTTAAAGTCCTTAACCAAGGTCTCAAAGTAAGGCGAGGGGTAATGGTTCGTTCGCTAAAGCCGTTACTTAAAACGGTCGTTTCTCCTAAACCGTACATCAGATTCAAACGAACCACATATCAAAATGAAGCTCGTAACATGAACTATCTAATCATGGCAGTGGTCAAAACCTAACAGTGAGTTCTCGGGTCCTGATGTTAAGAACAAAACAGTCTAAAGTAAATCGGACATTACGACGACTATGTTTACGCGGTTACCAATTTTTATCCTACTCCAAATCAACCACCAATCAACCACAATTCAACCATACAACCAAACTCCATACATACAATGCTACAACAGCCCCAACAACTCAATATTTCTAATTTACACTACTTCCCAATCATGAACTAAAAGCTTACATAAGTTTTTTAACTAATCAACAAGATTTACAACTCCAAACACATCACAAAACCAACACATCTCTAAATACACAATAATCAAGCTTCTCATGAACCATTCCAAACACAAAAACTCTAAATATACAAAAGTAGGGCTAGGGTATGAGATTATACCTTCCTTGGTGAGTAGAAGTAACTAAGGAGCTTGGAATCACCCTTGAAAGTCCTTACCAAAGCTTAATCTAAACAAAAACTCAAGAACAAAATTTCAAGTTCTTGAAAAACACTATTCACCAAGAACTTTGATGAATTGATTAGCTATGTTAAACATGGAATCTTGAGCTTAAACTTATGGCTCATCTAAGTTATGAATTATGGAAGCTAAAGAAACAAACCTCTTGAATTATGAAGGTGTGTAGCTTGATTTTTGAAATTTTTCCTTTGCTTTTCATGGAAAAGTCGAGAGCAATAGATGGGGGAAGAAGAGAAATGAGTTTGTTTTGGTTGCTTTTGATTTTGGTGTTTGTGAAATGAATACTTGGTGGAGATTGCTTTGATTGATGACATCACTTGGATGACCTCACCTCCAAGCCACATGTCTTTCCCTTAAGGTTTGATGATGTCACCTTCTCTTTTAACCACTTGTTTTAGCTTTTCTTGGAAGCTTCCTTCCCATTCTACTTGTATGTGCTTGTCCCTTGGTCGTTTATTTGTTTTACGGTTCGCTTAACTCTATTCTCTTTTGTTGTTTGAGGGATCACATCCGGGATCTTATTACTTGGGTTCCCCTAAATCTTTCTCAATATCTTATAATCCTTTAATGATCCTCTCTTATAATCCTTGAATTTAAATCCCTTTAACCATGTTACCTTACACTCAATTCCTTCGGTATCTGGTGGATTTTCGGGAAAAATCAAAGTGTTCGGATTTGGATTCTGACGATCTTTACATACACTTATATACCACATAGAGTACTAATAATATCTCAGAAGATCAATAAAAGAACCCCTACATAGTGTAGTATGAAAAGTTTTCTTATTCAGCATAATCAGCAAAATCACTATTCATAAGGGTTTAAAAAAATTCCCAAAATTGGGGTTATTACACTTTTTATCTCGACGGATAGGTATTTAATCTTCATCCGTCGAATTGCTTTAATCATAGTCGTTAATTCTATTTCTAATCCGTTGAATTTACTTACAACCTGTAAGTATATTACGATGGATAACCTCTAGAATTTCTACTGTTTATTTTATTTTTAAATGGCTATTTTTGGCAAATTTCATTGGGTACTTTATTATACTTTTTAATTTTTACTTGTTTATTTCTGAGAAAGTATAAAAGCCCTCCTTCATTTTTTTCATTTTACTTTTATCTTTCTCAAATCAATTTTACTCTCTTCATCTCCGAAGCTAAAACCCCCTTTCTCTGTAACTACTAGTAATCACATCAATGGCACCAGTAGTCAAAATCATGTCTCAATCAGGATTTGTGTATGAAAAGAACAACTTTGTAGCACTGGTAAACAAGGAGATTGCTGCTTCTGAGGACTATCACAAGATGATGGACTTCATTTGAAGTTGCAAACTAAGCTATGCAATGCTTGAATCTCATGTTATCTACTGTGAGGTTGTAGATGAGATTTGGACTACTACAATGTACAACTCAAAAGATAAGACCATTTCCTTCTCTCTCAAAGGTAATTACTATTGCATTAACTGTGATGAAATCCAAGCATGCTTTAAATTTCCTGATAACAACAATGTTAGGCCCTTAATCAACTGTAGAGCGGGGTGAATATAGTTAATTTAATCAACTCGACAAAGCTTTAATAGAATCAACAATTTTTATATCAATTTTATAAAAACTTATTACACAAGTACTCTTTCGAAAGGATGAACATGATATCCTTGAGAGCTGCTAGGTTATACGAAAGATATAACAATGTCACAATGCTTATAGCATGAACCTAATATGTGCTTTATATAGAGCATATCTACCAATGTATAAGGAATCCTGTTGTATTAACAACAAGGAAACCTATACTATTGCTTCTGAGGTAAAGTCCTCTACCGACTTGAGTTTCCTGTTTCCTTTTCCTCTTCAAAGATCAACTGATGTGACAAATACTGATTTCATCATCCGTTGACATCATCATCCGTTGATATCACTATTCGTCGAATATCAACATCCGTCGATGTCATCATCATCCGTCGATGCTTGTACATCATCCGTCGATGTCATTAATTACCATCTGTAGATGCTTCTGATAGTTTCTGTTTGATATCATCAATTGCCCTAGCAAACACACTTATCCCATATACAGACACATAGGTGAGCAACATGCTTGTTTCTATGGTTTTTTCTCTCAATCCTGCCAAGTTAGGTGATGTTCGGAAAATGGGCCTTAGAAAATAATGGAGCTTTCTCTGTGACTCTTTTGTTAAAGCATTTTCAGGGAAAATTAGCAATTTTGATGCTTTTAGTTACTCTATTGTTAACATGCTTTACATGATTTTAAGTGATAAGTACTTCAATTTTAGCAATTCTGTCATGTATGAATTAGGGTATAAGTTAAGAGACATTAAAAAGAGGTCTAAGAACATATACTATGCTAGATTTATTATGATGATAGCAAACCATGTATCTAAAGATCTCTTAATTGAGAACCCAACAAATAAGCTTGATTGTTGGGTCCAAGAAAAGAGAGTTCTTGCTAATCTTAATAGAAACAATCTCCACAATGATGTGCCTCTCCACTACTTTCCAATCATGGAGGCACCTCAGGTAAGTGAGGTAAATATTTCCGTTTCTGCTATTTCCCAACCTAGAGTTTCTTTGCAAGCTATTGTGGCTATGACATTTGTGATAGTGACCCAACAGATGCCTACCCAAGCCAAAAATTCCAAAATTTCTAAATCCAAGTCAAAGAAACCCCACTCTAGTTCCTCTTAAAAGAAACTAGTTTCAAAAACTACCAAAACACAAGAGGGGAGTGTGCAAGATGGTGAGATAGGTGGGTGATATGGTGAACATCAAAGAAACCCTAAAGATAATGAGAGTGAGGTTTGTGTGACCCAATCCAACCATACTATAGTTTTCCAACAAACTAGTTTATCCTCCCAAAACGATGTGACTATTGAAACAAGCTCTCAACCAAGAGCACAGGCTAAAAAGGGAAAGGACACAAACCAACCTCAAACTTACAATAAAAAGAAGAAATCTAAACCTATAGGGAAGTCACAGGGTGCACGCACAGTGCCAATTGAAGTCAAAGACTCAGTTACTGCACCATCACAAAGTCAGATTGATGTGGCTCCAATAAATGTGGAGTCACGACCAAAATCTCTCATAATTGAAACACCTCAAACATAAAATTCTCCCATAAACTCACTGGATGTGGACATGATAAACACATCAATTCCTGATTCTCCATCTTTAACTCTCATGGAGGAGCCAAAATCTCAAGTAAGTGAGTATCATCTTTTGGATGATTTGTTGGCTCACTTGCCATTTCTTTCTGATACTAAAAGTTATTCCTAAATCCTCATACGTGATTGGACTTAGGACATATCTCTTTCAATAATAAAAGACTTGTTTTGTTTTTATTTCGGGCTCTATCTATTTAAGTGTTTAAATAAGATATACCATAGTTTAGAGTAAAGCTTTTTATGGATTATGATGAGATCATAATAGTGAGACCTAAAAGATGATAACTCTAAACTTAAATAGTTCCTGGTCATAGGATTACTAACTGGTAATTAATAATCCGCAAAGATCGGTACATACTATGCTTGCTTCATTATGAAGGATGTCTGTTCTCATAGATATTTGTGTGGTGACACTATAGCTAGTATGTAGGTGCTTATTATAGAATAAGTTCACTGAACATGACTCGCACAGCTGAACAACTAATGGAGTTCACTTACGTGTCAGCAGTTGTTCACATAGTGATAGTTGTACAAGTATCCTTAGACTTGAGGTCATCATAGTCATCTTGTGTACACTGAACTATGCTTTGGTTTAGTTCTTAGTCTCCAGGGACAATTATTAGGGCTCTACTGGGTATAGGAATTTGTACACGAAGATAGTGTATGATCAATAAAGGATCTACCCCTTCCAGTGAAGGAAGAGAATGTTCAAAGCTGATCCACTTATGCTAGTTCAGGAATCTCTGGCCAGAGTGAATGAAATTAGAAAGGAGTTTCTAATTTACATAGAACTGAGCATAGTGAATGGGAAAGCAAATGATTAAATTAGATAGGCTTGACACAAGTTCCATGCCTTGTATTTAATCAGGACATTAGAGGGTAGAAGGAGTTAATTGTACGGTAACTATTCACTGACAGGTTCTTGGTATTCTAAGCAGTGAATTCATATTATCCGGATAGTCGCGATATGTTGAGAAGCATCACTCATGATGTAGAATAAATATAATTAATCAGTTAATTATATTTAGTGAATTTTAATATTCATATAAATAATTAATAAAAGTTTATTATTATTTATTTCTACTACCGGCATAATATTGAACCTACAGGGTCACACCATAAAAGAATATTTTCTTTGATGAAAAATGAGAGAGAGAATTATTTTCTAAATAGTTAAGAAAAAGAAATAATGATTAAAATAGTTTTAATTATTATTAAAGCATTTTATGAAGATAAAATGTGGGGGTTAATATATATAAATATATATTATAAAACCCTAGGAGAGTCCTATAAATAGAATGAGATGGATGGCTCATTTGATACAACACACAATTTTGGTTTTGTGAAAACCCTAGCCTCCATCTTCTTCTTCTCTCTCTCTCTCCCAAAACTCCATTTTTATAAAAGCTTAGTTTTATAAAAAGGTTCATCGAAGAGGATCGTTCTTAGTGGATACCGGTAGAGTGCGCATTTACGGAATGCGTTACACGCATAAATGGTTCAACAGTGTTGTAACGCATTACGTACATGCGTTACAGCCCGTATGTCCACATTAAATTTGATTTTTTGGGAGTTTCGTAACTCCGTTTTGGGCGTGCAATATATCGTTGGATTCGTTTTTCCGAGACGGATCTAATGGAGTGGTCAAATAGTTTTTATATAAAATTTTTGAACTGTTTATATTCCCGAAAGTGTTTTAAAGCATGTTTTAATTATTTTAATTGCTTTTAAATGCTATAATAAATCCATACATCATTATATCAATATGTGACATGATATTAATTGCATGCTTACTTTTTTATTTTTTTTTATATATGAGATATATGCCTGTGTTTACCATGCGATGATAGATTTAGGTGAACTTAAATCAATATAAGGCGTGCTCTAGAAAATCTAGAATAGGAATCGTTTCTTGCCTTGACAATAATATTATGAATACAATCATGAGATTTATGAAACACGTAATTAAATATGAATTTTCAATTTTGAGAGAAAGGATGATTCTGTCAACAACAGATTTCTATCTGTAAGAAAGGGTTATTAAGTGACGCCTCTTGACAATGCTCCACCCGGTCTGGGAATCATCTGATTATCGATTATTGATTTGAAATATTTAATTTAAAAGGAAGAATCTCTTTATAATATGATTATGATTGTAAGGTAATATAATCCCTCTAAAATTAAATAATATCAAGTAGTAATTGGCCAATGACACAACGGGCTTGTGTCGGTCATAGCCTTCCAACATGATAGAAAGTGGTTCTTATATTTTAAATCATTGTCGTTTCGTGCTACAGCCGAGGGCTTTGATTTCGAAATAAGAAATACTTGTCTATTACATAGAGATGTGTACATTGAATTAGAATCTAAAGGTCGTTACGTGCCACAGCCGTGGGCCGTTGGAGACTGATTCAATTGTACGGAATGTTGGGTTAGACTTGACTTAGAATATTGAGTTTGTCATGCCACAGCCGTGACTCAATTATTAAAGAGGCTAAAATTATATTAGGGAATAACATAAGATGTAATTGACAAGAGTTGTCTGCCTATTGAACATTATATGACGTTTCGTGCTACAGTCGAGGTTGTGTAATGGAATGTAGGATCCCTATTCCCACTAGCATTATGAATGCCTAATTTTGACTTAGGGGGTGTATAAATTAGATAAACTAGTGGGAGCCATTTATGAATAAAGATCCGATTCATATAGTGTTTTGAAATGAAATTGAATATTTGCTAAGTGTTGTTATGTGTTTATCATTCACAGATTTACTATATTCGTTATGTCTTCTGCACTATCACTCCGGAGTATACTAGATGCTCACAAGTTGACTGGTCCTAATTTTGCTGACTGGTTTCGAAACTTGAGAATTGTTCTCAGGGTGGAGAAGCTGGAATATGTGCTTGACTCACCTAAGCCTACTGAACCTGCTAACGATTCACATAATGATGAACATGTTGTGTATCGTAAGTGGATAGATGATGCAAATGTTGCTCAATGCATCATGCTAGCTTCCATGAAGATTGAGCTACAGAAGCAGCATGAGCATATGGATGCTCACACTATCCTTATGCATCTACAAGAGTTGTATGATGTGGCAGGGAGGACAGCTCGATATGAGATATCGAAGGAGCTGTTCGGTTGTAGGATGTCTGAGGGATCATCCGTGAATGACCATGTACTTAAGATAACCAATTTGATTGAACATCTTGGACAACTTGGTTTTTCCATGAATAGGGAGCTGAGCCAAGACTTGGTCTTGCAATCACTTCCGGGTTCGTTTTCGCAGTTTGTAGTGAACTTTCACATGAATAAGCTGGATGTCAGCTTGGCTGAACTCCACAACATTTTGAAGACTGCGGAATCGAATTTTCCCCCTAAGAAGAGTTCTGTTCTTCTAATTATTGAAGGTTCCAATCCTAAGATACGGAAGAGGAACCCTTCCAAGAAGAAGAAAGTAGGTGAAGAAAAGCCGGTTCCACCAAAAGCTGAAGACCCCAAGAGCAAAGTTATTTGCTTTCACTGTAACAAGGTGGGGCACTGAAAGAGGAACTGCAAGGTTTACCTTGCAGAGTTGAAGAAGAAGAAGGGGAGTGAGACTACCGCTTCTGATTCAGGTATGTTCATGATAGAAATGAATATGTCATTAAGTCAAATTTCTACTTGGGTATTAGATACCGCCTGTGGTTCTTATATCTGCAATTCGTTGCAGGGACTAAGGAGAAGTAGGACTCTTGAGGAAGAGGAGGTGATTCTACTGATAGGAAATGGAGCAAGAGTTGTTGCTGAAGATGTAGGATCATTTCATTTACATATGCCTACGGGCAAGACTATTGTTTGAAATAATTATTATTTTGTTTCCTCGATTGTAAGGAATATTGTTTCTATTCTTATGTTGGATTTGGATGGTTTTTCATTTTATTATTAAGAATAATGAATGTTCTATCCTTCGAGATAATATTCTTTATTGACGTGGTATTTTAAATAATGGTCTGTATGTATGTGACATAATTTACTTCAGATTGAACAAACTAATAAAAGAAAAGGGATGATGAAAATCTCACTTTCTTTTGGCACTGCAGACTTGGTCATATTAGTGAAAATAGACTGCGGACATTGCATAAGGAAGGGTTACTTGACCCCTTTTGATTTTGAATCATATCCTACATGCGAGTCTTGTCTATTGGGTAAAATGACCAAATCTCCATTTAGTGGACATGGAGAGAGTGCTGCAGATTTGCTAGGATTGGTACACACATATGTATGTGGACCAATGTCTACGCAAGCCATGGGTGGATTTTCATATTTCATTACTTTCATAGATGATAGATCTAGATTCGGATATGTGTTTGATGAAACACAAGTCTGATGCCTTTGAAAAGTTCAAAGAGTATAAGTATGAAGTGGAGAAACAAACCAAAATGGTATTATAACTCTTCGATCAGATCGAGGTGGTGAATACTTGAATGGAGAGTTTCTAGATTATCTCAAATAAAATGGTATAGTCTCCCAGTGGACTCCTCCAGATTGGTATCTGAAAGGAGAAATCGAACTTTGTTAGACATGGTTCGGTCCATGATGAGCTATGCGAATCTTCCAGTATTCTTATGGGGTTATGCATTGGAAACCTCAGCATATTTACTGAATAAGGTGCCTTCCAAATCTGTTCCTCAAACTCTATATGAGATATGGAAAGAAAGGAAACCGAGTCTTAAACACGTTAAGATTTGGGGATGTCCAGCTTATGTCAAGAAGGTTGACCCAGATAAGCTGGAATCTCGATCCGTAAAATGTAGTTTTGTGGGATATCCTAAAGAGATTTTTGGGTATTACTTTTACACCGATCATTGGGTGTTTGTCTTCAGACATGCTACCTTCTTGGAAAATGAGTTTATCCTTGAAGGAAACAGTGGGAGCAAAATTGAACTTGATGAAGTTCAAGAAGCACAAACTACTACGAATCAAGTGGAAATACCTGTTCAGAATGAACAACCTTCTGTGGAACGGCCCATTCGTAGGTCAGGGAGAGTGTCTCGCCAACCTGAGAGGTATTATGGCCTTGTCATTGAGAATGACAATGAGTTGTAAATCATTGATGATGACGACCCTATGACCTATAATGAGGTTATGAGTAGTGTTGACTCAGAGAAATGGCAAAGTGCCATGAAATCCGAAATGGAATCTCTGTATACGGTATACAAAAGAAAGATTAGAGCAGATGGCCAGGTGGAGACCTTTAAAGCCAGGCTTGTGGCAAAAGGATTCAAACAAAGGCAATGGATTGACTTTGATGAAACCTTTTACCTGTAGCCCTATTAAAATCAGTTCGGATTTTGCTTGCGATTGCTGCTTACTACGACTATGAGATCTGGCAGATGGCCAGATGGTTTTCTTTCCAAGGGAAATGAAAACCTAGTGTGTGTAAGCTGCTGCGAACCATATGTGGTTTAAAGCAAGCTTCTCGTAGATGGAACATCCGTTTTGATGAGACAATCAAAGAGTTTGGTTTTATCAAAAACGTAGATGAACCATGTGTCTACAAAAGGGTTAGTGGGAGCGCGGTAACATTTCTTGTATTGTATTGAAAGAGAGTTAACACACATAACAACATAGCAGACCCACTCACAAAGCCACTTTCTGAAAGTCACTTTGATCGTCATAAAGACAAGATGGGTATTAGATACCAGAGTGATTGGCTTTAGTACAAGTGGGAGATTGAAAGAGATATGTCCTAAGTCCAATCATGTATGAGGATTTAGGAATAACTTTTATGTAATCTGTTTTGATTTCATTGATATTAATAAAAGACTTGTTTTGTTTTTATTTCGGGCTCTATCTATTTAAGTGTTTAAATAAGATATACCATAGTTTAGAGTAAAGCTTTTTATGGATTATGATGAGATCATAATAGTGAGACCTAAAAGATGATAACTCTAAACTTAAATAATTCCTGGTCATAAGATTACTAACTGGTAATTAATAATCCGCAAAGATCGGTACATACTATGCTTGCTTCATTATGAAGGATGTCTGTTCTCATAGATATTTGTGTAGGTGACACTATAGCTAGTATGTAGGTGCTTATTATAGAATAAGTTCACTGAACATGACTCGCACAGCTGAACAACTGATGGAGTTCACTTACGTGTCAGCAGTTGTTCACATAGTGATAGTTGTACAAGTATCCTTAGACTTGAGGTCATCATAGTCATCTTGTGTACACTGAACTATGCTTTGGTTTAGTTCTTAGTCTCCAGGGACAATTATTAGGGCTCTACTGGGTATAGGAATTTGTACACGAAGATAGTGTATGATCAATAAAGGATCTACCCCTTCCAGTGAAGGAAGAGAATGTTCAAAGCTGATCCACTTATGCTAGTTCTGGAATCTCTGGCCAGAGTGAATGAAATTAGAAATGAGTTTCTAATTTACATAGAACTGAGCATAGTGAATGGGAAAGCAAATGATTAAATTAAATAGGATTGACACAAGTTCCATGCCTTGTATTTAATCAGGACATTGAAGGGTAGAAGGAGTTAATTGTACGGTAACTATTCACTGACAGGTTCTTGGTATTCTAAGCAGTGAATTCATATTATCCGGATAGTCGCGATATGTTGAGAAGCATCACTCACGATGTAAAATAAATAAAATTAATCAGTTAATTATATTTAGTGAATTTTAATATTCATATAAATAATTAATAAAAGTTTATTATTATTTATTTCTACTACCGGCATAATATTGAACCTACAGGGTCACACCATAAAAGAATATTTTCTTTGATGAAAAATGAGAGAGAGAATTATTTTCTAAATAGTTAAGAAAAAGAAATAATGATTAAAATAGTTTTAATTATTATTAAAGCATTTTATGAAGATAAAATGTGGGGGTTAATATATATAAATATATTTTATAAAACCCTAGGAGAGTCCTATAAATAGAATGAGATGGATGGCTCATTTGATACAACACACAATTTTGGTTTTGTGAAAACCCTAGCCTCCATCTTCTTCTTCTCTCTCTCTCCCCCAAAACTCCATTTTTATAAAAGCTTAGTTTTATAAAAAGGTTCATCGAAGAGGATCGTTCTTGGTGGATACCGGTAGAGTGCGCATTTACGGAATGCGTTACACGCGTAAATGGTTCAACAGTGTTGTAACGCATTACGTACATGCGTTACAGCCCGTATGTCCCCATTAAATTTGATTTTTTGGGAGTTTCGTAACTCCGTTTTGGGCGTGCAATATATCGTTGGATTCGTTTTTCCGAGACGGATCTAATAGAGTGGTCAAATATTTTTTATATAAAAGTTTTGAACTGTTTATATTCCCGAAAGTGTTTTAAAGCATGTTTTAATTAGTTTTAATTGCTTTTAAATGCTATAATAAATCCATACATCATTATATCAATGTGTGGCATGATATTAATTGCATGCTTACTTGTTTATTTATTTTTATATATATGAGATATATGCCTGTGTTTACCATGCGATGATAGATTTAGGTGAACTTAAATCAATATAAGGCGTGCTCTAGAAAATCTAGAATATGAATCAGTTTCTTGCCTTGACAATAATATTATGAATACAATCATGAGATTCTTATGTTTATGAAACATGTAATTAAATATGAATTTTCAATTTTGAGAGAAAGGATGATTCTGTCAACAACAGATTTCTATCTGTAAGAAAGGGTTATTAAGTGACGCCTCTTGACAATGCTCCACCCGATCTGGGAATCATCTGATTATCGATTATTGATTTGAAATATTTAATTTAAAAGGAAGAATCTCTTTATAATATGATTATGATTGTAACGTAATATAATCCCTCTAAAATTAAATAATATCAAGTAGTAATTGGCCAATGACACAACGGGCTTGTGTCGGTCATAGCCTTCCAACATGATAGAAAGTGGTTCTTATATTTTAAATCATTGTCGTTTCGTGCTACAGCAGAGGGCTTTGATTTCGAAATAAGAAATACTTGTCTATTACATAGAGATGTGTACATTGAATTAGAATCTAAAGGTCGTTACGTGCCACAGCCGTGGGCCGTTGGAGACTGATTCAATTGTACGGAATGTTGGGTTAGACTTGACTTAGAATATTGAGTTTGTCGTGCCACAGCCGTGACTCAATTATTCAAGAGGCTAAAATTATATTAGGGAATAACATAAGATGTAATTGACAAGAGTTGTCTGCCTATTGAACATCACATGACGTTTCGTGCTACAGCCGAGGTTATGTAATGGAATGTAGGATCCCTATTCCCACTAGCATTATGAATGCCTAATTTTGACTTAGGGGGTGTATAAATTAGATAAACTAGTGGGAGCCACTTATGAATAAAGATCCAATTCATATAGTGTTTTGAAATGAAATTGAATATTTGCTAAGTGTTGTTATGTGTTTATCATTCACAGATTTACTATATTCGTTATGTCTTCTGCACTATCACTCTGGAGTATACTAGATGCTCACAAGTTGACTGGTCCTAATTTTGCTGACTGGCTTCGAAACTTGAGAATTGTTCTCAGGGTGGAGAAGCTGGAATATGTGCTTGACTCACCTAAGCCTACTGAACTTGCTAACGATTCACATAATGATGAACATGTTGTGTATCGTAAGTGGATAGATGATGCAAATGTTGCTCAATACATCATGCTAGCTTCCATGAACATTGAGCTACAGAAGCAGCATGAGCATATGGATGCTCACACTATCCTTATGCATCTACAAGAGTTGTATGATGTGGCAGGGAGGACAGCTCGATATGAGATATCGAAGGAGTTGTTCGGTTGTAGGATGTCTGAGGGATCATCCGTGAATGACCATGTACTTAAGATGATCAATTTGATTGAACGTCTTGGACAACTTGGTTTTTCCATGGATAGGGAGCTGAGCCAAGACTTGGTCTTGCAATCACTTCCGGGTTCGTTTTCGCAGTTTGTTGTGAACTTTCACATGAATAAGCTGGATGTCAGCTTGACTGAACTCCACAACATGTTGAAGACTGCGGAATCGAATTTTCCCCCCTAAGAAGAGTTATGTTCTTCTAATTGGTGAAGGTTCCAATCCTAAGATAAGGAAGAGGAACCTTTCCAAGAAGAAGAAAGTAGGTGAAGAAAAGCCGGTTCCACCAAAAGCTGAAGACCCCAAGAGCAAAGTTGTTTGCTTTCACTGTAACAAGGTGGGGCACTGGAAGAGGAACTGCAAGGTTTACCTTGCAGAGTTGAAGAAGAAGAAGGGGAGTGAGACTACCGCTTCTGATTCAGGTATGTTCATGATAGAAATGAATATGTCATTAAGTCAAATTTCTACTTGGGTATTGGATACCGCCTGTGGTTCTTACATCTGCAATTCGTTGCAGGGACTAAGGAGAAGTAGGACTCTTGAGGAATAGGAGGTGATTCTACTGATGGGAAATGGAGAAAGAGTTGCTGCTGAAGATGTAGGATCATTTCATTTACATATGCCTACGGGCAAGACTATTGTTTGAAATAATTGTTATTTTGTTTCCTCGATTGTAAGGAATATTATTTCTATTCCTATGTTGGATTTGGATGGTTTTTCATTTTATTATTAAGAATAATGAATGTTCTATCCTTAGAGATAATATTCTTTATTGACGTGGTATTTTAAATAATGGTCTGTATGTATGTGACATAATTTACTTCAGATTGAACAAACTAATAAAAGAAAAGGGATGATGAAAATCTCACTTTCTTTTGGCACTGCAGACTTGGTCATATTAGTGAAAATAGACTGCTGACATTGCATAAGGAAGGGTTACTTGACCCCTTTTGATTTTGAATCATATCCTACATGCGAGTCTTGTCTATTGGGTAAAATGACCAAATCTCCATTTAGTGGACATGAAGAGAGTGCTGCAGATTTGCTAGGATTGGTACACACATATGTATGTGGACCAATGTCTATGCAAGCCATGGGTGGATTTTCATACTTCATTACTTTCATAGATGATAGATCTAGATTCCGATATGTGTTTGATGAAACACAAGTCTGATGCCTTTGAAAAGTTCAAAGAGTATAACTATGAAGTGGAGAAACAAACCAAAATGGTATTATAACTCTTCGATCAGATCGAGGTGGTGAATACTTGAATGCAGAGTTTCTAGATTATCTCAAATAAAAGGGTATAGTCTCCCAGTGGACTCCTCCAGTTTGGTATCTGAAAGGAGAAATCGAACCTTGTTAGACATGGTTCGGTCCATGATGAGCTATGCGAATCTTCCAGTATTCTTATGGGGTTATGCATTGGAAACCTCAGCATATTTACTGAATAAGGTGCCTTCCAAATCTGTTCCTCAAACTCTATATGAGATATGGAAAGAAAGGAAACCGAGTCTTAAACACGTTAAGATTTGGGGATGTCCAGCTTATATCAAGAAGGTTGACCCAGATAAGCTGGAATCTCGATCCGTAAAATGTAGTTTTGTGGGATATCCTAAAGAGATTTTTGGGTATTACTTTTACACCGATCATCGGGTGTTTGTCTTCAGACATGCTACCTTCTTGGAAAAGGAGTTTATCCTTGAAGGAAATAGTGGGAGCAAAATTGAACTTGATGAAGTTCAAGAATCACAAACTACTATGAATCAAGTGGAAACACATGTTCAGACTGAACAACCTTCTGTGGAACGGCCCATTCGTAGGTCAGGGAGAGTGTCTCGCCAACCTGAGAGGTATTATGGCCTTGTCATTGAGAATGACAATGAGTTGTCAATCATTGATGATGATGACCCTATGACCTATAATGAGGCTATGAGTAGTGTTGACTCAGAGAAATGGCAAAGTGCCATGAAATCCGAAATGGAATCTATGTATACGGTATACAAAAGAAAGATTAGAGCAGATGGCCAGGTGGAGACCTTTAAAGCCAGGCTTGTGGCAAAAGGATTCAAACAAAGGCAATGGATTGACTTTGATGAAACCTTTTACCCGTAGCCCTGTTAAAATCAGTTCGGATTTTGCTTGCGATTGCTGCTTACTACGACTATGAGATCTGGCAGATGGCCAGATGGTTTTCTTTTCAAGGGAAATGAAAACCTAGTGTGTGTAAGCTTCTGCGAACCATATGTGGTTTAAAGCAAGCTTCTCGTAGATGGAACATCCGTTTTGATGAGACAATCAAAGAGTTTGGTTTTATCAAAAACGTAGAAGAACCATGTGTCTACAAAAGGGTTAGTTGGAGCACGGTAACATTTCTTGTATTGTATTGAAAGAGAGTTGACACACATAATAACATAGCAGACCCACTCACAAAGCCACTTTCTGAAAGTCACTTTGATCGTCATAAAGACAAGATGGGTATTAGATACCAGAGTGATTGGCTTTAGTAGAAGTGGGAGATTGAAAGAGATATGTCCTAAGTCCAATCACGTATGAGGATTTAGGAATAACTTTTATGTAATCTGTTTTGATTTCATTGATATTAATAAAAGACTTGTTTTGTTTTTATTTCGGGCTCTATCTATTTAAGTGTTTAAATAAGATATACCATAATTTAGAGTAAAGCTTTTTATGGATTATGATGAGATCATAATAGTGAGACCTAAAAGATGATAACTCTAAACTTAAATAGTTCCTGGTCATAGGATTACTAACTGGTAATTAATAATCCGCAAAGATCGGTACATACTATGCTTGCTTCATTATGAAGGATGTCTGTTCTCATAGATATTTGTGTGGTGACAATATAGCTAGTATGTAGGTGCTTATTATAGAATAAGTTCACTGAACATGACTCGTACAGCTGAACAACTGATGGAGTTCACTCACGTGTCAGCATTTGTTCATATAGTGATAGTTGTACAAGTATCCTTAGACTTGAGGTCATCATAGTCATCTTGTGTACACTGAACTATGCTTTGGTTTAGTTCTTAGTCTCCAGGGACAATTATTAGGGCTCTACTGGGTATAGGAATTTGTACACGAAGATAGTGTATGATCAATAAAGGATCTACCCCTTCCAGTGAAGGAAGAGAATGTTCAAAGCTGATCCACTTATGCTAGTTCAGGAATCTCTGGCCAGAGTGAATGAAATTAGAAAGGAGTTTCTAATTTACATAGAACTGAGCATAGTGAATGGGAAAGCAAATGATTAAATTAGATAGGCATGACACAAGTTCCATGCCTTGTATTTAATCAGGACATTGGAGGGTAGAAGGAGTTAATTGTACGGTAACTATTAACTGACAGGTTCTTGGTATTCTAAGCAGTGAATTCATATTATCCGGATAGTCACGATATGTTGAGAAGCATCACTCACGATGTAGAATAAATATAATTAATCAGTTAATTATATTTAGTGAATTTTAATATTCATATAAATAATTAATAAAAGTTTATTATTATTTATTTCTACTACCGGCATAATATTGAACCTACAGGGTCACACCATAAAAGAATATTTTCTTTGATGAAAAATGAGAGAGAGAATTATTTTCTAAATAGTTAAGAAAAAGAAATAATGATTAAAATAGTTTTAATTATTATTAAAGCATTTTATGAAGATAAAATGTGGGGGTTAATATATATAAATATATATTATAAAACCCTAGGAGAGTCCTATAAATAGAATGAGATGGATGGCTCATTTGATACAACACACAATTTTGGTTTTGTGAAAACCCTAGCCTCCATCTTCTTCTTCTCTCTCTCTCTCCCAAAATTCCATTTTTATAAAAGCTTAGTTTTATAAAAAGGTTCATCGAAGAGGATCGTTCTTGGTGGATACCGGTAGAGTGCTTCACACACTGAGGAGCAACTGCTAGCACTCCAATTTTATAAAGCTTTGATTCACGAGGTATGATTTCGATTCCTCAGTTTTTCCCTTTTATATGTTTTTCTATATGTGCGGTATATGGTTTTTACGGAATAATTATTATTTCACACTTCCGCTCATTCGTAAATTCCATCAGATACTACTGAGAAATCTTTGCTTAATGTCAAATCAATCACCACAGATTCTACAGTAGTCTCAACTCCTAACTTTATCATTTCTACTCTCTCGACGGATATTCCTCATCCGTCGACTAATGATTGTCTCTCGACGGATAAGCTTCACAACAATTATTCGTCGACATTCACAACTACTATTTCGATAGATGTTCCTCATCCGTTAAATGTCATTGCACCACTTGAAATTTCCATAATTGTTACTAGTTCAGATGACTTAGTGGTTGTTCAATCATTATTAGGTTTGAGGGAAGGGAGTGAACAGAGTGAGAGGCTGAGTTGCTCTCAGGAAAAAAGAGAGGAAATGAGTGACCAATTGCATGCTATTTCTTCCAGCATGGCAAAAGTGAGTGAGAGGAGTCCCACCTTAGATGGTGAAGGTGAGGGTGTGAGGGTGGGAATCCAAGCGGAGTCCTTTGATGCAATAAAAGAGAGATATTGAGAGAAAATTAGGTTAAACAGAAGAATGGGAAGAGCCAATTATTAGTGAGTTAAGGGATGTCAATGATGCAGAAAAGAAGCAGCTATTTTAGCAATAATATCAAGCTATTTTAGATTCTGTCTCCTTTAATGCTAAGGAATTTACTCATCCTGTTCCAGCATATCAAATTCTAGCTGGATAGGGCAATGAGGCTGTTGAGAGGGCACTGAAATTGGTACACACAACAGCTTCTATGCTAAGAGCCAATGATGCAATCAACTCCCTTCCACCCACAGTTGGTGATGACTTTGAGTTAAATTCTAGCGGCTCTCTTGGAGATGCTTTTAATGAGGAAGATGATAGCATGAACATAGGGGGAGATGCAGACCCTAGCTCAACCACAAGCACTCCATCCTGGATGTTTACCAAGGACTGCACTGATCATCATTTAAATCAACTCTGTTCAAGATTATCCATCAAACTCAATCAGCTCTTCAAGCCACTATTGATGCTGATACTAAATGTCTTCTCCAAATCCATCTTGAATCTCTACAACTGCACAAGATTCAATCTCTCAAACAGAGTCAATATGTGGATGACATCAAGACCAACATTGAGCAAGTCAAGAATGATATAAATCAAAGAATGGAGTATAAATTTCCTGAATTAACAATGCAAGATATCCATCAGAAACTCAGGAAGGACTATGAATTGAGTAGAAAAATTGATTCTTTGGACTCCAGGTTGACAATAGTAGAAAATTCTATTACCAAAATACTTGTCAACCAAGTCCATCAGACATTGCTTCTTCAAAAACTCGTGGCTGCACAAACTCCAACCCATGCAATACTTCATGGTAACAAAAAGGGGGAGAAGGATGCAATTGTTCAAGTTAGTGAGGGGGAGAAGGATGTGCACATTTAAGTCAGCAAAGTAATTGTTTCAGCCATTACTTTCTCAAAAGCACCAGTTCTAGATAGCATTGACTTGATCAATATTACAACAGCCGAGCTCAGGCTGAATGAACAAATAAAGAAGATTGATGAAAGGTTTGAAAAGGTATTTGGTCCAATTGGAAAGCAAGGCAAATCTGTGAAGCACTTCACACATTTGAGACAAATTCCGATTAGTGAAATGAAGTTGGGGAGGATGGAAAAGGGTCAAACCTCAACTAAAAGACATAAAACGACCAATGTGATCTTGGAGCCCAAGAATCATTCTTCAAAACACTCTAGAAAGAATCCTTTGGACTTAGTCTATGCAACTCCCCAACCTGATGAAAAGAAACTGCCTGGGCACTCCATTGCAAATATCAAAGATCCCAAAGACTCAGTCCTAAAGAAAAGAATAGCAAAACTCTATAGATATGGAAAAGAAATCTGTGTGATGGCTGGACATCCACAATTTTTAGAAGCCAAAAAAGAAGAAAAACTTAGACTCAAGCATCAGAAAAAGGCAGGCTGCCTTAGAAGCTAAGAAACAAGCTAAAAATCTTGCCACCAAGTCAGAAATTGAGAAGCCTGTCACTACAACTGAGACTAAGAAATTGGAGGAACCAAAGCAGAAATCTGTAAAAAGAGTAAGAAAGCAAAGAGCCAAAAGGAAGCTGGAATTTGAAGAAGAAGGAGAAGAAGAAAAAGAAGAAAACGAAGATGAAGAACCTGAGCCTACCCAGTCTACTACAATAAATCAACCAACTCTACCCATAATAAAGCAAGATGAAATCAAGGTCAATCCTAAGGTGAATTTTCATGGTGAACCAATTATTTCTAAGGATGAACCAATAGAATGGGAAATCGTACCTATTCTAGAGCTTAATCTTCCAATTCCAACATCCTCTAAAAGAAGAAAGAACATGCCAAGAAAACCAGTCAAATCTATCCCATCCAAATCCAAAACCTTATCCAAACCCAAAACTACAGTCAATAAAGGAGATCAACTATTCATTTGTGACATTAAGGAGTTTTCAGACATCAATATCTACCTAGATGAGCTGGATGAAGTAAGAGCTATTGATGCCCACAACACACTTTCAAAAAGACTTGTGTTCAGATACAAGGGTGGAAAGGAATTCACTTGGCCTCTTCACAGAATTCTCACTGAAGGCTATTCTGTCTTAGTAAAAGTATTCTCTGCAATCAAGAAAACCTTTGGATTCAACATGGTTGCTAAAAAGGAGATACTCAACAAAATTGAGCAAATAAGACAAAGGTGGAGAGACCCAAGTGCACTGCCAAGAGTTTTAACCATTCCTTCCACTGGGAATAGAGTGCACTTGAGGCCATACTGGTTAATGGAGTTCAAAGATGAAAAGAACACAAGAAGATTCAAGAGGAGCACCTTGAACAAAGCTTGTAAGACTTGTGTGAACTTTCTTTTGTCAACTTTCAATAAATTTTCCAGCACTTATCAGTTTATCTGCTATTGAATGAATATTTTATAAGAGGTGTTTTGTTACCATCAGTCCTTCTAAATTTATGCCTATAATTCTAGTAGACATAAATTGGGGGAGATTGTTAGGAATTTTTTGTAGGCTTGATGATAATTTTTCAAAACACCTTAGTATATTTAATTAAGTGAATGTTTGTAGCTCTCAACGGATAATCTCACTTGTCATTCATTGAGAAAGTAGCTTATAATTAAATAAGTCCTTTGTAGCACAATCCTATGTAATGTAATGTCTTAGAGAATTAGAAGTTGTAGGATATTTTAAGTCATGTTGACTACAAGAATGATATGTAAAATAGGTTGGCTAATTTGTATATATTAGATGCTTTGTAATTATACGTAAGTGAAATTGAATCAAATACTATGGGAATACTTTCAACGGATGTCTCTACAAGGCTTCGACGGATGACCCAAGTCACATTCGACGGATGATCCAATATAGTCTCGATGGATGATTTAAAAGAGTCTCGACGGATGATCCAACAGAGTCTCGATGGATGCCAAATTCAAATAGGAGTTGATAGCGACGGATGACCCAAGTCACATTCGACGGATGATCCAATATAGTCTCGATGGATGATTCAAAAGAGTCTCGACGGATGATCCAACAGAGTCTCGACGGATGCCAAATTCAAATAGGAGTTGATAGTGACTTGACAGTCACATGGGTTGATTATACACAAAAGGAATGTGGCAGCCTGTAATAAGGATTATGAAGATCAAGAAGCATTTCCATTTCCATGCTAACTTGAAGAAATACAAAGATGCTGGATGGAGAAATGAAGAAGCTTTTGATTAGACTTGAATAGTTTTGTTTTATTAGTTTATCTTTTTCACATGTAACTTGGTGATATATAAACCAAGAATAGCAAGTAGAAAAATATTGATTGAAAGAATTGAGAAATAGATAAGGCACAATCTGTTAAGAATTTCTAAGTTCTCTCTTTGTAATTTTACTTGTGAGCAGCTGTGTGCTTTTAGCATCACATAGATCTTCTACATTTATATATATCTCTAGTGGAAATAACAATCCACCAAAAGTTTTTAAACATCTTTGTTTACTTAATTTGTGTTTTGAATACTTGAATATTTCTAATCCGCACTTAGTATATTCATACACAGTTATATTATATTTGTAAGAAGTTTAAAAAAGATTGAAAAGAAATCTAGAATTTCATTCAACCCCCCTTCTGTAATTCTACTTGTTAGATTGTTTGGGAATAACATATATACTTCCAAGTCTTGAAGACCCCTACTATACACGTCATAAAGTTGATAGCGCCAATTGGTGTGGTGAGTTGTTGGATTGATCCAATCAAGACTCATCTTGAGACTCGATGGCTCCATGATTATCCCCAAGAGGCACATAAATTATCGGTGAGAGCATTGAGATATTCATTGATTCAAGGCCTTATGTACAAAAGGTCTCTCATCATTTCATACTTAAAGTGCTTGAGACCTCTTGAAGCAGAGAAGACGCTTAAGGAAGCCCATGAAGGGATCTGTGGACAACACTTGGGAGGCAGGGCCCTTGCTTACATCTATCAGCACACCCATTCCTTTTGCAATGTGGGGGAATGGACATACTTATTCCATTTCCAGTGGCATCGGGACTGAGGAAGTTCATTATGATAGCCATAGATGATAGAATATATATTTATATATATTTTAAAGTATTTTATTCTCATATTATAATATTAAATCATTAATTGAATATTATTAATTAAGTTTAATGTTTTATGATATGAAATAGAGAATTCCCAATTTTAGATGGAATTGGATTGATTTGGACATAAATTTTAAGAAACTTCGGATTTATTGGGCTGCATGTGCATACATCACTATTTGGGTTATAACTGAAGTTTTACACATCAGAATTGGGCAATCTTATAGCCCATGTGAAGTTAACAGAATTGACTACAGTTTAGAAGTGGTCTAAAATCAAGATTCTAATTGGAGCATCCCAGAATCAATCCTGGAAGACAGCCTACGAATTTTACATCGGAATCCAATTTATCTTGGGGAAAACATTAAAACTCTTTATTATATTAGGTTTTTAATTGTTGTATACAAACAACCATAAAATAAAATATTGTAGTATAGATTACCATTCTCGAGAGAGAAGGGAGGGAAGCAGCTTGAGAGGGAGATTGGAAGAAGAAGTGAAGGGATTCATCCAAATTCCAAAGAAACTTTAAAGTTGTATTCTTTGTACATCAATTCATAAAATCATGGTTTTCGTTCTTAATATATATTTTGTTTTTCTTATCATGAGTAGCTAATTCCTTTATCCAAGAGTTGGGTAGTATTCACTGGCTTAACATGTTTGTTTGATTGTATTATGATTTTCTTATTATTGTTAATATTTTATTAAGCCTATTTTATAATTAGAGGAGTAGATAACTTAAAATTGAATCTTTTGGAGTTATAAAGAATTGGGAGAGGAGTTGTAAGTCTAGTACAAGATATGATATAAACAATTTAAGTATTAGATCGGAAGATTGATATGCGAATTGTGAGACTAAAAAACTTTGGTTTTTAATACTCTATAATTGGACTTTGTATGACCATGGGAGTGGCGTTCAATCGATAGTTGTAGGCACTATAATCTACCTTGGGAGAGGATTTCATAAACATAAGAAGGATTGTTTTTAGCAAAACAAGAGCGTAAATTAGAAATACATGATAGCCATTGAAGAACCCCGATTCTTGGATTATTTTCACTCACACACTTGTTATATAGTTTTTATTTGTTGATTAGATTAATTTTGTTACTAATTAGACACATCCACAAATTATTCTCCACACTTCTAAATTTTGAGAAATAAGAGACTAGAGATTGGTATTGATATTAGTCATTCCTTACAAATGATACTCTAAAAATACACGACAATAGACTACTTCACAAAGTAGATTGAGGCTAAAGCACTAGCCAAGATAACCACCAAGAAAATTACACAATTCTTCTGGGAAAATGTGATATGCCATTTTTGAATGCCAACAATCCTTGTCAGGACAATGGCCGACAATTTGATAATGCGGAATTCAAGGAGTATTGTGACGATAAAAGTATAGAGCTTCACTTCACCTCTGTAACACCCTCCAGACCCGGGGTATAAGTCTGGGGGTTACTCGCTAATTACCAAACCTGTACAATCTGATTAACAAATAATAAATAAATGAATCTAAACCACTTTTAACACTAACTGGGATCTTTTTAGGCTGAAGTATGAAAACAAGATCCACTAACTAATTTATTATAAACCAAATTCAAAATCTTACAAAATCTCTTTATTACAAACCATTGTCTAACCAGTTTTAAACTAAGTTCATCTTTTATTCAAATACACACACTAACTATCTACAATTCACCTGTTCGGGCAACTCAAAGCTTTCTTCCTGGATTGAGATCAACACCTTGGGTATGAGAGGATCCCGAGGCTTGACCCGCTTCTTTATCACTCGAGTCCTGATGGGTTTCATATTCCTTCTTAACTGAAAATAATAAGGTGAATAACAACAAAAAAGGGTGAGCCAAAAATTGCTCAATAAGTCTATAAAATATAAACAGTGTTTAAGAAGTTTAAGTGAATCGGTAACCTGGGTATATCTTCAAAGATATAACCCCGCGAGAATAGAAAGAAGGCCACTGCTGGCGAATACAAACGAACTAAACTGGACACAAGTTCGCATCTATATCCTGCTGATCAACCAGGATACAATGCAGATCTATATCCCACTATATAGATCCCTTCGGGCACCCAGGCACTACGGCCCATCTCAAGGATCCGGTTATGTCCCGGTCCTTAGGATTAAGTAAACTTAATCCCCAAAAGTATCATTATCCAGTCCTTGAAGTAGCAACCAGAATAATCAGTATGCTTCGATATATTCTCATCACCTGAATATATCAATATTTATGAGTAACAATAGGAATATGAACAATGAATTCAAATGAAAAGGAGAAATCAAGAATCGAAATGAAATATGAACAAGAGAATTAAAAGAGTGCAAGCGTGATAAGAATCTGAAGAAATATTACTATTCTGAAATTAGAATAGGGGAAAAACTTGCCTTCTGCGTGACTCACTGCAAATATGTCACATTCGTCTATCACCGACTCAACCTGCCTTGCTGGCTTAGCTTCTGTTAGAGAAATAGACCGGTTTAGTCATTCTGTACTTCAATTGCGTCTTGAACCGACTTCACATCGTTTCCATTGTCTACCCATGCGCTTATGACTGACTCGTATATATTAGAAAGTAAGACTAGATTAACAACATAATACACATAAGCACATAATCATTTTTATAGTTAAAATAATTTTTAGAATCAAAATCGACTCGCTGATCGCTCAACTGAACATTATCTGACTCGTTTCCTATTTTTCGGAATTTTCCGGACTCGTCTCGGCACGCGATTGGATTGATAATCAAACAAATAAAAAATTCAACTAATTTCTAGAAGAAATTAGGTTTTAATATTATTTTTAATGAAAATAATTCATTTTTCTGAGTCAAAAGGCTTTCGTTTCGCTCAAATCGGACTAACGGTCTATTTAATATCAATTAAACATGGATAATTCAATTTAATATTCAATATAAATAATTATTACTAATTTTTAAACCCTAAAATAATTTTTAAATAATTGTTTAAGAAAAATCTGAATTAAAAATAAATTTTCTATAATTTTTGGAATTAAAATGAATTTATTATGATTTATTGAAAATTATTTGATTAATTATCAAAATAATTAATCATTTTTAAATAATTAATAAATAATAAATAATTAAGAAAATAATTAAATCTAATTTTTTTAGAAAATATTTCAGAATTATTTATAATATAAATCAATTAATTAAATAATTAATTAATTAATTTATAAAATAAATAAAACTGATTTTTAAAATTAATAAAAATAAAAATAAAATTATTTTCCAGAAACATTTGTCGTAAATGAAATTCCTGACAAAACGGATCAAAACCTGGTTCTGGAAACGGGTCAAACGGGTCAATTCCGGGTCATGAAGAACATGACCGGAATCAGCCCAGAATCCGGCGTCCGACCAGGATTCCGGCAGCCCATTTTCAGGCAAAAAACAGAACCATTTGATTCATTTTTCACAGGGTTTCAACTCCAAATTACTTCACCAATCTATTCCCGGCCAAATCATACCAGAAACATCCCTGAATCTCTACCTCCGGCCAAACCGACTTCAAAATCCGGCCAAACATCGAAATCACAGAATCGTACATGAAACTTAACGTTTAATAGTGCAAATTAAAGCTAATAACACCTACAATCAAAGCCCTAACATTACCAGAACCAAAGATTCACAGAAATTACAGAGTTATAATTTGAAAATTGAACATAAACCCTGGAAATCGAGTTCATCGATTCAAGTAACGTTTGTTCAATTAATTTGTACCAATCGATTGCTTACAACACAGAGAAACTATATCAGCCATCAAAATCATTCAACAACCCCTAGAACTAAAAACCCCAAATCGCAGTTATAAACCCTAGAATCGAAATAAAAAATATACTGATTTAAACATGAAATTGATGATACAACCGAAAGAACAACTCAAGAGCTTCATTTTGAGTACTTACATGACTGTAATCGATGCCGGAAACTGATCGGAATCACTGCTCGAACTCTTGACCCGATTTGCAAACCCTAACCCGACTGCAGAGAATTTTCTAATTTTCTGATTTTTTTAATTATTAATTATGATTAATTAGTAGTGAAATTAATACTTCTAATTAAAATTAAGGCCCTAATTCTACACTTTTTAAAATTTAATAAGCCCCTAATTTTGTAATTTTTTGAGTATTAAAATTTAATTTATAAATATTTTATATATACAATATATATGCCAAAATTTCCCAAAAATTGTGAATAATGCAAAAATACAAAGAAATGGTATAAATGAAAGTCCTATAATTTTATAAAAATAAAAATGTAATTTTTTTGGGGTTTTTAACACCCAATGGGGCCCGGAAAAGTCATTTTTCGCAAAACGAGAGAATTTATAAAATACCTAGATATTCAGAATATTACGATAGTAAAAGCCGTTTGATGAAAAATAAGGCCCATTATTTTATTTTAAATATTTGCTTTAAAATCATGGTTCGGGTCGTAAAACTTTTGAAATGAAAGCTATAAAGGAAAAATAAAATATCTGAAAAATATCTTAAAAATACCTGGACAACACATAATGCACGTAACACATAGCAATTAAGGTTTGACAGTTAATTCCACATAAATGACACATTAACACATGTATAATTTATTATAAATATGATATAATACAGACGTAAATTTCCCAGACGTTACATCCTTCCCCCCTTAATAGGATTCTGTCCTCAGAATCTCTCTATGAAAACAAATGAGGATATTTATTTAACATTTCACTCTCAAGTTCCCAGGTTGGTTCTTTAACCATAGGGTTTCTCCACAATACTCGCACTAAAGACACAGACTTATTTCTCAACACTTTCTCTCACCGATCTAAAATTCTTATCGGCTGTTCTACAAAAGACAAATCAGGTTGGATATCTACCGGTTCATACTCTATTACACGCCTAGAATCAGGATTATATCGCTTAAGCATCGACACGTGAAACACATTATGAATATGTTGCATATGAGGCGGTAAAGCTAATTCGTACACAACTTTTCCCACTCTCTAAAATTTCGAATGGTCCGACGTATCGTGGCTTCAATTTACCCTTGTTGCCAAATCTGGTTAATCCTTTCCATGGCGATATTTTGAGTAATACGTGCTCTCCTTCTTGGTAGTCCATATCCTTCCTTGCTTGATCTGCATATTTGCGTTGTCTATTTTGTGCTGCATCCAATCATTTTCGAATAAGTTCTATCTTTTCTTTAGTCTGTTGGATTAATTATAGACCCACAACCTTGCATTCTCCAACTTCATCCTAATATATTGGTGATCTGCATTTTCTTCCATATAACGCTTCGTACGGTGGCATTCCAATGCTTGCATGATAGCTGTTGTTGTAAGAAAATTCAACCAAAGGTAAATGCTCATCTCAACTGCCTTCAAAGTCAATCGCAGAAACTCATAGCATGTCTTCAATTGTTTGGATAGTTCTTTCACTTTGCCCATCGGTTTGCGGATGATAAGCGATACTCATGTTTAATTTAATTCCAAGGCATTCTTGAAATTGTCTCCAAAATCTTGAATTAAATCGGGGATCTCGATCAGACACGATAGATATTGGAACTCTATGTCGCATCACAATTTCCTTGAGATACAAGTGCACTAGCCTGTCGAGTGAAAATCTTTCATTAATCGGTAGAAAATGTGCCGACTTTGTTAGTCTGTCAATGATTACCCATATCACATCATTTGTTTTAGTTCTTGGAAGTCCTACCACAAAATCCATCGCTAGATGTTCCCACTTCCATTCTGGAATATCCAATGGTTGCAGTAATCCACTCGGATGTTGATGTTTCGCTTTAACTCGCTGGCATGTGTAGCATTTACTTACCCATTCCGCTATTTTCTTCTTCATATTCGGTCACCAAAAGTTTTCCTTCAGACCGCGATACATTTTTGTACTCCCGGGATGAATGGAATACTTCGAACTGTGCGCATCTCGCAATATTTCTTCTTTCAGTTCTGCCACGTTAGGGATCCAGATTCTTGATGCAAAGCATAGGATTCCTTCGTTATCCTTCTGAGTTGTAATTTCTTCTCCCGTTAAGTCATCATCTTGACTCATCACTTCTTCTTGACAGCGGCGAATCTTCACCAATAACTCCGGTTGAAAAGTCATAGCGTAGATAGCTTCTGTAGATTCATTGGGAACACGAATTTCAATTTTTAACTTGTCAAATTCTTTGGCTAATTCTTCACATGAAGTTAACAAATTCAATCTTTCTTTCCGGCTTAGAGCATCTGCCACAATATTTGCTTTCCCTGGATGATAACTGATCATAACATCATAATCTTTAATCAATTCCAGCCATCGGCATTGTCTCATGTTCAGTTCCTTCTGCGTAAAGATGTACTTCAGACTTTTATGATCCGTGTAGATTTCGCATTTTTTACCGTAGAGATATTGTCTCCAAAGTTTCAATGCAAATACGATCGCTGCTAATTCCAGGTCATGCGTAGGTTATTTCTGTTCATGAGGTTTTAGCTGTCTCGAAGCATATGCAATGACATTACCGTGCTGCATCAATACACATCCTAATCCGCGGTATGAAGCATCGCTGTAAATGACAAAATTTCCATGCTCGTCTGGCAATACGAGTATCGGTGTAGTTACTAAATGATTCTTCAGCTCTTGGAAACTTTCTTCATATTTGTCATCCCATACAAATTTTTCACTTTCTCTAGTTAACTTGGTCAACGGCGTTGCTATTTTCGCAAAATCTTTGAAAAATTTTCTATAGTATCCTGCCAATCCCAAGAAACTTCGAACATCTGTCGGTGTCTTTGGCCTTTCCTAACTCAACACAGCTTCAATCTTCGTTGGATCGACTTGAATTCCATCTCTACTGATGATGTGCCGTAGAAATTGTACTTCCTTCAACCAGAATTCACATTTCGAGAATTTCGTGTACAGTTGCTCTTTCCTCAGAATTTCCAAAGCAATCCTCAAGTGCTCAGAATGCTATTCTTCCGTCCTTGAATAAATCAAGATGTCATCAATGAATACAATCACGAATTTATCCAGATACCTTTTGAATACCCTGCTCATTAGATCCATGAATGCTGCTGGTGCGTTGGTCATACCGAATGCCATTACAAGAAACTCGTAATGTCCATATCTAGTACGGAACGCAGTGTTGGGGATATCTTCAATTATAATCTTTAATTGATGATAACCCGATTGCAAATCTATTTTCAAAAACCATGCGGCTCCTTTTAGCTGATCGAATAAATCATCGATTCTCGGTAGAGGATACTTATTCTTGATAGTGAACTTATTCAATTCCCGATAGTCAATGCATAGTCGCATGCTACCATCTTTCTTCTTTACGAATAATACCGGTTCACCCCACGGAGATACACTAGGTCTTATGATGCCTCGGTCTAGTAGATCTTGCAATTGCATTGACAATTCCTTCATCTCGACTGGAGCCATTCAATATGGAGCTTTCGAAACTGGTTCTGTACCCGGCTCTAAATCAATCATAAATTTAATTTCTCGATCTGGCGGTAATCCTGGAAGCTCATTTGGAAAGACGTCCGGAAATTCACATACAACTGAAATGTCTTCTATTTTGGGACTTTCTTTCTCAGTATCTAACACGTAAGTTATGTACATCTCACATCCCTGTCGAAACAATCGTTTGGTCTGCATCACTGTCAAAAATTTCTTTTGCTGTTTTTTGCCTTTGAATATTACTATTGTGCATATGTTGTGTACTTGATGATGACATAAACAAAACACCTAAGTAGATTTTACTTAGTGAAATAATGTAGCACTCGACGGATAAAAATTATAGTCCCGACGGATAACTCATTATAGTCCCGACGGATGATGACTTATTATCCATCGAATGAGTAGCTTATGTAATAATGAGTCTGTAGCACATTTCTGCATACACCTTTGTATAGATTCTGTAGTAGCATATAAGTCATGTTAACTTTAACTAGATATGCAGAATAGGTTGATTAATTGCACATAAATGATGTCTTGTAATTCTGCATAAGTGAAATGAAGTCAAGTGCCAAAATAGCTACCGACGGATGATTAACAAAGCCATCGACGAATGATCAAATGGCTATCAACGGATGTTTAATATAACAGTCGACGGATGATCAATGAAGCCATCAACGGATGATCATAAAGTCGACGAATGATCATGAAACCAACGGATGAAGAATTCAAACATCACTTGACAGTGACAACTGGTCACATGCGTCGGGATGTATGCAAATGGAATGAGGAAGCCTATTAACTGGGTAATAGAGAACAAAGTAGCAAAGAATAAAAACTGATAGTTTTTATAATGATTCTATATTTTGACTTTGTAATCTTGGTAATATATAAACCAAGAAGTAGCAAATAGAAACTAAGATCTGAGATACAAAAAGTGAGAAACATTTGTAAGCAGAATTATTAGCATTTCTCTGTATTCTCAGTAGTTCAAAGTTGTAAGCAGCTGTGAGCATTCTTGCACACAGAGTTCTTTCAATATAATATATATCTCTGGTGGAATTGTTTAAATCCACCAGAAAGTTTTTAAAGACTCTTGTTTTTAATTACTTATGTTTTGATTCACTTAAGTTTTTATTCCGCATTGTGCTAATCAAAACACTTATATTTGTATTCGAGTTTGAACTTTTTTATTTTAAGAAAAAGGTTCAAGAATTCCATTCAACCCCCCTTCTGTAATTCTTGCTATATTGTTAAGGGACTAACAATTACCGTTGCATTTTCCGTAGTTCGCAATTTCACTTTCTTGTTCACATAATCGATCTGAGCATTATGGCAATCTAACCAATCCATTCCTAAAATGACGTCAAATTCTCCTAACTTAAAAAGGAATCAAGTCTACGGAGAAATGATGTCCTGCTATTTCTATATCGTACGCAGGACATACTCGATCTGCTGGAACTTGGTCGTCATTCGGTAATTTTATAATTAACGTCTCGCCCAACCATTCAATTTCGTAATGTAACTTATCAAAGAATTCTTCAGAAATAAATGAATGGGTAGCTCCAGAATCAATTAATACTTTTAAATCTGCGGAATTCACCAAAAGCGTACCTGCAATTATACTAGGACTCTGCACTGCTTCTTTCATTGTCATGTTGAAAGTTCTTGCTCTGGGTTGATTAGGCAGAGGTGGAGGAGGAAATGCCAACACTTTCGGAATACTAGCTGCCATTGCTGGTCCTTTACAATTCCTAGTGATATGCCCTTTCTTTCCACACTGGAACCAAGTAATTTCTTCTGTTTTTCCTATTGGACATTCGTTAGAATAGTGCCCTTTCTGCTTGCATTTGAAACATGTCACATCCGCTTTGATACATACACCAGTGTGTTTTCATCCACAAGTTCTGCAGTATGACACTGGGACTCTGACAATTCCCTGCTGGCTGGGGGCTTGGAAACGATTACCTATTTTCTGGATACCTTGTCCTATTCTTTTAAAATTCAAATTTGTCCGGGCTTGAAATCCCGGCTTCCTGCTGAATCGGTCTTGGAAACTTCCCTGTCCTCTTTCCTTTTGAGATCTTTCGCTTTCCCCTTCAATAATCAAGGCTTTCTGGACCACGGCGATATACGTTGTTAATTCAAAAACTGCAACTTGTGCACGGATCCACGGTCGTAACCCTTCTTGAAACCTTTGGACTCGTTTTTCTTCAGTATCAACTTTTTCTGGAACAAACCTAGCCAATTCAGTAAATTTAGTTTCATACTCTATCACGGACATACTTCCCTGCTTCAATTCCAAAAACTTAATCTGCATTTGATTTCTCACATAGCGAGGAAAATGTTTCTCTAAGAACATCTCTTTAAACCTATCCCATGCAATAACATCTTCACTTTCTAAAGCCTTTTTAGATTCCCACCAATAATTTGCTTCTCCTTTCAATAAATAACTAGTAAAGCTAGTCTTCTGGTCTTCACCTACCTTTACTAACGCAAATGCTTTTTCTATTTCTTTCAACCAAGTGGTAGCCTTAATAGGATCGCCTGACCCATCATATTCTGGAGGTTTAGCTGACTCAAACTGTTTGAAAGTAACAATAGGTATAGCTGGTGGTATCTGGGGCTCAGGACGAAGTGGCTGTTGTAACATTTGCTGTTGAATCTGCTGTTGTTGCTACATCTGTTGCTGCATCATTACCATCTGTTGTTGCATCAGATGGAACATTTGGTTCTTGGTATCATTGGTCTGTTCTTCAGAATTACTGTTGGAAGTCCCAGTCCTAGTCTTTCTCTTTGGTGCCATTTGCTGATAATAAAACAAGTGATGTCTTTTTAACAGTTTATTAGATAATTGACAGTAGATAAGAAAATTATTTATCCTGTATAAACAAAATTTGGACAATAGTTTGAAGAAAGAAAACAGTTTGCTTAATATAAAAACAGGAAGTGTAAACAGTTTATGTTAATATACAACAGAAAATATAAACAGTTAAATGAAATGTTTGTTCTTTTCTCTTTTTTTGACAGAATTTAAAGTATGAAAAGCTATAAAATAATAAAGTAAAGGTAAATAAGGTAAATATGTAAAGACTGAAATTTAAATAAAAGAAATTTGAAAAAGTTCATTTTATATATATGACACCAGCCTCAGGTGTAAGTGCTTGGTACAAAAAGTCTCGCTCTGCTGGTCATAACTGCGGCTACAAGTCAAACTACTTCTACAAGTCAACCTACTACTACACACATACAAACTACTCACTATGTCATACTAGGCTGCATCTGTATACATCTGTCCTCCGAAGTCAATATCTCAGAACCCCGGCGGAATACGCCTCAGCTCATCCCTAAGTATCTGAACCAAAGTCTGCGCCAAACGGAATATCCTGTAAAACTTCGCAAAAGAAGGCGGTCCCTCATGGGTCAAATCATCCAACTCCCATGTAGCACTCATCAAAGCAGACTATAACCTCTGCCTCATCAAATAATCTGGCTGTAAAGCGGATAACGGTCCTCGGTCTCTCTGATCAAATAAATGCATAATCTCCCTACACTGGGCTCTCCAATACTCAACATCCTCTCTCATAACCCTGTACTCATGGTATGGTACCATATGTGGTTGTGGAACCTGACACACTGACTCCCGTGATGGAACCCTCGGTATCCCTGTACCCTGCTGTGGTAACCCCAACTATAAATCCACATCATGCTCTCCCATCCCCTCAACTGGGATCATCTGTAATATGTCGGGCTCTGGGGCATGTACTGGTATAGGAGGTAACACTGGTGGTGTTGAAAGCTCTGGCTCAATCCCCGGTATAAACTGATGCTCTACCGGAAGTGGAAATGGAATCATCGGCCCAAAGAACTCCAATGGATCAAACATCTCTATAGGGTCATGGACTATCCCCTGTACTGGAGGTACTGGCTCCTGTGGTAATGGTGGTGGAGGTGAAAGAGGAGGAAACATGAACTCAGATACTGGTGGCACAACTGGTGCGACTGGCCCGGTGACTGTCCTCTCAAAAGAAGCCGAATAACCTGACGACGCCATCTGATAATATACCAAAGAAAGAAGAAAGGTCACTAAATCATTCCTAGAACTAATACCTTTCTATCCTAATTTTATCTAAATCCTAACACTACTTTCCTATTTGCCTGTTCCTATCCTATGTGATCTCCATATCTTATCTTAACCCTAATGTTCTTGTTTTCAGGGACCAAACCTACAGCTTTGATGCCAAACCTGTAACGCCAGACCCGGGGTATAAGTCTGAGGGTTACTCGCTAATCACCAAACCCATACAATCTGATTAACAAATAATAAAGAAATGAATTTAAACCCCTTTTAAAACTAACTAGGATCTTTTTAGGTTGAAGTATGAAAACAAGAACCACTAACTACTTTATTACAAACCAAATTTAAAATCTTACAAACTCTCTTTATTACAAACCATTATCTAACCAGTTTTAAACTAAGTTCATCTTTTATTCAAACACACGTACTAACTATCTATACTCCACCTGTTCGGGCAACTCAAAGCTTTCTTCCTGGATTGGGATCAACACCTTGGGTATAAGAGGATCCCGAGGCTTGACCCGCTTCTTTACCACTCGAGTCCTGATGAGTTTCATATTCCTTCTTAACTGAAAACAATAAGGTGAATAACAACAAAAAGGGGTGAGCCAAAAATTGCTCAACAAGTCTACAAAATATAAACAGTGTTTAAGCAGTTTAATAACAATCAAACTCGGATAATTCAATTTAATATTCAATATAAATAATTATTACTAATTTTTAAACCCTAAAATAATTTTTCAATAATTGTTTAAGAAAAATCAGAATTAAAAATAAATTTTCTATAATTTTTGGAATTAAAATGAATTTATTATGATTTATTGAAAATTATTTGATTAAAATTAATCATTTTTAAATAATTAATAAATAATAAATAAATAATAAATAATTAAGAAAATAATTAAATCTGATTTTTTTAGAAAATATTTCAGAATTATTTATAATATAAATCAATTTATAAAATAAATAAAACTGATTTTTAAAATTAATAAAAATAAAAATAAAATTATTTTCCAGAAACACTTGTCAGAAATGAAATTCCTGATAAAACGGATCAAAACGGGGTTCTGGAAATGGGTCAAACGGGTCAATTCCGGGTCATGAAGAACATGACCGGAATCAGCCCAGAATCCGGCGTCCGACCAGGATTCCGGCAGCCCATTTTCAGGCAAAAAACAGAACCATTTGATTCATTTTTCACAGGGTTTCAACTCCAAATTACTTCACCAATCTATTCCCGGCCAAATCATACCAGAAACATCTCTGAATCTCTACCTCCGGCCAAACCGACTTCAAAATCCGGCCAAACATCGAAATCACAGAATCGTACATGAAACTTAACGTTTAATAGTGCAAATTAAAGCTAATAACACCTACAATCAAAGCCCTAACATTACCAGAACCAAAGATTCACAGAAATTACAGAGTTATAATTTGAAAATTGAACATAAACCCTGGAAATCGAGTTCATCGATTCAAGTAACGTTTGTTCAATTAATTAGTACCAATCGATTGCTTACAACACAGAGAAACTATATCAGCCATCAAAATCATTCAACAACCCCTAGAACTAAAAACCCCAAATCGCAGTTATAAACCCTAGAATCGAAATAAAAAATATACTGATTTAAACATGAAATTGATGATACAACCGAAAGAACAACTCAAGAGCTTCATTTTGAGTACTTACATGACTGTAATCGATGCTGGAAACTGATCGGAATCACTGCTCGAATGCTTGACCCTGAATTGCAAACCTTAACCTGACTGCAGAAAATTTTCTAATTTTCTGATTTTTTAATTATTAATTATGATTAATTAAATAAAATTAGGCTATTTATAATAGTGAAATTAATACTCCTAATTAAAATTAAGACCTTAATTCTACACTTTTTAAAATTAATAAGCCCCTAAATTTGTAATTTTTTAGTATTAAAATTTAATTTATAAATATTTTATATATACAATATATATGCCAAAATTTCTCAAAAATTGTGAATAATGCAAAAATACAAAGAAATGGTATAAATGAAAGTCCTATAATTTTATAAAAATAAAAATATGATTTTTATGGGTTTTTAACACCCAATGGGGCCCGAAAAAGTCATTTTTCGCAAAATGAGAAAATTTATAAAATACCTAGATGTTCAGAATATTACGATGGTAAAAGCCGTTTGATGAAAAATAAGTCCCATTGTTTTATTTGAAATACCTACTTTAAAATCATTGTTCGGGTCGTAAAACTTTTGAAATGAAAGCTATAAAGGAAAAATAAAATATATTAAAAATATCTTAAAAATACCTGGACAACACAGAATGCACGTAACACATAGCAATTAGGGCTTGAGAGTTAATTCCAAATAAATGACATATTAACACATGTATAATTTATTATAAATATGATATAATACAGACGTAAATTTCCCAGACGTTACAACCTCGGTTGCCCATCCACAGGAAAACATAAAAGCAGAAGCTTCTAACCGGATTATCCTTGATGGACTCAAAAAAGGGGTCGAACGCTCGAGGAACACTTGGGTGGACGAGCTACTGCCTATACTATGGACATATTGAACCACTTGCAAAGTGACAACTGAAGCTACCCCATTCATGCTGGCTTATGGAGCCGAAACAATGGTACCTCTGAAAATTACCCATGGATCACCTATGGTTTAAGCATATGAGCCAGAGACGAATGGAGAAGGCATGATACTTGCTCTTGATTTCATCGACGAGGTCAGAGATGAGGCCAACACCCATAATGTCAATGATGAGCCTTCCTTCATTATAATGGAAGGGTTAAGGAAAGGTTCTTTAAGCAAGGAGACTTGGTCTTAAGGAAGATTGAAGCGTCAGGAGTCGGGGAGAGAGGAAAGCTAGCCCCTAACTAGGAAGGGCCTTATAAGGCCAAGAAGACATTAGGTCGGGGGTCCTACAAGCTAGAGACCTTGAACAGTGATGAAGTGCCCCGCACTTGGCATGCTTCAAACCTGAAGGTTTATTATATTTAGGACCTTCATAACATGTTCCTAGTACTTAGTAGTAGCTATATAAATAAGGTCAACGAAACCATCTTATGCAAGGGTTGAACCCATTTTTCAAAGATATTACCTATTTATACAAGTTTGTTTTTATCATCTTGTCTACAAATTTATTTAAGTACGAGCATCCAAAGAATGCAAGTCCTGAAGGACCGGATGCCGAAAGCAAAAGATAAATATGAAATCAAACCAATGATGCATAGATAAGATCCCAAAGGATCACTAATCAATCCAAGGGACAGTTATGTTATAGAGCATAAAAGTTCAAACAAGCAAAGCTCTGAATAGAAAATCCACATGTGGCATCTAAATCCATGCAAGACTATCATAATCAGTCATTTGAAGAATCCTCCTCCTACTCATTTCCATCTCCATGAGTGACCTCATCCTCCTCCTCATCATCTTTCTCCTCCTCCTCCTCCTCCTCCTCCTCCTCCTCCTCCTCCTCCTCCTCCTCTTCACCATCTTCATCTGAGCCAGACTCGAAGAAAGAGCTACTACTCCCTGGAATCGGCTCTTGAATCTTCCCATAAAGAGCCATCTTGGAGCTAGGGCTTCCTGAAGGATCTTTGACCTTAGATCCAGAATCCCCACGGCTCGAACTGGATAAAGACTACTGACAAGTGGTCTCGGGTGTAGACCCGGAAGCCTGTCCAGATGGGGCGATCACAGGAGCTGCCCAAGGGCAAGAGAAAAGGTTTGGGTCAACCACGTCCACATACATGCTATGGACGTCCTTGACGCCCCTTTTCCATCCAATTTCTAGGTTCACGGGACACATCTGATCACCATATCATCCATCATCTTGAGGAACTCTTTAGACTTATGGTACACATTCACAAGTTTCCTCCACTTCATCTTCCTCCCCCGCATCTCCTTGAAATGATTCTTCTTCACGATAGTAGTCCTTTCTTCCTCCTGATGTGCCTTAGGCTCCCACTTTTAAATAGATATCTTCATCTTGTTCATTGAGACTTACAAGGTTGCATAGTCATGTTTCATCTTGATACTATGTGTAGAAGATGTAGCAAAGTAGGCATGGTTTGACAAGAAAAAATAAAGAGAAGTTATAAGAACTGGTTTCATGAGAATCTAATAGAAGACATTAGGTTGGCTAGGACCCTTATGAAGGTTGAGTCCCGACCGACTAAGACTCAACTTAGCCGACTCCTCCCCATGGAGGGCTTAGGCTGACCATGACCCTCACGAAGGTGAGTCTTGGTTGGTCCTGAACCTCTAGGGGCAAAAGTAATAATCTATAAATAAACTAAAATGCCCTTGAACAAAAGTTTTACAAGTTAAGAGTACATGGTATAAGGCGTGAGCCCCTAACACCTCGGCCTCGAGTAGTTTCTCACCAAAGCAGACGTGAAGGAAATCTGGGGGAAGTGATGCAATTCTTAGACCACTCTAAGGCGAGAGCTGGACTCCCAAATACCGAGTGATTAGTGGATATGCCCCATGAAGGTCAAAGGAGATTTGAATATTTCCATCTGATCCCTTGACTCTTTTCTTCCCGGAGCCAGAAGTTTCAAGAAATACCAAAAATTTGGGAATGCGGTTCGTCTGCTTGGTAGCTTCTCTAGCTATCCTTTCGGTAGTCATGTCACCCTTGTCGTTCAGTGTATTCAAGGCTTCAGTAGCTTAAACAGAATAAAGAAAGAATTGGTATAAGAACAAACTTGACCACGTCTAGGGTAGAATGTAAATAAATACCCTCTTTAGAAAGGCTGCTAATGCCGGCCTCCACGAGTTTCATCTCTGTGACGAAGCGTCAATAAGGTGTTTGTTCGTTGTCTTTGATAAGATGATCTCGAGCGTAAAGCTTTTCAGTTGTAAGATGGAAAATATAGTGAACACTTTCTACGGGACAACTAAAGTCACGCCTGAAATACGTTCCCCAATTACCTTCCTCCCACTCTAAGGCCACAAACTTTTTATTCCATTCATGGATCGAGTTTTAAAAAGAGTGAATATTCACTGATATGGGGGAACACGGGGCCTGTGTTGAATCAGAACCCAGCCGGGTCTAGAAAAAGGAGAGCTCTTTAGTAAAAATATGCTTCTAAACATTGTGACGCTCAAAGGGATTCTAAGGTTGTTGCACCTGATGATAAATACAATGATGAAGGCCCACCCGTTGGGATAAAGCTGACAAGGGTGAACTATTAACTCGGAAAGAATCCTGGGAATGAAGGGGTGAGGGGGAAACCTCAACCCAGCCTTCAGCGCTATTTTGTACACATATATTCTGGTGCGACTCAAGTTGCAGCTCCTCTCGTTGGACTTGGCTTTGCAGACTTTGATACACTCAGGCTAAGGGTAGCTCGATCTGATCTCATCAACATCCTCCTTACAGAGTACGCTAACATGCTTGAAGGCATCAAAATGCATAGTGCTCGGATACTCATTAGCTAGTTCATCTAGCAAGCTCCTCATGATATTTGAACAACGATTAAGAGAGTAAGGAAAAACGAAAGCTATACCTTTCAATGATCGCATCATAGAACGCTTGTGCATAGCTTCCCAAGCGAGATGGAAGGCTTGCTGTAATGGTCTTAAGACATCTTAGAAGAAAGAATACTTGAGAAGTTGAGAGATTTTAAGCTAGAGAAAATTGAGAGAAGTTAAGAATTAAAGGTGTGAATGAAAATGAGCACTTCTCATCTTCTTTAATAGGAAAAGAGGCACCTGTTGTAGCAGGTCACAACCCTGTCTGGTTCGCGCTAGGGGGTAGCACTCAGAAAAAGACCAATAAAATGGCAGGAAAATGGTCAAGTACTGAGAGAAAAGGACATAATAAATGAATAAAGCGATACCGAAAGACTGTCGTATTTGTCATTCAAAAAAAGCTTGGTGAAAGCTAAACACAAGACATTAGTCTTAATTCGATGACTAATTACGCTAATTATAATGATTAGTGAGAATGTTGGGAAAAGAGCAAGGTTTAAACTAACACAAATGGCCATTTATAGCCACGACTTAATACCGGGAATGTTCAGGGAAATAAGTTTCATGAAGAGTAGAATGTTCACGAGAACAAGTTTCGTGAAGACTAGAATATTCACGGGAATGAGAATAAGACGTCCACGAAAAGTTTTTTATGGAGAGTCCTAGGTGAAGACTCCTCTGCGTGAAGGGGTTGTAAAGAATAGAACATTCACGAGAACTAGTACAGAATGTCCATGACCAAAGTCGTCAAGACGACTCTCGGTCGGCCAAACCCTCCACGAAGGTGAAATTTTGGCCTACCAAGAGTCAGTGAAGCCTAGTCCTCCACATGGAAGGGTTAGGCGGGCCAAAATTCTCATGGAGGTGAGATTTTGGTCTACCAAGAGCCAGTGAAACTTAGTCCTCTACATGAAAGGGTTAAGCTGAGTAGAAGGCTCAACAAAAAAATTCGACGAACTCGACGACCCGGCCGACCAGGGTCTTTACGGAGGTGGAGGCCCGGCTGACCAAGAGATATCATAGCCGAGTCCTCAACAACGAGTAAAATCCCCTTGTGCTTCAGGACCCCTTAGCTATTCATTAAATTAATAATATAAAAAATATATTTACAAGAGGGTAAGGCCGAGTGAATTGCATCCCTAAAGAGAAAATCCAGAAGGATCACGACCAGCCGACCAGGACCTCCACGGAGGTCCTGGCCGACTAAGAGTCCTAGGGCCGAGTCCTTCAGGATTTTATACTTAGTCTTGTTTAGGGCCGATTAGTGAGGATTAGCCCCGATTAGAGTCCATTAGTGTATATCACACATAATTAGCTTGAATCAAGGATAATTGCTAGCATGTGTGATATAATTAGCCCTGTTTAGGGCTGTTTAGCTTATTCATGCACATGATTAGTTTGGGTTAGGGATAATTACTGGCTGGTGCATACTAATTAGCTCTAATTAAGACCAATTAGCCCCGTTTAGGGCTGATAAGCCTTGATTAAGGTCAATTAGTGTGCTTTAGCTTAAATTAGGCTCTTTTAATCGTAATTAACAGTTTGTACATGGAAATTAGCACCGTTCAGGGCCATGTAGCCCCGATTAGGGATTATTAATAGCTTCCACCTTATAATTAACCTTTACGAAGGTTAAAGGGTGATAAACACTCACTTTCTAGTCCCTGATTTGGACCGTTTAGTGTCAAACACTATTCAGTTAGCCTGCATAAAGGCCTTAAGTGTATATACTCACACTAAAATGCATAAGTCATTGTAAATGTGTAGGTCGCTCCACACTTTATGATAAAATGATGATACCCATGAATGGCCGATACCCACGAAGGGCCAATACCCATTAAGGGCCGGTACCCGGGAAGGACCGAAAGTACTCCGAGTCGCGAATAGACTATTATAACTTCCACGAAAACTTGAGTAGTCTTCCCGGAAGTTGGGAGAAAATGATGTGGAAAGAAAATATATCATAAAGACACATTAAATATCGCATTAATTATAACTGGAATTCTTCTCTAAAGCCTAATATAAAACTGGGTTGATCAAGGCCTATCACATACTAAAGATGAACCAAGTCGTCAAGACCCACGAGTAGAGGTCGTCAAGGCCCACGATCATAGATCGTCAAGGTCCATGAACGTAAGCTGTTCACGAACTAGGCCTAATACGACTGAAAGACCAGAGATATGAAGTCCAACATGGACACTAGCTCCTACAAGGAAGGATATAGAATCCTTTGCCTTACAGGAGTTTTATTGCCATATAAGTTGGAGACTTGTCCACCAAGTCTCCCAACACAATTCTAACCCTATACTCACCTCTATATAAAGGGCACTACCCCTCAACCTAGAACTACGTTTGACTTGATTCCCTACAACATAGAGATACGTAGACATCTTGCGAGGACAGCCAGTCCATGACCGCAAGCGCAACCATTAAAGTTCAAAACTCACAAACCATAGCATTAAATACAAAGGAACCCTAGTTTTTATTCCATAATAACAAGTATTAGAATAAAAAATACTTGAATGAGTAAACCATAAAACTGTATACAATACTCTTTAACAAGACACCAATGATCACATGTTAGGGTTCCATATAAAAACCCCAACTTTATAAAAGTTAGTTCATAATGGAAGTCACAAAATCATCCGAGAGTTGATAAAACATATTCATAATAAAAAGAGTTAAGGAGAGAATTCTAGACAAAAAGATAGAGAATAATAAATCCAGTTGAATATGTTTAATGGCTTTATCTCATTCATCAAGTTTCTTTTTTCTTTCTCTGTATTGCGCATCTGATCTATCTAATAATAATATCTTTAGTATATATTTTTTAATAATTTATTGCAAATACAAAGAGATTTCCTAATTAGAATTGAATTCTGAGAAAGTAGAAATTCAGTAGTTGACTTTTTGACTCGGATTCTGAGTTGATTAAGCTGGATTTTAAATTCAAAACCACTTCTGAAACTTCTCACAAGCTTTCCGTGGGATGTTGAATCGTCAGAATCAGACTTCTTTAACTCCAAATGTGGCCTAAACAGTGTAGGCTGTGCAAGCGGCCAATAAAATCCAATTTTTAATTTAGTTCATCTCCAACTCTGATTTTGTAAACTCCAGGCCTTTCTTTATTATAAATCCTTGATATCTACAATAAACCACTAATATTTATTAAATAAAAATCCAAATCAATACAAAATAATCAAATAATAGGGATAATATCAAGATAAAGTGCACACTCATCGCATCCCTACACTTAGCATCTTGCACGTCCTCAGCCTAAAATACTAGTACCACTACCATAGGTGATCACGATTGCATTTGGTGTATGCAAAAATACCTTTAAACCCCTAGGTAAACATGGTGGACGAGTAAGCTCTCGTGAGGGCCTATATTGAATGTACCCACAAAATTCACATTTTTTTTTAACTGCTAAGTCTCAAATATGAAATATATCATTGCACATTGCACATGCAAACTTAATGATGTAATAGCTCATAGATGTCATATAATGCAGTTTCTCAACTTTACACACCAACACAATTATTCAAACACGCACACATAGTCTCACAATACTAAAATAATCATGAATAACATCAAAGTTTCAATCAACAAAAAATATCATGCTTTTGATAGAAAAATAACCTCACAAACACTAAAACCACACAACTGTTTAGGTGTAACTGTATCACTTAAATTCAATCAAATGCACATGTGCTACCATAGACTTGCTTGTCCACCAAAATCTCTAGACTTCGCATATGTATAAATTAAAAGGTCTTTGTCAAAGGTTAACAGGCTTAGGCAATGTGTAGGATATCAAAGAAATAGGCTAAAAAGTGGCTAAACTTGATAACTAGCAGAGCATGATGTTCACTTTTAATTTAAGCACGTAAAATGAAATGTAAATCATATACCTTCCCACTTTCACATTGTACAAACCAATGAGCACAAACTTTACTTGATCTTCTTTTTGCTCAATTATTTTTCAAAATCAAGTCATTCTTCATTGCACTTAATACCAACACATATACATGGATCGTTTCTTTCATATGACATTGTAGTTGCCACCCATTGATCTCAAAGGAGTACTAAATACTTTTTTCCAACATATTTTTTTTCCTTTTTTTCTTTTTTTTTAAAAGATCAAGTAAATGCATCATCTTGATTCCTGCCAAAATATCGCACAAAAATATCCCACTTGAAAAAAGAAATCCCAACACTTAAAATTTTTCCAATTCCACATATATCGCAATGCTCTACTAGTCAATTAAGACAAGAATAAATAAGTAAGCTCAAGATTTAATTGATGATATACGAAAAAAAAGGCTATAGGCTCAAGATAGCTCACTAAGGATTATTTTTTGGGTACTGTTTGGGAAAGTACGGTTAATCATAGTATTTTTATCATTTTTACACATATACAATATCAATATGCTTACGACCTATTTTAAAGCAAGTTCTAGAGCAATAAACACAATGACGAAAAGCTCACTACAAAATAATATATTGATAAAAATAATACATCAGTCACATAAGCTCAAGATCTCACAGGGTAGTAACATGTTGTACTCGTCAAAATTAACAATGACCTACATTCAAGTTTTGAATTTTCGCAAGCACATACAAAATATCATCGTGCATCATGTATTTTAAGCTAAGGAAACATACATATGACACACGAAAAATATGACTATATGGTGTGTACTTATCTCTATTAACATGTTATATTGACAAGGCAATCATTATTTTAATTTTTTTTTTTGGATTTTATAATATATATTTGATTCTTTATAGATTTTGAGAACACAGTCTCACACTCAAATGGTTCATTTTCCTCAATGAATAAAAATATACAATATAATATATAATATATAATTAAAACAATCCTAAAAAATTTAAAAAGAAAATAAAAAAGTATTATACAAAGAATATAATATAAAATTAAAACAATTCTATAAAAATTCAAAAATAATATAAAAAATATTATACAAAGAAAAGTTAAAACTCCCCTAGTGCATATGCATGAAGTGTCACTCCAAAAGAATTAAGAAAGATGGGCTTCACGTGGTTGAGCTTCAGGCCCAGTTAAGAATATATAAAAGTGAGTCCATTTATTAACCACAAAGGCATGTTAGCTCATTTGGATGGAGGGTTGAAGTACAAGTCTTGCATCTTAAGGCGCGTGGTTCAAATCCTCCAACCTCCCCACATTTCTAAATTTTTTACAAGGCAGCCATACAAGCGGCTGAGATGGCGCTGACTGGACTCTCCGTGGTAGCTGATTGTAGGTTGAGGTGGACATAATATAGCTGATATCTGGACAGTGAGGCGGCAGCTGATGTGGCATCCACATGGACGGCTGCTGAGGTGCTGATTTGGGTACGGGCTAAGCATGATGGGCTCAGTGGAACTGGGCTTCGAACTGGTGGATGGGCTGCATGTTGGGCCTATTTGGGTGCATAAACATGCTCTAGTGGTAGCATGATGATCCCAAAAATGAGAAGTGCACGTTTAATAGAACTTGGGTGCATAAACATGCTCTAATGGTATCATGATGATGCGAAAAATGAAAAATCAAACAGTAGCTAACAATAAACATTGTATGATCATGCCAATGTATCGCATGGTCATGCCGATAAGAAATCACTTCCATGGCTACTGCACTCTTACATCAAATTCTTTTTTTATGTAACTTTTCTCACAAAATTCATCAAGGCATCTTTTGGGAGTAAAAAAATACAAAAATAAACTTATCTTCTAAAAGATGAAAATATATTTTATAATAATAATAATAATAATGATAATGATAATAATACCAGTATTATAATAATATTAATATTATAATAAATTAGATATCAGCATATTAGGTTGCCTCCCAAGAAACGCCTTTCTTTATCGACTTTGGCTAGACATAGTACCAATCTTCTCACTTTCTTATGTCTAGAATCGAGAATATTAATATGCTGCTCTAATGGATCTTCACCTGGAGTATGCTCTAATTTATCAGAAACTAGAACATCCTCTATATGTATTGTTGAAGATTGCTCCACATACCCTGCCAGATCAAATATTATTTAAAAAACCTCCATGACTTTATCATTTTCAACTAGCATGGGTTCGGTCTGTATTGTCAAACCCTTGTTGCTGAGATTGTTGCAAATATGAATAGTCAGAGTCCATTTATGAAGTTCCAAGCAAAGATACTTCATGAATCCAAGAATAATTAGGAGGTTGCACCACGGGCTGATTGACATCAAATCAAATTGAATCGGGATTAGAAGGACAATAGTCATAGGTATGAGCACCACAATAATAAACACACGAAACATTGTCAGCTTGGCTCCATGATGGAATCACTGGTTTCCAGATAGATTGGTTCATTCCCGTGCATAAATTCTTAATCATCTCGTACATAAAAGCTATTCTTTCATGCAAGGAAAGAATTTCACCGTCTCGAGCAACACACTTTTCATTATACATCATATCCATCTTATATGAAGAATACATAACTTTATGTTATTAAACCTGATAAATAATAGAGTTAGTCACTTTAGTACAAACAAACCAAATTTGAAGATAATTAATTTGGTAACCTACTATAGTTGATCAGACAATAGCGAGTATTAGAATAAATATACTTGAACGAGTAAATCACCCTCTTATAACAAGACACCAATAATCACATGCTAGGGTTCCATAAAAATCTGAACTTTATAAATTTTAGTTCATAATGAAAGTCACAAAATCACCCAAGAGTTCATAACACATATTCATGATAAAAAGAGTTAAGGAGAGAATTCTAAATAAAAAGATGGAGAAAAACAAATTCAATTGAATGTCTTCAATGGCTGTATCTCCTTACTCGAGTTTCTTCTTTCTCTCTCTATATTGTGTGTCTGATCTATCTAATAATAATGTCTCCGATATAAGTCTTTTTAATAATTTAATTCAAATACAAGGAGATTTCCTAATTAAAATTGAATCATGAGAAAGTGAAAATTTATAGTTGACTTTTTGACTCAGATTCTGGGCTGATTCGGCTAGATTTTGAAATTAAGACCACTTATGAAATAAATCTCTTATCACAAGCTTTCCGTAGGTTTTTGAATCGTTAGAATCAGACTTCTATAACTCCAGATATGGCCCAATCAGTGTAGATTGTGCAAGCAGTCCGTTAAATCCGATTTTTAATCAAATTCATCTCCAACACCGATTTTATAAACTCCAAGCCTTCCTTTATTATAACTCCTTAATACCTACAATAAAACACTAATATTTATTAAATAAAAATCCAAATCAGTAAAAAATAACCAAACTTTAAAGGATAATATTAAGATAAAGTTCACGCTCATCATGTTTCATGAGAACTTGGATTAACAATAGAAAGAATTCATTGCTAATTTTAATGCAAGTAACTCAACAAGTTGAGCTTCTTGATTACAAAGAAATTTAGATATTGAGAAGATAATTTGATCAAAACTGAGTGTTGGCAACTTCTTCTGAAAAATAAAAGATGTTTCAAGTAATGTACTCTCATTTCTACATGTGTAATTTCACTACAAACCCCTTTATTTCATGAAGTTATTTCATGAATATAGTGCATATATCAGAATTTGGTTCAATAGTATCTTTTGAGAGATAGGTAGTGTGACGCCCTCCAAATCCGAGTCAAAGATTTGGGGTTCACAACACACACACACAAAATATATAAACCTGTATAAGAAATAATATATGCAATGACCCTACACTACACATCCACGGATCACAACAGGTTAAAGTATAAAACAAGCCATAACCTTAACTATTATTACATCATACCAAATCCTAACTAGTTTAACTTACAACTAATAGTAAAATATTCTTACAAAATTGAAAAACTCAAACTAAAGCATAAAGCTCCTACTAACTCGTTCCATCGATCAACCTGGAATCCTAGCTCGACTAATGGTCCGGGGATCCTCGCAACCAACCATTTCCTTCTTAACTGGAAAGAACATAAAAAGGATCGCAAGAGTGAGCTAACTAGCTCAGCAAGTTACATAAACAATAACTGAGGTTAAACAATGATCAATGAAATGATTCAGAGGAATCAAGTTTCTTGTTAAGAAATTATTAGAATTGGATATTCACTTTTAAATTTTAAAAACCAACGTTAGGATGCTGATCAGTCACGCACTGACCTAGAGTAAGGCACATAGCTTTGCTCTATATAATGGATCCAAGGCACACATTGGACTAACATGACAACGAATCTGGTCTGACCATGAATCTGGTCCACATTTTGAAAACCATCCAATTCTATAGTAATTCAATATGAAAAATAATATAATTCAATAAAACAAGATCATAGTCAACATTGATAAGATATTTGTGTCAAAGCATAATGCAATTCATGAGTATCGTAAAGATATATCAAGATGTGTATGAAGAATGGTTTAAGCCTGTAGAAGAATCAGGTAATAGATGAACAATTGTTTAATGGTTATACAAGGTTTGGTTCTCTAATGTTACAAGGTATTGTAGAAAGTATGAGCGATTGTATGTTAAGAAAATCTGTTTCAGTGATTTATGTATGGTGTGAATGTATTTGTGGAGTAGTATCAGATTTATGTGGTTTAGTATATGGGAATTCAACAATTAATGGTTCACAATGAAGAGGGCTTATAGTTCAAGTATCAAATGATCTGGCCAGGGTTTAGGGAAACATAATTCAACTATCACATGCTAACATATGGTATATCTCAGTTATATTTAAAGCACTTGCAGTATAAAACAAGAACTGTTCGGGGTACTTGCCAGCTATCTTAAGAAAGGTTCAGAATAAACTTGCCTTATCACAAATGATTTCCAACTTCATTTGCACTCGTCTATCGGTTCTATTCACTAACCACTTGCTTTCTTTTCTACGCCTCGCTTTCTTTGTTAGACATCACAAGTATCTATCAATACTTAATCTCATATCATTCTAATAATCACACAGACGTCACAAGCTTCTATCTACCCTTTGTTTCATCCAAATTCGACTTAAGGATTAAAAGTTATGATTACAACAGTCAAACAATGATCACATAGGCATATAACACATCAATTAGAGAGCACATAGCACATAACACATAAGGTATTCGATAAAAATATTTTTTCAAAGAAGGTTAGGGGTTAAAATGATTTTTCTGACATTTAATACAAATTTTTGAACATTTTTCGGAATTAAAACGGGTAAAAGAATCATTGTATAACTAAATAAAGAAGTTCAAATACTCAAAATTAGATTTAAAATCATTTATAAATAATTATCGAGCATTAAACATAATTTAGAAAAATATTTTAAAGCTCGAAGCTATTTTTCAGAATTTTTAAATCAAAAAGAATAATTAAATACAATTAAATAATCAATTAAAATCAATTAATAACCAATTAAATAATTAATTATTAACTGAAATTACTTAATTAATTAATTCACATTTATTTCTAAATTTTTATATAATTGAAAAGTATTTTTGAAATTAAAATAAATAAATAAAAACAATTTTTTTAAAAATAATTTTCCAGGGGGTAAAGTGTAAGTTTTTAAAACTTTTTTTTACGGAAGGTGTAAACTGCAACTTTCCAAAACTCAGGGTGATTTTTGCATCTTTTTAAAACCCTGGGGCGAAATGGTAATTTTACCATCATTTCCCTATCCCCGCCGGCCGATCGCCATTAACGGCGACCAAGCTTTCCGCCCACCTTCCAAATCCGCCCAGAACAGCTCCAAATTGATAGTAATTGTTCTCTAGCTACCCAAAAACACATCCATGGCAACAAAACATGCAAACGATTCATGGACAAGCCAGAAACCGGCTAGAAGTTTTCCGCCGCCGCCACTGCCGGATTTTCGGCAAGCTCAAACCCGCAACCCTCTGGCCTTCAAACCAACATCAATCGATAATGCCTTCGAATCCTCGATTGATTATGAAGAACACGATGAATATTTATGTTTTCTCTGGATAATTATATAATTTTACTGTATAATTATGTTTATTTGTAGAAAATAAAGTATTGTAAGGGCTATTTATATTTACGAAATATTTATACCCCGTCGGATCATATCGGATATAAAAATAGAATACTTAGTAGCTAAGTATTAATGAAACTGATCCAATTTGGTACCATTTTAAGGATAAACATCAAAATTGGGCTTTTAAATAAAGTTTTGGGGTTCCGAGCTTTTGGTTACATGTACTACGAGAAGATAATATAGTAGTTTAATTAAAATATCTGGTATATCAAAAATATGTAGTTTACCGGAACGATTAATAATATCGTAAAATTTGTACCGAGAATCGTACAGGTAAATCCGTACTCCGGATCGAAAAAGTCAAAACACAAAAAATGCTCGGAATAATCAAATTAGGCTAGAAATGAGTTTCCCGTAATTTCAGGGTAACAAAAATGTAAAAACCGTTGAAGTTGGACGGTTCTCGAATAATCAAAATAATTAATAATTAAATCAAAAAATAATTAATTAAATCTATAAATAATTTATAATATCATATAATAACATATAAATTGGTAGAAAATATCAAAGTAATCTACACCTTATTCTGGGAATATAAAAATTAAAATTCACAAAATTTATCAAATATAAACATCAAACATAGATACAAATTAATACATACTTCACCAAAAATTTATATAATATTAACATAATATTCATTTATTGTCAAAAATAATTACACGATATATCCTAGATATTACATCCTTCCCCCTTAAACGGATTCTGTCCTCAGAATCACCTAAGCAAACAAATGAGGGTACTTCTCACGCACATCACTTTCTAAGTCCCAGGTTGACTCTTCAACCCTTGGGTTTCTCCATAATACTCTTATCAGATTTACAACTTTATTTCTTAACACTTTCTCTCTTCTTTCTAGAATCTCTAGTGGAGTCTTAAACATAGGACAAATCTGCCTGAAGTTATATCGGCTCATACTCTATCACATGCCTAGAATCTGGATTGTACTTCTTAAGCACCGACACATGAAAGACGCTATGCATATGCTCCATATGCGGGGGTAACATTAATTCATATGCTACCTTGCCGATATATTTCAAAATTTTAAAAGGTCCAATGTATTTAGGACTCAGCTTTTCCTTCTTTCCAAATCTGGACAATCCCTTCCATGGTGACACCTTTAGCAACACTAGTTCTCCATCTGCAAATTTCATGTCCTTTCTAGCTTGATCTGGGTATTTCCTTTGACATTTCTATACTATAATTAACCTTTTCTGAATATCCTCTAAAACTTCCTTCGTCTGTTGCACCAACTCTGGTCCAAGTATCTTACGTTCTCCAACTTCATCCCAGTATACTGTGATCAATATTTGCATCGGTATAGAGCTTCGTAGGGAGGCATTTCGATATCGGCGTGGTAACTGTTATTGTAAGAAAATTCTACTAAAGGAAAATGCTCATCCCAATTTCCTTTAAAGTCGATGACAGAAACACGTAACATATCTTCAATAATCTGAATCGTTCTTTCGCTTTGGCCCTCAGTCTGTAGATGATAAGATGTATTATGTTCAACTTAGTTCCCAAACATTCTTGAAAACTTCTCTAGAACCTTTAATTGAATCGTGGATTTCGATCAGATATAATAGACACAGGGACTCCATGACGAACTACTATTTCCTTCAAGTACATGTGAAATAACTTTTCCAATGAAAATCGTTCATTAATAAGAAGAAAGTGAGCTATCTTGTTTAGTCTATCCACTAAAGCCCATTCTGCTAACCCATTCTGCAATCTTTCTCTTCATATCTGGCCACCAATAGTTCTCCTTTAAATCTCTGTACATCTTGGTACTCCCAGGATGGATTGAATACTTAGAATTATGAGCTTCTTGTAGAATTTCATTCTTCAACTCTGTTACTGGTGGAATCCAAATTCTGGAAGAAAATTTGAGAATACCTTGATCATCTTTCTAGGTGCATAACTCTTCTCCTACCAACGGTTGATATCCTGATCCATTATTTCCTCTTTACATCTCTTTATCTTCTCTAATAACTCTGGCTGAAAGGTCATAATATACATCTTCGCTTCTGCCGGCTTAGAAATTCTGACTTCCAATTCCAACTTCTGAAAGTCCTTGGAAAACTCTTCCAGTATAATCAACAAATTTAATCTTTCCTTCTCGCTCAAGGCATTTTCCACTACATTTGCTTTTCCTGGGTGATAGTTAATCGTACAATCATAGTCCCTGATCACCTCCAACCATCTTCGTTGTCTCATGTTAAGTTCCTTCTGCGTGAATATATATTTCAAACTCTTATGGTCCGTATAAATCTCATACTTTTCTCCGTATAGATAATGTCTCCAAATCTTCAAGGCAAATACTATTGCTTCCAATTCCAAGTCATGAGTAAGATACTTCTGCTCATGAGGTTTCAGTTGTCTAGACGCATATGCAATAACTTTATCATGTTGCATCAGTACACAACCCAACCCCTTATGAGAAGCATCACTATAAATTACAAACTCTCCTTGATCGTCTGGAAGTGACAAAATAGGTGTCGCGATCAATCTCTTCTTAATTACTGAAAGCTTTCTTCACACTTCTCATTCCCTATAAACTTCTCGTTCTTCCTGATAAGCTTCATCAAAGGTGTTGCAATCTTTGAGAAATCCTGAACAAACCTTCGATAATGTGATGCCCCCAAATCCATCCTTTCGTAGATTCAGGTCTCCACGATATCAAGCTTCACACACCTATAATATTATTACAAACCATAGCCAAGTGTATCATTTATTGTGGACACGACTCCACGGATATTAGGATCGAGTCTATCTCACAACCTGTTTATTACGTAAGCCATAGAAACCTACTACAAGTCTGGCTAGCAACTTAACTTTATTACAGATTATAGTAATTATATAGCAATCCTCTAGATGCTGTCTCCATGAACATGTTCCTTTCCCTTCCTTTGCCTTGACTGATCAGATGGTCTATCAATCTCATTCTTCACTGCTTTGGAGAAATACAAGAATAGCAAGAGTGAGCACTCGAGTGCTTAACAAGTATGAATGACTATCAGATTAAAATAATGGAAGTAGGTGCCAAGAGCAACAATATTTTAAATGCCAATGGAATATTTTACAACACATCACAATTGTAACAAAAAAGCTCTTATCTGGCACAATGCCACTTGATTCAAGATTAACTAGTCATTTTCTATCCCCGGTACATCAATGATGCGATCAACTATCACAGTGTACCGTCCTCCCGTAAATCTTACGCTTACCCGGTCACGGCTCATTGTAAGAACGCCTAACACACACTTGCTAGCATAAAAGAAGGGTTAACGTGTTAACCCTTGGCTGCACTCGAGCCGAATAATATGTCCACACATAAGACTCATCACAATAAACACCGTGGATTAAATCCCACGTTGACCAATATAGATAGACACATCCGATTCATTTCTCAATTCACATCACATCATAATTATTCAAAAACACATCACATATTCTGGTTCAAACAATAAACCAGTCTCTTATTTAGTAAGGATATTATTTTAACATCGATATGAATGATATATCGATAAGCCCCAAGCACAGGGATTATTCCGAATGATGATAATAATCATGTTAAATGAAAATATCGATTCTTAAATAGATTCAAAGGTGTTTCTGTAAGAATCGAAAGAAAGAATAAATGATCGATTTATCAATCATGAATTTTGGAAGGGTTCGATGAATTGATAAAAGTAGATTCTATAAAGGAATTAAATAATCGACCCGACTGATGAATCAATGTAAATTCAAGGATGATATAAACGAACATAGACATTTATATTTGTCAGAAAGGGACCAAGGTAACTGTCCTGAATGATAGGAGCAGTCAGAAACATAAATATAAGTTATCATTTTGTTATAATTATGAGGTTCAGCAAGGTGTCTAGATTAGGAAATTTCATCACAAAGAAATAATCGCCACGAGGTCTCCAAAGTTTAAAACCTGTAATATTAATCATTAGTAAGCAATATATATATATATAAGTCATAAATAGGAAGGGAGCAGAGAAAATTTGCCTTGTCTCCGATAATAGCGTACTAGCAGTGGAAATTCACTTTTCCAGGTTAAACAATTCCACTTCGGGTATTTTCTAGAATAATAAATCACATCAAAATCATTTTAGTATATATATATTTCAAAATATCTTTTCTCGTAAATCATAACTCGCATTATTTATCTCGAGAAAATATTTAGTATTAAAAAATGCTCAAGAGATTTTAATGGTGCATTCACTTCCAAATATATTTATCAAGTATTCTTTTTGCTTTTTGGTGAAGAGATATCCCAAATTATCAAATAATAAATATTCATAAGTTTGAAATTTGAGTTCAATTCAATGCTATTTTAATTAGCATAAAAGGGTTAGGAATATTACCTCTCCGTTATAAATATAAATACCCGCTCGCCGATAATAACAAGAATTAGTTAATAACACATTCTAACGAATCGTCATTTTCTACAAGTTGTTTAATATTTAATGGTCCTCTAAAATATCATTATTAAGGCAGCATTCACGCTCTTATTAAATCTTAGGCATAATTTTAATTAATCAACATCATTTTACCCTTTTTATTCCATTTTATTCCTAAATGAAACTATGATTAAATCCTTTTTTTTATTCCTATGGTTTTCCGGCCAAAATCCGGTCGACTCTCTCTCTCTCTCTCTCTCGCTCTCCCGCTCTCGATCTCTCCCTCCTTCACTCTCTTTCTCTTCGCCTCTCTCTTCTCTCTCTCTCTCTCCCCCTCTCTCCCTCCCTCCCCTTCTCTCTCTCACTCACTCTTCTCGACCTCATCGCCACCACCATCATCGGTGGTGGCTTCGCCATTTTCGGCCATCAAAAACACACACACACAACACAAAATACACATACACATGAATACACACATCCACACGAACACAACACACAAACACACAACACAGCCTCCCCCCTTATTTCTCCGTTTCCGGCGACAAAACCATCACCACCACCGCTGTTGCGGTGGTTCTGCCCCCTCTCCAACCACCTCTCTCACCTATTCTCAACAATTGCAACCCCAAAATTATTACTCCTCCTTTCCTATTCAAGTTTACTACATCAATTTCTCCAAAATCATAACAATTATAAAAATCCCCAAATTTACTAATAACCCTAATTTTATAAATGGGTCAACCCAAATTTGTGGCCCAAACCAGAAATAAGGCCCAGCAGGATTTTGTGATTAAAAATGACTAAAAAGATCATTTAATTAGGAATATATCGAAATAATCAAGTAAATATAATAGCAACTTAAACCATACTAATTATGTCAAAATCCCTAAATCCCTAAATTGAAATCAATACCAAAATTAAGAATCAAATTAATTGGCTTCAACATAAAAATCAAATTAGTAGATAAAATGATCATGATATCATTACCTTGAGTGTAGAGTGATGATCAATCCAATTTATAATCACTTCACAAATCCTTTTTATTCTCTTAATAATTTCACCAATAATCCTCCTTACCCCCTTAATTTGGAACCCCAAAATTACACTTGATCGCTCCCTCTCTCACTAATTTCTTTCCCAAAGAAATCTACAAACTTTTTGTGCCAATGATCTTGATATGTAGAATTTAGGAGCTCATCTAGGTTTATATAGGAATCTAACTAAATTACTAACCCTGGTTAATTATAAAAGAAAACTAATTAGAAGCTTCTAGTTTACTCTAGATTTATCTAATTTATTAAATAAATTATGTATATATATATATATATATTAGTTTAGCACCATGAGTAACTTAATATTTATTAGTCACTTCCTTTCTAAAAATAATTCAAAACAAATAACGCTCTCTTTAAAAATATATATATAATATAAAAAAAATCGAATATAATAAATACAATATGTATTTGAATAAAATAATCATTTAAACTGATAGGGATAAATAAATTATGATTACGTAGTTAGTGTTACATTAATTACATATGAATTGGGCTGCAAGGCCCAATAAGAAGATGTATGATATTCAGACCAAAAAGGTTAACACGTTGATCAGGCCTGATGGACTAGATCAGGCCTGATGGAATAAATAAGGCCCAAAACCCTGATTATTAATTAATTTCATAATTAATTAATAAGGGAGAAAAACAGCTATTAGGATTTTCCTAGTGGGGATATAAATCCTTGTAGATTGGCCTCCAAGGAACCTCATAGGATAAGGAATCAGCTTCCTACTTCCTAGGACTCCCCAGTCCATTCTAACTCAGAGACTTGACCACCAAGTCTCCTATACCAAGTCCAATTCAAGGACTTCCAGCATCTATATAAGGGGCCTCACCCCACAGATCAGAACTACGTTTTTTTACTTGATCCTTGGCAATCAGCAAGGTACGTAGGCATCTTGTTAAGGCAGATTGAGTCACGAAACACAAGAGCAGTCAAATCGAGCCTCGAAGCTCAAGTTCCTTAGTAATAAATACATAAATTATACATCTTAGTTTTTGATCCATAACAAAAACCAAATTAGTATTTATTCGAAATTTTTCCAATAATAATAAAATAATATCACATCTCAAAGTGTAGTTGGGTAAAATATAAATAATATCCGAATATTGAGTATTAATTACTAATATTCTCACTTTTAGATTTTCGGAGATATACACATTGACAATAAATTTATTTAATAGAGAATGTATATGTAACATTATTTTAGAGATAATATTCCCTACAGTTCCTAATAATTAAAAGCGTCTTCGACTAATCAACGCATATACTTGTGATTGGTATGAAAATAAAATAATAGTAAAATTTTCAATTCACGTACTAACTTTTTTATATGCGATAAGGATAATTATTTACCTAAAATTTTTGCGGGCGTTACAATCTTCCCCCTAAAGGATTCCGTCCTCAGAATCAGCGCAGTTTGAGAACAGTGAGGGGAAATTCTTTCGCATCTCATCTTCGGGCTCCCAAGTAGCTTCTTCTAGTGAGTGGTTTCTCCAGATTACCTTAACCAAATTAATTTCCTTAATTCTCAGCTTCTGGACCTTCCTATCCGCAATTCGAACAAGTTGCTCTTCGTATATCAAATCTGGTTGGACTTCTATTGGCTCGTAGGAAAGTATGTGATGGTTGTCAGGACGGTAAGCCTTTAGAACTGATATACTGGAGATCTGGTGGTAATGTTAATTGATAAGATACAACGCCTACTTTCTTTAAAATCTCAAATGGACCAATGTACCTAGGGCTTAATTTTCCTTTCTTTCCAAATCTCATGATTCCTTTCCAGGGTGATACCTTTAGCAACACTTTATCCCCAACCTCAAACTCTTTATGTTTCATCCCAAATCAGCGTATTTCCTTTGTCGATCCTGGGCGGCTATTAACCTTTTCTTAATGATTTTAAAGTATTGTGTCGTCTGTTGAATTAATTCAGGTCCATAAATTTTTCTTTCTCCTACTTCTTCCCAACATACTGGTGATCTGCATTTCTTACCATAAAGCGCTTCAAATGGAGCCATTCCTATGCTTGAGTTAAAACTATTGTTGTAAGAAAATTCTACCAACACCAAATGATCATCCCAATTCCTTTTGAAATCCAAGACACAAGCCCTTAACATATTTTTAATTGTTTGTATAGTCCTTTCACTTTTTCCGTCTGTTTGGGGATGATATGCCGTACTCATATTCGATCTCGTTCTTAAGCATTCCTGAAAACTTTTCCAAAATCTTGACGTAAACCTTACATCTCTATCTGAGACCATTGAAACTGGTACTCCATGTCTAATTATGACATCCTTCAAATATAGATTGACTAATCTTTCTATAGTGTACCTTCCATTAATTGGAAGAAAATATGCAGATTTGGTAAGTCGGTCAACTACAACCCAAATGGTGTCATGGTTGGTCTTAGATCTTGGCAATCCGACAATGAAATCCATGGTGATAGGTTCCCATTTCCATTCGGAAATCTCTAAAGGTTGTAACAAGCCACTGGGTCTCTGATATTCAGCTTTTATCTTCAGACACGTTAAACACTTACCTACCCATTCAACAATCTCTCTTTACATGTTGGGCAACCAGAAATTCTTCTTTATGTCTTTGTACATCTTTATGCTTCTAGGGTGGATAAAGTATCTCAAATTATGGGCTTCGTTCATAATCTCTTCCTTTAATTCTAGCACATTGGGAATCCAAATTCTTGAATCAAATTTCCTAATTCCCTGGTTATCTTTTGAACTTAAAACTTCTTCTCCTATTAATTCGGCCTTATTAGTTTCCATCACCACTTCTTGAAAATGTCAAATATTTTCTATTAATTGCGGTTGTACTCATATTTCATAATTTCTTTCATTCGCTTGAACTGGAATCTTTATCTCTATCTCCATTTTCTCAATTTCTCGTATCAATTTCTTGGATGTCACCAGCATCTTCAACCTTTCCTTTCTACTTAAAGCATCTACAACCACATTCGCCTTTCCAGGATGGTAATTAACGGTACAGTCATAATCCTTGATCAATTATAATCATCTCTTTTGTTTCATGTTCAATTCTTTCTGGGTAAAGATGTATTTCAGGCTTTTATGATTTGTATAAATTTCGCATTTTTCTCCATATAAGTAGTGTCTCCAGATTTTAAGCGCAAAAACTATTGCCGCCAGCTCCAGATCATGAGTAGGATATCTTATTTCGTATTCCTTCAATTGTCTTGAAGCGTAAGAAATGACCATCCCGTTTTGCATTAATACGCAACCTAGTCCTTTGAGAGACACATCACTATAAATCACAAAATCTCCTGAGTTGTCTGGTAAGGTTAGTACTGGGGCAGAGGTCAGTCTTTTTTAACTCCTGGAAACCTTCCTCACATTTTAGAGTCCATTCGAATTTCTCATTTTTTCGTGTGAGTTGGGTCAATGATGTGGCTATCTTTGAGGAGTCCCGTACAAATCTGCGATAATAACCAGCTAATCCAAGGAAACTTATAACCTCGGTGGGCATCTTTGGTCGCTCCCAATTTGCTACAGCCTCAATCTTAGTAGGGTCCACTGAAATTCCTTCACCACTGACAATATGTTCTATGAATTGCACCTTATCTAGCCAAAATTCACATTTTAAAATTTTGGCATACAATTTTTCTTTTCTCAGAATTTCCAAAGCCAATCTAAGGTGATCTACGTTTTCTTCGCGAGACTTAGAGTAAATCAGGATGTCATCAATAAATACTATCACGAACTTATCTAGATGTTTCTTGAATACTCGGTTCATCAAGTCCATAAAAACAACAAGGGCATTCGTCAATCCAAATGGCATCACTAGAAACTCATTATGTCCATATCTCGTCCTAAACGCTGTTTTTGGTACGTCTTCTAGTTTGATCTTTAACTAGTGATAGCGAGATCTCAAATCAATCTTGGAAAATCAAGTGGCTCCTTTTAGTTGGTCAAACAAATCATCAATTCTTGGCAAGGGTATTTGTTCTTGATGGTTAGTTTATTTAACTCTCGGTAATCAATGCATAGCCTCATCGATCCATCTTTCTTTTTCACGAATAAGACTGGAGTTTCCCACAGAGATACGCTAGGTCGAATCACTCTTTTATCTAATAATTCCTGAAGTTGAGTATCCAACTCTTTCATTTCTACAGGGGACATTCCGTATGGATATTTAGAAATGGGTGTCGTTCTTGGAGGTAGATCGATTATGAACTCGATTTCTCTATCAGGAATAATCCGGGTAGATCCTCAGGGAAAACATCCTTAAATTTACTCAAAACTGGAATTTCTTCCAATTTAGGAGTAGACTTTTCTGTATCTATAACATGAGCGAGATATGCTTGACATCCTTGGTGTAGCATTCTTTTAGCTTGCAACATGGTGAGAAACTTACGAGTTTGTTTTTGACCACGAAGAATTACTCTCTTGGTATCGGGATCTTTCAAACTAACTCTCTTCAATCTACAATTAATCTGAGCATCGTATCGAGTCAACCAATCCATTCCTAGTATCACATCAAATTCTCCCAACTTAAGAGGAATAAGGTCTGTAACAAAAGGTTTTCCTTGAATCTCTATCGTACAATTAGGACATACTTGACTAACATATATAACTTCTTGGTTTAAAATTTCTACCATCATATTCTCATCTAATAACATTAATTTTAATCCCACCTTATTCGCAAAATTCTCAGATATAAAAGTTCTAGTAGCGCCAGAGTCAATTAATACACAAGCATCTGCAGAATTCACTAAAAGCGTACATGCAATTACGTCATTATCAGCGATAACATCCTTAAGAGTCATGTTAAAAGTTCGTGCAGTAGGTTTTTTGTTGGTGTTGTTTGCACTGCTTGAGTTGTGGTTGCCTTGAGTCGGGGGTGCCATAAGTCTGGGTACTTCACTTTCCTTTCTGGCTTGGCAACATTCACGAGCGTAGTGTCCTTTCCTCCCACAGTTATAACAAGTGATGGCCTTCTTCTTGCAGCTATTAGCATAATGCCCTTTCTTTCCACATACATAGCACGTAACATTCTTCTTGCGATATTGTCCATTATGCTTTCGTCCATAAGTTTTAAAATCAGGTAGTGGAGGTCTTCCTTGAAGTAGATTTGTTATTTGAGGGGTCCTAGATCTAGTCTCGTTTCCTCGAATATCTTGGCGCCCAAACCTTGGTTTATCAATCCTTCAATCCTCTCTTTTCACAAATGGTTTCTTATTTCAATCAAATTTTCTTCTAGAATTCCCAACATTATTTGAAAACTTTCTCTTGATACCTCCCTTGTCCATGGGATACAGATCATTCCCGCTCTCTACAATTGAAGCTTTATACACCAGAGTCGCATACCTAGAGATCTCAAGTACTGCCACTCGATTCTGAATCCATGGTCGTAAACCTAGTTGAAAATGCCTAGCTCTCTTTTCTTCAGCGTCAAAATGTCTGAAAACTTATTTTCGTATTCAATAACAGTCATGTTTCCTTGCTTTAGTTCTAAAAACTTCAATTCCATTTGTTGTTCTAAATGCTTTGGAAAATACTTTTCGAGGAATAAAGTCGTAAATCTTTCCCACAGAATTACCTGGGTTTCTTCAATGGCTCTCTTAGCTTCCCACCAATAATTAGCTTCACCTTTTAACATAAAAGCAACAAAGATGGTTTTCTTGTCCTCTTCCACTCCCACAATTTAAAAGGTCTTCTAAATTTCTCTGGGCCAAATCCTAGATTCTATGGGGTCAGTTGTCCCTTTGAACTTAGGGGGGTTCAAGGATTTGAAGGATTTAAAAGTTGCAGAAGACTGAGCTAGTTCTGCTCGTAGCCTTCTAGGATCATATGGATTTTGAGTTTGTTGTTACAGAAATGCAAGTACAAGAGCAGTAGGGTCATTATTGATTGGAGGTGGATTCTGATTTTGATTTTTCCCTTGATCTAGATTTTGACCTTGTTCCTCATCTAGTTGAGGCTGAGTGTTTCCACTCTCTTCCATCTCAGGGGTCAATCTTGGGTTCCTTGGGGGGTCTTCCCCTTCTTTTCCTAGGTGGCATCTTTTCACTATTAAGAAGAAAACATTAAGTTTAATCAAGTTGAACCAACAGGTTTTAACAGCAGTTATGGAAATCAAATACTGTTGCAATGTATATACCAATCAAATCTCAATGAATCTTATTAAACTTATTAGATGTAATATATAATAGACGATGTCAAAGATTACTGGAACTAACAATGTCATTAGCATCTCTGATCATAGTATGAAGCAAATCAAATGGACATCTGATCTGAGTAAAAGATTAAAGAACAGTTATTTTCAGTAATCAGTTAAGCTTGGGGTCAACCCTAAGTAAGTTAGATTGTTATCTAAAATTTTATTTTGTACTTGTAACACTTAAAGTTTGTAAAAATGCAAAGGAGCAGACTGGAGTCTTTTTCCTAAAACAATATCAAGCCTAAGGATTCTATCTGGAAGAAGATCAAGAAAATCATGCCTCAGAAGAATTTTGAAGAAGCTTGGAGTTGAATAAATTTGTCTGGAGAAAAATATTCTAAGTCAAGATCTCTACAAGTCACAGATTTAATGTAATAGAGAAGTCATTCGAGAACTCCAGAGAGTACCGACGAATGAGGAACATCCATCGGGATAGTATTTTGGCTAGCCGACGGATGAGCAATATCTACTCGATAGATGAGCAATATCTACTCGATGGATGAGCAATATCTACTCGACGGATGAGCAATATCTACTTGATGGATGAGCAATCACTACTCGACGGATGAACAATATCCACCGGGAGTAGAGAAGTCAGGATAGCTACTCGAGAACTCAAGAAGATATTGAAAAGCCAATTTGAAGAACTGAAGATTGGAGATATCGACAAGTCATTCCTTCACTAGAGAACTCAGAGTTGTCGACACGCCTACATTTATTCGAGAACTTTGAGATATCTACAAGACAAAGTGAAGATGTGAAGACTAGAGATCTCGACAAGCTGAAGACCTCTACAAGCCAAACTCAATATGGAGTGCTAGAGATCTCGATAAGCCTATGTACTTATCGAGATGTCAAGTGTTCTATTAATTCAAACTGGAGATCTCGAGGTACAGTCTCAAAGTACAGAATTGCAGATCAGTTCAATATCCAAGATAAATAATCAACAAACAATCCAACAGTTGGATTGAAAAGTCTACAAAAAGCAACTTGAAGAGTGTACAAGATCAATGGCAAAGATTAACTGACAGAGGAAGATTAAAGTAAACATGGGATGCTAAAGATATGCTAAGCCAGAAATGGAAGATTTGCTTTTCTATAATTAGAAATGACAAGTGACGGTTTAGAAAAGCTAATAGCATGTTTATTATCCACTGTGTAAACCACCAGTTAACTGAGTTATAAAGTTAACACTGGTCCTCTAGTTAGAAGTAACAATTTAGATCAAATCTCTTGTATCACTCTCAAAAAGAAGCTGAGCTCTTTAACATCAAAGAGCTTAGAATTTTTTTAGCAAAACAGTCTTAATTTTTAATATAAAAATTAAGTGAATTTTGAAGATTTGTGTTCCTTATTTTCTGCAAGTTTAGATTCTGCATGAATACTTTTCTATATAAAATTTAATTTACTTTGTTCAACCATTAACTTTCAAGAAAAGCCTAAAATCAGAAAAACACATTCACCCCCCTCCGTGTGTGATTCATTACCTAACAAGTGGTATCAGAGCAAAATCTGAAAGTAAACAGATTCAAGATATTGGAAGAATGAATACATAGAAAATCAGTAGCATCAAAATTCCTACCTTTGACAAAGCTAACTACACTCTTTGGAAAAAAATGATGTTGTTTATCAGGATGGCCAATCCACTCCACATTCAGATCCTAAAAAATAGACCCTTCATTCCTATGGTAAGAATTGAGGAATCTACAGATGGAGACATGGTCATACCAGATCATTATGCTCCTAAAGATCCAGCCGAGTATTCTAACCCTGAAAAGAAGAAAGTCTCCCTGGATAGCAGCTTGTAATTGATATTGATTGAGTCACTTGACAATGTGATGTAAAAAAAATTGTTGACCGTGACACTGCCAAGAAAATATGGGAGAAGATTGAAATACTCTGTGAAGGAACTGAGGAGGTGAGATCTAATCAAAGAAGGATATTGATTTCACAGTATGAGGGTTTCATGGCTAAGCCTAAGGAAAGCAAAACTGATGTGTTTGAAAGATTCAATAAGATGATAAATGACTTGTAGCTTCATGACAAATACTATGAAGCTGAAGAGGTGAATCTAAAGTTCTTGCTTACTCTCCCTGACCATTTGGAACAGAAAATCTCAGCAATCGGGGAAGGGAGAGACTTGAGCAGAATAACTCTGGAAGTTCTATATGGAATTCTCAAAATATATGAACCAGAGATGATTCAAAGGCAATCGTTGAAGTCTGGTCAAGGACATGTTGTGGATGGCTCAAGTGCTTTAATTATAAATGAAAGCCAATCATTTAATGATGAACCAAGATCTCATATTCCAGTTGCCTCAACAAGTGAGCAAAGAACAAATGATTCACAGGAGCAAGTCATACTAGAGTTGGAAAAAGGATGAGTTCTATACTCTTGAAGAACTGGATGAGCTAGATCAGTCAATGGCCTATCTGGCTAGAAAATTCTCTAACATTAGAGTAAGGAAGCCAAGATACTTCAAAAGTAAAGGACAGTCCTTTAACAAAGATAGCAGCTGGAAGGAAAAAGTGAAGTAGAATTCTGATAGTATGACTGGCTACAAAACTGGATATGTTGACAGATCTAATATAAGGTGCTTCAGTTATGATGAACTAGGCCACTTTGCTACAGAATGCAGGAAACCCAAGAAGGCAAAGAAAGATAAAGCTTATCTTGAACTTGAAGCAAAGTATGAAGCTCTTCTAAAAAAACAACAAAGCAAAGCTTATATTGCAGAAGGTAAAGGTTGGGATAATTCTGAAAATGATGAAGATGAAGATCTAGGAAGCTATGCACTCATGGCCTTGGAGCAAGGAGAGTCATCTTCATCTAAATCACAGGTACCAACTCTTACCTCCACTGATTTAAATGTGAATCAATATAAGGAAACTGTTGAAAAGATGAGCACAGAAATGTTTCACATTCATACAAGCATGGTTGCTGCTAATGAAGAAGTTAGCAGACTAAAAAAGTTAAATGAGAAGCTTGAAAGAGAAAAACAAGAAACTGAATTGTTGATAGTGGAGCTTGAAGCCTTAAAACAAGAAGATGGTTATCTGAAAAACAAGCTCAAGTGTGCTAAGAGAAAAACTGGAGAAAAGTGAAGTAAAGTTGAAGTCTTTCAAGAATGCATCTGAATTGGTTGGTCAGTACCATGAGAAAAATAAACTATGTGCAAATATTGCTATTGGTCTTGATTATGATACCTTAAACAACAAAAAGAAAAACATTGGTGATAAAGGAAAAGCAACAAAGAGTGAAAATGTTCCAGCAATGCTGAAAAATGTTGGGTCACCTATGTTTAAGACTTGTGACGTAAACTTCAGCGAAGAAGAATTGATTATCAGGCAAGAAATTGCAGATGAGGATGATAAAAAGAGGAATACCAATTCAATTTAATCTTCCAAGACTGAAGAGAATCTTATGGACAATCAAAGTACCAAGACTCCTGTCAAAGAAACCAAGATTGAAGATGCAAGAAAGAAGAAGAAAAATAGAAATGGAAGAATGAGGATAAACAAAAGCGATAATCTGACCTATGTTGCAGATGCTCTTGGAAAGAAGTGTGAAAAATGTGGCTCTGCAAATCATCTAACTCATCTTTGTAAAAAGGGTGTTAATAAGATAACTGAAGGAGCCTGCAAATACAATGAAGCAGATTTAAATGATCCTTACTCATTCTGTGATAAGTTTGACTACATCCCTTATAACTTGAAAGTAATGAAGAGTTGCCACAACCTGAGAGTAGACCTTAAAGAATCAAAAATTGAGTCTACATAAGAAAGGGATAGTGAACAACAATCATTGAATTCTATTTTATCTGAAATAAATCACTCTACTTCTGCTAAATCAATTAACAAGAAGAAAGTACGCAACACTGCTTGGGTCACTAAACACACCTGAATCTCATTGTGTGCAAGGCAAAGTGAAGAAAGCCATATGGATCATTAACAGTGGATGTTTCAGACATATGACAGGTGATGTAACGTCTGAGAAATATTATGTAATTATTTTTATCAATAAATAATTATTATGTGATTATTATGTGAATTCTGGTGAATTATTTGATGATTAGTATTAATATTTGTGGTGTGGATATCTGATAAAATTAGGAAGTTTTAAATTCTAATTATCCAGAATTAAATATAGATAATTTTGGTATTTTTTTCTGGTAATTTTTGGATTATTGTACGATTTATTAGAATTTATAGAATTAATAATGATTATTTTTACGTAATTATAAAATTACTTTTTAGAATCAGAAATCGTCCCACTTCAACTGTTTTTGCGTTTTTACAACCCGAAACTCTTCCGAAAACTCCTTCCTAACCTAATCTGATAATTCTGAACACTTTTTAAATTTTGACTTTCTCGATCCGGGGTACGGTTTGCCCTGTACGAGTCTCGGCGTAAAATTTTCGATACGCTAATCATTTTATAGATCGATAAAACCCATATTCTCGAAAGGCGAGGTATTATTACGCTATTTTTGTATAAAATATTTTATAAGAGGCTTTGTTTTGATGGTTATCCAAATCTGGTATTAAAATTGTATCGTTATATAGTTACTTAGCAGCTAAGTAACCTATTTTCGGATCCGATATGTAAATGCAATCGTCAAATTATTAAATAAATAAATTTGAGATGATTCGGTCATCTGTGTGTTGTTTTATTAGTAATTATGCATAATTGTTCGGTGCAAGGATTAATTTTATAAATCATTATTAAGCTTTATGAATTCATTGTTGCTTTTAAAATGATTTTTATTGAATATTATTATCATAAATGCTAAAATTATCTCTAAAATTTATTTTTGTTGCTTTATAATTTTATTTATAATTTTCAGGAATTTATAAAATTTAGAAATCAATATTTTATTGATTAATTATTTTTAAATGATTTTCTGAATTGCACTTAATTGTAAAATCGGTATTTAATTCCAGAATGCTTCAAAAATAATGAAAATTTTATTTTATTAACTTTTAAATATTTTGAGAGTTTTAAAAATTATTCCAGCAATATTCTGGATTTTATTCACCCACATATTTATTCGTTAAATTGTTAAATGCGGGTCTAATGTGCAATTTGAAAATGTTTTAAAAATATTATTTTATTAATTTTCAACATTTGGAAATTTTAAGAAATATTTAGAATTATTATGAATTATTTTATATATATGTCCGATGAATTTTTGCACACGATGTGTAATGATACATTCGCGATTCAGGAACGAGAGGAAATAACAACGAAAATAAAGAAAGAAAGAAAGAAAATGAAATGATAAAAACACCACACAAATTCACACACGGGGTCAATCACCACCGCCTCTCTTCATCTCTCTCGCTTAATCTCTCTCTCGACCTCTCCCCGATCTCTCTCTCGATTTTTTTTCTTTCTCTCTCTCGATTTCTCCTCTCCTCTCATCTCTGTTCTCTTCCTCGGCTTTCCTTACCCTTCGCTTTCTGGTGAGCCGCCGTTGTTCTATTTTTTTCCGGCGAAATCGCCGCCTATCTTCCTCTTGTTTATTTTCTGGTTGTTTCTTGTTTATATATATATGCACTTGTTGTACGTATATGTTCTCGTGTGTATATGTGTTTTAATTTCTCTGTTACCTCGTTGCCACCTCTCGGATTTTCGAGAGGTGTGGCGGCGATTGGTGGCGGTGCGTAGGCGCGTGTATTTGGTTTGTGTTCGGCTGTGTATACATACATCTCCAGTTTGATGTTTGTGTGCATTGCCTATGTCCCTGGTTCTGGTTATTTTCCGGCCTATTGTCTTTTGGCCCTGTGTTGTTCAGGTTGCGTAATATTGATTGGGTTCTGTGATTTTGCACGAAAGAATTGACTGAGTTTCTTTGTGAAATAAAATAATATTTGGTGCAGAAAATAATAAGATTTCATCGATGAACTTCGCGAAGGACATTCGATATAATCGAAACCCGCGAATTTTATCGCCGTCGGCGATGAGCTTTGGCGAGCCGGATGGTGGACCGTGATGATTTTAATATGAGTCCTAAATTATAAATAAATTAAATTAATTTGTGAAAATTAATTTTGAAATGAAAATTGTGAATACAAATATAAAATGCGAATAAAATAATGAATTATTGAAATTACATTGGTGTTTGGGAATTGTGAATCGCAGTTGTGGATTGTTGATGTTATGTGATTGACGTCGAACTGATTCGACGGGTAGGCCGAATAAACAAAGGAAACGCTGCCCGATTTTCGGGAAATTAATTCCGAAAATACAGGAACATACCTTATAATTATCAGAGACGTCGAACAAGGATATGTAATTGAATTTTATGAAACCTAATTGCATGTTGAGACATGACATTTTATAAACGATCAATTACCATACTATTTTCAAAATGACAAGTATACGTATTTTCCGAAAATAAATACCGAACTTAGTTTTGAAGGTGCAAACCATAATTGCTATGTGTATTTCAATAATACCTATAAATACGAGACGGGATATGAAACCGTATGGGTAGAAGTGATAGCAATTTGATGTTAAGCTTAAGCGATTATCTGAGTTAGAGTATTTCGACCCTGTAGGTCCTAGACGGAAAAACCCGAGTATCGACATCGGACTAGGAATGATCTAGTGATTAGACGTCGAGATCAACGAAGTTCCAATCGAAGGGTCTGAGTGTTGGGATCGTATCCAAAAATGGGATAGTAGTTTGACGATAAAGCCGAACATTCAAGTCGAACCAAAGTCAACTAGTACTAGCGATTAAAGCTTATTGAGGCAAGTATTCCTGAACTTTCTTTTAAAATACTGCAATTATTTCTTCATTCCTATTCTAAGTTCAGAATAGTTAAATGTTTTATATTTCGCTGCAATCACTCTTATTATGCCAGTTCTTTTTCATTCTTGTTCCTATATTATCGATTTCTCTCTTGAGCAAATACCCATTCTTTCGGGTTATTTACGAACCCTGAATTGGGATGTTTTGAAATCAAAATGATTTGACATCAAAACAATCTACGGGCTGGATGTTTACTGTAAAGGCCAGTGATGAGCTGGATCCTATGGGCCGGGATGGACCGGACCCTTGGGCGATAGTGCCTAGGTGCCTGAATGGATCTATACGGTTGGGTATAGATCTACACTATATCCTGACTGATCAGCAGTATATAAGTGTGAACTAGTATCCAGTCTAATTTATTGTTGATCGCCATTAACGACATTCTCTCTCGAAAAGTTTTATGATTCCAAAACCAGACAAAACCCTGATTTAGGAGATGAATCTGGGAATCGCTTGTCACTTTTGGATTTATAATGAAAGGCTGGCAACAGCCAGTATTTATTCACTCAACTCCTTCAAATAAATAGAATTGTTTAAAATTGTTTAAAGATTTTGTCCGGAAATTTTCCTTTGTTATTAATATTTGAAACCCAAATTATATACTTGTTGGGCATTTTTGGCTCACTCTTGCTTTGTAACTCTTATTTCTTCCAGAAGCAGATAATGATAAAACTAAATAGCTTTGGTAGACAGCAGAAGTTAGAGAGATCTCCGCTGTGAGAGGAAGAAGATGTTAGAAAAATGAGACAAGAGCATTAGCATAAAGGCATTTACACTGGTATGGTAGTTGTTGTGAATTGTAGAAGGTTAGATTCTTGTTTCATACCATAACCTGTAAATGATCCGGATTCAAGGGGTTAATTGAATATTATTTTATTTTATGTAAAGATTGTTTCGTGACACCAAATCTTGACCCCAGATTTGGGTTGTTACAAGTTGGCATCAGATCTACAGGTTATTAGTCACTGAAATGAGAATATGTGAGAGTAAAATAGGAGTAATAGGTCATGTGAGATAGGAAAGACCTAGGCATACTCATGTTAAGTTGAGTTGAGTGCGAATTAGGGTTAACATATCCGATATGGAGTTGGTAAGATAGGATTGTTGAGAAAGTGTAAGGTGAATATCGCAATGCTATAGGTATATTGAGTTCTCAGATCTTATAGTAATGAGGAATCGACAGATCAGTGGAGATTGGGTATGTTACCCTACTTTCATGTGGTTTTAAGGAAAATGCGATTGATGTCTGTGAGAACTTCGTGTAAAGGAAGCTAGGTGAATTTTGGTATGATTTAACTTAGAATTAGGTAGTAGGACGAGCTCCACGCCGGAGGCAACGAGTTGATGGAAGCTGATGAAGAGCCAAAGTTGCAAGCTGCAAAGGCACCACCATTGCAAGATAGTTCTTATCACGTATTGGCAGCTGCGCAAGGAATGATATTTACCTTACTAGACATAGGTAAGACTAGCAAGAAGGTGCGACCCTATCTATAGACAGAACATCGAATCGCCTGCGTGGTTATAAGCATAACGTCAAGGACGATGACAAGAATGTCAAAGATAGTACCAGATGTCAGCATTGCGGTAGAATTGCAAATAAAATGATATACAGCGGTAAACAAAGTTTCACTGATTAATAAGTGCGAGCAGAATCCAAGGAAAAGTAGAAGATGTACCAAAATGGAGAGACCCTTTTATGGGCATTCTTTTAATTAGATATCTCATGAGCAAATCATAAGAATAACAAGTAACTTATATAGTAAGGACAACCAAATATTTGATTTTCAAAATTTTAAAATGAGAATTCAAAAAATATTATCTTAATCAACTTTTAGAAGATCTTTGCATAAAATGAGTTTCACAATTTGGTTGTCGAATTACTACTTAAGTTCTTGTTATTATAGACAGAAAATGACCTAAAAGGATGATGGATCTCGATTCAGTGCTGTTAGTTCGAAGTACCAAGTAGACCCACTAGTAAGAAGAAAGTTTAAAGTTTTCCGTGAAGGACGAACGTAAATTTTGTTTAATAATATCAATAATTGGATCAACATGTTAAACCATTATTTACCTAATTCATGAAATTATTAAAATTTAACAAGATTCGTGATTCGAATGGACAACGGGTGATTGGAGGAAATGGAAGAATCTTCCAGATGATTAGGGAATAATAATATTCCTATTGACGAAGTCGAGACGTTTGGGATCGATTGTTATTCTACGCGACATGGATGAAATTGGAAGTAATAATTATAAATTTCGTAAGGACACGTTTATGGTCGAATCATTAAAATATTTGATGTAAAGGCATTTCCAGACAATATTTTGAAGCAATGATGTGACTTGAATCGTGAACCTGTATTCGAACGATCCTGAAGGCATATGTAGGTGAAGCGTGGAAGGTGATCAACACTGATATTCTTCCTTCTAATACGATAGCATATATTTTTCTTAATTCTTGAATACATATGAGCTTCTTCTATTGATAAATCATATGAGGCGAAAATGAAAGAAAATTTATTGTATTCCTTCTGAACTATTTCTCTTCTCAAAATATTGCTTCCTGATTGAGACAAACAGTGTTGTGATGTGACGCTTTGTCGAAATGACGAAGAGTCTGGTGGGACACCACCAAATCATGTGCTGTATGCCATATAGTATGAAAGACTGGCCATCTTGAGTATGAATATTATAACGACTCGTAGATTTTTGTAATATTTAAATATGTAATTATTGTGTAAATAATTAAATAAAGAATTTTGTATTAATAATGGTCCCCATGTCTAACTTATTATTATTTATATGTGATTGTTGGATTGCATGGTGTATTTTTATGATTAACTGCCGCACCATTTTATTTTTATTTCACTTTTAAAAAGTGATTTTATGACAATCCTATTTTCAAAAATTATTTGGGTTGTCTCTAAAATTGTTTTTATGATTCTATAATTTTAATGACTATTTTTGAGATTTTATAAAAGTTACAACTCAATATTCTGTTAATTATTTATTTTTAAATGATTTTCTGATTTCATTTAATTGTAAAATCCATATTTAATTTTGGAATTCTTTAAAAAATTATGAAACTCATATTTTATTATGTTTATAATATTCTGAGAATTTTAATTTTTTTATGGTAATTTTCAGGATTAGTTTCAACCGCGCGTTGTTTCGTTAATTCGTTAAATTCGGGTATTTTGCGCGTTTGAAAATTTCATATTAAATTGTAAAGACTTTATTTTATTAACTTCCAAACATTTTGAGAATTTTGGTATGAAGTTTGTAATTTTTCGATGTATTTTAGCGCGCAGCCGATACGTTATTATAACAGAAAACGATATAAAAGCAGGCTAACAAATAAGCCGGGACACGTATTTAATTATGGCAACTGCAATACACGTGTCCAAGCCTTATTTTTTCTCCTCCTATATTATTCCCCTCCCCCGACGAGTCTGTACTTTGTCTCTCTCTCGATTAAATCTCTCTCTCAATCAAATCTCTCGGTTCTCTTCATCCTTTCGATTTCTTCTCGCTTTGTTCCTGGTAATTGCTTTGCCGCCTGTTTCTCCTATTTTGCTGCCGTTTTCCTTTCTTGTTTCGCCGCCGTTGCCTCCGGTTTCCGGAGTGGTGGCGGTGGTGTGGTTGTGTTCGGTATATATATATGTATATGTATATATATATGTGTATATGTGTGTGCCTGTGTGTGTGTGTTTGTGTGAGTTGTGATGTGTGTGGGTGTGTGTTGCGGCGACGGCCGCATGTGGCCGTGTGGCACCGTGTTTTGCTGCTGGTTCGCCGGTTGTTGGTTTGGGCTGGTTCTGGTTGCAGTTGGGCCTGTAATTGGGCCTAGCTGTTGGATTTTTGTGTTGGGCTTTTGTTGGGCCCGTGTGTGCAGTTGGTCTGGACTGTTATAATTTTTAATTTTAATTTCCTTTTTGTTGTAGGAAATTCTTGATTAAAAATCATGATATTAAATTATAAATTAAGCGAGCGATAAATTTTAATCGGTGAAATTTATTCGGACACCCGTATATTTTCGGGCACCAATAAGTTCTGCCGCCGTGTGCGATGAATTCTTTTACGAGCGCACGGTAAACGGTGATGACCCTGTTCTGAGTCCTAAAAATTTTAATAAATAAAACAACTTGTATAAATTATTTTCGGGACTATAAATTTATTTATGTGGCAGTTCGAATTGATTTGTTAGGAATTGACGTCGATTGATGTTTCGACGGGTAGGTCTATAAACAGAGGAGTCGCTGTCCAAATTTTTCTAAAAATTACCTTTAATTACGAATCGAGTGTATATATCTCGTTTAACACAAATTGAACCCTGGTTGCTATGTGCACTATTATTGCGTGTATATTATTATTATTTGAATGCATACGAGTCGGGAACTGTACTGTTGGGTAATTAGTTTAGTGAGAAAAAGTCAAGCATAATCGGTCATTTAACCTAGGTTATTTCGATTTCATAGGTTCGATTTCAAATTGTGGTGGGATAGACTGATCAGTTGTCCCTAGAATTTATCCTCTTTTATATCTGACTTTGGTTTAATGGTTCCTGTAACGGAACAAATGGTTTATGGTCCCCGTAACGGGACAAATGATTTATGGGTCCAGTAATGGACAATGGTTTTTGGAAAGGAAATAGCATGCTAAAATTGGACTCTGGTATTTTGACACAGCATACTACAGATGATATTATTTTGCAGAGCATGCTAGTTTTGATATCCAGTTTATACCTGTTTTACGGATTTTTCGTAAACTAGTTTTGATATTTGTTCATATACTGTTTTTTTATATATATCCTGTTTTACTGGTTATTATATAGAGGTACTGTTGAGCAATGGATTGCTCACCCTTGCAGCTTGTTTTGTACTTATTTATTGCAGATGTCTTGAAGAACAGGTCTGCGTAGAGTGCCAGCCCCCTCCGGTCCCGACTCATCTAAGGTAGTTTGTATCAGACCCTGATGTCTGATGAGTTTCTATAATAAGTTAGGATGTCGGATCTTGAATAAGTTAGTGTTGTTTTGTAACCTAAATAATACTTAAACCTGCATCGGCTCTTGGTTTGGGGTTGTGTGTTATAATAAAGTTTATTTAGTAGTTTATGTTGTAGTTTATTATATTTTGGTGACGTTAGCCCCTGACCCCGGGGTTGAGGCCGTCACAGTTGGTATCAGAGCCACAGGTTTAAGTCCCTAATTTAGGTAAATGATTGAGTCAGAAAGGTGTAGGAAGTGTGTCTTAATGTGTGAGTCAACAACTCATTTAGAGGAGCAACCCTAAGAGTCAGTCGAGGGTTCCAACGGCGTTACCCTAGCATCTATTAATACTTTAATAGGCTTGCCTTAACCTTGTTGTATCTTCCTTATATATTGATATGAATGATAGTGGCCTATAGTGATCTCTAGTTCTCTTTCTTGGGGGAATCAGTCAGATTCAGATGATTCAGACTCTGAGCGGACTTTGGATGTCTTAGCTGAGGTGACTCTCATGCATCCTCCACCCGTTCCTCCAGTGGCACCAGGAGGTGTGTTCAGGACCTAGTGCCCGTCATCGCTGGGTACGAAGGTCAGTGTCGGCTGTTAGGGATTTCCCTCCAGGATGTGGTCCCGGTTCCTCCACCTCGAGACCGCCTGTTCCTCCAACTCTTCTTTCAGGTGCATCCTCCCCGATCCCTTACCATGTTCACCGAGCGGTGAACCAGTGTTTGATCAGAGAGTAGAGCCCAGGGTTAGCAGTACAGCTTGACCAGATTCCGGTCGGGCCTTTTCAGGGCATCCCTGCCCCTTCACCAGATGTGCAGGAGAGAGTGTGATCCTTGATGTATCTCATTCTAGCTATTTCAATCCAATTATAAACTAATACATCTTAAAAAACAATTCAGATCAAATGAATAAATCACAATGTAATAGGATATAGGAGATAAGCATAAACAAAGGTCTTAAGTGCTGGAAAACATATATCTCATTAAAACTATTAATCATGTTCAACAAATATTTAAACACATATTTAAGATCATATAAAGTAACATGCACAAGTTAAACATCAATCCTAGTTACCAGATTAATAATCTAGTGAACTAGTTCAGCATTATCTAATTAATGCTATCATGCTTGTGCGAGTGTTAAGCATTTAAACACTAAGATCTTAATCATGTATTGAATATTGAAAACAAAATATTGCAGTGGTTCAAGAATTTGAAACCTGAGATATGTGAGTTGGACCATCTTCAGAGATTGCTATGAAAACAAGATATTCATTATTCTCGTCATCTGATCCATCTTAACTCTTTCCCGTGCACTATAAGTTTTGACTGGCTGCTTCCCTAAGAAAACGTTCCACCTTTGTCTCAACTCTTCAAATGAATCCCTACTCATCCCTGTTTGTCAAGCTTTTTGTTCTGTTGTAGCAAAACCCCTGACAGTTACTTGTTAAATATATCTTGTCATAACTGTAGCTATCAAATCTTGTATCTGTCCCAATCTAAGTCTTGTAATTACCTCTTGAACTGAATCTGTAAAAGACTCTGCTTCAGAATAGATAGGCTTGATCCTTGTACATAGCTTCTGTATTCTATCTGAATCCAATATGACCAAACTTCCCTGACATGTAAAACACTGCCCTAACGTCCAGTCCCTCAGGTACTTCTACCTGAGCTTCCTTTCATTCAGCTACCCGTAACTCTTACATTCTGTCCCGAGGTTCCAACTTTACCGCATGTAAATAAGATGTTTGATTATCCCCACTATTCTCTCTGACCTCTACAATTCCTACCTCTGTGATCTCATTGATTCCCTGATAAATGTAGCATTGGTACAAACCACTGTGTGACTGTATAATCTGGAATCATAGAGTTGTCTTAAAATATCCGAGAAAAATTATACCCATAGAAATTTCATTCATTTCCTGCATCTGAAAACCCAGTGGTATCCTGTGGAGTAAGCCTTTGAGGAAGATCCACAATTTTCATCTGTAGGTCTTGAAATCAGTTTCGTTGGAGTAAGAAAACCATTATCTACAATTTTCGTGTTCGGGAATTTTCCGTCTGAATAGCACATGGTCTTCGTTTTCTTCAAAAGATTAAAATCCACTTTAAAAGCCCGGAGGAATCCTGAGTCTACCAATCCTTTCAGTACCCTTAATTTAATATTTAAGAGAAATTTGAATTTCCAATATTTTTAATTTTCTTAGAAAATAAATTAATCAAAAATAAATATTTACGTAAAATCTAATTTTCAAGAATTTTAAATTTTCTTAAAAATTAAATAAAACATAAATTATTATCTAGAAAAAATTTAAATTTAAGAATTTTAAATTTTTATGAAAATATAAATATATCAGAAATAATTATTTTGGGGCTATAGATAAGTAGTAACTAGCGACTACAACTTCACCCTTGTATAAATAATTCTATGGAGACTAGAGTATGCACATGGGACATTTAGGTTCTTTCTCTGGCGACTCCAGTGTGCACCTGTACAAGCCTTTGTATATGTTCGAATAACCAAGAAACCAAGTCATCTGTGGCGACACCTGTATGGCGACTACTCTTATGTCCTTGTATCTGTTTTAGAAAATTATTTCTTAGCACAAGTAATAAGCTGCGATTCCTTTATGCGTGACTGTCACCTGCTGCCAAAATAAATCTGATTACCTGCGCATTCCATGCAAAGCCGAAGGCTGCCAACATAGTTAATTAAGCGCATGACAGATAAATTCCAGGCGCTTGCCTTCCCGCTCTGTTTCTGCGCGTGAGCTCAACGCGTGCGAAACTGTTTTCCACCAGGAGCTGCCAATCAATACATTTGTTTTACTTTGTTAATGTTCAATTGCAAATTTGAACCAAAGTAAATGTCACCTAATAACAAGAGATTGACAGTTATTTTGCAAGGAAAAGGAGCCAGTCTGGCAGCAAAAATAAATTGAATCAGGCAGCTAAAAACATGAACCACACACTAATTAAATTAAGAATTGTTATTTAATAAAACTTAATTAGTAAATTAATTAATTTAAATTTAAAAAATAAATTTATTTAAATTAAGTTTATAAAATAAAATTATTTAAATTAAATTTATAAAATAGATTTTCTAAATCAAATTTACAAAATAAATTTATGTAAATGAAAAATTAATAAAATAAATTAATTTAAGGATCCTAATTTGTGTATCAATCAGTCTGCTCTGATACCAATTGTTAGGTCCCTGAATTATCATAGAAGGGGGAGGGGGTTGAATAAGATAATCACTAAATTTAAAAATTATTTCGAATCTTTAGCGGGTATAGATTTTGTGCTCGGTTAGTGTTTTCGTGTTCTTGAGGTGAATAATGTTTGAGAATATAAAACGAGGAACATAAAATATCCGAGGAAGTATATATTCATATATAAATCCTCGAGGGGTGTTGCTACACTCCGATAAATAAATTAACCGGCTACAATCTAAGAACAACAAAGTTCCTAGCTTCTACAAAGATATACAAATTAAATCCTATACAATAATCTAGCTTTTGTTTGTCTAAGGATTTAATTACCGGGTAACGATTATAATGCCCCTAAGAATATACAAGAATTAAATCGGGCATTATAACGTTACTCCGGTGAGACGTTAAACGGATATTCAATATGCGCATAGCTTCTCTGTATTTTCTTTGCTGCTATTTTTCACCACTCCTGGGAGAGAAGATGAACATAAATAATTCCAATAGCTTGAATCACATCTGCTGCTGAGTGTAGTCTTTTTATTCAATTCAAATGTGTGGCTCAATTTTAACCACACAAATAAACTGAACGTACAATAAAATATGTGGCTGAGGATTCTGTGGCGACCGAGAGTATTTGTTCTGTGGCGATAACCTTCACTAGGGGAGAGTAATATTTGTACTTGCATTTTGATTTTGTCTATGGCGACCACGAGTAAACAGTATGTGGCGACCCCTACTTTCCAAGTACATATACATGTAAACTTTATTTCCTTAACTAACTAGCGACCACAACATGGTCTGGTTTCTTTAGTTTTTAATTTTATTTTCCTTTTCCTTTATTTTATTTTGGTTTTGTTTTTCTTTTCTTTTTGTTTTTGTTTTTACCTTCTTTTTTTTATTTTTCTTTTTTTTCTTATCTTTTTTTTGTTTTCGTTTTATTTCTTTTCGTTTTAAGTTTAAATTGTAACTAAATTAATTTATATAAATAACTTCAATATAAATTGTATAAATAAACTAATTTAGATTTATAAAATAAACTTATTTAAAGTTTATAAAATAAATCATTTTAAGTTTATTAAATAAATTATATTAAAGTCCATTAAATAAATTTATTTAAGTTAACAATTAAACTTTGAACTACGCCAAACCCCTGAGCTATTTAGCTGTATACCCCGCACACCACTTCTCGTACTTTAACTGATAAACATTTAATCCAAGTACGTTCCTAACTTAACAATCCTTCTATAAATAATACCCAGATTCCTTTCATGAGCTGTTGACGCCTAGTGCAACTGGTCTGGTTCACAGACGACTAACCCCGATTCAGGTCTTCGTATTATAGCCTTGATTACATTGTTAAACTTGCCTCAACTTTATTGCTTCGAACACTGACTATCAATAAACAACTGTACTTTTACTGGAATCTTTTCTAGTACTTTAGACAGCGTCTTCATTGCTACTACAATCTTGAATACTTCATTCACTGTTCTTAACCGACGCTTGAACATATAAATGAACGTCAGTCAGTGAGTATAGCTTCAAGACTGCAGTTATCTTCTTTAACCTCTGTCTATACCATATCTTCAATTCTTCAGATTCCTATGCTTCATACACTATTTATCTTCAATCAATGCCAATACACTGAAATTTTCTGGTAGCACTTATACACCGAATCTTCAACATTTCTGAAACCCTGAAATCTTTAACCTTTATTCCTCACAAAGGCATGAAAATATTAATGAGCTTCTTTCAGTGACCTGTAAACAGACTTTAAGCTTTCTTCTAATCTAGTGTTGTTCTCGTGTTGAGTTATCACGTAACTATTCATACAGCTACACAGTCTCACCAATAGTGAACCATGCCCATGGAAAAACAGATATCAGGCCTCGTACATAACATGGCATACATTAGGCTTCCACATGCCGAAGCATAAAGAATTGCCATCATGTTCTCTATCTCCCTAGGTGTCGTAGGACGCTGACTCTTTGATAGAGAAACTCCATGTCTGAAATGTAAATTACCCTTCTTGGAGTCCTGCATGTTAAAACGAGCTAATACGGCATCTATGTAGGGCTCCTGAGATAAAGCCAACATCCTTTTCTTGCGATCCCTTATTACTTTGATCCCAAGGATGTATGCCGCTTCATTTAAGTCATTCATTTCAAATTGTTTAAACAACCATGTCTTTATTGAAGACAACATCTTAACATTATTTCTAATGAGTAAAATGTCATCAATATATAGCACTAGGAAAACCACTGCATTTCCCTCACATCTTTTATACACGCATGCTTCGCTTAAACTTTGATCAAACCAATACGATTGGGCTGCCTAATCGAAATGAATGTTCCAATATCTAGAAGCTTGTTAAGTCCATAAATAGACTTCTTTAACTTACATACAAGATGCTCTTGGCCTTCCTTAATGAATCCTTCTGGTTGCTGGATATAAATGGTTTCTTCAAGACTTCCATTAAGGAAAGCTGTCTTGACATCCATTTTCCAAATCTCATAATCAAGATGAGCTGCTATATATAAAAGTATACGGATTGACTTAAGCATGACCACTGGTGAAAAGGTTTCCTCATAATCGATACCTTCTTTCTGAGTATACCCTTTCGCAATAAGTCTTGCTTTCCAGGCATTCACTTTTTTATATGATCCCCTCTTTTTTTTGTAGATCCACTTACATCCAATAGGTGTTATACCCTTGGGTGGTTCCACGAGCTCCCAGACCTGATCAGAATACATCGATTCCATCTCAACTCCATTGCCTTTTGCCAAAGATCTACATCTTTATCTTGCGGTGCATCTTCGTATGTCTGGGGATCATCATCATGTTCACCAGAGACCAAGTCCGGAGACTCTCTCAAAAACATGAATCTATCAGGCTGACGAACAAGCCTCCCACTATGACGAGACACTAGTGCGGTAGTAGTGACAGGTTGTGCATTTTATTGTGGCTGTTCTACTTGTACTATCGGTTTTTGGGTATTATCTGTCCCTCCCACTAGTTCCTCTAAAATGACACTAGTTCCTATAAATTCACAATTTAAAATACATTACTTATTGTATGAATCAAGGCATGTGCATTAAATACAAGTGTCAATCACTATATCCGGATTAAGAACCTAAGCAATAATAATATTGTAGAATCTTAGTTCTTCTTTATTCTCAGAATAAAAGAAAGAATTATTCTACTATTTCGATCACGTTCAATATATACAAGTATAATTCAATAGTCAAGATAAACTATTTCTAAACAATACTTCAGTCGTTCCAGTGGTTTATCTAACACCACTTAGACTGTGAACCTTTACTATATTATATAAGGAGTTCGACAATCTAATCTTCTGCTATCCCATTTGATACTAGATTATCTACAATATATAATATACAGACATTATGAAAACATGCATTAAGATTCTCAAAAGATTATTATATACTTTCAAATGAATAGGTCAGTATATACCCTGATAGTTTAAGGCTCATCCTCGACATTGTAAGTGATAAAATCACTTCCAAAGTCCTTGACTACCTTTGCACGCTTACTCCTTCTAGGTTCCCCTACTTTATTAGGAGTAGAGCTACCACCTGGATCCGCCCCCATATTTGTCATCTTTTCCACATGATCAGGAATAGAACTCGATGTGTGAGTAGGATCATCCTCAGAATTACCCAAGGGTATAGTAGTCTTCATAGGGAACACTTCTTCAAAGAAAGTTGCATAATAAAACTCAACTATCATATTCTCCACTATACCATGTATGTCAGATTTTAATACTAAAAATCTCATAGCAATAGTGTTTTCAAGATAGCCCAGAAAGATGCAATCAACAGTTTTTGGACCTAGTTTATTTCTCTTGTGTTCAGGGACAAGCACCTTAGCATGGTAACCCCGCACACGAAGATAGCTCAAACTTGTATTATGCTTTCTCCATAATTCATGAGATGTCATATCCATATATTTCAGAGGGACTCTATTCAGAATATGGAAAGCCATATTCAGAGTCTTTCCCCACAGTATTTCCTTGACTCAAGTGTGTATGGTGGAGTAACCTCATGAACTATACCATTGCTTACGCAAAAATCATTAAACAAGGTACTCGTATATTAACCACCTCTATCAGACCTCAAACGTTTAAGTAATTTTCCAATTTGTGTTTCAGCTTCATTTTTAAATATAATGAATTTATCTAGTGCCTTATCCTTATTTTTAAGCAAATAAACATTACAATATATACTACAATCATCTATAAAGGTAATGAAATATCTACAGTTATACTACAATGAACTAAATTTAACAAGTCTGAATCCCTAACAATATTATAAAAAGGTTTCCTTGTTTGTTTAGCAGTTACACACACTCGACACTTAGATTTCTTATCGATGGCATGCTTTGGAATTAACTCTAAATTCATCATATTCTTTAGAGCACCAAAATTTAAATGACCAAGTCGTAAGTGCCACAAATCAGATGATTCAACACAATTAACAGAAGGTGCAACACTATCATTAATAAAATCACTCAAAACGGGTTCAACATTGATTAAAAATAAACCATCAGACAAATAACCCTTGCCAAAAAATGAACCAATGTGACTAATCACTACTTTATTACATTTTAAAGAAAGTTTAAAGCCATTCTTAACTAAATAACTTCCACTTATTACGTTTCTACTATAACGACTCGTATATTTTTGTAATATTTAAATGTGTAATTATTACGTAATTAATTAAATAAAGAATTGTATATTGATTTTGATCTCTGTATTTTATTTATTATTATTTATATGTGATTTTTGGGTTGCGTGGATTGTCTGTATGATTATTGGTTGCACTACATTATTTTTGTTTCACTTTTAGAAGTGATTTTATGACAAACTTATTTTCAAAAATATTTGGATTATCTCTAAAATTATTTTTATGATTTTATAATTTCAATAAATAGTTTTGGGATTTTATAAAATTTACAGATCAATATTTTGTTAATTATTTATTTTTAAATGATTTTCTGATTATGTTTACTTGTAAAATCCATATTTAATTCCAGGATTCTTCAAAAATTACGAAACTCATATTTTATTAAGTTAGTAATATTCTGAGAATTTTAAAATTATTTTGGTAATTTTCGGGATTAGTTTCAACCGCGTGTTGTTTCATTAATTTGTTAAATCCGGGTATAAATCGCGTTTTAAAACTTATTTAAAAATTACGAAACTTAAGTTTTTACTTACTCCGAGATATTTCTAACATTTTAAGATTATTTTGAGATTATTTCGGTAATTTCTCGCACGCGCTATATATCGTTAATTTTACGATTTGGTGTTATAAATTGTCTTGCAGTCCAGGGCATAGCCAAGTGTCCCTTTTTATTAGACACGCGGCTTGGCAGAAGGAGGTGTGGCAGCCTGTTGATTAACATCATCTTTGTTTCTCTCGTCTCAGCCTCTTTGTATCTCGACTCTCTCTCCTTTCTCTTCTCTCACAGCTCTCTCTCTATTTCTTTTTCTCTCCCTCTTCCCGTTCTTCTCTTTCTTGCATGTCTTCACCGCGATTCGGCCGCTTCCCTCTCATTTTCCGGTATCTTGGTCCCTGTTCAGTTTCGTTCTAATATATATATATATACGTGTGTGTGATAGTTGTGTGTGTGTGTGTTAGTATCAGTGTGTGTGTGTGTTTTGGTGCGGTTGTTTTGGTGGTGGCGCGTTGTGCGCGTGTGGTTGTTGCCTGTGATTTGGTTTGGGTTCTGTCCCTATTCTGTTTTGCCGATTACCAAAATTAAAATTATTATATTGATTTTACAATTTTTCTGCAGGAATTATTTTGAGTGGTTTCTTGAAATTAAATATGATTTTGTGCGGGATTAATTTACAAAATTATCGGTAGAATTTTTGTGTTGGAACCCGAATAATCGGGTGCCCCGAAAATTTTTCCGCCGTGCCGCGATAACTTTTACGAGCGGACGGTGGACAGTGATGACTTAGTTCTAAGTCCTAAATAATTTAAACAAATAAAATGATCGTATAAATTATTTTTGAACGTAAATAAATATTGTGGGACAAGTCATTTTGAATTACAAATTGCGAATTATGAATTGTTGAGATTTGACGTCGATTAATGTTTCGACGGGTAGGTCTATAAATAGAGGAGTCGCTGTCAAAATTTTTCTAAAAATTACTTTTAAATACGAATCGAGTATATATGTAAATAAATATAATCAAACCCTATCTGCTACGTTTATTATTACGTGCATTACTACGGGTATATTATTACTATGCATATATGTGCGTGTCGGGAATCGTATCGTTGGGTAATGTGTTTAGCGAGGATAAGTCAAGCATAACCGGTTGTTTAACCCAGGTTGTTTCGATTCTGTAGGTTCAAGTCGAAGGACCCAGTAGTTAAGCCAGTGTTAGTGTAAAGCTTCGCAAGGCAAGTACCCATGAACAAATCTTTTATAGTTTAGTATATATGAATGATTGTTGATTTAAATTACGTACTGGAACAGAACGTTTTAAGTTACGTATTCCCCGTATTTAAATATGTTTTATTAACTGATGTTTTGAGGAAAAGGTAACTTCTGAAAATGCCGATATCTAGATTGTGATTAAATTGAAAAGATTTTAGAATTTGTGCTGTGAGATAATTGTTTAAAAAGAGATAGGTGTAATTAATTTTGAAAACTGGATAAAAATGGATCAGATAGTGGATGGCTGCGTTAGAGGCCCGTAACGGCCCAATATGGTTGCGTAAGAGGCTAGGTCGGTTGCGCGCTCTATTTAGACCGCCTAGTCCAACATGATAGAGACCTAGCTAGTCTCTGAGTTCCGGAACAAATTATGGTGGGATAGACTGATCAGCTGTCCCTAGGATTTATCCAATTATATATCTGATTTTGGTTTAGTGGTTCCCGTAACGGAACCAACGGTTTTGGTGGTCCCTGTAACGGGACAGATGATTTATGGTTCGTGTAATGGGATAGTGATTTTGGAAAAGACAATAGCATACTAAAATTGGACTCTGGTATTTTTACACAGCACACTACAGATGATATTGTTTTTCAGAGCATGCTAGTTTTGATATCCAGTTTGTACCTATTTTACTTGTTTTCATAAACGAGATCTGATATCTGTTCCTATACTGTTTTTATATACACTGTTTTACTTGTTATTCATATAGTGGTACTGTTGAGCAATTGATTGCTCACCCTTGCAGCATGTTTTGTACTTATTTATTGCGGATGTCTAGAAGACCAGGGAAGAGTAGAGTGTCAGCCCCCTCCGGTCCCGGATCCTCTGAGGTAGTTTGTATCAGACCCTAAGGTCTGATGAGTTGCTGTACTAAGCTAGAGTGTCGGATTGTGGAATAAATTAGATGTTGTGTTGTAACCTAAATAATACTTGAACCTGTATCAGATCTTGGTTTGGGGTCGTGTTTATATAACAAAGTTTAATTAATAGTTTATATTCGTAGATTGTTATATTTTGGTGACGTCAACCCTTGACCCCGGGGTTGAGGCCGTCACAGTTGGTATCAGAGCTACATGTTCAAGCCCCTGATTTAGGTTAAGGATTGAGTCGGAAAGGTGTATGAAGTGTGTCCTAAAGTGTGCGTCAGCAACTCATGTCGAGGAGTAACCCTAAGAGTCAGTTGAGGGTTCTGACGACGTTACCCTGGTATCTAATAATATTTTAATAGACTTGCCTTAACCTTGTTATGTCTTTCCTGTATATTTATATTGCTGGCAGTGGCCTATAGTGATTTCTAGTTCTCCATCTCGGGGGAACCAGTCAGATTCAAATGATTCAGACTCTGAGAGGACTTTGGATGTCATAGCTGAGGAGACTTCCATGCCTCCCATACCTGTTCCTCCAGTTATACCAGGAGGTGTGTCAGGACCTAGTGCCCGACCTCGTTTGGTACGACGATCAGTGTCTGCTGTTAGGGATTTCCCTCTAGGGTGCGGTCCCAGTTCTTCCACCTCGAGACCACCTGTACCTCCATCCATCTCTTCAGGCGCATGTTCGCCGATCCCCTACCATATTCACCGAGAGGTGAACCAGTCTTTGATCCGAGAGCAGAGCCCAGGGTTAGCGGCACAGCTTGACCATATACCGGTTGGGCCTTTTCAGGGCATCCCTGCCCCTTCACCCGATGTACATGAGAGAGTGCGGTCCTTGACTTAGGCTGCTGTTGAGAGAGCCCGGACCATCGACCATTTCATTAGCTCTGAGTTTAGAGCTGTTCAGTATCAGGATCTCATGAACTGGTTGATATATGAGTTAGGATCTATCGGTGGCAGTGGCAGTGGTTAGATTATAGTTGCTGTAGTGAGATATAGAGCTCAAAGTTGGTTTGTAGGAGTTCTGTAGGTGTTTTCTTCATGTATGTATATTATGTTGCTGTAGCTTGTATTAGGCGGAGGCTGCTATGACAGCCAATTTTGTTGTGTATTCGGTTTATTTCGAGTGTTGTACTGTAGTTGTTGGATTGATTTATACTGTTGTTGTACTATCGTTCTTTCTATTATACTGTTGTTGTTGGTTTTATTCTTGTTGCACTGTTGTTATTACTGTTACTGTTATTGTTGTATTTGTTTCTAGTTTTATTAAATTTAGTTATGCATCATGGATGGACCCCAAGTAAACAAGGAAGGGATTATTTAATTATGACAACATTCTCCTGATGCATAAAAATGTTACTACCAGGGGGCACAATTTTCATATAAAAACTTTTTGTTGTGTTTCAGGAGAATGCCTCCCAAAAAGAATATCCCGTCCAATTCCTCTAGCAGGAACTCTGATGGGGGCCCAACAATGGATGTATTACTAGATTTTTTGCGCTAACAGTCTAACCAGATGGCTCAGCAGCAAGAACAATTCCAGCAGTAACAACAGCAATTCCTATAATAGCAGTAACAACAGCAGCAATTTATACAACAACAACACCAACAAATCCAACAACAATTGCGGCTTCAACAGCAACCCCAGCCAAGAGAGCCAAACCAAACTGTTAGTTTCAAGTCTTTCCAGTCAGTCAACCCCCTAGAGTTTAAGGGCGAGGTAGACCCGATTGCTACTAGAGATTGGCTTAAGGAGATGGAGAAAACCTTCACCCTCATCCAGGTCAGTGATGATTCCAAGACGGATTGTGCCAGTTCTTCTCTCAAGGGTGAAGCAAATTTTTGGTGGGAATCTACGCGTGCACTAGAAGGAGAGGGCCCTGTCTTTTGGGCCAGATTTACTGAGTTGTTCCTAGAAAAGTATTTTCCAGATTATTTGCAGAGTCATTTGGAAGTAGAGTTTTCGGAACTGAAGCAAGGAAAAGAAGAGTGTGGCTGAGTATGAGGCCAAGTTTACGGAATTGGCCCGACTAGCCCCTGGATATGTGAATACCGAGATTCAGAAATCTAGAAGGTTTCAGCAAGGACTGAAGCCTGAAGTTCATAGTGGAGTGGTGGCCCTACAGCTTAAGACGTATACCTTTGTAGTTCAAGCCACCCTAGTGATTGAAAGTGATCAGAAGTTGGCCTCCAAGGAGAGGAATGATAAGAAGAGAAAGATTGATAATGGTGCTGATAAGGCGGATCGAGAAGAGTCCAGTCAGAAGTTCCCAAGGAAGTTTGGCTGGAACAGGAACAAGAGATTTAGGAGGCAAGGCTTTAATCAAACAAGTTCCGGTGTCACCTCAGTTCCCTCTGCCCCAGTTCAATCAACCAGGCCAATTGTGGAATGTAAGTCATGTGGTAGAAAGCATAGTGGTCAATGCAGGAAGGATGTTCAGTGCTTTAAATGCTGATAAAATGGGTCATTATGCGTCAGAGTGTAACTCAGGGAACCTCGGAATTACCTGCTTTAAGTGTGGTAAAGTTGGGCACATTTCCAGAAACTACAAGATGGCTACTCAGGGCAGCGTAGGAGGTAGTGAATCTCAAGGACCGGCAACCAGCACAGCAAGAGCCAGAACCTTTAAGATGACCAAGAGATCTAATGCTCAAGATTCGGATGTAGTTGTAGGTACGCTTTCTCTAAATTCCGTTCCTGTTAAAGTTTTGTTTGACTCAGGAGTGTCTGAGTCTTTTATATCTAAAGAATGTGTAAGTAATATGGATTTGATGTTGGAAGATTTAGCAGAGCCCTTGACTATAGAAGTGGCCAACCAAGATAAAGTTCCAGTAAGCCAATTTTGCTCTAGGTGTCAATTAGAAATCTGTGAGCGTTTCTTTTCAGTGGACCTAATACCCTTTAAGCTAGGAGAATTTGATGTGATTCTAGGAATGGATTGGTTGTCCCAACATAAGACAAATAGTGATTGTAAGAAAAAGAAAATTTTGTTGTATACAGAAGATAATGTTAGGGTAACTTACCAAGGACAAAAGCAGGAAAAGAAATTTCTCTCGGTACTGGAAGCAAAGAAGCTGTTGAGACAAGGATGTGATGCGTACTTAGCCCATGTCGTGGAAAATGAGAAAAAGGCACCAAGTTTAGATGAGATTCCAGTAGTTAGTGAATTTTCAGATGTGTTTCCAGATGAATTACCAGGATTACCACCCGATCGTGAGATTGAGTTCTCTATTGACCTAATTCCGGGAGCAAAACCAGTTTCAAAGGCTCCCTATCGTATGGCCCCAGTGGAAATGAAAGAACTAGCTAACCAACTTCAGGAACTTTTGGATAAAGGAGTAATTAGACCAAGTGTATCCCCGTGGGGCGCACCAGTGTTATTTGTGAAAAAGAAGGACGGAAGCATGAGATTGTGTATTGATTATCGGGAACTGAACAAGTTAACCATCAAGAATAAGTATCCCCTACCCAGGATTGATGATTATTTTGACCAGCTTAAAGGAGCATGTTGTTTTTCGAAGATTGATTTAAGATCGAGCTATCACCAATTGAAGATCAAGTCTGAAGATATACCGAAGACTGCATTTCGAACCAAGTATGGACATTACGAGTTTTTAGTGGTGTCATTTGGATTAACTAATGCACCGGCAGCTTTTATGGATTTAATGAACCGGGTGTATAAGGAGTATCTGGATAAGTTTGTTATTGTATTTATTGATGACATCCTCATCTATTCAAAGACCAAAGATGACCGTGCCAAATATCTAAGGATTGCTCTCTAAAGGATGAGGGAAAAGCAGTTATACGCCAAGTTTTCGAAATGTGAATTTTGGTTGGAGGAAGTTCAGTTTTTAGGTCATATAGTGGGTAAGGATGGTATTAAGGTGGATCCCGTCAAGATTGAAGCTGTATCCATATGAGAACAGTCGAAGACTCCGATGGAAGTTAGAAGTTTTTTCGGATGAGCAGGTTATTACCGAAGATTTGTGAAGGACTTTGCCAAGATTGCAACCCCGTTGACCAAGCTGATCAGGAAAATTGAAAGATTTATTTGGACTGAGAAACGTGAGGAAAGTTTCCAAGAGCTGAAAAAGAGATTACTGACACCACTAGTGTTAGCATTACCAGATGAGACAGGGAATTTCATGATCTACAGTGACGCCTCTCTGAAAGGATTAGGCTGTGTGTTAATGCAACATGATAAGGTTATTGCGTATGCATCCAGGAAGTTAAAACCCCATGAGCAGAAGTATTCATTGCATGACTTGGAGTTGGAAGCGATAGTATTCGCGTTAAAGCTGTTGAGGCATTATTTATACGAAGAAAAATGTGACATCAATACGGATCATAAAAGCTTAAAGTATATATTCATCCAAAAGGATTTGAACATGAGACAGCGAAGATGGTTAGAGCTAATCAAGGATTACGATTGTTCTATCAACTACCATCCAGACAAAGCTAATATGGTAGCAGATGCCTTAAGAAGGAAGGAAAGATTAAATGAGATCAAAGTTTCTGAGACACTAGTTGAAGAATTGGAAAAGCTGAAGATTGAAGTTCGAATGCCAAAAGGTAACAAAGAGCAATTATATGATATTACTTTTCAGCCAGAATTGATGGAAAGAATAAGAAAGTGCCAAAAGGAAGTTATGAATAAAGGGTTGGATGATTTAACATGAGAAGAAGTTTGTACTCAAAAGGATAGCAATGGCATGTTCATATTTTCCTCGAGGATATGGATCCCCAATGTAAGTGAATTGAAGAATGAGGTTTTGCGAGAAGCTCATAATTCTAGGTTCTCTATTCACCCAGGGAGTATCGAAATGTATCAAGATTTAAAGAAAAATTTCTGGTGGCCAGGAATGAAAAAGGAGATTACGGATTGGGTCAGCAAATTTCACGTGTGTCATATAGTAAAGGCAGAACATCAAAGGCCCAGTGGATTATTGCAACCCTTGGAGATTCCACAGTGGAAATGCGAAGAGATTGCCATGGATTTCGTGGTAGGATTGCCGAAGACAAAGTCAAATCATGACGCTATTTGGGTAATCATCGACAGATTGACCAAGTCAGCACATTTCCTCCCTATTAACGAGAGATATTCTTTGGAAAAGTTGGTTAAAATATATTTGGATGAAATAGTAACCAAGCATGGAGTTCCCGTGTCTATCGTATCAAATCGAGACCCAAGATTCAACTCAAGATTTTGGATCAAATTTCAAGAATGTTTAGGATCTAATTTAAATATGAGCATTGCTTATCATCCTCAGACCGATGGCCAAAGTGAGAGAACAATTCAGACAATAGAAGATATGCTAAGGGTTTGTGCTTTGGATTTCAAGGGAAATTGGGATGATCATCTACCGTTGATTAAGTTTTCGTATAATAACAGTTACCATACCAGCATTGGAATGCCACCATACGAAGCCTTATATGGACGTAAGTGCAGATCACCTTTATATTGGGATGAAGTAGGAGAAAAGAAAGTACTAGGACCTGAGTTAGTGCAGCAGACTAGAGATGCAGTGGCATTGATTCGGAAAAGATTGGAAGCCGCTCAGGATATGTAGAAGAAGAATGCAGATTTATATCGGAAGGATATGAACTTTGAAATACGATCCTTAGTTTTGCTAAAGGTATCGCCATGGAAAGGGTTAGTTCTATTTGGGCAGAAAGGTAAACTTAGTCCAAGGTATATAGGGCCATTTGAAGTCTTAAAGCAAATAGGGAAGGTCGCGTACGAGATAGCATTACCGCCACAATTGCAACATATTCATAATGTGTTTCATATATCCATGTTGAATCCGTATATCCCTGATTCGAATCAAGTAATTGAGTATGAACCGATCAAGCTTCAATCAGATTTGTCCTATGTGGAGCGGACCAATCCAGATATTAGATCGTAAGGAGCGTGTACTTAGAAATAAATCTATCCTTATAGTTAAAGTACTTCGGAGAAACCCTAGGGTAGAAGAGTCTACCTGGGAGTTAAAGTCAGATATGCTTGACAAATATCCTCACTTGTTTAATTAATTAAGATTCTGGGGACATAATCTTTTTAAAGGGGAAGGATATAACGACTCGTATATTTTTGTAATATTTAAATATGTAATTATTGCGTAATTAATTAAATAAAGAATTGTATATTGATTTTGATCTCTATGTTTTACTTATTGTTATTTATATATGATTGTTGGGTTGCGTGGATTGTCTGTATGATTATTGGTTGCACTCATTATTTTTGTTTCGCTTTTAGAAGTGATTTTATGAAAAACTTATTTTTAAAAATATTTCGATTGTCTCTAAAATTGTTTTTATGATTTTATAATTTCAATAAATATTTTTGGGATTTTATAAAATTTATAGATCAATATTTTATTAATTATTTATTTTTAAATGATTTTCTGATTATATTTACTTATAAAATCCTATATTTAATTCCAGGATTCTTCAAAAATCACGAAACTCATATTTTATTAAGTTAATAATATTCTGAGAATTTTAAAATTATTTTGATAATTTTCAGGATTAGTTTCAACCGGGTGTTGTTTCATTAATTTGTTAAATCTGGGTATAAATTGAGTTTTAAAACTTATTTAAAAATTACGAAACTTATGTTTTTATTTACTCCGGGATATTTCTAACATTTTAAGATTATTTTGAGATTATTTCGGTAATTTCTCGCGCGCGCTATATATCGTTAATTTTACGATTTGGTGTTATAAATTGTCTTGCAGTCCAGGGCATAGCCACATGTCCCTTTTTATTAGACACGTGACTTGGCAGAAGGAGGTGTGGCAGCCTGTTGATTAACATCATCTTTGTCTCTCTCATCTCAATCTCTCTGTCTCTCGACTCTCTCTCCCTTCTCTTCTCTCACAACTCTCTCTCTATATATCTTTTTCTTTCCCTCTTCCTGTTCTTCTCTTTCTCGCCTGTCTTCACCGCGATTCCGGCCGCTTCCCTCTCGTTTTCCGGTATCTTGGTCCCTGTTCAGTTTCGTTCTAATATATATATACATATATATACGTGTGTGTGTGTGATAGTTGTGTGTGTGTGTGTTAGTGTCAGTGCGTGTGTGTGTTTTGGTGCGGTTGTTTTGGTGGTGGCGCGTTGTGCGCGTGTGGTTGTAACCTGTGATTTGGTTTGGGTTCTGTCCCTATTATGTTTTGCCAATTACCAAAATTAAAATTATTATATTGCTTTTACAATTTTTCTGCAGGAATTATGTTGAGTGGTTTCATGAAATTAAATATGATTTCGTGCGGGATTAATTTACAAAATTATCGATAGAATTTTTGTGTTGGAACCCGAATAATCGGGTGCCCCGAAAATTTTGCTGCTGTCCCGCGATGACTCTTTACGAGCGGACGGTGGACGGTGATGACTTGGTTCTGAGTCCTAAATATTTTAAACAAATAAAATGATCGTATAAATTATTTTCGAACGTAAATAAATATGGTGGGACAAGTCAGTTTTGAATTACGAATTACGAATTGTTGAGATTTGACGTCGATTAGTGTTTCGACGGGTAGGTCTATAAATAGAGGAGTCACTGTCAAAATTTTTCTAAAAATTACTTTTAAATAAGAATCGAGTATATATGTGTAAATAAATATAATCGAACCCTATCTGCTACGTTTATTATTACGTACATTACTACTGGTATATTATTACTATGCACATATGTGCGAGTCGGGAATCGTATCGTTGGGTAATGTGTTTAGTGAGGATAAGTCAAGCATAACCGGTCATTTAACCCAGGTTTTTTCGATCCTGTAGGTTCAAATCGAAGGACCCAGTAGTTAAAGTCGGTAGTTAAGCCAGTGTTAGTGTAAAGCTTCGCAAGGAAAGTACCCCTGAACAAATCTTTTAAAGTTTAGTATATATGAATGATTGTTGATTTAAATTACGTACGAGAACAGAATGTTTTAAGTTACGTATTCCCCGTATTTAAATATATTTTATTAACTGATGTTTTGGAGAAAAGGTAACTTCTGAAAAAGCCTATCTCTAGATTGTGATTAAATTGAAAAGATTTTAGAATGTGTGCTGTTAGATAATTGTTTAAAAAGAGATAGGTGTAATTAATTTTGAAAACTGGATAAAAACGGATCAGATAGTGGATGGCTGTGTAAGAGGCCCATAACGGCCCAACATGGTTGCGTAAGAGGCTAGGTCGGTTGCGCGCCCTATTTAGACCGCTTAGTCCAGCATGACAGAGAACTAGCTAGTCTCTGAGTTCCGGAACAAATTGTAGTGGGATAGACTGATCAGCTGTCCCTGGGATTTGTCTAATTATATATCTGATTTTGGTTTATTGGTTCCCGTAACTAAACCAATGGTTTTGGTGGTCCCCGTAACGGGACAGATGATTTATGGTTCCTGTAATGCGACAGTGATTTTGGAAAAGACAATAGCATTCTAAAATTGGACTCTGGTATTTTCACACATCACACTATAGATGATATGTTTTTTTCAGAGCATGCTAGTTTTGATATCCAGTTTGTACCTGTTTTACTTGTTTTCATAAACGAGATCTGATATCTGTTCCTATACTATTTTTTATATTCACTGTTTTACTTGTTATTCATATAGTGGTACTATTGAGCAATTGATTGCTCACCCTTGCAGCATATTTTGTAGTTATTTATTGCAGATGTCTAGAAGACCAGGGCAGAGTAGAGTGTCAGCCCCCTCCGGTCCCGGCTCCTCTGAGGTAGTTTGTATCAGACCCTAAGGTCTGATGAGTTGCTGTAATAAGCTAGAGTGTCGGGTTGTGGAATAAATTGGATGTTGTGTTGTAACCTAAATAATACTTGAACCTGTATCGGATCTTGGTTTGGGGTCGTGTTTATATAATAAAGTTTAATTAATAGTTTATATTCGTAGATTGTTATATTTTGGTGACGCCAGCTCCTGACCCCAGGGTTGAGGCCGTCACATCTACGTATAAAGGGTACATGATGCACTCTAGTAAAAGACAGAATACGCCCAAAAGCGAACTTCAGGTCTACATTTCCTACTCTAAGAACTTGTGCAGCACTAGCATTCCCCGTAGTCACTGTCACTCCATGACTCTGTTGATAAAATACAAATAAACTAATATCAGCACCTGCATATTAACTCCAGTATCAATCAACCACTCATGTGACAGATAAGTGGAAAGTAGTACATCGGTTTCAGAAGCAACAACATCACCAATAAGCATGTTAGCTACAGACCCACTCATTGTTCCAAGTCCAAACACAGTATTTGTTTGAGCTACCACTCCAGCGTTCTTAGCTTTCTTACTAGGACAGTCCTTGCTCCAATGACCAAGTTGTCCACAAGACCAACATGGTTTGTTTGCCTTTGGTTTCTTAGCCTTTTTCTTGTCAGGTTTAGTGTTAGCCTTCTTAGTGACTACCTTTCTTTTCTGTCCTATAGTCACTACATTCACCTTCAAGCTACCATGTTCAGCAGGAATCACATGGCCTTTTTGGACTTGTGCTGCTCCTGCACAGAGATGTCCAATATCAAGTTAGTCCACGTGATCTCTACTTTCTATCTTTTCAGGAAGAGAGCAAACTCTTCCCAAGACTTAGGGAGCTTTTCAATCACTAACATAACGCGAAACTTCTTAGGCTCGACCATACCGGACTCACCCAAAGCATGAACCAACATCTCAAACTCATGAACCTATTCAATCATGAATTTTCCATCCACCAGTTAGAAATCAATGAACCTAGCCACAAAATACTTCTCAAGTCCTTGAGAATCAGTATTATGGGTTTGGTCCAGCTTATCTCATAAGACTTTAGCAATATAGGCATCTGATGAATAAACATCGAACAATGTGTTTGCCAAGGCTGCCAAAATGGCTACCCTAGCCACCCCATCCTTTTCAGCCCATAAAGCATAAGCCTTAACAGATTCATCCTTCTCTTGATCCAACAGAGGAGGATCATACTGTACCACTGGCCATAGACCCTTAACTGCTTAACCAGAGCTTCATCTTTTTCTACCACCGAGAAAAAGAAGCTCCACCATTGAATTTATCAGGCATACCCGATAAATCAATTGGCTGGGGAAAATGATACGTGATCCAATGAATGGATGCAGTACCACCAGAACCAGAACCAGTCTCAACAGTTTTCTGAACATCAACAGTTTTGTTAACCATCTTGCTAATTACACAATATAAAAAATAATTTCTTCAAGTTTGTTGGGTACGTAAACTAACACTACGCGCAACAATGAGGTAGTTATATATATCATAATTTACAAGAACAGGAAATAAACTAAATAATAAAACAAAACATGAAGGCAAACAAGAATATAAATCAGTAATTGAATTGACAAAGAGAGGATAAAATACTTAGCTCTAACAGAAGTTTTCACAAATATGAAATATCTATGAAAAGCTGAGGTGCCTAACCTTCGAGAAGTCTAGACTATTCTTGAATATATTATTTCCCCACTTATTTTGTGTTGAGTTGCAGCAATATGACTTTCAGGATATAACAACTCAGAGCAATTCATCCACAGATACGTAAAGCTCAACGGCGACTTGACCTCAGTTCGCCCCGAAAACCTATGCTATGATCTGTATATTATGGAGGAGAGAAAAAGAGATATAGCAGTTAGGTTTCACAATAATATGATTGATATATATTTCTTCCCAACATTTTAGTCTGTATGTTATACAGAATAAAAACGTAACTAAAGATATGCATTAATTAAAAATAAAATATTCTGATTTAATTTGCATTTAATAGAATATTTCCAGAATAAAAAACGTAACCCTCAGTAACAGGATTTGTCAAATCCTGATATAGCGAGCCCATCGGTATTTATCAGCCACAGTAAATCCTGAAGAGCCATAGCGAATCCTGATCCAGGGTTATCAGGTTCAGTCCATCAATGGATAATACACATGATCAATCCATCAATGGATAATCCACATTATACTTCAACGGATAAATCCATCAATCAGATACTGAGTTCTGTGCATCAAAGGATGTTGCTTAACAAATCCTTACTATTTTACAAATTCAATATTCATCGTAATATAATATAACAAGTTAGTAAATATTTTAATTAAACATTAAGTAAAATTCCTCTTTACTTAATCAATGTGGGACAAAACCCACAAACCCATTTTAAGCTACTCACTTCACCTCAATTTCTATATGGATTACACTAAGAAAATGACTTAGATCCAAACATGAAAGATTAAGTCCTCACTACAAAAAACAACCTCCAAAATTAGTTTTAGAAATTACATCAAGAACATGTCTAAACCATGCCTCAGACTTTCCATTTTCTAACATTCTCTACCTGGTTAGATAGTACACAATCAAGAATAACCCACAAACGATGCTACAAGTGTCAACATCCTTCGACTTGATTTTGTCTCGAACCCTAATAAATTATAAACAAGAACAACATTAGCAATAAAGCCACATACATGCCGCACTCTGAAAAGCCTCTCTAGGTGCCACCTATGACCTAGCCTAGGTTAAAGAGACCTTAAAAAATATAACTACAAATACGAATATAAGCAAAATCATTGCAGCTTGAATAGATTTTATAGATCTAAATATTAAAATGGTCAAAATAATTTTCTTAATGTAGTAAGCTAGTCGATATAATACTATTTCCTGGTCTTGCAACCTGTATACAGTGATAACATGTTAACATAAGATATGATTTTTTTTGAAGTACTTATAAGACTAAGAGACCACGGGGAAATGATTTAGCACTGTTGCTATATCAGTTGCACCGATTTGACATAAATATTAGGATTATTAGATTTTGACCCTTAAAGTATGTTGTGTTATACCCATCAGTCCCAAATATTTGAACTCATACATTTTAACCTTTAAGATATGAGATTTCGTACCCTTTAGTCTTTTTTACCGTTACCGGTATAAATCGGAGGGGCAAAAAGACATTTTACTCTCTTCGAGTTGTACCGTTATGGGTTAAAACGTATATTTCTTATAACTTGAGGGTTAAAAGATACATCATAATATACTTTAAGGGCTAATATAAAATAATATGTAAGAAATGTACCTTTTCACCCTCAAGGTATGAGAAATGTACCTTTTGACCCATAACGATACAACTCAGAGGCTAAATGTCTTTTTATCCCTCCAATTTGTAACGGTAAAAAGGGTTAAAGAGTACGAAATCTCATACCCCGTGGATTAAAATGTATGAGTTCAAATATTTGGGACTGATTAGAATAAAGCTATATATTTTGAGGGTCAACAGATTATTTAGCCTAAATGTTATGATAAAATCAGTGATGAATGTGTACAATAAATATTTAAAAAAAATCAGAAGCCACTTTAATAAATTTTATATACAATGTAAAAGGGGCATACCATCTTAAATTTGTCCATAGTTCTTGATAAAACTCCTCTGGATAAATCCATATCATTCCTCTGGAATGACAACTACAATCAGTACAATACACAATTGAATAGTAGTACTCCTTCCGTCCCTATAAACATTTCCTCTTTGTGTTGGACACGTTTGCCAATGCACACTTTTGATTGTTAATATCTCTAATTTCGTATTATTGTTAAATATAAAGACTTCATTGTATTAAAGTACTCGTAAATACGAATTCAATAAGATCACTCATGATTATATTTAATCTTATTGATTAGATGTAAATTAATAGTCAATCGCTTAGCATGAATAGTGTCACAAGTTAAAATATGAAAAGTTTAAAGGGACGTGGGAAGTACAACATTTAGAACTTAACTTCATAATTACAACAAAGTTACCATTCTGTCCAGCATTCGATTTTCGCTGTCCACTTCCTCATGGATGTCACCCGTCAACTATTGACATGACATATCTCATAAGTGTGAGAACTAAAGTTCATGACTATTAGACATAAGTGTGAGAACTAAAGTTCATGACATATCTTTCTACTATCTTCATGACTATCAGATATGAGTAAAAATTAAAAAACTATTCCATATATGTATACTCCCTCCATCTCATTGAGTTATATACATTTGATTTGGGTACGGAGATTAAGACAAAAGTGGGATGTGATTAAAAAAGTAAGAACAATGGGTAAAGTGGTGGGACCGGTCCTTATTTAAGGTACAAAGTCAGTGTGGTGGAAGAAAGTGGGTGTAGTTAATTTTTATATTATATTTTTTTACTATTTTTGATAAGTTTTGAAATGTATAGAAATGAATGACACATCCAAAAAAAGAAAGTGTATAGAAATGAATGGAATAGAGGATATATATCTTTGTTATCAGGTACCAAAACTAAGCAATTTGTGGAACTTGATAGATAGGGACTACGAAAACCATAAACATAATGTCCGCAAGTGCCCAGTGACTAGTTTTTTGACAATTATTCGAGTAGTAGGAAATTGGCTACAGGTTCTAAGTAGACTACAACAAATATTATTATCCATACCGTCTCTCTAATGAACTAGAACATCATAAAACAGGAAATAAATAACATATATATATATATATCTCTTCTAAATAAAATAAAAATAATAATTCTTGTCTCAAAGCATACATGATGTTGTCTAGTATACATGAATGGCTAGATTTCAATGTTTTTATACTCTTATATTCCAATATAATGTAAGGTAAATAAAGAAAGTTAATCTGAAATAGATAGTGTAATACAATTTCATATCCACATGTTCTGCGCACGCTACCAAAGGGACAAATAAAAAAATACGAGTAACAAAGTCTTTCGTACTAACTCAGATTGACCTACCCTTTTAAGGGCCAGAACTCTATCCGACAACCCTTCAATTGCTTTATCATTTTCATGTCCATCATAAAGAGCAGCTCTGTTTCCTTGGTAGTCCCTGCTATCGTAGATTGTTAAGACAAAGTATGGAGAATTATTATCTAAAAGTATATTATCTACCTACGAAATCTTGGATATGAACGATTAACAGTAAGAAGTTGAGGATGGAGGGAGGGAGGGAGATGATGAACTAAGTGTCAATATTATTCTACCAGACTGTAGGTGTATTGGAGTTTTAAAAAGGTGGAAAGGAAGTAAAAGGTAAGTAAAATAGTTATACTTTAAAATTCCATAATGGTGCTTCTGAGCTTTTAAGGAACGAAAGCAAGTGGTGATGAATGTAAATTTTACATACTTTAACTCCAAAATTTTCATCCCATATTTGGGATGAAGGTACTTTATGTCCCTATCACTTACTTCCTTCCTTAATAAAAACTCGAAAGCAAGGTCTAAATCTGCATAGGTAACGGGTAGGTAATAACTGGAAATCTGCATAGATAACAGTTGTATTCAGCTGATTTTATAGGCAGATATTAAGTGATTTTATAGGCTGATGTAGAGCCAGATTTTGGGGGATACGTAAGGATGGTATGAAGGCTATTATCAAGGGATTTGTTTGCTGACTTTTAGCTGTAATTATCTCTACTGTACCTATAAATACACGAGCTTGTTGTATGTAAAATACTTCAGAATTCATATCACTTTCTTGTATCTTTTGTCATGGTATCAAAACCATGTTTTTTAAGTTAAAATATGCTCTTATATTTTTTGTCCAATTTTAAATCTTAGTGTCTTTTTTTCCTTTGTCTTTCTTGGAATTCATCTTTTGGTTCTTGTTTCTTTTTAAATAATATCATTAGAGCGATCCGGTGACTTTCTTGTTCGATTTAATGGGAAGAACTATCATGCTTGGTCTTTTCAATTTGAAATTCTTGTCAAGGGAAAAGAATTATGGGGTTATGTTGATGGTACAATTTCTGCACCTGAAACCAAAGAAAAAGGAGCAACTTTCCAAATGAAAGGTAAAGGATGCTCAAATTATGTCTTGGACCCTCCATGATTCTCAATCTCAAGCCTTACAAAACTTCTAAAAATACGCGGGGTTAATTGAAGAAACTGTACAACCAAAGCAACGCAACACGACATTTTAAATTAGAGCTTGAGTTAGGGCAACTCAGTCAAGAGAACTTGACAATTCAAGAGTTTTGTTCTTATTTTGAGAATTTATGGGGAGAATATACTGATATTGTGTATGAGAGTGTACCTTCTGAACGACTAGCTGGTGTCCAAAGTGTATATGAGACTAGCAAACGTGACCAATTTTCAATTAAATTAAGAGGAGATTTTGAGCCCATCAGATCCAATCTCATGAACAAGGATCCAGTTCCTTCAATGGACATTTGCATAGGTGAGCTCCTTCGTGAAGAACAAAGGCTTGTGACACAAACTTTCATCGAGCAAAAAGCTCAAAATACTGCTCCAATTATATTTTCCTACGCTGCCCAGGGAAAGCATAAAGGTGGTAGAGTATGAGTAATATACAGTGTTATAGTTGTAACGAATTCGGACATGTTGCTACAAATTGCATTAAAAAGTTTTTCAATTACTCTAAGAAGATTGGGCATATCATTAAATATTGTCTCATCCGGACTCAAAAAAAAATCTGGAACTACCTATAATGCCTTAATTGGATCCAAAAATGCTCCTAAATTTGGCCAGTCTTCTATTACTCCTGCAATGATCCAACAAATGATAGTTAATGCTTTTCAACCTTAGGCATCTCAGGTAATAAAAATTCTTCTCATAAGCCTTGGTAATTTGATTATGCTGCTTCAAATCACATGACTAGCTCAACATTATCTCTGAATAATGTTCAAAAATATAAAGGAGATCTTCAAATCCAAACTGCTGATGGTAACACTTTACCTATAACTGCTATTGGAGATATCTCAAGCTCTCTAAATAATGTTTTTGTGTCACCCAAGTTATCCAATAATATTATATCTATTAGCCAATTAGTTAACAACAATTATATTGTTCAATTTTCAAACACTGGTTGCCTTGTGCAGGATCAAGTGTCCGGGAAGATGATAGCGAAGGGGCCTAAAATGGGACGTCTATTTCTTTTACTTGTATCACCCTCTCTAGTGTCAAATAAAGTTTCTTGTAATGCTACTGAATGTAATAATCAAGTGTGGCATAAATGGTTGGGTCACCCGAATCCTCATGTTCTTGGTATTTTGCTTAAATATGGTGTACCTGGGAATACAATTTCAACTTCTTCAAATAAAGATATTGTTAGTGTGCGTCTTGTAAACTTGGAAAAAGCAAAACACTTCCTTTTCTACTGAGTAAATCTCGCACCACCACAGATTTTGAACTTGTACATACTGATGTTTGTGGCATTGCACTTGTGATTTCTCATCAACATTACAAATATTTTGTTACTTTTATAGACTATTTCACTCGTTTTATATGGGTTTATTTTCTTCGATCCAAAAGTGAGCTTTTCACGTATTTAAAACCTTCAATACATTAACTGAAACATAATTTTCTACGGAGGTCAAAGTCTTATAGTCTGATTCAGGTGGTGAATATATGTCAAATGAATTTCAGTCTTTCCTTCAAAATTATGGGATTATATCTCAACGTTCTTGTCCTTAAACTCCACAACAAAATTGTGTCGCTGAAAGAAAGAATCATCATCTTCTTGATGTTGTTCTTATTGAGTCCTTTCTACCATCTCAATTTTGGTAGTGAAACTTTATCTACCACTGTCTATTTGATTAATAGATTACCATCTCCCAACTTGAACAATGAATCACCTTACTTTCGTATGTTTAAAAATGCACCAGATTATTCCAATATACTCCACCCGAGGTACTCTTTCTATCAATTTTGCATCTTGCAAAATCTGTATCAGAATAGCCAACTACACTGAAATCTGATTCTCTTGTATACCACAAACCAAGAGATTTAGTCCTCTTTAAGTATCTCAGAGTTCTCTTCACAACAACCAAATGAGATTCCCTAGGTTTGGCCTGAAATCTTGAATATAAACAGGTTGCATACATAATATCTGGTCTACTAGCAGTTAGATAGAGTAATGGACCAATAATACCTCTGTAGACAGTGACATCAATTTTTTTACCTTGGTCAGGATCTAACTTTGTAGCTGTGGCCATTGGAGTTGCAGTAGTTGTACTTTCCTGCATATTGAATCTAGTCAATAGATTCTTTGTGTACTTAGACTAATTAATGAAAATTCTTTCATCAGTTTGTGTAACTTGCAGTCCAAGAAAGTAACTAAACTTTCCCATCATACTCATTTAGTACCTTGACTTCATAAGATCAGAAAATTTCTTTCACAGCTTGTTGTTAGTAGACCCAAAAATAATGTCATCAACATAAGTTTACGCCAAAAGCAGATCACTACCCTTATTTATGTAAAACAAGGTTTTATCAGTAGTACCTCTTATGAAACCACTTTCAATCAGGAATTTGGAAAGTGTTTGATATCAGGCCTTTGGTGCTTGCTTGAGTTGATATAAAGCTTTGTCAAGTCTGTACACATGCTTTGGAAATTTTGGATCAATGGAGCCAGGTGGTTGCTCAACATACACTTCTTCTTCTAACTCTCCATTCAGAAAATCACTCTTGACATCAAAGACCTTGAATTTATTGTTTGCAGCATATGTCAAGAAAATCATGATAGTTTCCAGTCTTGCTACAGGAGCAAATGTTTCATCATAGTCAATGCCCTCTTATTGTGAATAGCCCTTTATAACAAGTCTAGTTTTGTTCCTGATTATAGTGCCAACTACTGGTTTAGTTCTTTGGCCTTTGAACCAATTTCCACACTTTATTCCTTTCAAACTCATTCAACTCTTCCTACATTGCTTGAATCCAGTCTGCATCCTTGAGTGCATCCTCTACTTTTTTTGGTTCTTCCTTGGAAAGAAAGTTGTGATAGGGGTAATCATGTTCAGTTGCACTCCTTGTTTGAACACCAGCATCAGGATTTCCAATGATAAGACCAGGTGTGTGATCTTTTATCCATTTTACAGCTTTTGGCAGTTCAGTCCCATTTCCTGCTGCTCCCCCTGTATTGGATGCATCATTTTCATGTGAAGCTCCCCATGTATTGGTGTTGTCAGTTCTTGATTGTGAAGAACTTCTATTTCAGAACTGTTCACCAAATTGATCTTAATTCTTAGTTGAATGATCAATTCTTGATGAGTTATCATTTGCTATACTAGAAGTAATTTTAGTTGATATAGTATTTCCTAATTCATCAGTATCATCAGGATTTAATTCACTAGAGTTGTGACTACCTTGATGTTGCTCCCCATCAATATATGCATCTTCAATAATCAATGTTGATGGAGGAATTTGGGAGCAACACAACTTGAGGTTAGCAGCCGGAAACAAGATCTGTGATGTCAGTTCTTCGCCAGAAATGTGAACAGTACCCGGTGGATCCGATGAACAGTGTTCATCAGGAAGTATGAACAGTGTTTGGTGGTGGTGATTATTGGGGGCTGAGATTGCTTAGGGTTAGTGGTGGCCCCTTTGCGCTCTCGCTTCTGACCCCTTACAATGTGCCTACGTACCCCTATTTATAGGGGATCAAGCCTACGTAGTTCTTGGGGAACAAGAAACCTAATGGGCTTAGATTTCTTATCCCGAGGCCCAATGGGAAACCCACCTGGAAACCGTCTTCTACTAGCTTTAGGAATGTCCGTCGATGAGGCCCAACCACAAAGGCCCAAGGCTCGTCCGCGACTTCGAGACTTCACGGATGAGGCATCTCCCTGGCCAAGGATAACCCTCCGCTACAAGCTGTTTCTCTAGTTCGTGGACGCAGGTATAGCCGTGGTTCACCCCAAATATTGGACGCATCCTTGTCCCGCGATAAGGAGCCCCTACCAGATTGCAGGACAAGTGATCCCAAGCTTTTGGGTGCAAAGTGCAGGATACTCCAAAGTCTCCCAACGAGGACACCCGTTGACTACAGAGACAGAGCTCCCAAAGCACACACCAAATTTCACCCCACATCCCCAATGAGGACACCCATTGACTACAGGAGGAAGCCTTCAGTCCAGACATACCCCTGGAGGTCTCTGACCACGGACACCGCCTTTCTTGTAGATATGCTACAGGAAGGAGTTCTTCAATAGAGTACGTGCATCAAATAAGTTAGTAATAATAATCTCCCTCTTCCTTGAGTCTTCCAGAGAATCCATCCAAGCAGCATATCAAAGTTGCATTTATATGTTAAGTAGAAGTTAAGGGCGCGCCCTTATATTCCTGTATGTTGGCGCCGCCCTGTGTCATCAGCCTTTGATCTTTTCCTATATCATTCTACATCATAAGGCGCGCCCTAAATCGTTCATCATTAGGGCTTGCTTTAATTCTGTCCAAGCCAAAGTGTAGGTCTACCAAAGCAATCATGTTCGAATAATCTGTCCAAGGAGCCTTCCTTGCCTAGGGCGCGCCCTAAGGCTCTCCACAGAACAGATTTCAATTAAGGAATTCCTCTCCTCCTTTTCAATAATTGGGCGCGCCTCCTCTTACAATGTGTGAGGGCGCGCCTTTGAGGATAATAGCCACAACTGTTAATCAACTACTAAATTAATGGGGCGCGTTCTTAGGGCGCGCCGTCTTCTTTATGGAAAGTAAACCTTATCATTTCCTAGATTTCAGGCGTTTCTCCTTCGATTTTGCCTATCTTATCAATCTCAATCGGAATATCATTTATACCAATTTTTGGGCATAACAGCTACCCCCCAAATTCCATATGTCGTTGAAGATGGGATTGGAATTTCTCTCCTTATCCTTATTAAAATCTGTATAAACATATTTTCCAACATTTATTTTACTAGGCGCGCCAAATAGGCAGAGGACTTTATATACTCAATGTTCTTATTTTCCATGCTTTTTAAATTGCTGTCAACTTTATAAGGCGCGCCTTCAGGAGGGCGCGTCCTAAAATTTGAATGGATTCGAAACGGTTTCCCTTATTCTTCGGGAATCGTGATTGACATGACAGATTTGACAGCTGTCCTTTTTACCTATAAATAGGAGTCACTGTCAGTCATTTTCATTTTTACTTTTACTCTCCCTTTTCTTTATATTTTCTCTTTCTTCACCAAAAACTTCAACTCCAGCGGCGACTTTTTGCTCAGAATCTTCTCTTTCGGCTACCATTTCCTTAGTTTTTTTTCCGATCATCCTCTTCTCCATTCGAAAAAGGTATGTAAAACTTCTTTCTTTTCTGAATTCCATCACATAAATCATATTGCATACTACTTTGTCTCTTCAACTTCTTTAAATGTTCTTGAAGATATACATAAAATGGTGTATGTATCTGTGTATGTATATATAATTTCAAATTTTTACTGACTTAGATCCAAAATTATTGAGTTTAACCGTTAAACTGATGTTTTTGAGAATTCTAATCGTTAGTACCCTTATGCCTTAAAGACCATCACTTATGACCATCTGTGCCTTTAAAATCCGCCAGCAACTTAGGACGCGCCTTATTTTTAGCTTATAATCTGTAAACGACCATAATAAGGCGCGCCTGTTTATAGTAAAACCCATCCTTATGAATAAACTATAATTTTCTTTATGGCGCACCTTCTCATGAGAGGGCTTGTTTTAGAGGAGAGTTGACATAGATCCTAGGAAATATTCTTCTCCTACACCTCCCTTATCTTCTTTGCCTCATTTATACTTTCGTATTGCGTTCTTTCGCATGGGGCGCGCCCTCAACATTTCTTTTGGTCTTCTTGACAGCTGGAAGACGAGGGCGTGTCCTCTCCTTTTCACCCTTTCAAGAATTTTCTCACCAATTTGGGGATTTATTCCCCCCCAAATACTTACTTCGATCCTCAACCTCCAAACGCCCACCACACTCCTGAATTTCTGAACCGGGTGGCGCGCCTTCTTCAGGATTCCAAAGAGGGTACCTTGATGGCAGATTCCTCAGATAATTCATCCACGGACAATATTCTCTTATCTCGTAGGTGACGTAAGCAGAAGCTGGTCCAAAAGGATAGATCCCCAATCCCAGATAGGACAGAACTGGATGATGATGATTGGTTCGAGAGTTTGAACGCCGACAGGTATAGGGGTATTGAGAGGGGCGTCAACGTAGGTGCATGACCCTCTAAAGTATCCTACAGGACAGTAGCCCCAAGCCCATCTCCTTAACACAAAGAGGGCGCTGCCTACTTCTCCCGCTCCAGAGGGCGCGCCTGAAGCAAGTGCGTCACCTCTACGTGATGAAGAAAATTTCTTTGATGAGGACTCCTTCCAATTTTCTACCTCTCTTGAACCTTCCCCAATCCCCTTCCAACACTGGGAAGTTTCTGATAGTGAATTAGATTTTGACTGGGATGAATTCGAACCATGCAATGAGGCTGTGAAGAAACGTTTCAGGAAGGAGCATGGTAAGCTTTTTTGTGTGGGCCTGTCTTCAGCCTGTTCAGATGAGCAATTAGGATGGCTCATGGAGTTTTATGATATGGAGGGCATATGGGCGCGCCCTTTAAGCATGATGCGGCCCCATATCTTCAATTATGGGAGAAACTTTAAAATTCCCAGAATGGTGACCAGCCCCAAGCTAGTATCTTTGGGTATAGGCGCGCCCTTACATCCCTACCTTAGGGAAGTGATAGAACTGTACGACGTGGCTCCACTCCAACTTTCCCCCAACAGTTACAAGTTTATCCTGGCTTTGTTTGTCCTCTATACGGACTTGGGTTTCCCTCAATCGTCAATGGCAGAAGTTGCTTATTTTTTCAATCTAAGGAAATCTGACCATGGGTACTACTATTTGGTGGTGGACAAGCAGCACAACAAGAAGGGTTTTTCCTCTGGAAAGCTTAGTCATGAGAAAGGTTGGAAGGAAAACTTCTTTTACCTGTATGACGTTCCCAGGATAAGGATAAGATTCAACAAGTCACCAAGTAAGGGCGCGCCCTTTCGTTTTTTCCCTTGCGTTATTTCTATATTCTTTCTTTTTTTTTCTCATCCTTATACTTTTTCAGACAGACCAGCATCCAAACCCCTAAAGGCGAGCCCAAAAAATGAGCTGAAGCCCTCCTTAGAGTGGCTACTGACAGGTGGAACTTAAAAACCTTAGTCGCTCGAACCAACTTGATGCGAGTAGGAATCCTTTCTGACCAAGTAGGAGTGAAGTGCAAATATGTAAAGTTCAGGAAGGGTGCTCCTGTTTCTCGTGTTATTGACTTAGACAGTGAAGAAGAAGCTGAAGAAGAAGAAGAAGAAACAGAGGATTGCTCCTTACAAGGCCACGATCCTTCAGGTTCATTCACTGTAAAATCTAAAGGCGCGCCCTTTCACTATTGGCGCGTCCTGCTTCTCTTTTGTTAACTCTTTATTGTCATACTGGATAAAAACTTTTGTTTATTTAATCTTTCCACGTCTTCAGGGGGCGCGCCCTTTTACTCTAGGCGTAGCATTTGACACATGTTTACCAATGTTGTCTTTATCAACTACTTTTATTTAGTGCTCCATTCAACATACTTAACTGTCATGCTTAACTAACATGTCTTATGTTTTGTGCAGAAATGGCACCTCCAAGAATCCCTAAGTCTTTTGGGGTGCGCCCTGGTGACAAGCCTAGGCCCAAGGCAAAGAAGGATGCTCCTGCAGCATAGGCGTCTGTTCCAACTTCCGCCCCCATTCTTCAAACAACACCTGCTCCAAAAAGTCCCATAATTGATCTCACAGAGAAACAGGGCGCGCATAAGAGGCAAAGGGCAGAGGGCGCGCCTTCTGGCTCTTCTGCTGCCTTGAATGCTCTTGGCCCCATTGGTTCCCTTCATGTTTCAGATGAAGAAGTGGAGCAATGGCAAGCCATAGGATTTGGGAGATGCAGCTCGTGCTTCAATAAAGGCATCTTGCCAATTGTTTATCCACTCCACTCGAGTGGTGGACAAGCTACTGGAAGAGGGGGCGTGCCTTGGAGAGGCTGCAGGGGGACAACAATATTTTGAGGAATACCCTCAGGGACAAGGACTTTTTGCATGCTAAGGACATCAAGGCCAAGGATTCTGAGATTTCTTTTCTCAAGGATGAGGTTGCCAATCTTACTTCTCAGCTAGAGATTACCAACAAAAAGGCCACCTCTCTCCATACTGAGCTTGGTGCAGCCAACCTGAGGGTTGAGTATCTGGAGGAGCAGCAGAAACTAGGCTGGCCTGATGAGAAAAGGGAAATATCTGATGAGGCATTTGCCAATGGTTTTCATTTCTACAGAGTTGGTTTTGTGGCCAATGATCCATATTATTCCTTCGAGAAGTTTGGGGAAGAGTCTAGTTGCTGAAATGGTGGAATTTAAAAAAGAGCATGCTGCTGAAATCAAGGCGAGGAGGATAGAACTTGGGTTGGATGAAGAAGAAGGGGAGGGCGTGCCACAAGAGGAAGTCTCCAAGGACGCGCCTGAAGTTGGTCCAACTATCCCTCTTCAATCTATTCCTCCAACAGACCAGTCTCAAGGCGCGCCTTGATTATTTACAGCTTTAAATTTCAAATACTTATGAGGAGCCAGCCCTCTTTTGATGTTGTGCAAAGTTGTATGACTTATTTTTCTGCTACTCTTTTATTGTTGTATGTATGACTCGTCGTTAATTTCATCTTTACTCAAAAATTTGTTAAGGCACTTTGATTTTTCCCTTGGCAATCATATGTTTCCATGGAGTATGTTACTATATAGCGCGCCCTTTAACATATTTTTAGTGTAATTAATTTTTGTGTGATCTCAAAGTTTGTCATTGTGTCATTTAGATCTATCGTTTCTTTCTTCGTAGTGTTTAGATATAAGGGCGCTCCGTTTTGCAGATAATATATACTTTTTTCTTTCCAGCAGTACCTTTGCAATATTTTAATTGACTTATTAGTCCAAAGGCGTGCCTTAGTTTGGGGAGCTTTTGCCTTAGTCTTATTTTGCTGGCCATGTGCATTTATTTCCTTCATCCTTGTCTACTAAGTCTGTCTTGATTATGAAGCAGGAGCTATCAGATAGGGCGCACCTCTACATAGGGCGCGCCATTGATGTTTTTCAAATGAGAATTTTCATGTCAAGCAAATATAGTAATTTTTGAAGTAACTTTTCTCTTTTATTGATAACGCGCTATAGTGTGTAAATTACACCAGTCCCATGGCTACTATGCTCTATGGGGAAATTATTTGAAAAAAAATTCTTCCTTCTGCTAGTTCTGAGCTTCGCAGTCATGTGTACTACCCCCCTAGGCTAGGAAGAATTTATTTACTACTAGCCTATTATATAAGAATTAAAACAAGAAAATAAGGGGGACACAGCCACACCCTACTGATAATACTTCCGCAAATGTTCTGCATTCCATGCTCGAGAAATAAGTTTACCATCCAGATCTTCTAAGCGATAGGTCCCTTTCCAAAGTATAGCTTTAACTTTGTACGGTCCTTCCTAATTAGCTCCAAGCACCCCGTGCTAAGCTATCTTAGTGTTAGGCATAACCTTTCGCAACACGAGATCTCCAACCTTGAACGGTACGAATTTTACTTTTTTATTGAAATACCTTGCATCCCTCTATTGGTACGCAGCGAGCTTCAATTGAGCGTTTGTCCGGGCTTCATCTAACAGATCCAAGTGGAGCCTCTGGTTAACTTCCGCATTTTCCTCGACGAACGCATCTCTCCGTAGAGATCCTGCTCCTACCTCCACGGGAACCATGGCCTCATACCCGTAGGTCAGCAGAAAAGGGGTTTCACCTGTGGTCGACCTAGGTGTCGTGTTGTAAGACCAAAGGACCATAGGCATTTCTTCTGGCCAATCCCCTTTCTTCTCTTCTAACTTTGCCTTCAAGGTATGTTTTATGATTTTGTTTATGGCTTCTGTCTGACCATTACTTTGTGGATGATAAACCGTGACGAAGTCTTTTTTAATCTTTAAGTCTTCACAGAGCTTCCTTAACTCCTTACTATCAAATTGTTTTCCATTGTCTGAAATGAGCTTATAGGGAATACCAAACCTGCATACTATGGAATTGAACATAAAATCCCTTATCTTCTTTGCCGTGATAGTGGCTAGTGGCATAGCTTCTGCCCATTTGGTGAAGTAGTCCACAGCTACCATGGCGTATTTCACACCCCCCTTTGCTTTGGGTAACTCTCCAATGAGGTCAATTCCCCACATAGAAAAAGGCTAGGGGCTTGTCAATGAGGTAATGGTGGATGTCGGGGTGTTGGAATAGTTAGCAAACCGCTGGCAACGATCACAAGCCTGAACAAAATTGAAAGCATCTTCCCTCATAGTCGGCCAGTAGTACCATTGTCTGAGCACTTTTAATGCCAAGGAACCACCCCCCGAGTGATTGCCACAAATCCCTTCGTGCACCTCTCTGAGAATATAATTTCCTTCTTCCACATCCACACAACGTAACAGTGGCTGGTTAAATCCTCTCTTGTATAGTACCCCGTCATATTCGACATACTTCGTAGCTTGGTACCGAAGGCGTCGAGCCTGCAGTTTATCCTCTGGTACAGCCCCTGTCTGAATATAGTTATGGATGGGGGTCATCCAGCTTTTTTGTGGGATTTCTTGCGTTTGAAACACCTCCACCTCTGGGATACTTGGAACTTCCTGGATTCCCAAAGGGATTTGTCCAAGTTGAACGCTGTCCATCTGTGAACCCATCTTGGCCAAAGCATCCGCATTACTATTCTCTTCTCGCGGAACACTTTCCAGTCTGGCACTTGAAAATTTTCCCAGTAGGCGTTTTGCACATCTCATATATAGCTCTGTCCGCGGTCCCCGGGCTTGGAATCCTCCATTGACTTGATTGACAACTAATTCGGAATCACTTCGAACTATCAAATTCACGGCCCCTACCTCCAGAGCTAACTTCAGACCGTTAATCAAGGCTTCATACTCAGCATCATTGTTGGTAGCATAAAACTTGAAATGGATAGCACTCATCAAGCGGTGCCCCTCCGGAGTGATCAAGACTATCCCGGCACCTGACCCGTTGTTGTTTACGGCTCCGTCCACATGTAATGTCCACCAAGGGTGGGGGGGTTCTTGCTTCATTTCATCCTGATGACTTTCTTGCGAGGTTGGTTCTGCCAGCACTATGGCCTTATCATCAACTTCTTCATCGAACTCAAGTACGAAATCAGCCAACGCTTGTCCTTTGATTGTCGTGCGAGGACAATATTCCAAATCGAATTGCCCTAGCTCTACGGCCCATTTTAACATTCTCCCTGATGATTCGGGTTTATGTAGAATATGCCGGAGCGGATAAGCGGTGTGAACTTCTATTCGGTGAGCCTGAAAATACGGCCTTAGCTTTCGTGCCGCAAGAATAAGAGCGTATACTAGTTTTTCCATGTTGGTATGCCTGGTTTCTGCGTCCAAATTTTTTTTTCCTACATAGTATACAGGCCACTGGTGGCTTGCTTCTTCCTTTACCAATACGGCACTGACGGAATATTCAGACACCGTCAAGTACAAAATTAATGTTTCTCCGTCTTCTGGCTTGGCCAACATCGGAGGATTTCCCAGTTGTTCTTTGATTTTCAGAAAAGCTTCTTCACAGTCCGGGGTCCACAGAAAATCCTTCCCTCTCCCTTTAATTGCTTTGAAGAATTCTTTGCACCTATCCGACGACTTTGACACAAATCGATTTAGGGCCGCGATCCTTCCTGTCAGACTCTGTACCTGCTTGACGCTGGTGGGAGATTTCATGTCTAGCAGAGCTTTTATTTTCGCCGGGTTAACCTCAATCCCCCGGTGGTTGACCATGAATCCCAAGAATTTCCCCGACTCTACGCCGAACACGCACTTCTGCGGGTTTAGTTTCATCCTATATTTTCTCAGAATATGGAACATTTCAGTTAAGTCGGCGATGTGATCTTCTGCCATTTTCGACTTCACGAGCATGTCATCCACATACACTTCCATAGTCTTCCCAATCTGCTTCTTAAACATTTTGTTTACCAACCTTTGATAAGTGGCACCGGCGTTGATCAGACCAAATGGCATTCCGATATAGCAGTAGAGCCCTCTATCAGTGATGAAAGAGGTGTGCTCCTGGTCAGGCTCATACATAAGGATCTGGTTATACCCGGAGTATGCATCCATAAAGCTGAGCAGAGCATGTCCTGCCGTGGCGTCGACCAACTGATCAATTCTTTGTAGGGGAAAACTATCTTTCGGGCATGCTTTATTAAGGTCGGTGAAGTCCACGCACGTTCTCCATTTACCGTTTGACTTTTTTACCAACATCGGGTTTGCTAGCCATTCTGGGTAGAAAGATTCCCGAATTAGTCCGACGTCTAGGAGCCTCTCTACTTCCTCTGCCAGGGCTACAGCTCTCTCTCCGCTTACGGCCCTTCGCTTTTGTCGAACTCTCTTATGCTTGGGGTCGATATTCAATCGGTGGCACATTACTTCTGGATCAATCCCCACCATATCAGAATGGCTCCATGCAAATACATCAAGGTTTGCCAACAGAAATATTGAAAGACCTTCCTTTAACTTTGGTGCCAATTGGGACCCTATTCTCAGAACCTTACTCGGGTCTTTTTCATCAACAGGGATTTCGATCGTATCTTCTGCTGGCCCCATCTTTTCTGTCGGCATTGGTATCCGGGGATCCAAGTCAGGGGAATCATAGATCTCCTGGTCTTGTAGAGAGGGTGCATCCCCTTAGGAGGTGTGCTTTGCGTAGTGGAGTCATCAACTTCTTCAGTATGTTTTGCGGGCGAGGATACTCCTGCAAGGGGAAAGGCATCACCCTGTTCGAGGCTTTGCAAGACATCGAATCTTCCTTCTAAACGTTCCCCATGGAAATCTGCTTGGACTATGGTATCCATTGCCCCCTCTTCTTCCAACATCTCGATTCTGATTGCGTCTTCCAAGTACAACATTGTCGGGGGCAACTCAGAGGGATGTTCTTCTTCTTGCTCAACATAATAGTGGACTCAGATTTCCTCGGTTGGTTACTCAATGCTTTTTTCCCAATCCACGTCCGGAGTATCATCGGCGTGGGAGTCTTTTCTAAAACCTTTCATTTCCTGCCTGTAGCACTCCCGTGAGTCATACTGGGAACCCTTTATACTTCCCACTCCATTTGGCATTGGAAATTTGATAGTTAGGTGATGAATTGAGGTGATGACTCTCTTTTCCCGCAGAAAAGGTCGTCCTAATAACACGTTGTGGGACGATTCCTGATTCAGGACCTTAAATTCAAGCATCTTTGTTACCGACAGTGGGCTTTCCCCCAGTGTACATGGAAGCCGAATCGACCCCATGACTCTAACTCCTGCACCTAAAAAACCAGACCCACGAGTCTTCCCCCGACATATCCTGATCAGGCAGTCCCATCTTTTTGAAGGTGCTGTAATAGAGGATGTTTGCTGAGCTCCCATTATCCACGAAGGCTCTATGGACATTCTTTGTTCTGATTTGGATGGAAATAACCAGCGCATCATTGTGGGGATGATGTACCCATCGGGCATCTGTTTCTCTGAAAGTGATATCCATGGACTCACCCTTAAACACCTTGGGTGGCCGAGTTTCCACCCTATGAATATCTGTGAGAGGCCTGAATCGGGCTTCCCTAGCGTATTTTGCCAAGGCTCGATTGCTGCATTCCATTCTGGGATCCCCCCCGTAGATTTTTCGGATACTGCCATCCCTGACAAATTTATTTTCCTCCAGGGTATCATTGTTTGTCCCGTGTGGGGATCGTCTTTCCTCTTCCCTTGTCCTGTCATCCTTGTGCTTCCTTACTTCCTTGACTACCCATTCTCCGAGGTATCCTTCCTTGATAAGCACTTCGATTTCGTCTTTTAAATGTCGGCATTCATGCGTGTTATGTCCAGATGATTCATGGTATTCGCAATATTTTTTCTTGTCTTTGCTTTGCCATGATGATAAAGCTTCAGGTTTTCTAAATAGCCCTTTATTTCTGTTTATCTCGTAGATATGATCGATAGATGCGACCAAAGGTGTGTACCGGCTTGTCCTGTAGATAGTTTGAGGGAGGGCTCCATCCCCTCCTTGTGCTTGCTGTATTTACCCGATCTGGGCTTCGTCTATCCCTTCGGTATCTTGGGCTTAAAGACCTATCCCTCTTCCTTCCTTTGTTTCTCTGACTCGACTGTGAAGTCGGTTGTACATCTGCCAAAGATTGTTCTATGGCTTTAAAAGATTCTTCCAAAGCGAAGACATCTGCGAGAGTGGCCGGATCTTTTCCTTGCAAGTGCTTCCAAAAATCTGAACCAACCTTAATCTTGCGATCAAGAAGCTTTTTAAGACTTCGTCCGATGCTCCCCTCACGCTAGTAGATTCAACGTTGAACCTTTTGAAGTACGATGTCAAGCTTTCATTTTCCCTTTGCCTAACATTGGCAAGAGTTGTGACAGAGGGCGCGTATCTAACCGCGGCTTGGAACTTGGCTAAGAACAAATTCTTCATCTGATCCCACGAGGTGATCACTCCTGGCCCGAGCTTTTGAAACCACTGCTGGGCACTTTCTCTAAAGGTTGCCGCCAGAGACGACATCGGGCCAAGTCCGGGACTTGGTACACATCCATCTCCATATTAAAATGACCCAGGAATTCCACCGGATCTGAGTTTCCGTGGAAACGGAGATCTCTAGTAGTGTTGCGATACACGGCCGGCAATTGTGCCTCTCTTACTGCTGCCGAGAATGGGGAAGGGATTTCGGCTGTAGCCGTCACCCTGCCTTCGAGGTGGTTCGGTAGCCTTTTTAGATCTCCTACATTGAAAGTTCCCACGCCAGGAATGGTCTGCATTCGAGGCTGCGGACCTTGGGGTTGCAATGGAGGTATTTCCACTTGATTCCCCCGGGAGGGGCTTGCTGCTGGTTCGTATTTTGGGCGTCCTCGGGTATTATGATTATTTCAGGATTTCGTTCTTGGTTTCTCCCTTGATTCTCTTCTCCACCTTGGCCGCGGCCCCGAGCCGTACCGCGATCATAGTTTTCTACATCTCTGTGATTATCATATTCCGCATAATCATAGCCATCTGCTTGGTTATTCCAGCGGGAATCATTTTGACCACGGTAATTGTCACGACGGTATCCCTCTAAATATCTACCTCGGCCTCCTCCTCTTCCTCTCCATTGAGGCCTTCTCCAACGATCGTTTCCATACCCACGTCCATATCGATCTAGCGATCTGCGGGGAGGAGCTCTCTCATGATTGCGGTGCCGCTCCCGATTTTCCTGGGAATTCGGGGGCACACGCGTTGGATCGCGGTGCCGCTCCCGATTTTCTTGGAAATTCAGGGGCACACGCGTTGGGTCTCGGTGCCGCTCCTGATTTTCCTGGGAATTCAGGGGCACACGCGTTGTATCATGGGGCGTCACATCTCCACGATCAGCTTCTTTCTACCATTCAAGTAACACCATTCTCAAATCATCATCGCCCAAGCGAATCCCCAAGTAATCTTTTAGAGCTGTGAAGCCCCGTTGTTGATTCTCCAGCATTGACTCCGCCTGTCGGCGTTCCTCGAGACTACGTCCAGACCGGTTCGGATGGGTGGCTCCCCGGGCGTCTTTTCGCAGAATTTCCCGTCCATTCGCATCTTCTTCCACTAGCTTGATGATTGGGGACGTGTCATTAGAATAGTCCAGGCATCTCGGGGTTATCGGCACACGCCCTCCCTCAGTGCGGCCATGGTCGGCTGAGATATACCTGTCAGTCATGGGAGCTTTTCCAGGGGTATGAGTCTCCCGGTTGTGGTGAAGACCCCTTCGGGCTTTGCGCCGTTCCACGGTGCTCAACCTTGAATCGAAACCATTCAAAGCATCGCCCATGTAATACAGTTGTTCCAACAAGTCGGCGTTGCTGATGAGCACAGGTGGCTGTCCTCCAACGTTCGGTGTGGGACGATAAGTCATTGGTGGAACGTAGGGTTCATATTCATAGCCATGATCAGAATCTTCTTCAGAACTTCCATCGTAAAAACTTCCATCGTGATATTGAGACATCCTTCCTCCCAGATGTAGATCTTGATTAGCCCCTCCTTCTAGCGTCAATTTGTTGACGGAGGAATTTGGGAGCAACAAAACTTGAGGTTAGCAGCCGGAAACAAGATCTGTGATGGCAGTTCTTCGCCGGAAATGTGAACAGTACCCGGTGGATCCGATGAACAATGTTTGGTGGTGGTGATTATTGGGGGCTGAGATTGCTTAGGGTTAGTGGTGGCTCCTTTGCGCTCTCGCTTCTGACCCCTTACAATGTGCCTACATACCCCTATTTATAGGGGATCAAGCCCACGTAGTTCTTAGGGAACAAGAAACCTAATGGGCTTAGATTTCTTATCCCGAGGCCCAATGGGAAACCCACTGGAAACCGTCTTCTACTAGCTTTAGGAATATCCGCCGATGAGGCCCAACCACAAAGGCCCAAGGCTCGTCCGCGACTTCGAGACTTCACGGATGAGGCATCTCCCTGGCCAAGGATAACCCTCCGCTACCAGCTGTTTCTCTAGTTCGTGGACGCAAGTATAGCCCTGGTTCACCCCAAATGTTGGACGCATCCTTGTCCCCCGATAAGGAGCCCCTACCAGATTGCAGGACAAGTGATCCCAAGCTTTTGGGTGCAAAGTGCAGGATACTCCAAAGTCTCCCAACGAGGACACCCGTTGACTACAGAGACAGAGCTCCCAAAGCACACACCAGATTTCACCCCACATCCCTAATGAGGACACCCATTGACTACAGGAGGAGGCCTTCAGTCCAGGCATACCCCTGGAGGTCTCTGACCACGGACACCGCCTTTCCTGTAGATATGCTACAGGAAGGAGTTCTTCAATAGAGTTCCTGCATCAAATAAGTTAGTAATAATAATCTCCCTCTTCCTTGAGTCTTCCAGAGAATCCATCCAAGCAGCATATCAAAGTTGCATTTATATGTTAAGTAGAAGTTAAGGGCGCGCCCTTACATTCCTGTATGTTGGCGCCGCCCTGTGTCATCAGCCTTTGATCTTTTCTATATCATTCTACATCATAAGGCGCGCCCTAAATCGTTCATCGTTAGGGCTTGCTTTAATTCTGTCCAAGCCAAAGTGTAGGTCTACCAAAGCAATCATGTTCGAATAATCTGTCCAAGGAGCCTTCCTTGCCTAGGGCGCACCCTAAGGCTCTGCACAGAACAGATTTCAATTAAGGAATTCCTCTCCTCCTTTTCAATAATTGGGCGCGCCTCCTCTTACCATGTGTGAGGGCGCGCCTTTGAGGATAATAGCCACAACTGTTAATCAACTACTAAATTAATGGGGCGCGTTCTTAGGGCGCGCCGTCTTCTTTATGGAAAGTCAAACTTATCATTTCCTAGATTTCAGGCGTTTCTCCTTCAATTTTGCCTATCTTATCAATCTCAATCTGAATATCGTTTATACCAATTTTTGGGCATAACAATCAACTCTAGATCATGATTAGTATCATTATCAGGATCTGACTCAGTCAACATTTGACTTGTTGTTAAGATTTGACTTATCATCAGGATTTGATAAGTCATCAAGATTTGCATCAATTCCTAACTTGAGTTTTTTTTTGCAAAAACAAGTTCTTCATGAGTGTCTTCTTCAAATCCAGGAATCTTCTTGTCATCAAATGAAATATGAATTGATTCAACAATTGTTCTTGTTCTCAGATTGAAGACTTTATAGGCTTTTGATGCACGATATCCAACAAAAATACCCTCATAAGATTTTTTATCAAATTTTTCAAGCAATTCAGGATGTATCCTAAGAACAAAAAACTTCCATACAAAGATGTGAAGATGCTTCAAGTCATGTCTGTTGATTAGAGTCAGGTTCTGAGTATAACATGCAGTATTGACTGCTTCAGCCCAAATGTATGTAGGTAGATTAGCTTCCACAAGCATGGTCCTTCCATCTTCAATCTACGTTCTATTCTTCCTTTCCACAACTCCATTTTGTCGATGTGTGCCATGAGCTGAAAATTATTGAAAAATTCCCTTGTATCTGCATAACTCATCCATCTTGCTATTTTTGAACTCAGTCCCATTGTCACTTCTCAGAATTTGCACTTTATACTTTGTTCCATTTTCAATCAGTCTCAAATGATCCAAAAGAACATTTAATGTTTCATCCTTAATGTGCAAGAAAAATATCCATATAAATCTAGTATATTAATCAACAATAACTAGAGTGTACCTTTTCTTGTTGATTAACATGACATTCATAGGGACAAAGAGATCTAGATATAGCAATTGATATGGCTTTTTGATAGATTATTCTGACTTGCATAATAATCTCTATCAGTAATATGACTGATACTCAACAGATTATGCTTCAGTCCTTCTACCACAGCTGCATTTGAGATGATGACATTTCCAATGATTATTTGCCATATCCCGGTATTTTTCCTACATTGCCACCACTATAGGAAACCATTGGGCCAGCCTTCTCCTCATTTTCTAAGATTAGAGATTTATTTCCAGTCATATGTGCAGAATAACCACTATCCAATACAAGCACATTCTTCTTATTTCCCTATAATCAGAAATATGGAAATCAGTTAGCATTTTTAAGAACCCGCACTTGTTGGGTCCTTTTTGACATCTTATGTGGCGCCCTCCAAACCCGGGTCAGAAGTTTGGGGTCCATAACACACACACACACACCATATATAAACCTGTTTATATAATAACAATATATGCAATGACCCTACTTACCATAACCACGGATCGTAACAGTTCAAAGCATGTCCACAAGCCACAATCTTATTTATTACAACCGTACCAAATCCCAAATTTATTTATCTTACATCTGAAGTCAAACTTTATTACAAACTTATAACACATACTAAGCCACATAGCTTTTACTAGCTCCTTCCAATTTCAACCTGAAAACTTAGCTTGCGCGCTCAACTAGGGATCCTCGCCACCACCCGTTTCCTTCTTAACCGGAAAGAACATAAATAGATTCGAAAGAGTGAGCTAACTAGCTCAGCAAGTCACAATGACAACACTGAGATTAAATAATGATCAATTAAAATGATATAGGGAATCAAATATCCTAATAAGCAATGATTAGAATTGGATATTCACTTTCATTTTTAAAAACCAAGGTTAGGCTGCTCGTTAGATATATTTGTGATGTCATGTCTAATGATGATTTGTGTTTAGTTTTTAGATCTTAACTAACAGGACAAATCAGGACTTAACTGGAAATCAGTACTTATACTGAAGTCAGGACTTAAGATATCAGAACTTAAGTTGTCAGAACTTAAGTTATCAGAAGATATCAGGACTTAAGGAGACTTTCAGATAAGGAAGGTGGCTGATTGAAAGGAAAGAAGATCGAGACTAAAATAAGAAGAGATATGCGTGGAAAAGAATTCTATGAAGAATATAATACTTGGAAGAAAAGTTAACTAGTTGATATATTTTAGGATGCAGAATCATATTCGATATCAATTAGAAGTTTATCTTGTAACTGTGTGTCTATATAAACACAGCATAGGGTTTACACTATATGTGTTATCTTAATCGAAAATATTATTCTTTGTAACCCTAGTAGCTCTCGTGATATTTGTTCATCACTGAGAGAGAACGGTTCCATTGTAATACTGTTTTATTAATAAGATTATTCATGTGTTCTTAATTCGATTTGATTGTGCTAGATACTGTATTCAACCCAATTTTACAGTGTGTGTGACCTAACAAGTGGTATCAGAGCAATCTATTAACATACATACAATAAAGATCCAAAAACAATCATGTCTGAAGAAGCACAAACTCCAACCAAGCCCACCAAAACTGAAGAAACTCCAAAGACTCAAATCCATAATCGATATGAGACTATTAGGGTTCCCATACTGAAACCTTATGAGTATCCCATATGGAAGGTGAGGATGTCTATATTTCTGGAAGCTACAGATTCAGAATACCTTGACAGAATTAATGAAGGACCACATAAGCCAACCAATCTCTGATCAGCCAGCACAGACTGTACCAAAGGAGAAAAGTGAATATACAGCTGAAGATATCTCATCTATTACCAAGGATGCAAAGGTAAGACATTTGCTGCATAGTGCCATTGATAATGTCATGTCAAACAGGGTAAGTAACTACAAGACTGCAAAGGAGATATGGGATTCCTTGGAGATAAGATGTCAGGGAACTGATTCAATTAAGAAGAACAGGAGGACTATACTCACTCAAGAGTATGAGGACTTTGACTCAAAACCTGATGAGTCATTGACTGGTTTATATGACAGATTTGTTAAACTCTTGAATGATCTGTCACTGGTAGATAAGGAATATGATCTTGAAGATACCAATCTTAAATTCCTTTTAGCTCTTCCTGAAAGTTGGGATTTGAAGGCAACTACTATAAGAGACAACTATGCTCTTGATGAAACTACTCTTGATGAAATTTATGGTATGCTCAAAACTCATGAACTTGAGATGTATCAAAGAAGCAAGAGGCATGGGAGAAAGTCAAGAACAGTTGCTCTTAAGGCTGAGGAGGAATCCCCCAAAGTGGTTGTCTCAAAGAAAGCAAAAGGAAAGGCTCTCATCACAAAGTCTGATACTGAGTCATCAAGTTCTGATAGTGATGAGGATTCAGAATCTGAAAGTCTATCTGAGATGGATGTTGATGAAGAGATGATAAAGCTGTGTGCTCTTATGGTGAAAGGTATCACAAAGATAGCTTACAGGAAATTCAGAAGGGGAAAGAAGTTTTCCAGGAAAAGTGGAAGTTCTGATAAGAAGGGATTCAGAAAATCTGAAGGTAAAGCTGGAAAGTCTGACAGAGGAGACTACTCAAATGTTAAATGCTACAATTGTTGTGAGAAAGGCCACATATCTCCTGACTGCAAGAAAGGAAAAAGTGACAAAGGCAAGGCACTTGTCACAAAGAAGAAAAGCTGGACAGACACTTCAGATTCTGAAAGTGAGGTGAACTATGCTTTGATGGTAAATACTGATAGCAGTTCTGAAGCTGCTGAGTTAAAGGTACCTCAAACAACTTATGCTTTTCATAATGATGATATTACTGAGTTGAGAAGATATCTTAAAATCATGTTCATTAGTTATAGAGATCAAACTTTAACATGTGATTGGTTAACTTCTGAAAATCTGGCTTTTAAGAAAAGGAATGACTATTTAGAAAAGGAGTTAGTTATGTTCCATCAAACTCAGAAAGAAAGAGATGATGCTTTTTATGTTAGAGATGAAGTGTTAAAATTGAATCAATCTCTAAAAACTGAGTTAGAAAAGGAAAGAGAGATTATTAGGACTTGGACTAACTCTGGAAGAATAACTCATAATTTGTTAAGTAGTGGAAACTGAAAAGAGGGCTTAGGTTATGGAGATGATAAAAGTGAAACAGGAACTGAACAAATTAAGCCAGTTATTATTAAACAGACTACTAAGCCTAAGATAAATCCTGTTAAGTTTGTAATAAAATCTGTAAAGTCTGCTTCTGAAATGATGAAAGATACTGAGACAGAAGGTAAGGCAGAGTCAACTTCTGACAAATTGAAACAGGATAAGACAATTGAAGTTAACATAGGCTTAATGACAAAGAAGCAGCTTAAGCATAAGCTGAAAGATATTAAGAATGCAAACAAGGTAAAGCCACCTAGGAAAAATAGGAATGGAAAGGAAGGTGTGAATAAAAGCAATGATTATAAGCCTGTTCTTAATGCTCCTAGAAAGAAATATTGTAACTTTGGAAATTCTAACCATCTGGCTTCTTTTTGTAGGAAGAATAAAAACATAAACTCCTTACCTTCAAAATTAGGAGTTAAGAGTCAGTCTGTTAGATATAGGCCACAAAATCCTTGTTTTCATTCTGGTAGTTTATGGCATTCCATTTATACTTGTAAGGAATATCATAGTTTGTACTATGATTATTATCAAATAAAACCTTCTTTAAAGAAAGTTAGCATTGTTCCTTCTAGTGTAAGTTCTGATGCAAAGTCTGATACTGTAAATGCTGATAAGAAAAATGTTAACATAAACTCTTATGTTAAATCCGCTGCAAATGTTAACAAACTTAATAAGGCCAAAGGATCCAAGCAAGTCTGGGTCCTTAAAACTAATCATTAGTGGTCTTTGTGATTGCAGGGCAACAGGACATATGACTGGAAATAAAGCCCTGCTATCAGACTTTGTGGAGAAAGCTGGCCCAGGTGTTTCTTATGGAGATGGCAACATGGGAAAAACTCTGGGATATGGCAATATCAATCTTGGGAATGTCATCATTGAAAAAGTAGCTCTAGTCTCAGGACTTAAATACAATCTGCTGAGTGTTAGTCAAATCTATGACAGAGGTTATCATGTGAATTTCTTTGAAGAACACTGTGAAGTTGTAAGCAATTCTACAGGCAAAGTTGTTCCGAAAGGATATAGGCATGGCAACATTTATGAAGCCAAGCTTTCAACAAGTTCTGATGGTTCTGCAATCTATCTGTTAAGTAGAGAATCAATTAAAGAAAGCTGGGATTAGCACAAGAAACTCTATCATTTAAATTTTAGCAATATAAATGAACTAGTCAAGAAAGATCTTGTGAGAGGACTGCCAAAATCAGTATTTGCTCCTGATGGCCTTTGTGATTCATGTCAAAAGGCAAAACAAAGAAAATCTTCATTCAAGAGCAAGACTGAATCTTTAATTCTTAAGCCTTATCACCTACTACAAGTTGATCTATTTGGTCCAGTGAATGTCATGTCTATTGCAAAGAAGAAATATGTTATGGTCATAGTAGATGAGTTTACCAGATATACATGGGTGTATTTCTTGCACACAAAAAGTGAAACTTTATCTATTTTGATTGATCATGTCAAAAAACTGGATAAATTGGTTAAAGACTCTGTGAAAATCATAAGAAGTGATAATGGCACTGAGTTCAAGAATTTGATTACGGAAGAGTTCTGCAAAGACCATGGAATCAAGCAGGAATTTTCTGCTCCTGGAACTCCACAGCAAAATGGAGTTGTTGAAAGAAAGAATAAAACTCTTATTGAAGCTGCACAAACTATGCTTGATAAAGCAAAGTTACCAACCTATTTTTGGGTTGAAGCTGTGCAGACTGCTTGTTTTACTCAGAATGCAACACTTATCAACAAGCATGGAAAGACACCATATGAGATGGTGAAGAATAAGAAGCCAAATCTGAAGTATTTTTATGTATTTGGATGCAAGTGTTTTGTTCTTAAGACTCATCCTTGAACAGCTATCCAAATTTGATCTAAAAGCTGATGAAGGAATTTTTGTTGGATATCCACTTTCCACAAAAGCCTTCAGAGTCTACAATTTAAGAACAAGGGTTGTCATGGAATCTATCAATGTCTCTTTTGATGATAAGAAGATTACAGGACTTGAAGATTTCAATGATCATGATCAGCTGAGATTTGAGAATGAAGTTTTAAATTTTGATTCTGTAAATCCTGACAGTCTAAATCCTGACAGTGCAAACTCTGATGGGTTAAATTATGATGTTATTGAAACTGTGGTAACTACACCAAAGGAAAATGCACCTGTACAGGGGGAGCATATTGAAGATACAATCATATCCAAAGAAGCATCAGAACCTAGAACAGGCTCTTCAAGTTCTGATTCATCAAGTTCTGATTCATCAAGTTCTGATGGGCCAAGTTTTGATAATTCTGGAAACTCAAATTCTAAAGGATCCAACTCAGAGAGCATAATTTCAGGGGGGAGCATTAGAATATGTTGATGGAGACAGCATGGATCATGGGGGAGCATCCAGTTCTAGAGATAATCTTCCATCTGCAAGGAAGTGGACTAAAGCACATACACCTGACTTGATTATTGGAGATCCTGAAGCAGGTTTAAGAACTAGAACAACAATATCAAATGAATGTCTCTATCACTCTTTTCTTTCTCAGACTGAACCAAACAAAGTGGAAGAAGCTCTTCAAGATGCTGATTGGGTGCAAGCAATGCAGGAAGAGTTAAATGAATTTAAAAGAAATAAAGTCTGGATCCTAGTGCCAAGACCAAAGAACAGATCAGTTGTTGGTACAAAGTGGGTGTTCAGAAATAAAACTGATAGTGATGGCATAATTACAAGGAATAAAGCAAGGCTTGTTGCAAAAGGATATTCTCAACATGAGGGAATTGATTATGATGAAACATTTGCACCAGTTGCTAGATTGGAAGCCATAAGGCTATTTTTGGCTTATGCTGCTCACAAAAAGTTTAAAGTCTTTCAAATGGATGTGAAAAGTGCTTTTTTTAATGGAGAATTGGAAGAAGAAGTATATGTTGAACAACCTCCAGGTTTTGTAGATTCAAAATTTCCTCATCATGTCTACAGACTTGATAAAGCACTTTATGGCCTTAAGCAAGCTCCAAGAGCATGGTTTGAAACATTAGCTCAGTTTTTTCTGGAAAGTGGATTTAACAGAGGGACAATTGACAAAACTTTATTCTATCTCAACCATGGAAAGGACTTCCTTTTGGTGCAAATATATGTTGATGATATCATTTTTGGTTCTACAAATGACAGACCGTGTAAAAGGTTTGCCAAGCTAATGCAGTCAAGATATTAAATGAGTATGATGGGAGAACTTAGCTATTTTCTGGGCCTTCAAGTCAAGCAGAGTGAAGAAGGAACTTTTATTTGTCAATCTAAGTACACCAAAAATTTGTTGAAGAAATTTGGAATGCAAGACTGTTCAAGTGCATCCACTCATATGGCCACTGCAACAAAATTTGATAAGGATACTGGTATATCAGTAGATATTACTGATTACAGAGGTATGATTGGCTCACTACTCTATCTAACTACAAGTAGACCTGATATCATGTATGCTACCTGTCTTTGTGCAAGATTTCAAGCAGATCCAAGAGAACCTCACTTAACAGCTGTGAAAAGAATTTTCAAGTACCTTAAGGGTACAGCTGATCTGAGATTGTGGTATCCTAGAGAATCAGACTTTAAGCTAACAGGTTACTCAGATGCAGATTTTGCAGGATGTAAAATTGACAGGAAAAGCACAAGTGGAAGCTGCCAATTTCTTGGAGGCAGATTGGTTTCTTGGTTTAGCAAGAAACAAAAGTCAATTTCCACATCAATTGCAGAAGCAGAATACATTGTTGTAGGAAGATGTTATGCACAGATTCTTTGGATGAAAAATCAGTTATTGGATTATGGGTTAACATATTCTAAAATCCCTATTTACTGTGATAATCAAAGTGCTATTGCTATGACATGTAATCCAGTTCAACACTCAATGACAAAGCACATCAGCATTATGTACCACTTCATAAGGGAATATGTGATGGAGGGTACAGTGGAATTGCACTTTGTTCCTAACAGATCAACAACTAGCATATATCTTCACAAAACCTACTGTGTGAAGCTACTTTTACAAGATTGGTAAATGAACTTGGAATGGTTTCAGGTTCTTTCTCTAAATCTGCTTAGTTTATGTTCTGATACATCAGACTTTATGATCAGTATTTACAGATATTACTATCTTTGTGTATTCTGTGCTTCAATTGAAATTTTCTAAGTGATGATTGTTGTCTGATGTGAATTTCTAAACTCTGATAGTGATATGAATGTTTCTGTGACTATTCAATCCAATGAGGATAACTGTGCTAGATATTGACCTAGTAGTCTTTAATATACTAAAGATCCCATGTTTGAAGTAATTGTTTATGTGGAAATCTTTTAACACAAGCAAATTCTGATATTGAGCTTGGTTAGGTTTACTTTGTGTACCTTATTACTAAGTCAAAAACTAGAATAGTACTTCTTATCTATTAAGTTCTGATGTTGGTAAATCTTATGGATGTACTAGTGCTGATAAGCCTCACTTATCAAAAGAAAAAGAAAAAGAAAATAAATAAATATCAGGTATTCCTTTGAGATCTAGAGAAAAATGTATGTGGAAGGGAAGACCCAAGTACATTGCTGGTATTAAGTAATATGCATTAGAAAAGCAAAATAAAATTTTCTTGGTGACTTTTCACATTCTCTGAAACTGGAGAAATACTTTGATAATAGCATAAATTCTGATAAGCAGTCGTGACTCACTTACACTGAGAAGCCACTGTAAAAAGGAATTTCAAAAGATGCATAAAATGAGCACAAAACAATTGAGGTGGACTCATGCATGAACTCATTCTATAGTAGACTTCAAACTAATAACAGATTTTAAGCAAAGTTCTTAGTTATGCCTTATTTCTAAGATGTACTGAAGTAAATCAGACTTTACTCTTTGTCTGATATTTAGCTTAATGCACACACTTACACTCCATATGAATGATGAAAATTACTATGGTGATCAATGTTGTTTTGGATGAACAGTTTACGTGTCAGTTGCATAAATTCTGAGGACAAGTTCTGATGGAAGTTCTGATGATTAAGTTCTGTTGTAACCATATCAGTATTTATGTGAAGAATTACAGAGATAAACATTCATTTTTTTGAGTTAAGGAGCCATATTCTGATGACTTTTAAATTCTGATAATAATCAAGTTCTGATGCTGACATGGAAGTATTTATTTACTTGGTTTACTTTTAAGTCAATACTTGAACGATTATATTTTTTAGAATATTGGACTATGTGAGATAAAGCAGTAATAATCATTTATTTAGTGGGAACAGTTTCTTTTTGAAAAACTGAACGTGCAAAGTAATCATTACTTATTTACCGTGCCCATTAACTCTTGTCTTAACTACTGCATGGCTGACAGGTGTAAGGTCTGTTCCACTTCTCAATAACTGTTGTCACGTGGGTTGTCTATGTAAAAGAGATAAAAGATTTTCAACTATTTTATTCATATTTCTATTCTATTAACTCTCTCTCTTTTTCTTATTCTCTCACATTTTCTGACGGTTTTCTATACAGACATTTTCTCAAACACCTTTCAGGCACTCTAACTTCTCACTTATTTTTGATTGCGCCCAAGGATTTAATTGTTGATGGAGCCAAGTTTGTACCAAATAACTATGCTGTAATATTGAATAAGGCTGAAGCTTTATCAGATCTGCACTTTGTGCAAGATTTATTAGCCAATAGTGAGATTGGGTATGCTTTGACCCAACCTCAAACTAGTTTCAAGCAAACAAGTGCTGACATTTTGGCGAACTGGGCTTTTTGATAATGGTGGTGCTGCTGGTTCACCAAGCATAATTTTCACATCAGGAGATGTCGAGCATGTGGTTACTCCAGGAGCAGTTCGTAAAGCTCTCCACTTATCTGAAGGTTGTACATTCTCAACAGTGGAGGATCATGTTTTACAGCAGCTTATGGCCAGTCTGGGCTATGAGAAAAGTTTGGGAAAGCTGGGTCAACTGAAAAGATCAAATATCAGAAAGGAATGGAGCTTTTTCTTTGATTGTATCACCAAGGCATTCGCCAATAAATGGTCCAACTTTGATGCTATTCCCATCACGAGTCAGCAAATCGGGTATGCCCTTATCAATCAAACTCATTTTGATTTTGCAAGTGCCGTGCTAGGTTTCATAGGGGATAGGATGACAGAGGATAGGAATGTAGTATATTTTGCTAGATTTTGTCATCTTATATATTGTTACTGTTGTGCTGATGAACCCCAATTGTTCAGTGACCATATTTCACCCTTTAAGCTTGCAAAAAGGGCCTTTAATGATTTGTTAAATGCTGATAATAAGAAACAAGTGCTGAGACCCTTACAAATTCCTCAATCAGTAAAACAAATCTTGGTAAATGCTGATCCACACACTTATACAACTGTCTATCCTGATGTTCAACCCACAAACTCATCACAACCAACACAACAACCATCGGAACATACCATCTCTTACCAACCTCAAACACAACCACAACCTTCGGCACATCCAGTGAAGCCTTCATCTTCAAAACCCAATAGGACACAGTCTGTGCCTCAGTCTCAACAGAAGAGAAGGAAAATTATTTTGAGAGATGAGTCAGATAATGAGGAACATGTTCCAATATCAGAACATGTTGTTGTAGAAGCTGAGAAGATCCCTTCTTAGAAAGATACTGAAACTGGGAGTTCTAGGTCCCTCAAAATGCTTAAAAAGCTAAATACTGATGACGAAGCTCCCAAAGTCTCAACTTCAGCAAAGAGACTTAAAAAGCAAAGAGCCATGAGGGCTGTAAGTGAATTATCACACTCTGAAGAAGTCCTAGGAAGCAGCAGCTAAGGAAGGGGGTCAGGAATCTCTGATCTCAACAAGACCAATTGTAATTGAATTACTTCCCACTGTTGAATCAGCTCACAAGTCTCCTATTCAAGAACAAGAGGATATTCCAGAGAAAGTGCCTACACGTGTCTCCTATTAATGATCCAGTACATGCTGAAGATCCAGGTACAAGTGATGAAATAGATATTAACAACTTGGTTGTACCCGATGTTATGTACTTGGAAGCTTCACCCACTCAAGTTACTCCACCAACAACACCACTTCTAGATGCTGATTTCAATGCAGATATTCCAACAACACCAATTCTGAATCTAGATGTTGAAGATCAGATTGTAGGTGGGCATCAAAATTTGGATGTTGATCAGAACTTAGTTGCATATCAGAATTTAGAGGATGATGTTGAAACCTCTGTAGCCTCACATACAGTTATTCTATCAAAGGATGCTGATACTGTAGGCTCTGTAAGTTCTGATGCTGACAATGCTGAAATTACTGGTGAAGCTGCTGCAAATGTAGATGCTGATGCAGCTGGTCCATCTGAACATGCACCTCAACAAGCTTCATGCAAAGCTGATCTAATTAAGAAGTTTGTTAGAGAGGATGCACCAGTACCTTGGAGTGAAAGCTCCTAAAGGAAATGAGTGGACTAAGGAGTGGAACAAAGTTAGTTTTGTTCCTACTGAAAAAATTCTTGCTAAGCACCTGGCCAAAGCTGATGAAATGCTGCTAAATGATGATTTCAAGGCACAGCTGAGAGTTACTGCATTGAGTACTAGGCACCTTCAAGGTCAACACTCAATAACTCATGCCAAGGTGAATAAAATTCAAGAAACTTTGATTCAGCAAGATATGAATGTCAAACTGGAAAAGAACAGATTTTTTAAGCCAACCTTTGACCGAATTGGGTATATTGAAAAGACTCAGGAGAAGCAACAAGATCAGATTTCTGAAATTCTAAGGAATGAAGCTTCTCAGCAAACTCAACTCAATGAGATCCAATCCTTCAGTGGAATTGCTTGTCTCTCTTCTTCTACCTGCTGATGCCAAAATGGGGGAGAAAGTGATTAAGTCCAAATGCAAATCTGTTCAACCACTGAAGGGTAAGGATGATGGAAATGATGACCAGGGAAACTCTGAAAAGGGTAGAGGTCATGGTCAAGGTTCTTCATCCAGGACAGCTGAAACTTCTATACAGAGATCAAACTCTGATGCTGATTGAAGAATAAGTTCTGGTAAACAAGTTCTGACAAAGCCTGATGTTCCTACACAGGGTGAAAGTAATGAGTTTATGCAGAAACGGAAGCTTAAGGGGAAGGAAACAACAGTTTACTATCAACACCCTAAGTTACAGAAGCTGGATGAAGAAATTTCAAAGAGATTATTTCTTAAAGAAAATCCAGGAATGGACTTTGAAAGTCTAAAGGAAGAAGAAGCCAGACTTAAAGTAGAAAATGTCAAATCCAAGTCTAAAGCTTCTATTGTTGAAAAGAAACTTCCAAAGCCTAAGGGTATTGTGATTAAGGAGAAGACAAATTCTGAGGCAACCAAAGCCAAATCACAAGTGGAGGTAGATCCAAGATCCAAGGGCAAATCAAAAATTGATGAACCTGTAAAGGTATACATACCAATCATGGATGAAGAAATAATTAATGAATGAAGATATTAGTCTGATTTTGAAGAAAAAGGATATTCAAACAACCTCTGACAGAGCTCATGTTGTTCAAGATCAGGACTTAGTACAATCTTATATTACAGTGAAGTGAGCAACCTCTGACATAGCTCAAGTTGGCTTGATATCAGAAGATAAAGAAAAGGAAACCTCTGACATTGCTCATGTTAAACCTTCAAAGATGCTACTACCAGGATTCACAAAAGCTCAACAGACTCAACCTTTGAAGACTACATCAAGTGGTTTTGAAGCAAGAGTTGTTCAAGGAAAGGAAGCAAGAGACAAATTAGGATTTGGTAGTTCTGATGAAAGAAGAATACACAACACTACCAATGATCCAACTTCCTTAAGTGAACCAGGAGTAGGAGCAACTCCTGAAAGATTGAATCAACTTAAATCTGTACAAATGGTTTACCACTCTGTTTTGAAAGTAGATATCATGTTATACTTTATGACAGATGGGAGGGTATTTCAGATCAGGAAGAATGCTATTCCATTGAAGTATTTTGAAGAACTGGAACATGTTTTATAGACTTCAAGTGAAAAATAGATCAACAGATGGTGCTGCAGGTTATTTAAAATCAAATATTCAAAGACAGAAGAGGCTTTACTCTGTAAAGTCTGACAGCCCATACTATCCTAAGTACAGATCTCATAGTGGAGATATTGATGAAATGAAGCCTAATACTGCTAAAATCATCACTACATTTTCTGGTATTAAGGGACTTGAATTCAATCTAGAGTCTGATAAATCCTATATCATCAGACTAGATCAGGATATAAGAAAAGCTAAAATAAATGATCTTAGGGCTGCTATCTTTCAAACTGATGAAGATACAGTTGAACTGAAAAATGCTAAAAGGAGGATGGTCAATGAACTTGAATATGCTGAGAGAACACTTTTAAAGAACTATCTCAGAACAACTCCTGACATCAGAGAGATCAGAAATTGAAGCCAAGTCAAAGATCTACAACTGCTTAAATTCTGAAGTGAATACAAACTGAAGCTGATATCAAACTTTAAGGATGGTAAAGCTACAAGGAGTATAAGTTATAGTTATCTAGTCAAATTCTCATGCATTTGTACTTAATGTTTTTGACATCATCAAATATCTGTTGAACTTGTATATTATGCTAATTTACAAGTTGGGGGAGATTGTTAGATATATTTGTGATGTCATGTCTAATGATGATTTGTATTTAGTTTTCAGATCTTAACTAACAGGACAAATCAGGACTTAACTGGAAATCAGTACTTATACTGAAGTCAGGACTTAAGTTATCAGAACTTAAGTTATCAGAAGATATTTATCAGGAGATAATATCAGGACTTAAGGAGACTTTCAGATAAGGAAGGCGGCTGATTGAAAGGAAAGAAGATTGAGACTAAAACAAGAAGAGATATGCATGGAGAAGAATTCTATGAAGAATAGAATACTTGGAAGAAAAGATAACTAGTTGATATATTTTAGGATGCAGAATCATATTCGATATCAATTAGAAGTTTATCTTGTAACTGTATGTCTATATAAACACAGCATAGGGTTTACACTATATGTGTTATCTTAATCGAAAATATTATTCTTTGTAACCCTAGCAGCTCTCGTGATATTTGTTCATCACTAAGAGAGAACGGATTCATTATAATATTGTTTTATTAATAAGATTATTCTATGTTTTATACTTGTGTTCTTAATTCGATTTGATTGTGCTAGACACTGTGTTCAACCCCCTTCTACAGTGTGTGTGACCTAACACTGCTGATCAGTCATGCACTAACCCCGAGCAAGGCTCCCACCTTTGCTCTATATACTGGATCCAAGGCACGTATTGGCCTATTATGACCACGAATCTGGTCCGACCACGAATCTGGTCCATATTTAAAAAACAATCCAGTTCTATAATAATAACATGTTAAACTATAATTCAATAAACTGAATCATAAACAATATTTACCTTGAAGCATAAGGTGATTCACAATATCATGAAGGTATAATAAGGTAAACAGGAAGATTGACTTTCAATTCAGGGAAAGAATCAGGGTGTAGAAGACCACAGGTTCAAAGGTTACAATGAATGGTCTTCTGTTATACAAGGCGTAAAGATTCATTTGTTAAGCAATCTCATATCAAGGATCAGTACGTGGTAGATATGTATTTGTGGAGTAGTATCGGATATGTGTGGTTCGTATCCAAAAATTCAACAATCAATGGTTTACAAGAAATCAGGCTCGTGGCTCAAGATCAATAAGAATCGGGGTTTAGGGTTAAGTACTTTAAAGTACTTGCAATATAGAATATGAACTACTGGGAATAATTGCAACCTGATGAAAAGAGTTCAAAAGTACTTGCAATTATACTATAAGAAAGTTCAGGGACACTTGCCTTATCAGTTCGCTTTCACTTTACTAACACTTGTCAATTGGTTCCCACTCACTGACCACTTGCTTTCCCTTTCTATGTCTCGCTTCCTCTTTTATACATCACATATACTTATTAACACTACTTCTCATCTCATTCTATTCGATACAAGCTTCTATCTACACATCGTTTCACCCAAATCCGACGTACGGATTAAAAGTTACAGCAAAAATAGTCAAACAACGCACATATAATCATATTATACAACAATCAGATCACATATAGCACATAGCACTGTAAGGTATTCGATCAAAACAATTTTTCAAAGAAGATTCAGGGTTAAAATAATTTTTCAGGTATTTAATACGAATTTTTGAATATTTTTTAAAATTAAAACGGGACTTCGAATCATTTTATAATTAAATAATAGAGTTCGAACAACCGAATCTGACCTTAAAATAATTTTATAATAATTATCGAGTCCTTGAAAATAATTTTAAATAATATTTTAAAGCTCAAAACTATTTTTTGGAAATTTTAAATCCAAATATATAATAATATCTAATTAAATAATTAATTAAAAATAAATAATAACTAATTAAATTAGTTAATCAATTAATATTTAAATTAATTGACTAATTAAATAATTAATTATTAACTAAAATTAATTAATTAATTAATTAAGATTTATTTTTAGATTAAATATAGTTTTCAGAAATTAAATACTGAATTTTGGAATTTTTAAAAAATTAAAAATCAATTTCTGAAAATAATATAAAAAGAGAGTACAATTTCTGAAAATAATAAAACAAGAATCTGATTTTTGAAAGTTTTTTAAAATAGAATACTATTTCTACAGAACAGGGAAACTTCAGGGGTCAAATTGTAATTTGTCGTCTTCCCCGTTCGAACTCCGGTGGCCGGCCCCCATTAACGGCGGCCACCAAGCTTTTCCGGTGATCAATTTTTAGCCCAGAAACGTCCCAGATTAGCAGGGCATGAAGTACAAGCTTCTAGGAACACGATCGTACAATCACAACCCAAACACGTGTCCTGAACAAGCCGGAAAATCAGATCAAAATTCCCGTCGCCGCCCCATTATATTTTCCGGCGATGATCAATTAAACCGATCCAGGAATCGTTTATTATCAGCGAATACATAAATCGATTGTAAATCAAATAAGGAGCATAACCCAATCCTCAGAATCAACTAATAGCCCAATTTCCAATCAAGAACATTCAAGATATAAACCCTAATTTTTCAATTCGAGAATCAAACAACAATTTGAACATGTTATTGAACTCCAAATTAGTCATATAATATACCAAAATGACCTGGAAGAAAAGATCTACATGATTATGCCATCAAATCACACAAACAACATGAAGAACAAAAATTCATATTTTAATTCATTAATAATTGGAAATAAAATAATTAAATAAGAAAAATACCTTAATTTCTGCACAAAAATGGATAGTTAATTCACAAAACGTTTTTCGAGAGCTTCATTTTGATATATTGCACTCCCGAATCGGAGTTCGATAACGCCTTCGTTTGTGTATTTAATTTTCAAGAACGCGACATTTTATTATGGTTTTCTCTGTGTTTTACTGGTTTGTACTGTCTAATTATGATTTTACGAGTAAAATGAAATTAGAAAAGGGCTATTTATATTTGCGGAATATTAGTACGTTCTGGATCGTGTTGGATTGATAAATATGTTTCTTAGCCGCTAAGTAACTATAAAAACGATCGTATCGGATAACGTTTTGGATAAACATTATCATGTTTTAGATAAGCATTATCCTGTTTTGCATAAGCATCAAAGGTTTTGGATAATTATCAAAACTGGGCTTTTATAAAACGCTTTGCACGAAGATAATGTTATCGAAAAGGGTTATCGTATCAAAAATATTACGCCGGGCCGCGCACGGGTCAAACATAATCCGGATCGAAAAAATCAAAATATGGAAATGTCCGAAATTACCCGATTAGGTTAGGAAGGAGTTTTCAAAAGAGTTTCGGGTTGTAAACACGTAAAAATGGTTGAGGTTGGACGATTCCCGACTTTATAAAATAGTTTTGTAATTATTCAGAAAATAATTAATAAATTCATAAATCAATATAAAATCATATAACACTCCAAAAATTACAGAAAAATACCTTAATTATCTATATTTTATTCTGGACATAATAAAATTAACACACCTAGACTTTACCACATATAAACATCCACATAACAACACCAATCATCAGATAATTCACCAAAAATCATATAATAATCACATAATAATCATTTATTGATAAAAATAATTATACGTCATGTCCCAGATATTACATCATATGTATTTTTACAGCAGAAGACTTTCTGTCAGGAATTGACCCATCAGGATTTGACCCATCAGGAATTGCTCCATCAGGATTTGATCCATCAGGATTTGTCCTGACAGCTTTAACTTTATAAGATGCATGTACATTCAATTTAGCAGTTCTATTTGAAATAGCAATTATATTGAATTTTGGTAAAGGATTATAATTATTGTGATACAAGCTATGATAATCTTTACATGTGTAAATATAATTCGAAATTTTACCATAATGAAAACAAGGGTTGCGTGGTTTGTAAAATACTGATCTTCCACTAATATCAGACTCAGGAATCTTACTGGCTTTCTTTTTAATCTTCCTACAATCAATAGAAATATGATTAGTATTACCACAATTAAAATAAGCTATTGCTAGGAGCATTAGGAATGTACTTATAATTACTAGCCTTCTTTATTCCCTGTTTTCCATTTCTACCTCTTTTTGTACTAGATTTGTGAGTTCTAGCAGTCACTTCACAAATTTTCTTATCAAGTTGATTTTTAGAGGTAACACCTATATTTTTATCCTTCTTTTCCTTTACTCTATACTTAACTTTTTTCTTATCAGGAACTTTAGAGGTAGAGCCTACTTCAATACTGACTTGACCCCATTTACATCAATACTGACAAATTCAACAGGAGTAGTGTTGGTTATAGTATTAGTAATATTTTTATCAGTATAATTATTATATCCCAAACACTCTTTCCAGTTTTTGTCATTTATGAAGTTGTGAACCTTTTTACCTGAAGTCATCCAGGTTTTAAACACTTCCATTTCCTTCTCAGTTTCATTGTATGTGGCTTTTTTACATGCTTTTTCAGTTTCATGCATACTTACAAGCTCAGCTTCTAAATGATCCTTTCTTTTCTTAAGTTCTTTATTCTCATTTACTAGACTATCATTTTCAATTAACTAATTCATGAAATTAACATGCAGAGAATATAAAAAAGTTTTCAATTCAGACATATTATCAGTATCAATAGGGAAAACAACAGAAGGTACCTTATGTGACGGCCTCAACCCCGAGGTCAGGAGTTGACGTCACCGAACATAGCAAACCACAAATATAAACTACAAGATTATTATTATCACACTAACATGACCCAAAACCAAGATCCGATCCAGGTTCAAGTATGATTTAAGCTACTCACTATTACAAATTATTTATTTAAAAGTCTGATACACTAACTTATTCAGCAACTCTTCAGACCACATATGGTCTGATACAAACTACCTCAGAGGAGTCGGGACTGGAAGGGGCTGAAACTCTGTTCTGACCAGGTCTGATAGATCGTCTAGGTATCTGCGAGATATATAACAGGTTGCAAGGGTGAGCATATAATCGCTCAGCAATACCAACATATGAATATCAGAATAAAACTGTAATGTAAAAAGTTATAGGAACAGAACTATAAAACAGTAACCTGTAAATCATTTCAACTCCCTGTGAAGATAACAACATTTAAAACTGGTTATCACTAACTAGCATTCTCTTAATAAAACAACATAGTTGTGTGCTGTGTAAATACCAGAGTCCAATTTTAGCATGCTATTCACTATTATAATTCAACTGTATAAATCACTTATTCCGTTACGGGAATCACAAAGCCAAATTAGATACATAGCGGATATGCGAAGACAGTTGATCAGGCTATCAATACCAGACGGCTCCAACTGCCATCCATAAATCTGTTCCGGAACTCAGAGACTAGCTAGGTCTCTGACCTCCTGGACTAATCAGTTATGTAGTGCGCGCAACTGAGTTAGCCTCTTACGCAACCTCAATAGGCCACTTTGTCCCCTATGTATCCAATATATAATCATTTTATCCAGTTTTCAAATCACTTGTACCTATCTCATTTTAAAATCGTTCATTTAAAAACACACGTAAAATTGTTTCACAAATCATTTTCATTTGAGATAGGTACCTCTTCGAAGTTACTTATCCCCAAAATAGATTTTAAACAAAAACTACAGGGGATACGTAACTTAAAACGTTTTTGTTCCTGTTCGATAATAAAACAATAGTCTATTTATATATACTGAACCATAAAAGTATGGTCAGGGGTACTTGCCTTGCGACAATTTTTTGGGATTCCTAGGGTAGTTGCGGTTGACTGACTTTGGTCCTCGCGAACTTTGACTGGGATCTACAGTAATAGGATAACCTAATTAGTTATACGGACATGCTTGATATCCTCGAACCTAAATAACCTAATTCAATAACCTGACTCGTTTAATGTATATACATATATCCACGTAATGATATTTACAATAGGGGTAAAATGTTTTATGTCGAATAATACACTTTTCGTAATTAAAAATATTTTTTAGAAAAATTTGGACAGCGACTCCTCTATTATAAGCCTACCCGTCGAAACATAATCGACGTCCAAATCCCAACAATCACTAATTTAACAATCCATGATTCAATACGACTTTACAATAAATATTTACATTCAAAAACTACTTATACAAATCACTTTAAGTGTTTTTATAAATTTAGGACTCAGAATAATACATCACAGTCCATCGTCGACTCGCCGAGGCTCATCATCGATGGTGCCAAAATTCGCCGGTGCCCGATAAATTCCGGGTTTCCATACGAATTTCACTGATTAATTACTATAATTTCCGCTCGCAATTATTAATATCACAAATATTATTCAAAACAATTTCATGCAGAATAATAATAAAAAATTTAAATTAAAAAGGTAACCGAATTAACACAGGAAGCAACAACACAGGAATCACAATCACAATCACGCGGCCACGCGCCGCCTCACACACCAGCAAACACAAACACACGCACACACACAGTACACACACATACACACTCAACACACACTGCACGAACACACATCAGCACACACATACACACATATATATATATATATATTTATATTATATATATATACGAATATGTATATATATATATATCAACTCAAACAGGGACGAAGCAAGGGAATCGCCGGAAAAATCCGGCTGAAAACTTACCGGACAGGCAAGAAACCGAGGGGAAATCGGGAGAGCAGAGGGAGGGATGAGAGATCTTGAGATTTTCGAGAGAGAGAGATGAGAGATTTCAGAGGGAGAGCGAGACGAGGGATGAAGAAAACAGGGGGTGGGGGAATTGTTTTGTTATTTTATTTCTAATTCATTCTGCTACTGCCACGAATCAAACCACAGGGACATGCACCAACTCAATAAACAGGATGTATACACGTGTATCTGTCTCGCTTTTGCTTAAATTCTGGTTCGTTTTCTTGTAAAATAACGAACCAGCTGCGCATCAGAATGCATTGAAAAATTACAAATTTTATACCAAAATTTTCCAAATATTCAAAAGTTAATAAAATAAAATTTTCACAATTTTTAAACCATTTTTAAAACGCAACTAATACCCGTATTTAATGATTTAACGAATAAACGTGCAGGTGAATTTAATCAGAAAAATTTCTGAAATAATTTTAAAATTCTCAAAATATTATAACTTCATAAAATATGAGTTTCGTAATTTTTGAAACATTCTGGAATTAAATACTGAATTTACAAATAAAGTTAATCAGAAAATCATTTAAAGATGAATAATTGATAAAATATTGATTTCTAAATTTTATAAAATCCCAAAAATAAATACTGAAATTATAAAATCATAAAAATAATTTTAGAGACAATCCAAATATTTATGAAAATAAATTTGCAATAAAACCACTTTTAAAAGTGAAACAAACATAATATAGCTCAATATTTAATTATACGAATAATCCTCGTAAACCAACAATCACATATGATTGATAACAAAACAACACATAGATGAGAGGACTAATACACATATTTTATTATTTAATTATTTAACAATTACACTTTTAAATAATACAGAATATATGAGTCATTACATCTTTCCCCCTTAAAACGATTTTGTCCCCAGAATTTGACTTAACTAAACAAATGAGGATATTTATCAAGCATTTCTAACTCTAACTCCAAAGTAGACTCTTCTACTCGAGGATTTCTCCAAAGCACTTTTACTATGGGGATTGATTTATTTCTAAGGACTCGTTCTTTACGATCTAAAATCTGGATTGACTGTTCCATATAGGACAAATCTGGTTGAAGCTCGATCAGTTCGTACTCTATAACTTGATTTGAATCAGGAATATATGGCTTCAACATGGATACGTGGAACATATTATGAATATGCTGCAACTGCGTCAAAAATGCTATCTCGTAAGCGATCTTTTCTATTTTCTTCAAAACTTCAAATGGTCCTATATACCTTGGGCGGAGCTTACCTTTATGACCAAATCGAACTAATCCTTTCCATGGTGATACTTTCAATAATACCAACAATCCAACTTCGAAATTCATATCCTTCCGATGTAAATCAGCATTCTTTCTCTTTCTATCTTGGGCTGCTTCTAACCTTTTCCGAATCCATGCCACTGCATCTTTGGTCTGCTGAAATAACTCAGGTCCTAGCACTTTCTTTTCTCCCACTTCATCCCAATATAATGGTGTTCTACACTTGCGGCTGTACAAGGATTCATTAGGCATTCCAATGCTTGGCATGATAACTATTGTTATACGAGAATTTAATTAAAGATAAGTGTTCATCTTAGTTTCCCTTAAAATCCAGAGCACAAACTCCTAACATATCTTCTATTGTCTGGATGGTTCTCTCACTCTGACCGTCTGCCTAAGGATGATAGGCGGTACTCATATTCAGCTTGGTTCCTTTCTTGAAACTTAGTTCAAAACCTTGAATTGAATCTTGGGTCTCGATCTGATACAATAGAATCAGGGACTCCATGCTTGGTTACTATTGTATCCAAATACAACTTAACTAACTTTTCCAAAGAATATATTTCGTTGATAGGGAGGAAATGTGCTGACTTTATTAATCTGTCGATGATTACCCAAATAACATCATGATTGGCTTCCGTCCTTGGAAGTCCTACTACGAAATCCATTACAATCTCTTCCCATTTCCATTGGGGAATCTCTAGGGGTTGTAACAGTCCATTTGGCCTTTGATGTTTTGCTTTTACCATCTGGAACACGTGACAATTTCCAACCCAATTTGCAATTTCCTTCTTCATTCCTGGCCACCAGAAGTTCTTGTTCAAATCTTGATACATCTTAGTGCTTCTAGGGTGGATAGAAAACCGAGAGTTGTGCGCTTCAGCGTAAAACTTCATTCTTCAGTTCTGTCACATTGGGAATCCAAATTCTGGAAGAAAATCTAAACATACCTTAGTTATCCTTTTGGGTACACAGTTCTTCTCCTGTCAGATTATCCAATTCTTGCTCCATCACTCCTTTTTGACACCTTTTTATCTTATCCATCAGTGATGGTTGGAACACAATCTCATATAATTGCTCCTTACCTTTTCTTGGTACTTGAACTTCAATTTCCATCCTTTCCAAGTCTCGTGCTAACTCTTCTGCAATTTGAACCATATTCAGCCTCTCTTTTCTGCTCAAGGCATCTGCCATCACGTTGGCCTTACCTGGGTGATAGTTGATGGAATAGTCGTAGTCTTTGATTAACTCTAACCATCTTCTTTGTCTCCTATTCAAGTCCTTTTGAGTGAATACTTTGAGCTTTTATGATCCAGTTTAAATATCACACTTTTCCCCATACAAGTAATGTCTCCACAATTTCAATGTAAAAAATATAGCTTCCAACTCTAGATCATGGACTGGATACTTCTGTTCATGAGGTTTCAATTTTTTAGATGCATAGGCAATGAATTTGTCGTGTTGCATCAGTACACAGCCAAATCCTTTCAAAGAAGCTTCGCTATATATCACAAAGTTTCCTATTTCATATGGCAATGCTAGTATTGGAGCCGTTACTAACCATTTATTCAGTTCCTGGAAGCTTTCTTCACATTTCTCCGTCCAAGTATATTTCTCGTTCTTCTTGGTTAGCTTGGTTAATGGATCTGCGATCTTAGAGAAACCTTTTACAAATCTTCGATAATATCCTGCTAGCCCCAGAAAAATTCTCACTTATGTCGGAGTCTTTGGTTGCTCCCACTTTGATACGGCTTCAATCTTTACAGGGTTTACTTTGATACCTTCCTTGCTTACCACATGTCCAAGAAACTACACCTCTGTCAACCAAAACTCACACTTGGAAAACTTCGTGTACAGTTGTTTTTCTTTTAAACTTTGGAGGGCAATCCTTAGGTGTGTTGCATGATCTTCTTGAGTCTTTGAATAGATGAGGATATCATCAATAAATACAATAACAAACTTATCAAAGTATTCTTATACACCCGGTTCATTAAATCCATAAAAGCCACTGGTGCATTGGTCAACCCGAACGACACCACTAAGAATTCATAATGGCCATACCTTGTTCTGAATGCAGTCTTGGGTATATCTTTAGGCCTAATCTTAAGTTGGTGGTAGCCAGATCTCAGATCGATCTTTGAAAAATAGCATACTCCATTGAGATGATCAAATAAATCATCGATTCTGGGTAAGGGATACTTATTCTTGATTGTCAACTTGTTCAATTCTCTATAATCAATGCATAGCCTCATACTCCCATCCTTCTTCTTCACAAATAACACTGGATCACCCCATGGGGAAACACTTGGTTGGAAGACTCCTTTATCCAACAATTCTTGAAGTTGCTTGGCCAATTCTTTCATTTCCAATGGAGCCATTCGATAAAGAGCTTTGGAAATTGGCTCTGCCCATGGTACCAAATCAATGGCAAACTCTATTTCTCAATCAGGTGGTAATCCTGGAAATTCTTCCTGAAAGATGTCAGGATATTTTCTTACTATTGGAATCTCATCCAGAGTAGGTGTCTCTTTCTTGGTGTCCACCACATGAGCCAAATATGCTTCGCTATCCTTGCCTTAACAATTTCTTTGCCTGCAGTATTGAGAGAAACTTTTTGTCTTGCTTCTAACCTAGATAACTTATCTTTATATTATCTGTTGTGTACATGACAATTCTCTTCTTTTTGCAGTCAATACTTGCCTTATATAGAGACAACCAATCCATGCCTAGAATAACATCGAATTCTCCTAACTCAAAAGATATTAGGTCGGTGGGAAAAGAATAACCTGAAATCTCTCTGGAACACTTAGGGAAAAATTGGATTACAGGTACCTTATCTTGATTGGCCACTTCTACGGTCAAAGGCTCATCTAAGTCTTTCAACATTAATTGCATTTTATTTACACAGTTCAGGCATATGAAAGATTTAGATGCTCCCGAATCAAATAGAACATTAACATGCACTGGAATTAAGAGAGAGCATACCTGCAACTATATCAGAATCCTGAGCCGTAGATATTTTAGTGATTTTGAAAGTTCTAGTTTTGTCCGTACTTGTTGCTGGTCCTTGAGATGCACTTCCTCCTACACTTCCCTGGGTAACTGATTTGCAATTCCTAGCAATATGCCCCACTTTGCCGCAGCTGAAACAAGTCACTCCTTGGTATTCAAATTTGCACTCAGTAGAATAATGACCCTTCTGGCCACACGTGAAACAGTTGACGTTCTCTCTACACTGACCACTTGTGCTTCTTTCCACATGTCTTACAATCGATCATCAGCTTGCTGGATTTTGTCGAAGTAGAACTAACTGAGGTAGTACTGGGCCTAGCTTATTGAAAAATTTGCCTTCTGAATCTCCTGTCTCTATTCCTTCCAAACCGTCACTAAAACTTCTGGTTTGCTTCTCCTTGTTCTGACTTCGCAGGCTCACCTTCAAACTTTCTCTTTCTTTCACCTATTTCTTTAGCAGCCAATCTCTGATCAATTTTTATCACTAAGGCAGCCTGAACTACCGAAGTATATGTCTTGAGTTGTAGAGCTACAACTCCGCTCCTAATCTCTGGCTTCAATCCTTGTTAAAACCGTTTCGCTCTCTGAGCCTCTGAACTTACATACGCTGGTGCTATACGATCCAACTCCGTGAACTTGGCTTCATACTCTGTGACACTTCTATCTCCTTTCTTCAACTCTAAAAATTCCATCTCCATCTGATTCTGGAGATAATCCAGAATATATTTTTCCAAGAACAGTGTCGTAAATCGGGTCCAGGGAATAGTACCTTCTCCTTCCAAGGCTCACGTCGACTCCCACCAATAATTCGAATCATTCTTCAGAAAGTAACTAGCACAGTCTGTCTTCAAATCCCTCACTCACCTTGGTGAGTACAAAAGCCTTTTCCATTTCCTTCAGCCATATCCTGGCAGCCATATGGTCTAGTTCACCTTTGAACTCAGGAGGTTTTACATCTTGGAAAGATTTAAAACTAATAGTTTGGGTTGTCCCCCTCATTTAGTGCTGCTGTTGGATCTGCAGTTGCTGCTGTTGGATTTACTGTTACTATTGTTGTATGAGTTGTTGTTGTTGTTGTTGTTGTTGTTGTTGTTGTTGCTGAAACTGTTATTCCTCCTGCTGCTGGAATTGATGTTGCTGTTGGGCCAGGTGAGTAGACTGCTGACGCAACAGATCTATTAATTCACTAATGGAGGGATCCCCATCAGATTCGTTGTTGGGTTGAGGATTCTTCTTGGGTGAAATTCTCCTAAAATATAGCAATCATATATAAGAAATTGGATTGCTCCAAACAGTTTATACATATGTATCAGGAGAGTGCCGCCACTAAAAAAAAATTCTCATCCTCAGTTAATTGGATCCATCCTGAGTAAATGGCTAAATTCCAGAAATACTAGCAAAAGAAGCAACAATAATAGTAACAACAATAATAACAACACACAAGTATATGAAACTGAACAACATAATAGGGCAGCTACTATATAACAACCATACAGAAATCCAACCGGCAAAACTGATATCCAACTACTAAACCATCCGAGTACACAAAAAATTTGGCTGATATAACAGCCTCCAACTACTACATGCTACAACAACATAATGTACATATTAAAACAACTACAGAACTCCTGAAGAACCAAATATGAGCTCTTTCTATCACCGCTGCAACTCCGCTCTAGCAACTACCACTGCCACCTATAGTGCCTAACTCGAACACCAGCCATTTAACCAACTCCTGGTACTGAATAGCCCTAAACTCAGAGCTAATAAAAGGGTCAATAGACCTAGCTCGCTCAATAGCAGTCTGAGTCAAATTCCTCACTCTGGCCTGGATATCGGGTGAGGGGATAGGGATGCCCTGAGAGGGTCCAACTGGTACTCGATCAAGATGCGCGGCCTATTCCGGGCCCTGCTCTCTAATAAAAGATCTGTTCACCTCCCGGTGAATATGATACAAAATTGGGGAGGAGTACCTGTAGGAGCAAAAGGAGGGACTGGAGGTCTAGGGAAAGAATAGTTGGGTCCGCAACCCGGTGGAAAATCCCTAACACCTGACACTGATCTTTGCACCCAACGAGGACGGGCACTAGGTCCAGGTATATCTCTCATAACAAACCGAGGCACTAGTGGGGGAGGCAAATGAGTATCCTCAACTACAACATCTAGTGTCCTCTCTCAGTCTGAACTATCTGAATCAGATATGTTCTCCCAGGATGGAGAACTGGATATCACTATGGGCCACTGCCAACAAAATAAATATACAGGATATACACAATAAGGTTAAGGCAGTTCTATCAAAACATCAATAGATGCCAGGGTAGTGCCTTCAAAACCCTCGACTGACTCTTAGGTTTGCTCCTCTAAATGAGTTGCTGACTTACACAATAGGACACAGTTTCTATACCTTTTTGACTTAACTCCTAACCTAAATCAAGGACTTGAACCTGAAAGGAATATGTCCTAAGTCCAATCATGTATTAGGATTTAGGAATAACTTTTATGTAATCTATTTTGATTTCATTGATATTAATAAAAGACTTGTTTTATTTTTATTACGGGCTCGATCTATTTAAGTGTTTACATAAGATATACCATAGTTTAGAGTAAAGCTTTTTATGGATTATGATGAGATCATAATAGTGAGACCTAAAAGATGATAAATCTAAACTTAAATAGTTCCTGGTCGTAGGATTACTAACTGGTAATTAATAATCCGCAAAGATCGGTACATACTATGCTTGCTTCATTATGAAGGATGTATGTTCTCATAGACATTTGTGTGGTGACACTATAGCTAGTATGTAGGTGCTTATTATAGAATAAGTTCACTGAACATGACTCGCACAGCTGAACAACTGATGGAGTTCACTCACGTGTCAGCAGTTGTTCACATAGTGATAGTTGTACAAGTATCCTTAGACTTGAGGTCATCATAGTCATCTTGTGTACACTGAACTATGCTTTGGTTTAGTTCTTAGTCTCCAGGGACAATTATTAGGGCTCTACTGGGTATAGGAATTTGTACACGAAGATAGTGTATGATCAATATAGGATCTACCCCTTCCAGTGAAGGAAGTGAATGTTCAAGGCTGATCCACTTATGCTAGTTCAGGAATCTCTGGCCAGAGTGAATGAAATTAGAAAGGAGTTTCTAATTTGCATAGAACTACGCATAGTAAATGGTAAGCAAGTGATTAAATTAGATAGGCTTGACACGAGATCCACGCCTTATATTTAATCGGGATATTGTAGGGTTGAAGGAGTTTATTGTACGGTAACTATTCACTGAATAGGTTCTTGGTATTCTAAGCAGTGAATTCATATTATCCGGATAGTCGCGATATGCTGAGAAGTATCCCTCACGATGTAGAATAAATGTGATTATTTAATTAATCATATTTAATAAATTAGAGAATTTATATAAATAATGATAAAATAGTTTTATTATTATTTATTTCTACTACCGGCTTAATAATGAACCTACAGGGTCACACCATAAAAAGAGAATAATTTAATGGTGGAGGAATTAATTAATAATGGCTAATAATTATTTATTTGTGAAATAAATAATTAATTGGCAAATTTAATAATTGATTAAATGAGATTTAATTGATTATAAATTAATTAAGAAAAGTTCTTAATATTATTAATTAAGAATTTAATTTTTGGAAATTAAATCAAGAGAGAGAATTATTTCTAAAGTGTTTAGAAAAAGGATTAATAATTAAAAGGTGTTTTAATTATTAATGAGAATAATAAATGGGATAATAATAATAATATTTATGGGAAAATTTCAGCTGAAAATTTTGCCTAAAATTTTGCCTTTAAATACACTATTATAAACCCTATATTTGATTCTAACCCCAAAACCTAAAAAGTTTGGAAAACCCAATTCTCTCCACCTCCTTCCTCCTCCTTAACATCGTTTTCTTAGGTGGATACCGGTGGAGTGCTTCACACTTGAGGAGCAACTGCTAAGGATCTCTGATCGTTGTCTCCGAATTATTTTAAAGGTTAGATTCGATCCCTCGAATTTTTATTCATGATCTATATGCTTTTATTTGGATTTTATATGTGCGAAAGTGTTTTCCCATACCCCCGCTACGATTAAAAATCCAACAATGGTATCAGAGCATAGGTTGTATGCATATAGATCTGTGGTAAAAATTTCAGAATTTTATGTGCTTGTATGAATTAATTATGATTTTACAAGTTATATCATGGATTAATTTTGTCTGATGAGAAATCGTTTCTCAGAATAATTTTGAATGTTGATCTGGGTTCTACAAGTGTTGTAGATCGTCTGGGTATTTTTCTCATAATTTTATGATGTATGGATTATTTATTATGAATTTTTGAAGTTATTTTAATTAAATTCGTAATTAAATAAAGATATATAAATTTATATGAATTGTAATATATGTACATCTGTTGTATGTTGCTGCTGTGTTCAATGACTGTATGACGGAGAAAGTGAAGACAGACACGGCAGAAAAGGACAGGCACGCTGCTCGAGAACGTCTGTCAGGCGGCGGAAGAAAAAAAAAGAGGGGGTGTCGTGCATTCCGGGAATGCGTTACACCCTGTGGCGCATTCACGGAATGCGTTACACCTTTTAATGGGTTAAAAGGGTTGTAACGCATCACCGGAATGCGTTACAGGGCTTGTAACGCGTTCCTGTAATGCGTTATAGCCCGACTGTCCACATTAAAATTGATTTTCTGGGAGTTTCGTAACTCCGTTTTAGGCGTGCAATATACCGTTGGATTCGTTTTTCCGAGACGGATCTAATGGAGTGGATCAATTTTAGTTTGTACAAAAGTTTTGAACTGTTTATATTTCCGAAAGTGTTTTAAAGTTGTTTTTAACTATTTTTAATTGCTTTTAAATGCTTCATGTGATACATAGAGATGTATAATTCTTAGACTAATGTGCTAGATGATATAACATGCCTACCTTGATGTTTATTCATGTTGATATATGTGATATATGCTTAGTTTATCATGCGATGATAGATTTAGGTGAACTTAAATGAACATAAGGCGTTTGTTAGACAACCTAGTATTGTGAAATTATTTCATAACCTTAAGAATAATATTATGAATACAATCATGAGATTCTTGTGTTTATGAAACACGTAATTGAATATGAATTTTCGATATGAGAGAAAGGATGATTCTGTCAACAACAGATTTCTATCTGTAAGAAAGGGTTATTAAGTGACGCCTCTTGACAATGCTCCACCCGATCTAGGAATCATCTGATTATTGATTATTAATTTGAAATATTTAATTTAAAAGGAAGAATTTCTTTATAATATGATTATGATTGTAACGTAAAATAATCCCTCTAAAATTAAATAATATCAAGTAGTAATTGGCCAATGATACAACGGGCTTGTGTCGGTCATAGCCTTCCAACATGATAGAAAGTAGTTCTTATTTTTAAATCATTGTCGTTTCGTGCCTCAGCCGAGGGCTTTGATTTCGAAATAAGAAATACTTGTCTATTACATAGAGATGTGTACATTGAATAAGAATCTAAAGGTCGTTACGTGCCACAACCGTGGGCCTTTGGGGACTGATTCAATTGTACGGAATGTTGGGTTAGACTTGACTTAGAATATTGAGTTTGTCGTGCCACAGCCGTGACTCAATTATTCAAGAGGCTAAAGTTTGATTAGGGAATAACATTAGATGTAATTGATAAGAGTTGTCTTCCTATTGAACATTACATGGCGTTTCGTGCTACAGCCGGGGTTGTGTAATGGAATGTAGGATCCCTATTCCCACTAGCATTATGAATGCTTAATTTTTCACGTAGGGGGTTGAATAAATTAGATAAACTAGTGGGAGCCACTTATGAATAAAGACCCGATTCATATAGTGTTTTAAAATGAAATCGAATATTTGCTAAGTATTGTTATGTGTTTATCATTTACAGATTTACAATATACATTATGTCTTCTGCACTATCACTCAGGAGCATACTGGATGCTCACAAATTGACTGGTCCTAATTATGCTGACTGGCTTCGAAACTTGAGAATTGTTCTCAGGATTGAGAAGCTGGAATACGTGATTGACTCACCTAAGCCTACTAAACCTGCTAGTGATGCACATAATGATGAACATGTTATGTATCGTAAGTGGATAGATGATGCAAATGTTGCTCAATGCATCATGCTAGCTTCCATGAACATTGAGCTACAGAAGCAACATGAGCATATGGATGCTCACACTATCCTAATGCATCTACAAGAGTTGTATGATGTGGCGGGGAGGACAGCTCGATATGAGATATCGAAGGAGTTGTTCGGTTGTAGGATGTCTGAGGGATCATCTGTGAATGACCATGTACTTAAGATGATCAATTTGATTGAACGTCTTGGACAACTTGGTTTTGCCATGGATGGGGAGCTGAGCCAAGACTTGGTCTTGCAATCGCTTCCGAGTTCGTTCTCGCAATTTGTTGTGAACTTTCACATGAATAAGTTGGATGTCAGCCTGCCTGAACTCCACAACATGTTGAAGACTGCGGAATCGAATTTTCCCCTAAGAAGAGTTCTGTTCTTCTAATTGGTGAAGGTTCCAATCCTAAGAAAAGGAAGAGGAACTCTTCCAAGAAGAAGAAAGTAGGTGAGAAAATGCCGGTTCCACCAAAAGCTGAAGACCCCAAGAGCAAAGTTGTTTGCTTTCACTGTAATAAGGTGGGGCACTGGAAGAAGAACTGCTAGGTTTACCTTGCAGAATTGAAGAAGAAGAAGGGTAGTGAGACTACCGCTTCTGATTCAGGTATGTTCATGATAGAAGTGAATATGTCATTAAATCAAATTTCTACTTGGGTATTAGATACCGCCTGTGGTTCTCAAATCTGCAATTTATTACAGGGACCAAGGAGAAGTAGGACTCTTGAGGAAGAGGAGGTGATTCTACTGATGGGAAATGGAGCAAGAGTTGCTGCTGAAGATGTAGAATCATTTCATTTACATATGCCTACGGGCAAGACTATTGTTTTAAATAATTGTTATTTTGTTCCCTCGATTGTGAGGAATATTATTCCCATGTTAGACTTGGCTGGATTTTCATTTATTATTGAGAATAATGAATGTTATATTCTTAGAGATAATATCCTTTATGGACGTGGTACTTTAAATAATGGTCTGTATAAATGTGACATAATTTACTTCAGATTGAACAAACTAATAAAAGAAAAGGGATGATGAAAATCTCACTTTATAGTGGCACTGCAGTCTCCATTTAGTAGACATGGAGAGAGGGCTGCAAATTTGCTAGGAATGGTACACACAGATGTATGTGGACCAATGTCTACGCAAGCCATGGGTGGATTTTCATACTTCATTACTGTCATAGATGATAGATCTAGATTCGGATATGTGTTTGATGAAACACAAGTCTGAAGCCTTTGAAAAGTTCAAAGAGTATAAGTATGAAGTGGAGAAACAAACCAAACATAGTATTATAATTCTTCGATTAGATCGAGGTGGTGAATACTTTAATGGAGTGTTTCTAGATTATCTCAAAGTAAATGGAATAGTCTCCCAGTGGACTCCTCCAGATTGGTATCTGAAAGGAGAAATCGAACTTTGTTAGACATAGTTCGGTCCATGATGAGCTATGAGAATCTTCCAGTATTCCTATGGGGTTATGCATTGGAAACCTCAGCATATTTACTGAATAAGGTGCCTTCCAAATCTGTTCCTCAAACTCCGTATGAGATATGGAAAGAAAGAAAACCGAGTCTTAAACACGTTAAGATTTGGGGATGTCCAGCTTATGTCAAGAAAGTTGACCCAGATAAGCTGGAATATCGATCCGTAAAATGTAGTTTTGTGGGATATCCTAAAGAGATTTTAGGGTATTACTTTTACACCAATCATCGGGTATTTGTCTCTAGACATGCTACCTTCTTGGAAAAGGAGTTTATCCTTGAAGGAAACAGTGGGAGCAAAATTGAACTTGATGAAGTTCAAGAAGCACAAACTACTACGGATCAAGTGGAAACACCTGTTTTGACTGAATAACCTTTTGTGGAACAGCCCATTCATAGATCAGGGAGAGTGTCTCGCCAACTTGAGAGGTAATATGGCCTTGTCATTGAGAATGACAATGAGTTATCGATGATTGATGATGACGACCCTGTGACCTATAATGAGGCTATGAGTAGTGTTGACTCAGAGAAATGGCATAGTGCCATAAAATCCGGAATGCAATCTATGTATACGGTATACGTAAGAATGATTAGAGCAGATGGCCAGGTGGAGACCTTTAAGGCCAGGCTTTTGGCAAAAGGATTCAAACAAAGGCAATGGATTGACTTTGATGAAACCTTTTACCTGTAGCCCTGTTAAAATCAGTTCAGATTTTGCTTGCGATTGCTGCTTACTACGACTATGAGATCTGGCATAAAGCCAGATGGTTTTCTTTCCAAGGGAAATGAAAACCTAGTGTGTAAGCTGCTGCGAACCATATTTGGTTTAAAGCAAGCTTCTCGAAAGATGGAACATTCGTTTTGAAGAGACAATCAAAGAGTTTGATTTTATCAAAAATGCAGATGAACCATGCGTCTACAAAAGGGTTAGTGGGAGCGCGGTAACATTTCTTGTATTGTATTGAAATAGAGTTGACACACATAACAATATAGCAGACCCACTCACAAAGCTACTTTTTGAAAGTCACTTTGATCGTCATAAAGATGAGATGGGTATTAGATACCAGAGTGATTGGCTTTAGTACAAGTGGGAGATTGAAAGGAATATGTCCTAAGTCCAATCATGTATTAGGATTTAGGAATAACTTTTATGTAATTTGTTTTGATTTCATTGATATTAATAAAAGACTTGTTTTGTTTTTATTACGGGCTCGATCTATTTAAGTGTTTAAATAAGATATACCATAGTTTAGAGTAAAGCTTTTTATGGATTATGATGAGATCATAATAGTGAGACCTAAAAGATGATAACTCAAAACTTAAATAGTTCCTGGTCGTAGGATTACTAACTGGTAATTAATAATCCGCAAAGATCGGTACATATCATGCTTGCTTTATTATGAAGGATGTATGTTCTCATAGACATTTGTGTGGTGACACTATAGCTAGTATGTAGGTGCTTATTATAGAATAAGTTCACTGAACATGACTCGCACAGCTGAACAACTGATTGAGTTCACTCACGTGTCAGCAATTGTTCACATAGTGATAGTTGTACAAGTATCATTAGACTTGAGGTCATCATAGTCATCTTGTGTACACTGAACTATGCTTTGGTTTAGTTCTTAGTCTCCAGGGACAATTATTAGGGCTCTACTGGGTATAGGAATTTGTACACGAAGATAGTGTATGATCAATATAGGATCTACCCCTTCCAGTGAAGGAAGTGAATGTTCAAGGCTGATCCACTTATGCTAGTTCAGGAATCTCTGGCCAGAGTGAATGAAATTAGAAAGGAGTTTCTAATTTGCATAGAACTACGCATAGTAAATGGTAAGCAAGTGATTAAATTAGATAGGCTTGACACGAGATCCATGCCTTGTATTTAATCGGGACATTGTAGGGTAGAAGGAGTTTATTGTACGGTAACTATTCACTGAATAGGTTCTTGATATTCTAAGCAGTTAATTCATATTATCCGAATAGTCGGGATATGCTGAGAAGTATCCCTCACGATGTAGAATAAATGTGATTATTTAATTAATCATATTTAATAAATTAGAGAATTTATATAAATAATGATAAAATAGTTTTATTATTATTTATTTCTACTACCGGCTTAATAATGAACCTACAGGGTCACACCATAAAAAGAGAATGATTTAATGGTGAAGGAATTAATTAATAATGGCTAATAATTATTTATTTGTGAAATAAATAATTAATTGGCAAATTTAATAATTGATTAAATGAGATTTAATTGATTATAAATTAATTTAGAAAAGTTCTTAATATTATTAATTAAGAATTTAATTTTTGGAAATTAAATCAAGAGAGAGAATTATTTCTAAAGTGTTTAGAAAAAGGATTAATAATTAAAAGGTGTTTTAATTATTAATGAGAATAATAAATGGGATAATAATAATAATATTTATGGGAAAATTTCAGCTGAAAATTTTGCCTATAAATACACTATTATAAACCCCATATTTGATTCTAACCCCAAAACCCAAAAAGTTTGGAAAACTCAATTCTCACCAGCTCCTTCCTCCTCCTTAACATCGTTTTCTTGGTGGATACCGGTGGAGTGCTTCACACTTGAGGAGCAACTGCTAAGGATCTCTGATCGTTGTCTCCGAATTATTTTAAAGGTTAGATTCGATCCCTCGAATTTTTACTCATGATCTGTATGCTTTTATTTGGATTTTATATGTGCGAAAGTGTTTTTCCATACCCCCGCTGCGATTAAAAATCCAACAATGGTATCAGAGCATAGGTTGTATGCATATAGATCTGTGGTAAAAATTTCAGAATTTTATGTGCTTGTATGAATTAATTATGATTTTTACAAGTTATATCATGGATTAATTTTGTCTGATGAGAAATCGTTTCTCAGAATAATTTTGAATGTTGATCTGGGTTCTACAAGTGTTGTAGATCGTCCGGGTATTTTTCTCATAATTTTATGATGTATGGATTATTTATTATGAATTTTTGAAGTTATTTTAATTAAATTCATAATTAAATAAAGATATATAAATTTATATGAATTGTAAGTATATGTACATCTGTTGTATGTTGTTGCTGTGTTCAATGACTGTATGACGGAGAAAGTGAAGACAGACACGACAGAAAAGGATAGGCACGCTGCTCGAGAACGTCTGTCAGGCGGCGGGAAAAAAAAAGAGGGGGTGTCGCGCATTCCGGGAATGCGTTACACCGTGTGGCGCATTCACGGAATGCGTTACACCTTTTAATGGGTTAAAAGGGTTGTAACGCATCACCGGAATGCGTTACAGGGCTTGTAACGCGTTCCTGTAATGCGTTACAGCCCGACTGTCCACATTAAAATTGATTTTCTGGGAGTTTCGTAACTCCGTTTAAGGCGTGCAATATACCGTTGGATTCGTTTTTCCGAGACGGATCTAATAGAGTGATCAATTTTAGTTTATATAAAAGTTTTGAACTGTTTATATTTCTGAAAGTGTTTTAAAGCTGTTTTTAACTGTTTTTAATTGCTTTTAAATGCTTCATGTGATACATAGAGATGTATAATGCTTAGACTAATATGCTAGATGATATAACATGCCTACCTTGATGTTTATTCATGTTGATATATGTGATATATGCTTAGTTTATCATGCGATGATAGATTTAGGTGAACTTAAATGAACATAAGGCGTTTGTTAGACAACCTAGTATAGTGAAATTGTTTCATAACCTTAAGAATAATATTATGAATACAATCATGAGATTCTTGTGTTTATGAAACACGTAATTGAATATGAATTTTCGATATGAGAGAAAGGATAATTCTGTCAACAACAGATTTCTATCTGTAAGAAAGGGTTATTAAGTGACGCCTCTTGACAATGCTCCACCCGATCTAGGAATCATCTGATAATTGATTATTGATTTGAAATATTTAATTTAAAAGGAAGAATTTCTTTATAATATGATTATGATTGTAACGTAATATAATCCCTCTAAAATTAAATAATATCAAGTAGTAATTGGCCAATGATACAACGGGCTTGTGTCGGTCATAGCCTTCCAACATGATAGAAAGTAGTTCTTATTTTTAAATCATTGTCATTTCGTGCCACAGCCGAGGGCTTTAATTTCGAAATAAGAAATACTTGTCTATTACATAGAGATGTGTACATTGAATAAGAATCTAAAGGTCGTTACGTGCCACAGCCGTGGGCCTTTGGGGACTGATTCAATTGTACGGAATGTTGGGTTAGACTTGACTTAGAATATTGAGTTTGTCGTGCCACAGCCGTGACTCAATTATTCAAGAGGCTAAAGTTTGATTAGGGAATAACATTAGATGTAATTGACAAGAGTTGTCTGCCTATTGAACATTACATGGCATTTCGTGCTACAGCCGGGGTTGTGTAATGGAATGTAGGATCCCTATTCCCACTAGCATTATGAATGCTTAATTTTTCACATAGGGGGTTGAATAAATTAGATAAACTAGTGGGAGCCACTTATGAATAAAGACCCTGATTCATATAGTGTTTTAAAATGAAATCGAATATTTGCTAAGTATTGTTATGTGTTTATCATTTACAGATTTACAATATACATTATGTCTTCTGCACTATCACTCAGGAGCATACTGGATGCTCACAAATTGACTGGTCCTAATTATGCTGACTGGCTTCGAAACTTGAGAATTGTTCTCAGGATTGAGAAGCTGGAATACGTGATTGACTCACCTAAGCCTACTGAACCTGCTAGTGATGCACATAATGATGAACATGTTGTGTATCGTAAGTGGATAGATGATGCAAATGTTGCTCAATGCATCATGCTAGCTTCCATGAACATTGAGCTACAGAAGCAACATGAGCATATGGATGCTCACACTATCCTAATGCATCTACAAGAGTTGTATGATGTGGCGGGGAGGACATCTCGATATGAGATATCGAAGGAGTTGTTCGGTTGTAGGATGTCTGAGGGATCATCTGTGAATGACCATGTACTTAAGATGATCAATTTGATTGAACGTCTTGGACAACTTGGTTTTGCCATGGATGGGGAGCTGAGCCAAGACTTGGTCTTGCAATCGCTTCCGAGTTCGTTCTCGCAGTTTGTTGTAAACTTTCACATGAATAAGTTGGATGTCAGCCTTCCTGAACTCCACAACATGTTGAAGACTGCGGAATCGAAATTTTCCCCTAAGAAGAGTTCTGTTCTTCTAATTGGTGAAGGTTCCAATCCTAAGAAAAGGAAGAGGAACTCTTCCAAGAAGAAGAAAGTAGGTGAGAAAACGCCGGTTCCACCAAAAGCTGAAGATCCCAAGAGCAAAGTTATTTGCTTTCACTGTAATAAGGTGGGGCAATGGAAGAGGAACTGCAAGGTTTACCTTGCAGAATTGAAGAAGAAGAAGGGTAGTGAGACTACCGCTTCTGATTCAGGTATGTTCATGATAGAAGTGAATATGTCATTAAATCAAATTTTTACTTGGGTATTAGATACCGCCTGTGGTTCTCAAATCTGCAATTTGTTGCAGGGACCAAAGAGAAGTAGGACTCTTGAGGAAGAGGAGGTGATTCTACTGATGGGAAATGGAGCAAGAGTTGCTGCTGAAGATGTAGAATCATTTCATTTACATATGCCTACGGGCAAGACTATTATTTTAAATAATTGTTATTTTGTTCCCTCGATTGTGAGGAATATTATTCCCATGTTAGACTTGGCTGGATTTTCATTTATTATTGAGAATAATGAATGTTATATTCTTAGAGATAATATCCTTTATGTATGTGGTACTTTAAATAATGGTCTGTATAAATGTGACATAATTTACTTCAGATTGAACAAACTAATAAAAGAAAATGGATGATGAAAATCTCACTTTATAGTGGCACTGCAGTCTCCATTTAGTAGACATGGAGAGAGGGCTGCAAATTTGCTAGGAATGGTACACACAGATGTATGTGGACCAATGTCTACGCAAGCCATGGGTGGATTTTCATACTTCATTACTTTCATAGATGATAGATCTAGATTCGGATATGTGTTTGATGAAACACAAGTATGAAGCTTTTGAAAAGTTTAAAGAGTATAAGTATGAAGTGGAGAAACAAACCAAACATAGTATTATAATTCTTCGATTAGATCGAGGTGGTGAATACTTTAATGGAGTGTTTCTAGATTATCTCAAAGTAAATGGAATAGTCTCCCAGTGGACTCCTCCAGATTGGTATCTGAAAGGAGAAATCGAACTTTGTTAGACATAGTTCGGTCCATGATGAGCTATGAGAATCTTCCAGTATTCCTATGAGGTTATGCATTGGAAACCTCAGCATATTTACTGAATAAGGTGCCTTCCAAATCTGTTCCTCAAACTCCGTATGAGATATGGAAAGAAAGGAAACCGAGTCTTAAACATGTTAAGATTTGGGGATGTCCAGCTTATGTCAAGAAAGTTGACCCAGATAAGCTGGAATATCGATCCGTAAAATGTAGTTTTGTGGGATATCCTAAAGAGATTTTAGGGTATTACTTTTACACCAATCATCGGGTGTTTGTCTCTAGACATGCTACCTTCTTGGAAAAGGAGTTTATCCTTGAAGGAAACAATGGGAGCAAAATTGAACTTGATGAAGTTCAAGAAGCACAAATTACTACGGATCAAGTGGAAACACCTGTTCTAACTGAACAACCTTTTATGGAATAGCCCATTCATAGATCAGGGAGAGTGTCTCGCCAACTTGAGAGGTAATATGGCCTTGTCATTGAGAATGACAATGAGTTGTCGATAATTGATGATGATGACCCTGTGACCTATAATGAGGCTATGCGTAGCGTTGATTCAGAGAAATGGCATAGTGCCATGAAATCCGGAATGGAATCTATGTATACGGTATACGTAAGAATGATTAGAGCAGATGGCCAGGTGGAGACCTTTAAGGCCAGGGTTTTGGCAAAAGGATTCAAACAAAGGCAATTGATTGACTTTGATGAAAACTTTTACCTGTAGCCCTGTTAAAATCAGTTCGGATTTTGCTTGCGATTGCTGCTTACTTCGACTATGAGATCTGGCATATAGCCAGATGGTTTTCTTTCCAAGGGAAATGAAAACCTAGTGTGTAAGCTGCTGCGAACCATATATGGTTTAAAGCAAGCTTCTCGAAAGATGGAACATTCGTTTTGATGAGACAATCAAAGAGTTTGATTTTATCAAAAACGCAGATGAACCATGCGTCTACAAAAGGGTTAGTGGGAGCGCGGTAACATTTCTTATATTGTATTGAAATAGAGTTGACACACATAACTAACATAGCAGACCCACTCACAAAGCCACTTTTTGAAAGTCACTTTGATCGTCATAAAGATGAGATGGGTATTAGATACCAGAGTGATTGGCTTTAGTATAAGTGGGAGATTGAAAAGAATATGTCCTAAGTCCTAATCATGTATTAGGATTTAGGAATGACTTTTATGTAATCTGTTTTGATTTCATTGATATTAATAAAAGACTTGTTTTGTTTTTATTACGGGCTCGATCTATTTAAGTGTTTAAATAAGATATACCATAGTTTAGAGTAAAGCTTTTTATGGATTATGACTGAGATCATAATAGTGAGACCTAAAAGATGATAACTCTAAACTTAAATAGTTCCTGGTCGTAGGATTACTAACTGGTAATTAATAATCCGCAAAGATCGGTACATACTATGCTTCCTTCATTATGAAGGATGTATGTTCTCATAGACATTTGTGTGGTGACACTATAGCTAGTATGTAGGTGCTTATTATAGAATAAGTTCACTGAACATGACTCGCACAGCTGAACAGCTGATGGAGTTCACTCACGTGTCAGCAGTTGTTCACATAGTGATAGTTGTACAAGTATCCTTAGACTTGAGGTCATCATAGTCATCTTGTGTACACTGAACTGTGCTTTGGTTTAGTTCTTAGTCTCCAGGGACAATTATTAGGGCTCTACTGGGTATAGGAATTTGTACACGAAGATATTGTATGATCAATATAGGATCTACCCCTTCCAGTGAAGGAAGTGAATGTTCAAGGCTGATCCACTTATGCTAGTTCAGGAATCTCTGGCCAGAGTGAATGAAATTAGAAAGGAGTTTCTAATTTGCATAGAACTACGCATAGTAAATGGTAAGCAAGTGATTAAATTAGATAGGTTTGACACGAGATCCATGCCTTGTATTTAATCGGGACATTGTAGGGTAGAAGGAGTTTATTGTACGGTAACTATTCACTGAATAGGTTCTTGGTATTCTAAGCAGTGAATTCATATTATCCGGATAGTCGGGATATGCTGAGAAGTATCCCTCACGATGTAGAATAAATGTGATTATTTAATTAATCATATTTAATAAATTAGAGAATTTATATAAATAATGATAAAATAGTTTTATTATTATTTATTTCTACTACCGGCTTAATAATGAACCTACAGGGTCACACCATAAAAAGAGAATGATTTAATGGTGGAGGAATTAATTAATAATGGCTAATAATTATTTATTTGTGAAATAAATAATTAATTGGCAAATTTAATAATTGATTAAATGAGATTTAATTGATTATAAATTAATTAAGAAAAGTTCTTAATATTATTAATTAAGAATTTAATTTGGACATTAAATCAAGAGAGAGAATTATTTCTAAAGTGTTTAGAAAAAGGATTAATAATTAAAAGGTGTTTTAATTATTAATGAGAATAATAAATGGGATAATAATAATAATATTTATGGGAAAATTTCAGCTGAAAATTTTGCCTATAAATACACTATTATAAACCCTATATTTGATTCTAACCCCAAAACCCAAAAAGTTTGGAAAACCCAATTCTCTCCACCTCCTTCCTCCTCCTTAACATCGTTTTCTTGGTGGATACCGGTGGAGTGCTTCACACTTGAGGAGCAACTGCTAAGGATCTCTGATCGTTGTCTCCGGATTATTTTAAAGGTTAGATTCGATCCCTCGAATTTTTATTCATGATCTGTATGTTTTTATTTGGATTTTATATGTGCGAAAGTGTTTTCCCATGCCCCCGTTGCGATTAAAAATCCAACAGAACCTGTAGCTCTGATACCAATTGTGACGGCCTCAGCCCCGGGGTCAGGAGTTGACGTCACCAAACATAACAAACCACATACATAAACTACAGGATTATTATTATTACACTAACACGACCCCAAACCAAGATCCGATCCAGGTTCAAGTATGATTTAAGCTACTCACTATTATAAACCATTTATTTAAAAGTCTGACACACTAACTTATTCAGCATATGGTCTGATACAAACTACCTCAGAGGAGCCGGGACCGGAAGGGGATGAAACTCTGTTCTGACCAGGTCTGATAGATCGTCTAGGCATCTGCGAGATATATATAACAGGTTGCAAGGGTGAGCATATTATCGCTCAGCAGTACCAACATATGAATATCAGAGTAAAATAGTAATGTAAACAGTTATAGGAATAGAACTATAAAACAGATACATGTAAATCAATTCAACTTCCTGTCAAGATAACAACATTTAAAATTGGATATCACTGACTAGAATGCTCTTAATAAAACAACATAGTTGTGTACTGTGTAAATACCAAAGTCCAATTTTAGCATGCTATTCACATTTATAATTCAACTGTATAAATCACTTTTTCCGTTACGGGAATCACAAAGCCAAATCAAATACGTAGTGGATATGTGAAGACAGCTGATCAGGAGATCAACACCAGACGGCTCCAACTGCCATCCCATAAACCTGTTCCGGAACTCAGAGACTAGCTAGGTCTTTGATCTGCTGGACTAATCAGTTATGTAGCACGCGCAACCGCGTTAGCCTCTTACGCAACCTCAATAGGCTACTCTGGCCCCTATGTATTCAATATCTGATCATTTTATCCAGTTTTTAAATGACTTGTACCTATCTTATTTTAAAATCGCTCATTTAACAGCACACGTAAAATTGTTTCATAAATCATTTTTATTTGAGATAGGTACCTCTTCGAAGTTACTTTTCCCCAAAACAGATTTTAAACAAAAACTACAGGGGATACGTAACTTAAAACATTTATGTTCCTGTTAGATAATAAAACAATAGTCTATTCATATATACTGAAGCATAAAAGTATGGTCATGGGTACTTGCCTTGCGACAATTTTTCAGGATTCCTAGGGTAGTTGCGGTTGACTGACTTTGGTCCTCGCGAACTTTGACTGGGATCTACAGTAACAGGATAACCTAATTAGTTATACCGACATGCTTCATATCCTCGACCTAAATAACCCAATTCGATAAGCCGACTCGTATAATGTATATACATATATCCACGTAACGATATTTACAATAGGGGTAAAACGTTTTATGTCGAATAATACACTTTTCGTAATTAAAAATAATTTTTAGATAAATTTGGACAACGACTCCTCTATTTATAAGACTACCCGTCGAAACATAATCGACGCCCAAATCCCAACAATCACAATTTCGCAATCCATGATTCAATATGACTTTACAATAAATATTTACATTCGAAAACTAATTACACGAATTAATTTATTTGTTTTTATAAATTTAGGACTCAGAATAATTCATCACAGTCCACCGTCGACTCGCCGAGGCTCATCGTCGACGGTGGCAAAATTCGGTGGTGCCTGATAAATTCCTGGTTTCCTTACGAATTTCACCAATTAATACTATAATTTTCGCTCACAATTATTCATATCATAAGTATTATTCAAAAAAATTTCCTGCAAAATAATAAAAAAAAAATTAAATTAAAAAGGTAAACGAATTAACACAGGAAGCAACAACACAAGAATAGTCACAATCACGCGGCCACGCTCCGCCTCACACACCAGCACACACAAACACACGCACACACACAATACACACACACACTCAACACACACTGCACAAACACACATCAGCACACAAATATATATATATATATATATATATATATATATATATATATGATTATATAAATTAACTCAAACAGGGACGCAGTAAGGGAATCGCCGGAAAAATCCGGCCAGAAACTCACCGGACAGGCAAGAATTCGAGGGGAAATCGGGGGAGCAAAGGGAGGAAAAAGAAGGAGTGGAAAGGGAAGAGAAATAGAGATGAGAGATCAGGAGATTTTCTGGAGAGGGGTGAGAGATTTCAGAGGGAGAAAGAGACGAGGGATGAAGAAAATAGAGGTGGGGGAATTGTTTTGTTATTTTATTTCTAATTCATTTTTCTACTACCATGAAGCAAACTACAGGGACACACAGCAACTCAATAAATAGGATATATACACGTGTATCTGTCTCGCTTTTGCTTAAATTCTGGTTCATTTTCTTGTAAAATAACGAACCAGCTGCGCATCAAAATGCATTAAAAAATTACAAATTTTATACCGAAATTCTCGAAATATTCAAAATTTAATAAAATAAAATTTTCATAATTTTTAAACCATTTTAAAATGCAACTAATACCCGCATTTAACGATTTAACGAATAAACGTGCCGGTGAATTTAATCAGAAAAATTTCCGAAATAATTTTAAAATTCTTAAAATATTATAAACTTCATAAAATATGAGTTTCGTAATTTTTGAAACATTCTGGAATTAAATAATAAATTTACAAAAAAAGGTAATCAAAAAATCATTTAAAGATAAATAATTGATAAAATATTGATTTCAAAATTTTTAAAATCCCAAAAATAATTATTGAAATTATAAAAGCATAAAAATAATTTTAGAGATAATCCAAATATTTATGAAAATAAATCTGCAATAAAATCACTTTTAAAAGTGAAACAAAAATAATATAGCTCAATATTTAATTATACGAATAATCCTCGTAAACCAACAATCATATATAATTGATAACAAAATAACACACAGCTGACAGGACCAATACAAATATTTTATTATTTAATTATTTAACAATTACACTTTTAAATAGTACAAAATATACGAGTTGTTATACCTTATCAGTTCCTGACACTTCCTGTCCATGAGTTGCCATGAGTGCATAGCATTCTTCATCATTGTCAGGTCCTGATGAGTTCATCCAGTCTTTGTTGGAGTTTGATGTGTACAATGTCTTTCCAGTTGACTTGGGCACTCAGTAGCCAGATGTCCCCTTTTATTGCATTTGTAACAAGTCACCTTGGCCTTATCAAACTTCCTTCCCTTGGTGTACTGCATCTCATTATTTCTGAATTTGCCTTTGCCATCTCCAGAGTACTTCTAATTGAAATCACCTTTTCTTTATGGTTTTACAAACCTCATTCTTCTAAAGCCTTTCACCACCATGGAAGCAATCTGAACAACTCGAGGATCATCTAGTACAATGTCAGAATCTTCATCAATTGTTGTGTCAGGATATGATGATTCAGTGTCAGGATCTGACTCCTCAATTACCTACCTTCTTTTTGAGTTCTCTCTTGTGAGCTTCAACATTTAGAGTAACAACCTTCATTTTCTGACCCTTCATGTTCTTCCTTTGTTGAATCTCCATGTCATGGGTTTTCAGCATTCCATAGACTTCATCCAGTGTAAGTAAATCAAGATCATATTAATGCCTGCTTATAGAGGCTTGAGTATCCCATTCTTTAAGAAGAGCTCTCAGAAACTTGGTGTTTGAGTCTTCCCCGTCATACTCTTTTCCAACCAATGATAGATCATTCAACAGTGTCACGAATCTATCATAGATGATAGTAATTGACTCTTTAGCCTTGGCATCAAACTGCTCATACTCTTGCACAAGATCAGCTCTTCTATTCTTTTTTATTGCCATTGTACCTTGGTACTATGTCTCTAAAGCATCCAATATTTCTTTTGCAGTCTTGTAGGCAATCAACCTGTTGGACATCACATTCTCCAAACTGTTGTGCAAAATGTTCCTAATTTTTGCGTCTTAAGCATTACAGCCTTCTCAAGATCTGGTCATTCTGATTTCTTTTTCCTGATGTAGTGTTCACGAACAGTTGTTGTCATGGACACAACCTTCTCAGGATAAGGAGATCATTTGTTGATGATATCAACATATGCATCATCAATAGCTTCAAGGAACATCAATATCTCTACTCTCCATGTAGAGTAATCATCTTTCTTCAGGATATGAATTTTCATGCTTTCATACTTACTTCCATACATATTTAATCTTTTCAAACTAACAGTTAGTTTGACTGCTCTGATACCACTTCTTGCCCAGTAATGATAATTGTTTAAGGGGAGTTGGATACAGTTATCAAACAAATCGAATTATCAAATAAGTCAAGTAAGAATAACAATGAATAGTTTAATCAAATAACAAGTTTATATTGATCTTTAATAAACTCTTACAAAACTCTCTCAAGAACAATATTTTTAAGAGCTGCTAGGTTATGAATAATATTCGAGATTAAGCACACCACAAAGTCATAACCTATTCGGTGTTTATATATCATACAACTACAATCAGTTCCTATCAATTACAAGATATGTTATAGTATAATATATATAGTTTCTATACATATCTAAATCAACGACCACGATCCTATAAATTAGCATATTCTGATTTATCCTGTAGCTGTGACTTATCCAATTACATCCTGAAAGTCTTTATATCCTAATGCATATTCTAACTGCATCAGATCCTGATGACTTGACAAATCCTAACTATCAGACAGATTCTGATTGGCTACACATCCTAATACCTCTGTCAATTACTGACTCTTTAGAAGATCCTGATTCCTGACATAGATAACTTCCAACATAATCCACCAATTTCTAAGTCAAAACATTCAAGACTCATAACTTTAATACTGAGCATAATCATAAGATCCATTCATGCTAATAATCAAAAAAAACTCCTCTAAAATACACCATTCAACATATCACACAATTAAAATCTAATATCATACAAGTTCATGACTTAAACTAAAGGGTGGAAGCTTGGTTATACCTTCTTAGAGCTTAGTAACACAATACAAGAGCTTGGAATGCCTAAGAGAACCTTGATCTTTGCTTATATAACCTTAAACTTCCAAAAGAAATCAAGAAATCAAAGTTAGTTCTTGAAACTTACTATTCGTCATCATCTTTGATGAATTAATTAGCTAAGCAAACCATGGAATCTTGATCTTAAACTCATGGTATAACTAAGTTATGAAATATAGGATCCAAAGAAACAAACCTTGTAATTTTCCATGGCCTAGAGCTTGAGTGTTGATTTTCTAATCCTCCATTTCTTGTAAAAAGTCGAAGTGAAGATGAAGAAAATGGGGAGAGAAGCTTGCTTCGTGATTTTTTGATCTTTGTGCAAAGAATGCTTGGTTGTGGTAAATTTTTTGGCTATATATCTTGATTAACTTTAATCAATTGCTTATGTCACCATGCTTGCATCCCTCCTTGCCATATGTCATTTTCTTGTGGTGTGATGATGTCACCTTGTTCCTAATCCACTTGATTAATCTCTCTTGATTCTTGAACAAGCTTGTTTCTTGACCGTCTATATGTTTTACGATTCGCTTAACTCTCATTCTCGTTGATCGTTTGAGGAATCATATTCGAATCTTATCATTTGGGGTTCCCTAAGCCCTTCTTAATATATTTTATTCTTTTAATGATCCTCCGTAATCCTTGAATTTAATTCCTTTTAATCTTATCACCTTATACATAATTCCTTCGGTATCTGGTGAATTTTTGGGAAAATCAAAGTGCGTAATCGAATTCTAACGAACTTTACATACACTCATTTACATTATAGAATACTAATATGATCTCAGAATTTTCATTACAGAACTTCTATATAGGGTGGTCTGCTAATTTTACTCAATCAGCAAAAGTTACTATTCATCAAGGTTTTAAAAATTCCAAAAATTAGGGTTATTACAGTCAAGGAAAGAAGCCCAAGAAGTCAAGATCCAAGAAGAAATAGTCTATTTGTTCAGTATAGATGAATTTTTTTTTGTATTTATACTTAAGAAATATGGAATTGTATATGTAATCAATAATGTGTTGTGCAAGACATGCAATCCTATTACTACATAACAATAAACCTAATGAGCAATTATTTAGCAATACGATAGCATGACATGCATAATAATAAAGATTCTTTTAGAAATAGTTTTGCGGGTTTTAAGTTTTACCCAGTTGCTCATGCAATCCTATTACTACATAATTCACTCACCGGTTAGGATTCCCACATGACATAAGGTATGTTATCACAAGGATATTTGAATATGGTTTACTTGGGAGACAGGATATGTAAAATAGTCTATGAAACTTAAGATTTTGCACTATAGAATCAAGATGCATAGATAGATAATTTATGGAGTTCATCGATTTCTTGCAAGATAACCACGGTACATAGATAAATAGTTCCAATACAGTAAGTTCTGGGAATAAGGTACAACAACATAGCAGGGTTAAACAGAGGAAAACTGGAAAATATCCCCATATCTATCCCTAAATTCTACCTAGCTACTACTATTACAACCAACACTAAGTTTTGAAGTACAATATAGCATGAAAAGAAAAAGGGATCCCGACATCTGACCAAGAATCCCAAAGCCTATGGCGCTGAAAAGGAACAACCATAACAACTACGGGCTCTACCAGATGTCCCGTGTGATCTCTGAACTAACCATTAAAATCAAGAATCTCCCTCAATATTGACAACATGCAATGAATGATCTTATATATGAACCCTCCGGGCATCGGCCTCTGCATCACTGGAAGATGGTCCCTCATCCAACCGTCTACGGGCAACCTGCTACACCATCTCAATATGAACTCTCCACTCATCCTCCAACACTAACGTCTGTTGCCTAGACTCACATACCAACCTATCTACCAATGCTCCCAACTCAGGGATACGAGAATATACAAAGTCTTGATCTTGGGCTAGCTTACTACTAAAATGGGCAGTCACAGGTACAACAGCCTCTTGCTTAGGGGTTGGGGTCTCTGGAACTGGTCTCAGGGGAGAAACATGCATAGTGGCATCAGTGCTCTCAGATGGATCCTCCTCAGGATCTGAACTAATATACAGGGGTTCCACTGATATAGGTGGAGTAGAGTCCAGTACTGAGGAACCATGCAACAAACTATCCTTAGAATCAACATCACTACAACTACTAGGGTCCTGAGATAAAATATAAAACAACAGCCAAGAAACAACATTAGGGTTAAATAAAACCTCCAACTGACTCAATGCCCTAGCTCTATTTATCACCTTAACTTATTTATTCCACTTAGACTATACCTAATAGTCTAACTAAACTCTATTTGAGTCGAACACTCTCGTAATATAATTACCCAAATACCCTTTTATCCTATCCTAACTTGTCTCAGGGACTAGATCCTGTAGCTCTGATACCAACTTATGACGCCCTCAATCTCAGGGTTAGGAAATGAGGACCCACACACCAATATATTAATACCATAATAGCAGAAAAATAATAAACCCCGATACTGACAGGATCTAAATAGGATAAAGTAGGAGAGAAGAATACAACTACCAACCGAAACAATATTATTACAACCCAAAATATAAATAAATTCAATATATTCGATTCCGACTTGGAATCGATAGATAACCCAGAAGTATCTAATTCAATTATTACATTTCCCACCATCGCTTTCTCACACAACATCTACCTGATCTAGCATCTGAAATCTAACAACACGGTAGGGATTGCTAGGAACTGCTCTTACGAGCAGTGCGCCTAAGTCTGGCCATCTTCTCGCTTAACTGCCTAGTTAGATCAAAGCAAATAAATGAGCAAAAACGCTCAACAAGTAACTATATAGCAGTTCTAAATATCAACGCAAACAACATTAACTAAGGCATTCTATTTCTGCATAAAACTGAACTAGGTGGTAGTATTCTTTTAACGGCTAGGTAAAGGCTTTGGAAAAGGTTCCGGGCTTTCAAGATTCACAGTTTAAGAGAAAATTAAAATTCATCTCAAATCAACAACAGGGCTCTCAAGGAGTTTCTCATTTCAAACGAAACAGTCATTCAAGCTTCGAGGATCAATAACAACGTAAAGTGACAGGGTTCTCAATCAAATTTCATTACTTTGAGGAAGATACTACTCATTCTGTTCATTTCAAGTAATTAATCAAAATGCTTTATCAAAGATATACATTGCCCTTTTTATAAAACATTAAAGAACCCTTGATTGAACTATCTATCTTTCAAATATAATACGGGTGATCAACCCTAACTGACCTCCATCCCGTCATTAAGGTACCTATGGCATTATTTCAGCCTTATAGTGGACTAGCCCTGCTAGCCTCTTATATAGCTGGACTAGTCCCACTAGCCTCTTACGTCTCTATCCAATCTTCAAGGAATTCATTTGGAAAACATTTGCGTTGGAATACAAGAAAATTTATTTAAATTCAGTTTTAACATTACAAATAAATGAAATCATTTGGACTCTTTCAAGTCGAAAGTCATTCTTAAGTTCAATTTAAGAATTCAAGAAAAGTGAACAAATCTAAAATAAAAGGGGATCATAAGTTAAAGATATTGATAAATCATTGAACAAACGTATAAGTTTGCAATAAGGATAGTTCCAAAGAACGATACGTAACAAGGTATAAGGAATAACAAGGCATATCGGTAAACAAGATATAACATGTGAAAAGTTCATAAATCTCTTTTTAGGGTCAATGATTAATAAGATACAGGGATATGGTACAAGTTCTAGAAACAAGGGTTTACTGTTAGGGATCGTCATATGGACTTATAACGAGCTTATTCTATAACTTAAAGATATTGATCAATCGTTGAACAAGTGTATAAGTTTGCAATAAGGATAGTTCCAAGTGTATAAGTTAAACATATTGATCAATCATTGAACAAGTGTATAAGTTTGCAATAAGGATAGTTCCAAAGAACGTTATGTAACAGGGTATAAGAAATAACATGTGAAAAATTCATAAATCTCTTTTTAGGGTCAAGGATTAATAAGATAAAGAGATGGGGTAACAAGTTCTAGAAACAAGAGGGTTACTGTTAGGGATCGTCATATGGACTTATAACGAGCTTATTCCAGGGACCAATTTAGCATCTAAATTGTCTAATTTTGGTTCATCATCTGGTCATACTCATATTCTTCATCCTCATAGGGCTCATGAATGGAATCATTCTTGGAGATTACCCAGTGAGAAGATCTTTATAAAATCTGCTCAAACTTTAGCTGATCATGCTGTTCAATTAGTTTCAAATTCTAATATGAAAGCATCTATCAAATCCACCATATTGCTACTCCTGGTTCAATTCCTGATGACAAAATTACAAGTTCTTATTCTTTTCCTGACAGTGACAGGGTGATAGTAATTTCCGTGAAAACTGAAGAAGAAGAAATTCTATTTCGGATGGATTTACAAATTCTCTCTGCTTATGTTGAAGCTGTTAATGATGAAAATTTCAAGGAAAAGAAATGGTTTTTGAAAGAGAAATAAGGGCACAGGAAGGAAAAATCAGAACTGTTCTTGACAAAGAAGATCAAGTATACAAATATATGCTTAAAATATCTGAGAGGAATTGATGGAGGAGTACAGATATGAAGATGTTACATGAAAGAGCAAAAAAGAGAGCTCGAGTATTTCCAAAGATAAAAAACAAATGTAAAAAATTGTTGATCTCATTTGTAATGATAAATTGAGCTTTACTCCTGGAGGAATAAGGATGGATGGTTTACTTGGTTCTAATACTATGGGAGATAAGCAATCTTAGTGAGTACGTGCCAAGAATCTTAGGTTGATTGAACCATTCACAAGAGTTAGAATAAGACATCATGAAGCTATAACTTGTCAACTTAAAGGTGTTGAGCTTCACACTTGTTGATAGTCCTAGTCAAGAAGTAACTTCTGATCATCTAGATAGACTTGAAGCTGTGAAGATTATTATTGACAAACATGATGGTTATGAATCTAAATAGAAGATCTTACTCTTATTGCAAAATGATCAAATTCAAGTTCTTTCACTTGATGAACTGATGATCATGTCTACAAAGGAATTGAAATACATTCACTATTTGCTAAGAGTTGAAGATGAAACTTCAAGGTTATGGTCAAATATGATTCTTGCCAATATCAGAAGAAGGATACTGGATGATGGTCAATATTATTTTGGATCATATGTTCCTACATACATAAATTTCAGAGGGCAAGAAGTCAAGATTAAGAAAGGAGGAGATGTCATTGAAAATGTTCTTTCTTAGAGGCATATAACCATGAAAAACTTGTTATGTGTCACTAGAAGACATGATGATAGAAAGAGCTCAAATCAGAAATTTGAGAGCTGCTATCTATCAACTATCTGATAAAACAGAGTTTGAGAAGAATTTGAAGATCAAGTTAGAAGATATTCTATTGAAAAGGATTGATGATAGAGTTAAAACTTTTCAGAGATACTGCAGAATTTATCAAGAAATATAAAGGTCAAAGTCTGAAACAAAGTAAGCTTTACACTACTTATTTTGACTATCTGGTTTTTGGCACTAGACAATTCTATTTAGAATTCATGCTTATTCTTCAAAGCATAAATTGGGGGCGATTGTTGAGAATTGGCTAAGTCGAGAATCAGGATCTGTCTAACAATCAGGATATGATCAACTTCTGTGATATGATTATCCGTTGGAAGCTTCATTATATAATCTGTTGACAATCTTCAGTCATCCATTGATACATACAAATGATTATCCGTTGAAGCTACAACTATATATCCGTTGATCAGGCTATCCGCTGAGAATAACTTGAAGGATAAGTTAGGACTGCTAGATAAATCAGAAGATGTTGATTTATAGGATCGTAATTGATTTAGATATGTATAGAAAGTGTTAAGATTATACCGTAACATATCTTGTAGTTGATAGAGGATTGATTGTAGTTGTGTAGTATATAAACAAAGAATAGGTTATTACTTTGTAAGTGCTTAACTTGAGTATTCACATAACCTAGCAGCTCTTAAGAATATTGTTCTTGAGAGAGTTTTCGTAACAGTTTATTAAAGATCAATATAAATTGTTATTTGATTCATCTGTTCTTACTTTACTTTCATAATACATCGATTTGTTTACTAACTGTATTCAACCCCCTTAAAAAATTACTTTACTAGACAACAAATATTTTCATAAATCAACTTGTCATATCCCATTGTGAATCCCTTATTATCTTCAAAGGTCACCAAGGGCCAACTTGTAATATCCGGGATATATCGTGTAATTATTTTGCTAATAAATAATCATTATATGTGTTCATTATCTATTCTGTGAATCATTTGTTAAGTGTTAAATGTGTTTGGATGTTTAAAAATAATATTAATTGAGTATTTTAATTTTTATATGTCCAAAATAAAATATAGATAATTGTCATATCTTCCAAATTATTTTTATGTTGATTTATGATTTTATAGGAAATATATGGATTTTATAAAATCTTTTTCCGAGTATTTAAAAACTATTTTATACAATCAGTAACCAACCGACGTCATCCGTTTTTACAGTTTTTATAACCCGAAACTCTTCCGAGAACTCCTTCCTAACCTAATTGCAATATTCCGAGCATTTTCCATGTTTCGACTTTTTCGATCCGGCAGTACGGTTTGTCCTGCGCGGGTCCCAGCGCAACATTTTCGATACATTATTCGTTTCGGTAAATCGATAAAACTCGTATTTTCGATAAACGGGAGCTTTTTATTAAACTATCATAATTATCACCTCGTAATACGTGTAACCAGACGCTGATACCAAGACCGCAGTACAAATTGTACTGATTTGGATAATTATCCCGAAAACCGGTACCGTTTGGATCAGTTTTTATAAATAAACGTACCATTTCATATCCGGAATGATCCAAGGGGATACTAATTTTCCATAATTATAAATAGCCTTTTTACCGTATTTTATTCCGTATCAAAATCATTTGCAGTCAGTAATTATATAATTTTCCAGAGAAAATTCTTATATTCATAAACCCTTCTGAGAATCAAACCAACAATCAGAGGTGTTACCGGAGTCTCTTTGAAAAGCTCGAGTACTCAAAACGAAGGTCTTGAGGTGTACTATCAGATTCTGTGAACCATATACCTGCAGAAATCAAGGTTTATTTTCTGGAAATTTGTTTATTTTCTGGAAATTTGGTTATTTTCGAATTATTTTTATTAAAAATATGAATTTTTGTTCGGATCATTGTTTGAATGATTTGATGATTGCATGTTGTAGAGCTTGTTTTCCTGATGATTTTCATATGTTATATGACTGATTTGGAGTTCAATAACATGTTCAAAATTTAGTTTAATCTTCGAATTTTAAAATTAGGGTTTATAACCCGTATGAATGTTTTTAATTGAAATTTGGGGCGTTTTGATTTAGGGGTTATTGGCTGTTATGTTATAGTGGGTTGTGTTCCTTATGAAATTTGCAATCGATTGGTATATAGCTCGTTAACAGAGGATGTCTGAATCGAAGGGAGTTGTGTTTTGAAGTTTTTGATGGTTCGCCGAAAACCGACGATGTTCTTGGCCATTTTCCGGCCAGGACAGGGATGATTGATGTGGTTTGATTGCATGTATAAGTTGTTGGTAGCCTGTAGTTTAATTCTGGATAGTTTGGTGGCCTGAGGTGGCCGGAATCGTGTTCTCCGGCCACTCTCCGGCGAGTCGACGGCGGGGGTTTGCAAAATTGCAAACAGGCCCCTGGACTTTTGGGGAAGAAACAGTTATAGTCCCCCAGGTTTCCAGAGTTTGCACATTTTGGATTTCTGTTTATAAATTATTTAAAAATCATATTTCCTATTTATATATAATTATAAAAATTCGTTTTTAATTTCTGAAAATTCCAAAAATTATTATTTTAATTCCAAAAATTATTTTTAATTCAAAAATAAATCTGAATTAATTAGTTAATTAATTTAGTTAATATTTAATTGATTAATTAGTCAATTAATTCAAAAATTAATTGATTAATTGATTTAATTTAGTATTAATTGATTTTAATTAATTATTTAATTAGATTTAATTATTTAAAAATGATTTAAAAATTCTAAAAAATAGTTTTGAGATTTAAAATTTATTTTAAATTGTTTTCAAGGCTCGATAATTATTATAAAATTATTTTGAAGCCGGATTTGGCCACCCGAACCCTGTTTATTACTCCAAAATTGATCCAACGAACCGTTTTAATTCTGAAAAATGTTTTAAAAATCATTTTAAATACCCGAAAGCATGTTTATGACCTGAGACTTATTTATAAATGATATATCATTGATTATTTGACGTGTTATGTGTTATATGTAACTTTTTGGTTAACTGTCGGTATATATATTCGATGTTTACTTGTTTATAGTATAACTTTCAATCCGTTAATCGGATTTGGGTGAAACGAAGGGTAGATAGAAGTATATGTCGAATAGAATCGTATGAGTTGAATATTGATAGATGCTTATAATATGTGAGCTAAAGATGCAAGGCGTAGGAAAGGGAAACAGATAGTCGAGGAGTAGACGGTTGTGATTGAAAGTTAGAGAAGTATAGCAAGCTAATACCAGGCAAGTGTTCTGAACTTTCTCGAGATATATTGTAGTTGATTGATAATCCTGTTTTATATAGCAAGTGCTTTGAAGCACTGAACCCAAAACCCTGATTCCAGTTATTGATCTTGAGCCGTAAACCTTATTCTTTCTAAACCATTGATTGTTGTACACCCAAATACGAACCACAGATATACGACACTACTTCACAAATACATACAAACTAAATACCAAACACTGAACCGAATTACTTACATACTCAAACCACTGTACCTTATGATTTGAAAGACCAATTCCTGGTAACCCTAAAACATTGATTCCTTTGCTATTCAATTCTTCCATTACCCAACATCCAAGCTTTGAAATTGCCATATTGACCCTTTGTGAAGGTTGAAATCATTTCATTGTCGAACATCCAATGTTGTTTATGATTCTTTTTATTGCTTTACATTGTTTATTCTCTTATTATGTTAGAATTGGATTGTTTTTATAAAATTGTGGACTAGATTCATGGTCAGACCAGATTAATGGTCAAGTTAGGCCAATGTGTGCCTTGGATCCAGTAGTTAGAGCAGTGTTGTGTGCTTTGCTCGGGGTTACTGCGTGACTGATCAGCAGCCTAACCTTGGTTTTTAAAATGAAAATATAATATCCAATTCTAAATCATAATTCATTGTTCACTTGATATCATAACCCTTTTCACTTGATGATCATTATTCTCAGTTATGTCATTATGACTTGCTGAGCTAGTTAGCTCATTTATGCGATGTTGTTTATGTTCTTTTCCAGTTAAGAAGGAACCAGTTGGTACCGAGGATCCCTAGTCCAGCGCGAGAGCTAGGGGTTCAGGTTGTGAAGGAATTTACGGATGAGTGGAAGCGCGAAATAACATTTATTCCGTAAAAACCATATACCGCACATATAGATAAACGTATAAAAGGGAAAAACTGAGGAATCGAAATCATACCTCGTGAATCGAAGCTTTATAAAATTGGAGTGCTAGCAGTTGCTCCTCAGTGTGTGAAGCACTCTACCGGTATCCACCAAGTAACGATCCTCTTTGATGAACCTTTTTATAAAACTGAGCTTTTATAAAATGGAGTTTTGAGAGAGAGAGAGAGGAAGAAGATGGAGGCTAGGGTTTTCACAAAACCAAAATTGTGTGTGTTTTTTTTAAATGAGCCATCCATCTCATTCTATTTATAGGGCTCTCCTAGGGTTTTATAATATATCTTTATATATATTAACCCCCATATTTTATCTTCATAAAATGCTTTAATAATAATTAAAACTATTTTAATCATTATTTCTTTTCTTAACTATTTAGAAAATAATTCTCTCTCTCATTATTTCATCAAAGAAAATGTTCTTTTATGATGTGACCCTGTAGGTTCAATATTATGCTGGTAGTAGAAATAAATAATAATAAACTTTTATTAATTATTTACATGAATACTAAAATTCACTAAATATAATTAACTGATTAATTATATTTATTCTACATCGTGAGTGATGCTTCTCAACATATCGCGACTATCCAGATAATATGAATTCACTGCTTAGAATACCAAGAACCTGTCAGTGAATAGTTACCGTACAATTAACTCCTTCTACCCTCCAATGTCCTGATTAAATACAAGGCATGGAACTTGTGTCAAGCCTATCTAATTTAATCATTTGCTTTCCCATTCACTATGCTCAGTTCTATGTAAATTAGAAACTCCTTTCTAATTTCATTCACTCTGGTCAGAGATTCCTGAACTAGCATAAGTGGATCAGCTTTGAACATTCTCTTCCTTCACTGGAAGGGGTAGATCCTTTATTGATCATAAACTATCTTCGTGTACAAATTCCTATACCCAGTAGAGCCCTAATAATTGTCCCTGGTGTTATGGATAAAAAGCTAAGGTTATTATTTGCTGTATTTATTACTAAGATTCGGGAGCTCAAGGCCTTTAATGGCTGCTCTCGTGTGTCGTAGCTTAATTCTGCCTTTACGAGATGCCTACGTATCTCTGTGAATTAGAGAATCAAGCCAAAAAACGTAGTTCTGATTTGTGGGGTGAGGCCCCTTATATAGATGTGGGAGTCCTTGAATTGGACTTGGTATATGAGACTTGGTGGACAAGCCTCTGAATTAGGATAGACTTAGGAGTTCTAGGAAGTAGGAAGCTGATTTCTTATCCTTTTAGGTCCCCTTGAGGCTAATCTATAAGGATTTATATCCTTATCGGGACTCTTCTCAATTGCTGATTTTTCCCTTATTAATTAATTACGAAATTAATTAATAATTAGGGCTTTTGGGCCTTTTTTATTCCATCAGGCCTGATCTGGTCCATCAGGCTTAACCTTTCTGGTCTGAGTATCATATATCTTTTTATTGGGCCTAGCAGCCCACAGCTTGTACAATTAATACAGTATTTAATTATACAATCATAATTTATTTATCCCTATCATTTGCCCCCCAACTTTTGGGAAACATTGATTAGGTTTCGCAGAAGTTAAGTCTATTCGTTCCCTTACAGGGTTTCATTTTTCCGTAAAGTGTGGAGCGACCTACACATTTACAATGAATCTTCCTTTTATTCAGGAATTATCTTAATTTCCAGGAATTTTTCCCTAATTTTCTGGGATTTTCCCTAATTTTCTGGATTTTTCCCTAATTTTCTGGGATTTATCCTTAATTTCTGGATTTTTCCCTAATTTCCTGGGATTTATCCTTAATTTCTGGATTTTTCCCTAATTTTCTGGGATTTATCCTTTATTTTCTGGATTTTTCCCTTAATTTTCTGGGATTTATCCTTAATTTCTGGATTTTTCCCTACTTTCCTGGGATTTATCCTTTATTTTCTGGATTTATTCCTTATTCCTGAAAATATTAGTATTTTTCAGAAATTATTTAAGGAATTTCCTTATTTTTCTGTAATTTTCCAGGAATTTTTCCCTCCTTTTTCTTCTTTTTTCTTCCTTTTCTCTCCCTTTTTTTTTATACAGATTTCGACCAGAAATCCATTCGACCAGGATCCTGGTCGAATTAACCTTCATATTGCCCTAGTCGACAGGATTTCGGGTAGGATGGTTTCGATCAGGAATCCTGGTCGAATTTCGGCCAGGATTTTTCCCTTTTTTTTTATTTCAAGCAGAATTTTTCGACCAGGATTTCATTTCGGTCAGGATTTCATGCTTTTTGACCGAATTAGCCATCTTTTGTTGCCCAGGTCGACGTAAATTCGGGCAGGGTCCATTCGATCAGGATTTTACTTTGCTTCCTGGTCGACAGGGTCAAAAAACGTTATAGCATTCTGGTTGAATGAAACAGTTATTTCCCCTTTTCGACCAGGAATTTCTGGTCAGGATCCTTCTCTTGACCGAAATAGCCCCTTTTTTCAGCCTTGGTCGAAGGAAAATCGACCTCAATGCAATCGACTAGGATCTTGGTGCAGGTTCTGATCGAATTGGGTCAGGCTCCCCGCTTTTTTTTTTTTACCTTGAAGTTGGGCCATACATCTAGGGGTGGACTCTCTTGGGTCCTTGATTTGGGCCTGGATTTCTTGGGCCACCCTCTTAATGGGTCTTCATCCAGGGCCCATTTCTTAAATCTGGGATTTTGTCTGTCAACTAATTGGGCCCTCTTTCTGGGCTTTCTTGTACTGGGCCTTTATCATGCTTTAATATCCAAAGCCCATTCAAACTTGGATTGGGCTTTAACTCTTAAGCCTGACTTCCAGAATATTTTGGAATTTCTATATCACTCCAGATTTTTCCATATTTTTCTAAGATTTTTCTAAAATAATCTGGAACATTCCAGATCCTTCCATTTTTGGGCCCATATGGGCTTTTTTGAGGCCCAAATCCCCTTCTTCTTAGCTATAAAAAGGTGGGATGAGAGTGTGATTCCTCACACCTCTCATTTCACTTCTCCACTCATCCTACAAATTTCTCCCTCTTCTCTTCCTTTACTTTTTTTTTGCCACTCCTCCCTTCAAGACTTTCAGGTTTTCTAGGCTTTACTAATGGCTGACAAGAATTCCGAGAGAGCGGCGAAGATTGCCTCGGCTTCAAAACGAGGTAAGGATATCGAGATCCGTTCTTCGTACATGTCTTTAATCGATATGATTAACACTAGGGGGGATGAATATCCCTCTACTGCACATCTCGATTCTTTTAATCATTGTAACACTTGGCACAACATTGATTTCAATAAACTAAATGCTCGTTATAACGTCCTTCCTCCTTTTAGATTAGTTCCAGTCTCTGGTGGTGACCGTACTTGCCACTGGAGACCCGACACTCTCTTCATTTACACGGATGCCCTTAATGCTGGGCTTAGGTTTCCTTTTCATCCTTTTATTCGTCATCTTTTGGCTGATTTACAAATCAACCCGTGTCAGCTTCCTCCAAACGCCTGGAGGAACATTCTATGTTTTATGGTTTGTTGTCTTAGGGAGGGCTTTCCTCTTTCTGTAGCTGTTTTTAGGAAGGTCTTTCAGTGTTATAATAGTTCTTCCAATATCTGTGGCTGGGTCTATGTCAAGCAAAGGCCCAAAAGAAAACATATCTTTAACAGCGCCTCTATTCCTGATAATAATCAAAATTGGAGGAATAGTTTCGTTGGGTTACGTTGGGAGAATGGTGACTGGGGCACACTTTTTCGATCTTCCTTCGGGAAGGTCAGTGATGGTAGCCTCAAATCCATTCACTTAACTCCTGAAGAAACTATTATTTATAATGGGCTTACTCAGGATGATGGCACCACCACCAGCTGGACTCTCTTAGAGGAGTTTTCCCTGATTCATGTGGGACTATCCTCTATTTCTCAACAGGGTATTTTTCTTCCCTTCTCAATTTTACTTTATTTCATGCATTATTAACATCACTTATATTGTCCTTTGCTTTGTTTCAGCTGCTAAGGAGATTAACGAGGACAATGTTCCTTTGGTTGAGGAAACAGCTAGGATGAAGAAAGCTCGGCTCGCAGGCCTAGACACCCGGGGAAAGGCCACGGAGCCTATCTTTTTGAAGAAGCACAAAGAGCCTATAGGGGAGGCTTCAACTGAAGGAGCTGGAGGCCATGGTGCTCCTATCACTGCTGCTGCCCCTACTGCTGCTGCCACAGGCGCCTTTCAGCCTCTCTGGGGATTCCGCCGAGGGGACACCGTAGTTGGTTCCACGAAACATGCTTGGGATTGGTCCTACCATAGCGTGACTCCCAAGGACTTTACTGATGTGGTGGCCACCCCTGATCTTGAGAGGATTAAGCTCATGGGAGCTCAGTCTCTGGCTTCGGTATGCCTTCTCTTTTTTGAACTTATTTTTCGTTCTTGTAGCATTTTCTTGCCTTATACTTTGTTAGTTGCTTTGTTTCAGTCTAACGCCTACTTTCAAGGCGCTGTGAGGTAAGCCGAATCATGGAAGCGGGCTTCTGATAAGGCCGATAATGCCCTCAGGAGGCAACAGAAGAAGTATGCTACCCTGGAGAAGAAGCTCAAGTGCAAGGAGGAAGAACTCGGAGAGTCTAACACCGAGCTGGTGGTACTTCGGGCGGAGAAGGATAAAGCTATAGACAACTATCTGGACTCGGAGGAGTTTGCCCAATCCATGAGGATTAGGGATGATTCAGTCTTTCCCGGATTTTTTAGGACTGGTTGGGACACGGCCCTTGGGACTGTGAACGAGGCTTGTCCTGATATTAACCCGGCGGACTACATCTGCCCTGATGACGAGGCTTTGCTACAGAGGTTTCGTACCCGAGTAGTTGTCTCGGACCATGTTCCTCAGGATCCACTCCTTCCTCCTCCCGAGTCTTCTTCCAGACCAGCTGAGGACGATAGCTCTTCCTCCTCCTCCGAGACGACAGAGACATCCAGCGAGAGCGGAGAGGACGATGATATGGATGCCGAGGGTACTTCAGATCCTTAGAGCTTTTTCAGCCCTGCGTGGCTTGTTGTTTTTTATCCTATTTTCAAGACTTTATTTATCGAATTTTTGTAATATCTATCAGATCTATTTCATTTATCACCTTCTATGCTTGCATCCATGCATTTGATTTTTATTTGTTAGGCCACAAACATACTTTGAAGAACTCATGAATTTCGTAAAATTGTCTGGGATTCGTCCCTTACACAAGTAATAATAAATTTCGTAATAAAACTAAAACATATAAATCCTAAGCAAGCAAAGCTTCAAGGTGCTTTTCAACCTACTCGCCATCCTGACGAGTGAGAATCGTATCCGGCTGCCCTACACATAGTAAACCTTCAGGTTTTGTGCATGCCAAGTTCTCGGGACTTCAAATCCATCCATAGTCTCTAGCTTGTAGGTTCCTCTACCTTGAACACTCTTGACTCTGTACGGCCCTTCCCAATTCGGGGAAAGCTTCCCTTTTTGTCCTACACCAGATGCTTCTATCTTCCTCAAGACTAGATCGCCTTGTTTAAAAAACCTTTCTTTAACCCTTAGGTTGTAGTAGAATGAAGCCTTTTTCTGATATTCTACTATCTTTGCATGTGCCTTATCTCGCACTTCATCGATCAGATCCAGGGCTAACCTCTGCCCTTCCTCATTTTCTTCTGCGTTGAAAGCCTGAATCCTTGGAGAGGAATGTGATATCTCCACGGGAACTACTGCTTCTGCCCCATATGCCAACATGAAAGGAGTTGCTCCTGTCGTGACTCTACAGGTAGTCCTATAGGCCCATAATATGGGAAGTATCTCATCCACCCAATTATTTCTTGACTTCTCAATCCTCTTCTTTAGTCCATCCAGGATTATCTGATTTGCTACTTCTGCTTGCCCATTGGCTTGCGGGTGAGCCACAGAGGTGAATCGTAATTCAATTTCATTTTCTTCACAATACTTCTTGAATTCCTCATTGTTGAATTGTGCTCCATTGTTAGTGACGAGGATACGGGGAATTCCATATCGGCACATAATGTTTTCCCACAGGAATTGTGCAACCTGCTTAGTTGTGATTTTGGCCAAGGGTTTGGCTTCGATCCACTTGGTGAAATAATCAATGGCTACAATCAGAAATTTCCTTTGTGCCGTGGCCATAGGAAATGGCCCTAGAATATCCATCCCCCACATGGCAAAGGGAATAGGCGAGTTGATAGAGGTCAGCATCTCGGGGGGTTGTCTAACAACTGGTGCATGCTTCTGACAGCGATCACACTTCTTCACATATTCTTTGGCATTAGCCATCATTTCTGGCCAATAGAAGCCTAAACGGGTTATCTTATGAGCCAAGGCCCTGCCCCCCAAGTGTTGCCCACAAATACCTTCATGCACTTCCTCAAGAGCCAAGCGTGCCTCGTCGGGCCTGAGACACCTCAAGTAAGGAACCACGAAAGATCTCTTATACAGAATTCCATCTATCAAGGAGTACCTTAGTGCTCGAATAGTTAACTTCCGTGCCTCAGTTGCATCACTTGGCAACCAACCGGTCTGAATATGAGCCTTGATGGGATCAATCCATGACGTCCCCAAGCCTATGGGAGCCACAAGCTTAACATCTATGCTTCGTGTCTTCAAAACACGGAAGTACACACTTCCTGAACTTTCTTCAATCTCAGATGAAGCAAACTTTGATAGCGCATCTGCTTTAGCATTTTCTTCCCTTGGAATGTGTTCAACATGGCATTCATTAAATTGGGTCATCACAGCCCTTACTAGGCGAACATACTTAGCCATCGTATCATCCCTTGCCTCAAATTCTCCCTTTACCTGGGATATGATCAGCTTCGAGTCTCCACGGACCTTTAAGTTTTTGACTCTAAGTGTCCCAGCTAGACCAAGGCCAGCAATCAGGGCTTCATACTCTGCCTCATTATTTGTGGTTGGGAAGTCTAGCTTCATAGCATACTCAATTAAGAATCCATCAGGGCTTTGCAAAATCAACCCTGCTCCACTGGAATTTGTTTTTGATGCTCCATCAAAATAGAGAACCCAATATTCTTTCTCCTCGTCCCCATTGTCGACTCCCTTGTCTTGAGGTATGGTATCTTCCTGCCCCCCGACTTCTTGGTTGGGTATGGTACATTCCACCACGAAGTCAGCTAGTGCCTGGGCTTTTATGGCCGTACGTGGCTTATACTTGAGATCGAACTCTCCCAACTCTATTGCCCACTTAATCAGTCTCCCACTTGCCTTGGGACTGTGAATGATGTTTCTCAGTGGTTGATTTGTTAGCACTTCAATCTGGTGAGCTTGAAAATAAGGACGCAGCTTTCTTGAAGCCATTACCAAGGCTAAAGCGAATTTCTCAATAGTTGAATAATTCAACTCTGCACCATGCAAGATTTTGCTGACATAGTATACGGGTTTCTGGGCTTTCAGTTCCTCCTTAACCAACATCGCGCTCAAGGCGCTCTCTGAAACAGCCAAGTACAAGAATTAAAACTTCACTTAGAACTGGCTTGGCCAACAACGGGGCCTGGCCCATATACTTCTTTAACTCTTCAAATGCCTTCTGATTTTCCTCACTCCATACAAAGTCTTTAATGTTCTTTAATGACTTGAAGAATGACAAGCACTTGTCTCCTGACTTGGAGATGAATCGTCCTAGCGCCGCAACCCTTCCTGTGAGCTTCTGTACATCCTTGACAGTTTTTGGTGGTTCCATATCCAAGATTTCCTTTATTTTATCGGGGTTGGCCTCAATTCCCCTCTTTGAGACCATCAATCCCAAGAATTTTCCAGATCCTACTCCGAAAGCACACTTCGTTGGATTCAACATCATCTTGTGGTACCTTAGGACCTCAAAAGCTTCCCTCAAATGGGTTATATGATCAGTCTTTACTAGACTCTTGACTAGCATGTCATCAACATAGACTTCCATAGTCTTCCCAATAAGATCCTTAAAAATTTTATTCACCAACCTCTGATAGGTGGCTCCTGCATTCTTGAGACCAAACGCCATAACAAGATAACAATAAACACCAAAGTCAGTGATAAATGATACCTTTGGAATGTCATCCTTATGCATTTTGATCTGATTGTATCCGCTAAATCCATCCATGAAACTCAGCATCTCATGTCCAGCAGTGGCATCAATCAAAGTATCAATTCTAGGCAGCGGGAAACAGTCTTTGGGGCATGCATCATTCAGATCAGTGAAGTCTATACACATCCTCCACTTTCCATTAGCCTTCTTCACCATTACAGGGTTTGCTAACCACTCCGGAAATTGAATCTCCTCAATGAAACCAGCCTCTAAGAGCTTTTCTACTTCCTTTTTTATAGCCTCTTGTCTTTCCGGGGTAAAATTTCTTTTCTTTTATTTCACTGTCTTCCGGCTTGGATCCACGTTTAGCTTGTGAGTAATTAACTCCGGGTCTATGCCTGGAATATCAGCTGCTGACCATGCAAACACATCACTATTTTCTTGTAAAAATTTCACTAACTTCCCTCTAAGAGGCTCCTCTAATGTGGCTCCAATGAAAGTCATCCTCTCAGGATTCTCGGGGTCTAAAGGAACCGAAACCAATTCTTCTGCTGGCCTTCCTCTATTCTCATCATTTTCTCGAACATCCATATCTTCAATAGGAAGAACCTGCCCCCCGACTCCATCTGCCTCAAAGAGGCCACATAACAACTTCTAGCCATTTTTTGATCTCCTCTCTCTTCTCCAATCCCGTTTCGGGTGGGAAACTTCATGACTGAATGGTAGGAAGAGGGGACTGCCTTGAAGGCATGTAACCCTGTTCTCCCCATGATAGCATTATAAGTTGAACTAGCCTTTACCACCACGAAATCCATCATCTGCGTTGCTTGCCTTGGTTCCGTACCTATGGTGGTTGGCAATTTGATTATCCCTTCCACAGGACATTCTACTCCAGCAAATCCATATATCGGCATGTCGGTTGGTGTCAACTGGGAGTCGTTATATCCCATTCTTAGAAAGGTGTCGTGGAGTAAGATATCCACAGAAGCACCATTATCCACAAGGACCCTCTTAACCGGGCTATTTCCTATTATCGGTGTTATGACCAGCGGGTCGTCATGGGGAAACTTCACACCCTCTAGGTCGGAATCATCAAAAGCCAATGTTACTTCTGTCCTGGCCCTCTTCGGGGCTTCTCTAACAATATGCATAACCTCTCTAGTATATGCCTTTCTGGAATTTTTGGACAATCCAGCAGCAGTTGGACCTCCAAAGATCGTGTTTATCACTGGCCCTCGAGGGCGTCGCGGTCCTCCAAAAATTGCATTTATAACCGGCCCTCTGGGTTGGGGATTCCGCCCCTGATCATCTTGGTCCCTCCTACGATCTTCAAAATTCTTCCTTCCATTATTATTTATGTCCCCTCCATCTCCAATATACTTGTTCAACCTTCCTTTTCGAATCAAAAACTCAATTTCATCTTTCAATTGCCTACACTCATCGGTGTCATGGCCAACATCCTTGTGAAACCTGCAATACTTGCTCTTATCTAGCTTGGCGGGATCAGCCTTCAAGGGTTTAGGCCAGCGAATATCTCTATCTTTCTCAATCTCCATCAAAATCTGACTTCTAGGAGCACTCAGCTTAGCGTATTCAGTGAACTTTTGCCCAGGTCCTCCCTTCTTAGGGGTTGAATCAGGGTTTTGTTCGGTTCTAGGATATTTGTCCTTAGCGATATACTCCAGATCAGTTTTTCACTTCTTGCCTCCAGTGGGCTCATTACTCACTACGGTCTTCCTCATGCTTTCTTCAACCTTGATATACTTCCCTGCCCTCTCTTGGAGTTGCAACATGTTTTCAGGGGGACGTTTGGCCAAGGACATCTTGAAAAACTCATCCCTAGTTCCTTGTTGCAGTGCTATCATGGCTACCTTATCATCAAGGTCTGGGACTTTTAAAACCTCCTTTGTAAAACGATTCAGGTAATCTCTCAAGGATTCCTTAGCTCCCTGCACAAGACTCATAAGAGATGCTGAACTTTTCTCATGGACTCTTCCACTGATGAATTGCTTAATAAAAGCCTGACTTAATTCTCTGAACGATCCAATAGAATTTGGGGGCAGGCGACTGTACCATCTTTGAGCCATACCCGACAGGGTTTGAGGGAAGGCCCGACACTTTATAGCATCATTCACGGGTTGCAGCAGCAGTGCATTAGAGAATGTCCTAACATGATTAGCGGGATCTCCCGTGCCATCATAGGCTTTGATAGTGGGCATCTTGAATTTCCTCGAGATATGGGCATTCATTATCTCTTCTGTGAAGGGTGGAGTTGGATCATCAGGATCTCCAAGGGGAAGGAGATTGCTTGGATCAGTTCTTGGGACAGCAGCCCTTCTTCTTGCCGGACCATCCAGGTCTATGACAGGAGGAGGATTTCTCTCCCTAGGAGGTATCTGGGGTCTGGTGGCCTGGTGAGCCTCCAATTCACGCCTCAGCCTTTGGATTTCAGCCTCATGAGCCCTGATCCTTTCCTGCACTTCTTGGGGATTCGCCCCTGGGGTGCTCTGGGGGCGTTGCTTTCCATCGGCCATTGGCTCTTTTCCAGGACGCCTCCTTCTCAGGGCCACTTCATCATCCGAAGATTCGGAGTCTCTCTCAGTGTATGGACCAGAAAATTCCTGATCCTCAGGGATAGGACCCAAACCTCATATATAGGGGGGCGACCACCCTCGTGCTTCGCTTCGCCCAGCATATCTGCTTCCTCCAAACTCAGGGTGAAGGGGCATCCCATAAGGGGGGTTAGTAGTAACAATAGTTGAATATTCATACCCGACGGGTCGAGAATTCACAGGTATATGTATTTGTTGAACTTGAGGATTCGTACCTTGAATCGGGGGAGTTGTCCCTTGTAGCTGGGGTTGAGTTGCCCCTGTCTGGGCTTCCTCCTGAGTAGATGCATAAGTTGAATGGGGAGGAACCTCCACGGTTGATGAAATCACCTGGGTTGTCTCTGATGGTGTTCCTTCCTCGAGAGCTCCAATTGTTCTCCGTGTTCTCGCCATGGTTGTTGTTGTGCTTTCCCACAGACGGCGCCAAATGTTATGGATAAAAAGCTAAGGTTATTATTTGCTGTATTTATTACTAAGATTCGGGAGCTCAAGGCCTTTAATGGCTGCTCTCGTGTGTCGTAGCTTAATTCTGCCTTTACGAGATGCCTACGTATCTCTGTGAATTAGAGAATCAAGCCAAAAAACGTAGTTCTGATTTGTGGGGTGAGGCCCCTTATATAGATGTGGGAGTCCTTGAATTGGACTTGGTATAGGAGACTTGGTGGACAAGCCTCTGAATTAAGATAGACTTAGGAGTCCTAAGAAGTAGGAAGCTGATTCCTTATCCTTTTAGGTCCCCTTGACGCTAATCTATAAGGATTTATATCCTTATCGGGACTCTTCTCAATTGCTGATTTTTCCCTTATTAATTAATTACGAAATTAATTAATAATTAGTGTAATAACCCCAATTTTTGAGAAATTTTGAAACCCTTATGAATAGTGTTTTTGCTGAACGAGAAAACTTTTCATGCCACGCTATGTAGGGGTTCTGTTATTGATCTTATGGGATATTATTAGTACTCTATGTGGTATATAAGTGTATGTAAAGATCGTCAGAATCTAATTCCGAACACTTTGATTTTTCCCAAAAATCCACAAGATACGGAGAGAACTGAGTATAAGGTAACAGGATAAAAAAGATTTAAATTAAAGGATTATAAGAGAGGATCATAGAAGGAATACAATATATTGAGAAAGGTTAAGGGAACCTAATTAATAAGATCTCGGGTATGATCCCTCAAACGATAAACGAGAACGAAAGATAAGCGAACCGTAAAACAAATAAGTGACCAAGAGACAAGCTTGTACAAGAAGCCAGGGATTGTGACATCATCAAACCACAAGGTGTGGACAAGTGGGAGCATTATGACATGTGCAAGGTGACACAAGCATGACATGGGAAGGAAGGAGGTGTGGTGGCTTTTTAACCACACAAATTCAAGGGCAACAAGGTAATTAACTAAATCAAACACAAAAACAAGCCAACCAAGCCAAGCAAAATCATTTTCATCAAAATCAAAAAGAAACCAAGGCATTGTTCTTCATGCTCTCGGCCAAAACAGAACCAGAACACTAAAACTGCTGTATCTCCTTCATTTATCACTCAAATATTGTGTTCTATAGCTCATTGGAAAGGTATTGAGATGGCCTACAACTCTTGTTCACAAGTCTCGTCCAAATAATCATGGTAAGACCCTCATTTTTACAGTTATTTAAATCGGACTTTTAGAAACTTCAAAGCCTAACTTTGTGTTCTTGATTTCTTTGGAAAGATCAAGCTTGTAGGAGGCTCCCTAAGGCTTCCTAGCAACTTAACACCTCCCAAGGAAGGTATAAACTTCAAACCCTAGCCTTTACTTTATTTGTTAGTAAGTTTAATGGTTGGTGTTGTGAAATGAGAAGCATGGATTTTGATTATTAATAGTTTGGTTTGATTTGGAAGTGTTTTGGTAATTGAAGCTTGATTATAGTTCATAGGTCTTGATTGTGGTTGTTTGAGTTGAAAAACTTGGAGATTATGGACTGATGTGGTATGGTTTAGGTGAAGTTTTTTTGTATTGATGGTTATGAGTTGGTTGGTGGTTAATTGGAGTAGTTTAAACATTGGTAATCGCGTAAACATAGCCGTCGTAACGTCCGATTTTCTTTGGACTGTTTTTGTGCATAACATTAGGACCCGAGAACCCCCTGCTAGATTATGACCACTGCCATGTTTAGATAGCTCATGTTACGAGCTTCGTTTTGATATGTAGTTCGTTCGATTCCGATGCACGGTTTAGGAGAAACAACCGTTTCAAGTAACGGCGTTTCGCGAATGAAACTTTTCCCCTCGCCTTACTTTGAAACATAGGTTAAAGACCAAAAAGGGTTAATTAATGTATGAAACATTTATGGTAAGTGTGTTAGGCAGTTGGTAAGACACTCGCGAAGGAATCGCCTTAAAACTCATAAAGGTTAAATTATTAAAAATGGTGGAGCCGAGGGTACTCGAGTGACTTAAGAGAATCAGTAAGCGCAAAACAAGCGTTAGAGTCTAAGTTAGTTAAAGTATAGATTTACAAGTGACTTTGGTTTAATTCCAACTTACTTGTTGTTTATAGGTTACCAGACTCGTACCGAGCCATTCGTAACCCCCAGTCGCTCAGGCAAGTTTTCTACCCGTTATACTGTTGTTGTGATGTATATATGTATATGCATTATCTTGTGATAGATGCATGTTGGTTAACTAGCAAATTTTGCGATATATTGAAGCATGCTGATATGGTATATATATGCATGCCTGTTTCGTATTCTTGCCATATATATCTGTTGGTTCAGTTGATAATACCTATGCTAGAGAATAGCGGTAATTTGCATATACCCTTAGTATAGGGACCCAAAGGTGAAAACATTTTCTAAAACCGGGAGTCGAGGATCCCGAGTAGATTTTATATATATATATTTATATATATATGGTTATAGTTTTCAAAACTATTAATCGAATAAGGTTTATTCGATAACTTGATTTTATTAATGAATATTATCTTGAATATTCATTCGAGGACTTATGACTCCTTTATATTATTTATTGAATATTACTTGGATATTCATTTGAGGATGTATGACTCCTTTATTTTATTTAATGAATATTATTTATAATATTCATTCGAGGGCTTATGACTGTTATGGATAAAAAGCTAAGGTTATTACTTGCTGTATTTAATACTAAGATTCGGGAGCTCAAGGCCTTTAATGGCTGCTCTCGTACTTCGTAGCTTAATTCTGCCTTTACGAGATGCCTACGTATCTCTGTGAATTAGAGAATCAAGCCAAAAACGTCGTTCTGATATGTGGGGTGAGGCCCCTTATATAGATGTGGGAGTCCTTGAATTGGACTTGGTATAGGAGACTTGGTGGACAAGCCTCTGAATTAGGATAGACTTAGGAGTCCTAGAAAGTAGGAAGCTGATTCCTTATCCTTTTAGGTCCCCTTGAGGCTAATCTATAAGGATTTATATCCTTATCGGGACTCTTCTCAATAGCTGATTTTTCTCTTATTAATTAATTACGAAATTAATTAATAATTAGGGCTTTTGGGCCTTTTTTATTCCATCAGGCCTGATCTGGTCCATCAGGCTTAACCTTTCTGGTCTGAGTTTCATATATCTTTTTATTGGGCCTAGCAGCCCACAGCTTGTACAATTAATGCAGTATTTAATTATACAATCATAATTTATTTATCCCTGTCATTTGCCCCCCAACTTTTGGGAAACATTGAATAGGTTTCGCAGAAGTTAAGTCTATTTGTTCCCTTACAGGGTTTCGTTTTTCCGTAAAGTGTGGAGCGACCTACACGTTTACAACGAATTTTTCCTTTTATTTAGGAATTATTTTGATTTCCAGGAATTTTTCCCTTATTTCCGGGATTTTTCCCTAATTTCTGGAATTTTCCCTAATTTTTCTGGGATTTTCCCTAATTTTTCTGGGATTTTTCCTTATTTTTCTGGGATTTATCCTTAATTTCTGGATTTTTCCCTTAATTTCTGGATTTTTCCCTTAATTTCTGGGATTTATCCTTAATTTCTGGAATTTTCCCTTAATTTCTGGGATTTATCCTTAATTTCTGGATTTTCCCTTATTTTTCTGGGATTTATCCTTAATTTCTGGATTTTTCCCTTAATTTCTGGATTTTTCCCTTAATTTCTGGGATTTATCCTTAATTTCTGGAATTTTCCCTTAATTTCTGGGATTTATCCTTAATTTCTGGATTTTCCCTTAATTTCTGGGATTTATCCTTAATTTCTGGATTTATTCCTTATTTCTGAAAACATTAACATTTTTCAGAAACTATTTAAGGAATTTCCTTATTTTTTGTAATTTTCCAGGATTTTTTCTTCCCTTTTTCTTCCTTTTCTCTCTCTCTTTTTTTTTATACAATTTTCGACCAGGAATCCATTCGACCAGGATCCTGGTCGAATTAGCCTTTGTTGTGCCTTGGTCGAAGAGAATTCGAGGAGGATACATTCGATCTCACTTCCTGGTCGAATTTCGACCAGGATTTTTGCTTTGTTTTTTTAATATTTTTTTTGAGCAGAAATTTTCGACTAGGAATTTTCGTCCCTTTCGGTCAGGATTCCTGTGTTTCTGACCGAATTAACCACCTTTCTTGCCTTGGTCGAGGCTATTTCGAGCAAGATTGGTTCGGCCAGGATTCCTTCGTATTTCTTGGTCGAACGGGTCTAAATCCTGATCGAATTAAGTCTGGTTTTGAGCCTTGATCGAATTCTATTCGACCTTAAGCATTTCGATCAGGAATTCTTATGACTTCTGGTCTAGCTGGGTCAAGAAGCAGGGTTAAAAACTATTCCGGTATTTTCGACCAAGAATTTTGGTCAGAATTTTTTCTTGACCGAATTAGCCCCTTTTTTCAGCCCTGGTCGAAGGAAATTCTACCTCAATTCATTCGACTAGGATTTTAAGGCAAGTCCTGATCGAATTGGGTAAAGGGTACCAACTTTTTATTTTTAACTTTCCTGGGCCTCTATCTTGGGCCATCCCTTTTTCTGATTAGATTTTCTTGGGCCAACCCTTTAGTGGGTTTTAATCCTGGGCCCATTCCCTAATAAATCTGGGTTTTCCCTTTTGGGCCTTTGATTTTCAACTAAATGGGCCCTTTTCTGGGCTAGTTTTATTGGGCTAATCTTTGGGCCCTCTGTTTTTAACTGGGCTTTTCTTTCACCCCTCTTAAAAAGGTATTTGGGCCTCAAACATGGCTTTTATACCTGGGCCTTAGTTCTGGGCCTTTATCTTTAAGCCCAAATTCCAGGTTCTTCTAAGGTTTTTCTGGATTCTTCTAGAATCTTTTAAAAATTAAAATTTTTCACTTGGTTTTTCCAGGAACTTCTTGGATAGTTCCAGAACCTTCTAAGCTTTGGGCCCAAATGGGCTTTTTAAGGCCCATTATCCCCCTTCCTTGGCTATATAAAGGTGGGGTGAGAGTTTGATTTCTCCACACCTCTCATTTCACCTCTCTACTCATTCTACAACTTCTCCTCATCCTTCCTCCAACTTTCTAACCTTTCCTCTCTCAAATCCCCTCCTTTAGTTTTCCAACCTCTCCTTCCTAGCTTTACTAATGGCTGACAAGAGTTCTGAGAGGGCGGCCAAGATAGCCTCGGCTTCAAAACGAGGTAAGGATATCGAGATCCGTTCTTCATATATGTCTTTAATCGATATGATTAACACTAGGGGGATGAATATCCCTCCACTGCACATCTCGACTCTTTTAATCATTGTAATACTTGGCACAACATAGATTTCAATAAACTAAATGCTCGTTATAACGTCCTTCCTCCCCTTAGATTAGTTCCAGTCTCTGGTGGTGATCGTACTTGCCACTGGAGACCCGATACTCTCTTCATTTACACAGATGCCCTTAATGCTAGGCTTAGGTTTCCTTTTCACCCCTTTATTCCTCATCTTTTGGCTGATTTACAAATCAACCCGTGTCAGCTTCCTCCAAACGCCTGGAGGAACATTCTATGTTTTATGGTCTGCTGTCTTAGGGAGGGCTTTCCTCTTTCTGTAGCTGTTTTTAGGAAAGTCTTTCAGTGTTACAATAGTTCTTCCAGCATCTGCGGCTGGGTCTATGTCAAGCAAAGGCCCAAAAGCAAACATATTTTTAACAGTGCCTCTATTCCTGATAATAATCAAAATTGGAGGAATAGTTTCGTCGGGTTACGTTGGGAGAATGGTGACTGGGGCACACTTTTTCGATCTTCCTTTGGGAAGGTCAGTGATGGTAGCCTCAAATCCATTCACTTAACTCCTGAAGAAACTATTATTTATAATGGGCTTACTCAGGATGATGGCACGACCACCAGCTGGACTCTCTTAGAGGAGTTTTCCCTGATTCATGTGGGACTATCCTCTGTTTCTCAACAGGGTATTTTTCTTCCCTTCTCAATTTTACTTCATTTCATGCATTATTAACTTCACTTATTTTGTCCTTTGCTTTGTTTCAGCTGCTAAGGAGATTAACGAGGACAATGTTCCTTTGGTTGAGGAAACAGCTAGGATGAAGAAAGCTCGGCTCGCAGGCCTAGACACCCGGGGAAAGGCCACGGAGCCTATCTTTTTGAAGAAGCACAAAGAGCCTATAGGGGAGGCCTCAACTGAAGGAGCTGGAGGCCATGGTACTCCTATCACTGCTGCTGCCCCTACTGCTGCTGCCACAGGCGCCTTTCAGCCTCTCTGGGGATTCCGCCGAGGGGACACCGTAGTTGGTTCCACGAAACATGCTTGGGATTGGTCTTACCATAGCGTGACCCCCAAGGATTTTACTGATGTGGTGGCTACCCCTGATCTTGAGAGGATCAAGCTCATGGGAGCTCAGTCTCTGGCTTCGGTATGCCTTCTCTTTTTTGAACTTATTTTTCGTTTTTGTAGCATTGCCTTATACTTTGTTAATTGCTTTGTTTCAGTCTAACGCCTATTTTCAAGGCGCTGTGAGGCAAGCCGAATCATGGAAGCGGGCTTCTGATAAGGCCGATAATGCCCTCAGGAGGCAACAGAAGAAGTATGCTACCCTGGAGAAGAAGCTCAAGCGCAAGGAGGAAGAACTCGGAGAGTCTAACGCCGAGCTGGTGGTACTTCGGGCGGAGAAGGATAAAGCTATAGACAACTATCTGGACTCGGAGGAGTTTGCCCAATCCATGAGGATTAGGGATGATTCAGTCTTTCCCGAGTTTTTTAGGACTGGTTGGGACACGGCCCTTGGGACCGTGAACGAGGCTTGTCCTGATATTAACCCGGCGGACTACATCTGCCCTGATGACGAGGCTTCGCTACAGAGGTTTCGTACCCGAGTAGTTGTCTCGGACCATGTTCCTCAGGATCCACTCCTTCCTCCTCCCGAGTCTTCTTCCAGACCTGCTGAGGACGACAGCTCTTCCTCCTCCTCCGAGACGACAGAGACATCCAGCGAGAGTGGAGAGGACGATGATATGGATGCCGAGGGTACTTCAGCTCCTTAGAGCTTTTTCAGCCCTGCGTGGCCTTTTTTTTTTATTTTCGAGACTTTATTTATCAAACTTTTGTAACATCTATCAGATCTATTTCATTTATCACCTTTTATGCTTGCATCCATGCATTTGATTTTTATTTGTTAGGCCACAAACATACTTTGAAGAACTTATGAATTTCATAAAATTGTCTGGGATTCGTCCCTTACACAAGTCTTAATAAATTTCGTAATAAAACTAAAACATATAAATCCTAAGCACGCAAAGTTTCAAGGTGCTTTTCAACCTACTCGCCATCCTGACGAGTGAGAATCGTATCCGGCTTCCCTACACATAGTAAACTTTCAGGTTTTGTGCATGCCAAGTTCTCGGGACTTCAAAACCATCCATAGTCTCTAGCTTGTAGGTTCCTCTACCTTGAACACTCTTGACTCTGTACGGCCCTTCCCAATTCGGGGCAAGCTTCCCTTTTTGTCCTACACCAGATGCTTCTATCTTCCTCAAGATTAGATCGCCTTGTTTAAAAAACCTTTCTTTAACCCTTAGGTTGTAGTAGAATGAAGCTTTTTTCTGATATTCTACTATCTTTGCATGTGCTTTATCTCGCACTTCATCAATTAAATCCAGGGCTAATCTCTGCCCTTCCTCATTTTCTTTTTCATCGAAAGCCTGAATCCTTGGAGAGGAATGTGATATCTCCATGGGAACTACTGCTTCCGCCCCATATGCCAACATGAAAGGAGTTGCATCTGTCGTGACTCTACAAGTAGTCCTGTAGGCCCATAATATTGGAAGTATCTCATCTACCCAATTATTTCTTGACTTCTCGATCCTCTTCTTTAGTCCATCCAGGATTATCCGATTTGCTACCTCTGCTTGTCCATTGGCTTGCGGGTGAGCCACAGAGGTGAATTGTAACTCGATTTCATTTTCTTCACAATACTTCTTGAATTCCTCATTGTTGAATTGTGTTCCATTGTCAGTGACAAGGATACGGGGAATTCCATATCGGCACATAATGTTTTCCCACAGGAATTGTGCAACCTGCTTAGTAGTGATTTTGGCCAAGGGTTTGGCTTCAATCCACTTGGTGAAATAATCAATGGCTACAATCAGAAATTTCCTTTGTGCCGTGGCCATAGGAAAAGGCCCTAGAATATCCATCCCCCACATGGCAAAGGGAATAGGTGAGTTGATAGAGGTCAGCATCTCAGGGGGTTGTCTAACAATTGGTGCATGCTTCTGACAGCGGTCACACTTCTTTACATATTCTTTGGCATCAGCCATCATTTCTGGCCAATAGAAGCCTAAACGAGTTATCTTATGAGCCAAGGCCCTGCCCCCCAAGTGTTGCCCACAAATACCTCCATGCACTTCCTCAAGAGCTAAGCGTGCCTCATCGGGCCTGAGACACCTCAAGTAAGGAACCACGAAAGATCTTTTATATAGAATCCCATCTATCAAAGAGTACCTTAGTGCTCGAACAGTTAACTTCCGTGCCTCAATTGCATCGCTTGGCAACCAACCGGTCTGAATGTGAGCCTTGATGGGATCAATCCTTGACGTCCCCAAGCCTACGGGAGCCACAAGCTTAACATCTATGCTTCGTGTCTTCAAAACACGGAAGTACACACTTCCTGAACTTTCTTCAATCTCAGATGAAGCAAACTTTGACAGCGCATCTGCTTTAGCATTTTCTTCCCTTGGAATGTGTTCAACATGGCATTCATTAAATTGGGTCATCACAGCCCTTACTAGGCGAACATACTTAGCCATCGTATCATCCCTTGCTTCAAATTCTCCCTTTACCTGGGATATGATCAACTTCGAGTCTCCACGGACCTTTAAGTTTTTGACTCTAAGTGTCCCAGCTAGACCAAGGCCAACAATCAGGGCTTCATACTCTGCCTCATTGTTTGTGGTTGGGAAGTCTAGCTTCATGGCATACTCAATTAAGAATCCATCAGGGCTTTGCAAAACTAACCCTGCTCCACTGGAATTTGTTTTTGATGCTCCATCAAAATAGAGAACCCAATATTCTTTTTCCTTGTCCCCATTGTCGACTCCCTTGTCTTGAGGTATGGTATCTTCCTGCCCCCCGACTTCTTGGTTGGGTATGGTACATTCCACCACGAAGTCAGCTAGTGCCTGGGCTTTTACGGCCATACGTGGCTTATACTTGAGATCGAACTCTCCCAACTCTATTGCCCACTTAATTAGTCTCCCACTTGCCTTGGGACTGTGAATGATATTTCTTAGTGGCTGATTTGTTAGCACTTCAATTTGGTGAGCTTGAAAATAAGGACGCAGCTTTCTTGAAGCCATTACCAAGGCTAAAGCGAATTTCTCAATGGCTGAATAATTCAACTCAGCACCATGCAAAATTTTGCTGACATAGTATACGGGTTTCTGGACTTTCAGTTCCTCCTTAACCAACACCGCGCTCAAGGCGCTTTCTGAAACAGCCAAGTACAAGAATAAAACTTCACCCAGAACTGGCTTGGCCAACAACGGGGCCTGGCCCATATACTTCTTTAACTCTTCAAATGCCTTCTGATTTTCCTCACTCCATACAAAGTCTTTAACGTTCTTTAATGACTTGAAGAATGACAAGGACTTGTCTCCTGACTTGGAGATGAATCGTCCTAGCGCAGCAACCCTTCCTGTGAGTTTCTGAACATCCTTGACAGTTTTTGGGGGTTCCATGTCCAGGATTGCCTTTATTTTATCGGGGTTAGCCTCAATTCCCCTCTTTGAGACCGTCAATCCCAAGAATTTTCCAGATCCTACTCCGAAAGCACACTTCGTAGGATTCAACATCATCTTGTGGTACCTCAGGACCTCAAAAGCTTCCCTCAAATGGGTTATATGATCAGTCTTTACTAGACTCTTGACTAGCATGTCATCAACATAGACTTCCATAGTCTTCCCAATAAGATCCTTAAAAATTTTATTCACCAACCTTTGATAGGTGGCTCCTGCATTCTTGAGACCAAACGCCATAACAAGATAACAATAAACACCAAAGTCAGTGATAAATGATACCTTTGGAATGTCATCCTTATGCATTTTGATCTGGTTGTATCCGCTAAACCCATCCATGAAACTCAGCATCTCATGTCCAGCGGTGGCATCAATCAAAGTATCAATTCTAGGCAGCGGAAAACAGTCTTTGGGGCATGCATCATTCAGATCGGTGAAGTCTATACACATCCTCCACTTTCCATTAGCCTTCTTCACCATTACAGGGTTTGCTAACCACTCCGGAAATTGAATCTCCTCAATGAAACCAGCCTCTAAGAGCTTTTCCACTTCCTGCTTTATAGCCTCTTGTCTTTCCGGGGCAAAATTTCTTTTCTTTTGTTTTACTGTCTTCCGGCTTGGATCCACGTTTAACTTGTGAGTAATTAACTCCGGGTCTATGCCTGGCATATCAGCTGCTGACCATGCAAACACATCACTATTTTCTTGCAAAAATTTCACTAACTTCCCTCTAAGGGGCTCCTCTAATGTGGCTCCAATGAAAGTCATCCTCTCAGGATTCTTGGGATCTAAAGGAACCGAAACCAATTCTTCTGCTGGCCTTCCTCTATTCTCATCATTTTCTCGAACATCCATATCTTCAATAGGAAGAACCTGCCCCCCGACTCCATCTGCCCTCAAAGAGGCCACATAACAGCTTCTATCCATTTTTTGATCCCCTCTCTCTTCTCCAATCCCGTTTCGGGTGGGAAACTTCATGACTGAATGGTAGGAAGAGGGGACTGCCTTGAAGGCATGTATCCCTGTTCTCCCCATGATAGCATTATAAGTTGAACTAGCCTTTACCACTACGAAATCCAGCATCTGCGTTGCTTGCCTTGGCTCCGTACCTATGGTGGTTGGCAACTTGATTATCCCTTCCACAGGACATTCTACTCCAGCAAATCCATATATCGGCATGTCGGTTGGTGTTAACTGGGAGTCGTTATACCCCATCCTTAGAAAGGTGTCGTGGAGCAAGATATCCACAGAAGCACCATTATCCACAAGGACCCTCTTAACCGGGCTATTTCCTATTATCGGCGTTATGACCAGCGGGTCGTCATGGGGAAACTTCACACCCTCTAGGTCGGAATCATCAAAAGCCAATGTTACTTCTGTCCTGGCCCTCTTCGGGGCTTCTCCAACAATATGCATAACCTCTCTAGTATATGCCTTTCTGGAATTTTTGGACAATCCAGCAGCAGTTGGACCTCCAAAGATCGTGTTTATCACAGGCCCTCGAGGTCTCGGCCCTCCATAAATGGTGTTTATAACTGGTCGTCTAGGTTGGGGATTCCGCCCCTGATCATCTTGGTCCCTCCTACGATCTTCAAAGTTCTTCCTTCCATTATTATTTCTGTCTCCTCCATCTCCAGTATACTTGTTCAATCTTCCTTTTCGAATCAAAAACTCAATTTCATCTTTCAACTGTCTACACTCATCGGTGTCATGGCCAACATCTTTGTGAAACCTGCAATACTTGCCCTTATCTAGCTTGGCGGGATCAGCCTTCAAGGGCTTAGGCCAGCGAATATCTCTGTCTTTCTCAATCTCCATCAAAATCTGACTTCTGGGAGCATTCAGCTTAGCGTATTCAGTGAACTTTTGCCCAGGTCCTCCCTTCTTGGGGGTTGAATCAGGGTTTTGTTCAGTTCTAGGATATTTATCCTTAGCGATATACTCCAAATCAGTTTTTCATTTCTTGCCTCCAGTGGGCTCATTACTTACTACGGTCTTCCTCATACTTTCTTCAACCTTGATATACTTCCCTGCCCTCTCTTGGAGCTGCAACATGCTCTCAGGGGGTTGTTTGGCCAAAGACATCTTGAAAAACTCATCCCTAGTTCCTTGTTGCAGTGCTATCATGGCTACCTTATCATCAAGGTCTGGGACTTTTAAAGCCTCCTTTGTAAAACGATTCAGGTAATCTCTTAAGGATTCCTTAGCTCCCTGCACAAGACTCATAAGAGATGCTGAACTTTTCTCATGGACTCTTCCACTGATGAATTGCTTAATAAAAGCCTGACTTAATTCTCTGAATGATCCAATAGAATTTGGGGGTAGGCGACTGTACCATCTTTGAGCCATACCCGACAGGGTTTGAGGAAAGGCCCGACATTTTATAGCATCGTTCACGGGTTGCAGCAGCAGTGCATTAGAGAATGTCCTAACATGATTAGCGGGGTCTCCCGTGCCATCATAGGCTTTGATAGTGGGCATCTTGAATTTCCTTGAGATATGGGCATTCATTATCTCTTCTGTGAAGGGTGGAATTGGATCATCAGGATCTCCAAGGGGAAGGAGATTGCTTGGATCAGTTCTTGGGACAGCAGCCCTTCTTCTTACCGGACCATCCAGGTCTATGATAGGAGGAGGATTTGTCCCCCTAGGAGGTATGTGAGGTCTGGTGGCTTGGTGAGCCTCCAAATCACGCCTCAGCCTTTGGATTTCAGCCTCATGAGCCCTGATCTTTTCCTGCACTTCTTGGGGATTCACCCCTGGGGTGCTTTGGGGGCGTTGTCTTCCATCGGCCATTGGCTCTTTTCCAGGACGCCTCCTTCTCGGGGCCACTTCATCATCCGAAGATTCGGAGTCTCTCTCAGTGTATGGACCAGAAAATTCCCGATCCTCAGGGATAGGATCCAAACCTCGTATATAGGGGGGCGACCGCCCTCGTGCTTCACTTCGCCCAGCATGTCCGCTTCCTCCAACCTCAGGGTGAAGGGGCATCCCATAAGGGGGGTTAGTAGTAACAACAGTTGAATATTCATACCCGACGGGTCGAGAATTCACAGGTATATGTACTTGTTGAACTTGAGGATTCGTACCTTGAATAGTCGGGGGAGTTGTCCCTTGTGGCTGAGGTTGAGTTGCCTCTGTCTGGGCTTCCCCCTGAGTAGACGCATAAGTTGAATGGGGAGGAACCTCCACGGTTGATGAAATCACCTGGGTTGTCTCTGATGGTGTTCCTTCCTCTAGAGCTCCAATTGTTCTCCGTGTTCTCGCCATGGTTGTTGTTTTCCCACAGACGGCGCCAAATGTTATGGATAAAAAGCTAAGGTTATTACTTGCTGTATTTAATACTAAGATTCGGGAGCTCAAGGCCTTTAATGGCTGCTCTCGTACTTCGTAGCTTAATTCTGCCTTTACGAGATGCCTACGTATCTCTGTGAATTAGAGAATCAAGCCAAAAACGTCGTTCTGATATGTGGGGTGAGGCCCCTTATATAGATGTGGGAGTCCTTGAATTGGACTTGGTATAGGAGACTTGGTGGACAAGCCTCTGAATTAGGATAGACTTAGGAGTCCTAGGAAGTAGGAAGCTGATTCCTTATCCTTTTAGGTCCCCTTGAGGCTAATCTATAAGGATTTATATCCTTATCGGGACTCTTCTCAATAGCTGATTTTTCCCTTATTAATTAATTACGAAATTAATTAATAATTAGGGCTTTTGGGCCTTTTTTATTCCATCAGGCCTGATCTGGTCCATCAGGCTTAACCTTTCTGGTCTGAGTTTCATATATCTTTTTATTGGGCCTAGCAGCCCACAGCTTGTACAATTAATGCAGTATTTAATTATACAATCATAATTTATTTATCCCTATCAATGACTCAGCTTATTTATTTATTGAATATTATTTCGAATATTCATTCGAGGGCTTATGACTCAGCTTATTTTATTTATTGAATATTATTTGAATATTCATTTGAGGATCTATGACTCCGATTATTTGCTGAGATATATTCTTTATTTTATTAAAGAATAAGGTGTCGATAATCAAACTCACTTTTGATTATTCAAATAAAGATAGTACTTTCGTATAGGTATATCTTTGGTTATTTAATATTCATTTCAAGTATAAGTTTTAAAACTTCTACTTCAATTATTTTTATAAAGATTATTCTTTATGGGAATATTATTTAAATAATAATATTCAGATATTTTCTAATATATTGGGACTGATTTACCTTGTTAAATCAGAATCACTCCAAACATTCTTAAAAATGTTTTGCGAGTCTTCAAAATGATTTTTAAAAGTTAGAGCGGATCCCAAAACTCATTTTTATATTTAAGATCCTCCTTTCGAAGGGGATTTAAATACTCGCTCAAAACCTGAGGGATCCGGCTCTGTGGTGTGTTTTATATTCGCAACAAGGTTGCTGTTTTGTTAAATGAATCGATTACTTACCCAACACTCGGGAAGTAAAATTCTTGGAACAAGTTAATCCATTAACAGGCATCGCCTGGGAAATATCGGTGAGTTCTCCTTTCCAACTAGATACGACTTCTTGGTGGAGCCGTATCAACAAGTTTCTACTTGGGGAAAGGGGGGACGAGCTTTACGTTTCAGAGTCATGGATTTCATCTGAACTAGGAGTGGCGTAAGTGGTCGAGTGGCGCCGGCCCAGCCTTATTATATTGGCCCAAATGGCCTGGAAGTTCCGCTAAGGCGGTCCATTCCTTAGGAGTTCAGTGTTCGGTTGACAAGTAAACCCGACAGGTTCTCCTCTACATGTAGAAAATGGTGGGGTTGTACTACTACGACTGATCATCGTAAGTGGTCTTCCTAGCGCGGCAAACTCCCGTAATGAGTTCATCATCCAATTGGATATTTCTGCAACACTACCCAGAGCACTTCGATAGAAAGGCTACGGCTGGGCGATTGTTGAGTGTTGGCAGGGTCAAGTTTTCAAAATGATGTTTGCATCAAATGAAGTATCTCGTAACTTCATTTTATTTTGATGATATTTTAAAGATTTAATCTATTCAAATCTGGTCTTGTAGTCTCATCTACGTGATGAACTTTTGAAACTAATTATAACTTGAACGGTGGTAGTTCAAGTAGTATTTGGAAAAGATATAAGTATATTGGAGTATCTTGTAACTTCATCTTTTAAACTTATATCTAGTAAATGATTATCTTATGTATGACAAAGATTTTCAGAAAAAAAAACGTTGAGACAAGGTTAGATATATGAGATCACCTTGCAACAAAATTTTTATACAGTTATAAACTGGAACTCTGTGTATATTATGTATGGAAGAGGACTTCCAAGATTTTGAAAAGTATATATGTATATATACTGAATATTTTGCGACTTCATCGCATTAAGATATCAACTTGGTTCATTACTTTTGACCAAGACTTTCATGAGTACTATGAGAAGGCTCATATACTATTAATCATTATACATATTATTTTGGTGGGCTTGCTGCTCACCCTTGCTTTCTTCTTTCATCACACAACAACAGATAGAAAAGATGAACAGAACCAAGCTCCCGATTCGCAAGCGATTAGGAGACGTTCCGCAGTTTTCTAGAAGCATTGATGCCGCCGTAGCTGAGGTAGGAACTACCAATAGGCTAGGCTTTCAACTTTTGATGTACCAGATTTATTTATATTTATGAATTGTAATAATGGCAAAGAAATGTAAATTTATTCAGAAAACCTTTTAAGGTGTATTGGCAGATAATTGTGGAATAAAATGACTTGTGGTTATTTTTGGATGTTCATCTCTGAGACTATAACGTGTGGTGTGTGTGTTTATTGTGGGGTCACAGTACAGAGTAGTTGAGTAATTATTAAGATTGGGTGTTATTAAGGGAAATGGAACTCGTGACGACCCGGATCCCCGACCCCGGATCTGGGGGTGTTACAGAAATGGTATCAGAGCTAAGCTTTATAAACCTCAGAGATGATGGGACGTTAAGATAATAAGTTCACTAAGATAATAAGAACTCTTGCCAAGTTCATAGTCGGACTACCTAACGTAGTACTGACAGTTAAAACCCTTATGGGAACCCTTATAAATGTAGCGATAGAAGCGTAGTTCGTTATCGTATATGGTAGCGGGACTCCGAACCCTGAAGTTGAGGAACATCAACGCGATGATGTTTTATTACTAATTGGAGATCAGATTGTGGATCCAATAGAGCGTCCTAACGCAGGACCGGATGATGTTGATATTGAGGATGTAGCGGTTGAGGATGTTGTCCTAGAAGGGATAGTTGCTGAGGAGGATCCCATGGAGGATCCTGACGAGATTGGATAAAGGACCACTGATGAATTGATGACCCTGGTTGGGTCGACTACCAGAGGTAGGATTGGCCGGTCACTACCAGAGGTTCGTTCAAGTTTGTAAAGATAGTAGCCCCTTTAACGTGGCTTACTCGTAAGACTGAGAAGTTCGAATGGACAGAGAAATGCGAGAACAACTTTTAAGAACCGAAGCAAAGGTTGGTGACGTTCCCTATATTGGCGTTGCCGGATGGAAAATGAGATTTTGTGAAATGTAGTGACGCTTCGTATAAGGAATTAGGGTGCTTCTTATACAGCACAGCAAGGTAATCGCGTACGCGTCAAGATAATTAAGGGAATATAAAATTCGATATCCCCACCCATGAGCTTGGGCTCGTGGCAATAGTTTTTCCCTAAAGATTGGAGGCACTACTTGTATGGAGAGAAGTGCAAGATTTACACAAACCATAGGAGCTCTAGTACCTTTTTACGTAGAAAGAGCTCAACATACGCCAGAGGAGGCGGTTAGAGTTAATCAAGAGTTATGAGTGGGAGATTCTTTATCATTCGGGGAAAGCCAATGTGGTGGCTGATGCCATTAGTAAAAAGGAGAGACTCAAGATGATAATGTCTTTGGGAGAGTTGATAAGAGATTTTGAGAAAATGGAAATAGTAGTGAAGGTAACCGGAGCCGGTACCGAAAAGCTGTTTGAGATTGCAATAGAGACCGAATTATTGGAAAAGAGCATATTGTGCCAGAAAAAGGTGATGAATGAAGGCAGAGAGCCAACAAATAAATATGAGGTATTCCTATAGAATTTGGGTTTCGAAAGTTCAAGAGCTTAAGGATGAGAACTTAGATGAGAGCCATAGTTGAGGAATAGGATTTAGGGCAAACCCAGAGTGTGATAGTCAGGGAGGTTGCCATCAAGAAAGAAAGAACCCATAACATAATAGAGTGGAAAACATGGTTTTTAATGTATAAGATAACCCCGATTATGGGAGAAGGTTGAAACATTTCATACTAAGGAAACAGAAAGTCGAGTAAGGAAAGGAGACCCGAGACGGTACTCCTATATGGCAATTTATGGACCTGTCTAGACAGAACTTAGACTATTATCCCCAACCACCACCCTGAGGGGACAATGCGGCAGGAAATTCTTTCATGACCTTTAAATCGTTAAGCTCTCAGAGTTCCAAGGAACAGGTTGACCTAGTCGAGGCAAGAGCCTGGCTAAAGGAAATATAGGAATCATTTGAGATTCTAAATGATTGACGAATCACAAAAGACTGTTTTTATCACTCACCCTCCTAAGAGAGAGACCACCTGCTGGTAAAAGGCCAAGGAAGGCACGGAGCAAGAGATTATAATAAACTGATTAAAGTTCAGCCAATTGTTTTCGGAAAAGTAATTCCCAAGGTTATGGAATAGTGTAAAAGCTTTAGAGCCAGAACAAAGGCAGACGAGTATGATGAATTATGAATCTAAGTTATAAAAGTTATCAAGATTCGTTCTGAAGACACGAATCCAGAATGACGGGATGTTTGAAATCAATGCTTATGTTGTGTTGGTTCATGAAATAACGATAAGAGAAAGGAATATAAAGGCAAGAGAGTTTGAGGAATGATAAGGGAGTTGGGTATGAGGAAACCCTAAAGACTCGTAGAAATAGAAATAGAAGAGTATGTAATCGTCAGGATGAGGGTGATTCACCATGAGTTAAAATTGATGGTTGAAGGCATAAGAGTTATGTATATTTTATCCCCTTTAAGTTGGGAGGATTCGAGGAAAACCTTGAGATAGTTCGAAGGATAAATATTGAGACGCGGATAGACTGAGGAGACAAGGAAGTAAGAAATTAGGAAAATTGGATGAAGGAAGTGACCTTCAAGAATGTGAAGTGTAAGACCGGTGGCTTGATACCCAGGAAGGGAGACGCCAGGTATGAAAGATATCCCAACATTGAGATGACTGTTGAGATAAACAACAAAAGTAAATAAGGATTTATTAAGAAGAAGTTCACGTTGAACACGACCAATATCTTCCAGATCATCCATGTGATCATTACCAAATCAGGAAAGAAAAGCGGATAACCATTTTTATCTTTTGGAGGCCATGTGGATTGACCTTAACTTGAATAAGGATGCTATTGTGAAATTCGGTATAGACTATCGAGGTGGAAATGATTGAATAAGACACCCTTATCAGGGATATATGACTTGATTTATCCATGGAAGGATGCAGGTACCTTTTAAAGGTGGAATTAAGGATAGAACATCGGTAACTTAAAATGAATCCTAGGGGAATGCATAAAGGTTGGCATTTCACCCTTAATAGGGACATTATGAGTTTTGACAGAATGATTGGGAAAGGGTTAAGGTAACAACAACCTTTAAGAATCAGTGGAGAAATTTTTCAGAAGTATATAGACAATGATTCTGGTATTAATAAATGGTATCTTGATATGCCCTGTATCTAGGGAATACAGGAGGAACGATTGAAGGATAACCTTAGAGGTTTTACAAGGAGAAAGGTAATATTCAAAATTCTCAAGAATAGAAATGTTGATAAAGAAAATATGACGTAATTATAATGTTGCCAAGTGGGGCACGTGTTAAACCACGAGAAAGTATGGATCGAACCAGTAATGGTCGAAATTGTTCAGGGCAATTAGGACTTAAGATAAAAGATGTTCTAAGTATGATTAAGAGTCAGTCTTGACAGTGATTAGCCTCTAAAGATTGAGGCAATAACTTATGGAAAAATGGTGATATTTTTTTTTATTTACTCATCAGATATTAAAGAAAAGCATTTTCACATAAGCTGTGATTGAAATAAGGTAGAAAATTTATTTGGAGGTGGTTAAAATGACATTGACTGTAAGGAACTATTACTACCAGGAAAGGCCAAAGAGGTGGCCGACACTTTAACGGTAAAAGGATAATTGTAGGCGCTTGTGCCAAAGGATACAGTGATGATGGTTAAAAGCTGAAGGTTGTATTATGGTTTGGAAGATTGACATTCCTTCTGATGACTGTGCAATACCCAACCGTAATAGTAGTTAGTAAAGGTTTAATTCGTGTAATCGCCATGAGCGGGCTATCTATCTCAGAAGATACTATCTTGAGATAAGCCAGGACCATATTTCAAAAAGGACTAAACAAACCTTTGAGTTAAGTCTTCTATTGAAGGCATATGATTAAGAATGGTATTAACCTGCTATCGTTGCTTTGAGCGAAACTCTTCTGCAAATTTTATCTGCTTCATGTCATGTATGTATGTCAGAATCAGGAGTGTACTCCATGAATCATGAATGGTGATTATGTTACCTCCTTAGAAGGATTTGATACGACATGTATGGACTCCGTATGGTTAGCTATTAAGATTTCATGGAAAGTGAATGATGATAGTGGGTCAGTGGTAGACCATAGTAAGGCAGCAATGATTCTGCGAGTAACGAGCTGATTACAACCGTGAGAGTTGTATTGGAATGGATGTTGAGATTGAGTACCACTAATCGGGTCGTGGTAGTGTATAAGTTATCATTGATAGACTAATTAAGTAGAGTATCTACCTAGTGAATATTTATTCTTTCTTATCAATAGAGAGTCGTATTATTATACGAAGAAGGTTGCGGTATAGAAATGGGTTCTAGTAATGATGAGGTCTAGAATGAGATCCCAGATTCGATTTTCGATGTCGAGGGAGTTTCAAAGATGATTGTGTATAAGCTCGAGGAAGAGCATGGGTCCATAGAATGATGAACGGAATAGAAATATTTAGGCATGGGAAATACGATGCTATAATACTTGATGCTGATATAAATACGTTTATGTTTTGTTCTCCTATGACAAACCTCTATAATTCAGAGGTAGGTTCCAAGCCAGATATTTTGTGGCAGTATATATATTTTTTTATATATACAATTCTCTTCAGTTCGTTCTTTTCTCTTCTTTTCATTTCATGTAATCTGAGAAGAACAACCCTTCCAGAAGGGGAGGTATTGCCGAATGACTATCTATCTATGTGATAGAAGCCTAGTAGGATACCATCTATTGTTTAATTGCTTGTCAAGTACTAAAGGCTGGCCACCTTCTGTACTAACTAAGCGATATAACAAGTGTTCATGATCATAGTGATCTCTCAACAAATTCATTTACTTCTATATGATTGATCAAACTTTGGGAAATAGAAACAGCTGAAAAAGGAGTAATAAAGTTGTGGTAGTATTCGGAATGGAAATACATTCGTGATATTAAGGTTGACGTGGTTATTAAAAGGTTATAGAACGCTAACGAGCAAAAGTATAGCCAGTATAATATTAGGAACGGAAGGTAGTAGCGATTACGAACTGGAAAAGAATGGGTATTGAGACGCCAAAGCTATAGTGCTAGAAGCTGTGATAAAATTCCATGCGATAGACTTGAAAGAATTTGGAATGATCACTTAACACGGATTGAGTTTTCTTACGATAATAGATCACATGTCAGTATTGAGATATCGCCTTATGAGATCCTTGAGGGAAGACAATGTCGATCTCCCTTATGTTAGGATGAAGTTGTAGAGCGCAAGATGTTCGGACCCGCAGTAGTCCAAAGGATCAAGGATATAATAGATTTTAATCAGAGGACGGCTGGTAGTAGCCCAAGATGGGAACATGAAGTATGTTGATTTGACACGAAAGGACAGGGAATAGGAAGTGGGGGACCTAGTATTGTTATAGGTATTCCCTTGGAAAGGAAGGATGAGGTTCGGAAAGAAAGGGAAGCTAAGTCCACGAATTGTTGGACCCTTGGATATATTAAGACATATTGTGAAGATAGCATATGAGCTAGCCCTACCCCCGAATATGTAGCAAGTTCATAATGTGTTCCACGTATCAATGTTAAGGAAGTGTAATTCAGATGCCAGATAAATAGAGGCATATGAGCGCATAGATATGCAACCCGACGTAACCTATATGGAGCAACCAGGAAGGGTTATAGAGTGAAAAGGAACAAGTGCTTAGGAGAAGGATTATCAAACTAGGCAGAGTTTGGTGGTAGAACCACAATGAGAAAGTGTAATGCTAAGAAAGTATCCCCATTTGTTTTCTATCTGATTCCGGGACGGAATCCTTTTAAGGAGGGGAGACTGTAATAACCCCAATTTTTGAGAAATTTTGAAACCCTTATGAATAGTGTTTTTGCTGAACGAGAAAACTTTTCATGCCACGCTATGTAGGGGTTCTGTTATTGATCTTATGGGATATTATTAGTACTCTATGTGGTATATAAGTGTATGTAAAGATCGTCAGAATCCAATTCCGAACACTTTGATTTTTTCCGGAAATCCACAAGATACGGAGAGAATTGAGTATAAGGTAACAGGATAAAAAGGATTTAAATTAAAGGATTATAAGAGAGGATCATAGAAGGAATACAATATATTGAGAAAGGTTAAGGGAACCTAATTAATAAGATCCCGGGTATGATCCCTCAAACGATAAACGAGAACGAAAGATAAGCGAACCGTAAAACAAATAAGTGACCAAGAGACAAGCTTGTACAAGAAGCCAGGGATTGTGACATCATCAAACCACAAGGTGTGGACAAGTGGGAGCATTATGACATGTGCAAGGTGACACAAGCATGACATGGGAAGGAAGGAGGTGTGGTGGCTTTTTAACCACACAAATTCAAGGGCAACAAGGTAATTAACTAAATCAAACACAAAAACAAGCCAACCAAGCCAAGCAAAATCATTTTCATCAAAATCAAAAAGAAACCAAGGCATTGTTCTTCATGCTCTCGGCCAAAACAGAACCAGAACACTAAAACTGCTGTATCTCCTTCATTTATCACTCAAATATTGTGTTCTATAGCTCATTGGAAAGGTATGGAGATGGCCTACAACTCTTGTTCACAAGTCTCGTCCAAATAATCATGGTAAGACCCTCATTTTTACAGTTCTTTAAATCGGACTTTTAGAAACTTCAAAGCCTAACTTTGTGTTCTTGATTTCTTTGGAAAGATCAAGCTTGTAGGAGGCTCCCTAAGGCTTCCTAGCAACTTAACACCTCCCAAGGAAGGTATAAACTTCAAACCCTAGCCTTTACTTTATTTGTTAGTAATTTTAATGGTTGGTGTTGTGAAATGAGAAGCATGGATTGTGATTATTAATAGTTTGGTTTGATTTGGAAGTGTTTTGGTAATTGAAGCTTGATTATAGTTCATAGGTCTTAATTGTGGTTGTTTGAGTTGAAAAACTTGGAGATTATGGACTGATGTGGTATGGTTTAGGTGAAGTTTTTTTGTATTGATGGTTATGAGTTGGTTGGTGGTTAATTGGAGTAGTTTAAACATTGGTAATCGCGTAAACATAGCCGTCGTAACGTCCGATTTTCTTTGGACTGTTTTTGTGCATAACATTAGGACCCGAGAACCCCCTGCTAGATTATGACCACTGCCATGTTTAGATAGCTCATGTTACGAGCTTCGTTTTGATATGTAGTTCGTTCGATTCCGATGCACGGTTTAGGAGAAACAACCGTTTCAAGTAACGGCGTTTCGCGAATGAAACTTTTCCCCTCGCCTTACTTTGAAACATAGGTTAAAGACCAAAAAGGGTTAATTAATGTATGAAACATTTATGGTAAGTGTGTTAGGCAGTTGGTAAGACACTCGCGAAGGAATCGCCTTAAAACTCATAAAGGTTAAATTATTAAAAATGGTGGAGCCGAGGGTACTCGAGTGACTTAAGAGAATCAGTAAGCGCAAAACAAGCGTTAGAGTCTAAGTTAGTTAAAGTATAGATTTACAAGTGACTTTGGTTTAATTCCAACTTACTTGTTGTTTATAGGTTACCAGACTCGTACCGAGCCATTCGTAACCCCCAGTCGCTCAGGCAAGTTTTTTACCCGTTATACTGTTGTTGTGATGTATATATGTATATGCATTATCTTGTGATAGATGCATGTTGGTTAACTAGCAAATTTTGCGATATATTGAAGCATGCTGATATGGTATATATATGCATGCCTGTTTCGTATTCTTGCCATATATATCTGTTGGTTCAGTTGATAATACCTATGCTAGAGAATAGCGGTAATTTGCATATACCCTCAGTATAGGGACCCAAAGGTGAAAACATTTTCTAAAACCGGGAGTCGAGGATCCCGAGTAGATTTTATATATATATATTTATATATATATGGTTATAGTTTTCAAAACTATTAATCGAATAAGGTTTATTCGATAACTTGATTTTATTAATGAATATTATCTTGAATATTCATTCGAGGACTTATGACTCCTTTATATTATTTATTGAATATTACTTGGATATTCATTTGAGGATGTATGACTCCTTTATTTTATTTAATGAATATTATTTATAATATTCATTCGAGGGCTTATGACTCAGCTTATTTATTTATTGAATATTATTTCGAATATTCATTCGAGGGCTTATGACTCAGCTTATTTTATTTATTGAATATTATTTGAATATTCATTTGAGGATCTATGACTCCGATTATTTGCTGAGATATATTCTTTATTTTATTAAAGAATAAGGTGTCGATAATCAAACTCACTTTTGATTATTCAAATAAAGATAGTACTTTCGTATAGGTATATCTTTGGTTATTTAATATTCATTTCAAGTATAAGTTTTAAAACTTCTACTTCAATTATTTTTATAAAGATTATTCTTTATGGGAATATTATTTAAATAATAATATTCAGATATTTTCTAATATATTGGGACTGATTTACCTTGTTAAATCAGCATCACTCCAAACATTCTTAAAAATGTTTTGCGAGTCTTCAAAATGATTTTTAAAAGTTAGAGCGGATCCCAAAACTCATTTTTATATTTAAGATCCTCCTTTCGAAGGGGATTTAAATACTCGCTCAAAACCTGAGGGATCCGGCTCTGTGGTGTGTTTTATATTCGCAACAAGGTTGCTGTTTTGTTAAATGAATCGATTACTTACCCAACACTCGGGAAGTAAAATTCTTGGAACAAGTTAATCCATTAACAGGCATCGCCTGGGAAATATCGGTGAGTTCTCCTTTCCAACTAGATACGACTTCTTGGTGGAGCCGTATCAACAAGTTTCTACTTGGAGAAAGGGGGGACGAGCTTTACGTTTCAGAGTCATGGATTTCATCTGAACTAGGAGTGGCGTAAGTGGTCGAGTGGCGCCGGCCCAGCCTTATTATATTGGCCCAAATGGCCTGGAAGTTCCGCTAAGGCGGTCCATTCCTTAGGAGTTCAGTGTTCGGTTGACAAGTAAACCCGACAGGTTCTCCTCTACATGTAGAAAATGGTGGGGTTGTACTACTACGACTGATCATCGTAAGTGGTCTTCCTGGCGCGGCAAACTCCCGTAATGAGTTCATCATCCAATTGGATATTTCTGCAACACTACCCAGAGCACTTCGATAGAAAGGCTACGGCTGGGCGATTGTTGAGTGTTGGCAGGGTCAAGTTTTCAAAATGATGTTTGCATCAAATGAAGTATCTCGTAACTTCATTTTATTTTGATGATATTTTAAAGATTTAATCTATTCAAATCTGGTCTTGTAGTCTCATCTACGTGATGAACTTTTGAAACTAATTATAACTTGAACGGTGGTAGTTCAAGTAGTATTTGGAAAAGATATAAGTTTATTAGAGTATCTTGTAACTTCATCTTTTAAACTTATATCTAGTAAATGATTATCTTATGTATGACAAAGATTTTCAGAAAAAAAAACGTTGAGACAAGGTTAGATATATGAGATCACCTTGCAACAATATTTTTATACAGTTATAAACTGGAACTCTGTGTATATTATGTATGGAAGAGGACTTCCAAGATTTTGAAAAGTATATATGTATATATACTGAATATTTTGCGACTTCATCGCATTAAGATATCAACTTGGTTCATTTCTTTTGACCAAGACTTTCATGAGTACTATGAGAAGGCTCATATACTATTAATCATTATACATATTATTTTGGTGGGCTTGCTGCTCACCCTTGCTTTCTTCTTTCATCACACAACAACAGATAGAAAAGATGAACAGAACCAAGCTCCCGATTCGCAAGCGATTAGGAGACGTTCCGCAGTTTTCTAGAAGCATTGATGCCGCCGTAGCTGAGGTAGGAACTACCAATAGGCTAGGCTTTCAACTTTTGATGTACCAGATTTATTTATATTTATGAATTGTAATAATGGCAAAGAAATGTAAATTTATTCAGAAAACCTTTTAAGGTGTATTGGCAGATAATTGTGGAATAAAATGACTTGTGGTTATTTTTGGATGTTCATCTCTGAGACTATAACGTGTGGTGTGTGTGTTTATTGTGGGGTCACAGTACAGAGTAGTTGAGTAATTATTAAGATTGGGTGTTATTAAGGGAAATGGAACTCGTGACGACCCGGATCCCCGACCCCGGATCTGGGGGTGTTACAATTAGGGCTTTTGGGCCTTTTTTATTCCATCAGGCCTGATCTGGTCCATCAGGCTTAACCTTTCTGGTCTGAGTATCATATATCTTTTTATTGGGCCTAGCAGCCCACAGCTTGTACAATTAATACAGTATTTAATTATACAATCATAATTTATTTATCCCTATCACCTGGAGACTAAGAACTAAACCAAAGCATAGTTTAGTGTACACAAGATGACTATGATGACCTCAAGTCTAAGGATACTTGTACAACTATCACTATGTCAACAACTGCTGACACATGAGTGAACTCCATCAGTTGTTCAGCTGTGCGAGTCATGTTCAGTGAACTTATTCTATAATAAGCACCTACATACTAGCTATAGTGTCACCACACAAATATCTATGAGAACAGACATCCTTCATAATGAAGCAAGCATAGTATGTACCGATCTTTGCGGATTATTAATTATCAGTTAGTAATCCTATGACCAGGAACTATTTAAGTTTAGAGTTATCATCTTTTAGGTCTCACTATTATGATCTCATCATAATCCATAAAATGCTTTACTCTAAACTATGGTATATCTTATTTAAACACTTAAATAGATAGAGCCCGAAATAAAAACAAAACAAGTCTTTTATTAATATCAATGAAATCAAAACAGATTACATAAAAGTTATTCCTAAATCCTCATACGTGATTGGACTTAGGACATATCTCTTTCAGGTTGATCAAGTTAAGCTAGTAGGCACCTTTTGGAGTAATTTAAATTGGTAAAAGTTTATAATAATGTTTAATACTCAGTTCTGAGTTTGGATAGTTGGGATTTGAACGGTTTGTAATATAAGTAGGTGTGTTTGGCTTGTGTGCATACTTTAACCTGTTGTGGTCCGTGGTAGTTGGTAAGTAGGGTCACTGCATATTATTATTATCTTTATTATTGTTATAAACAGGTTATAAATAAGGTGTGTGTGTGGACCCCAAACTTCTGACCCGGGTTTGGAGGGCGCCACACAACTATCTCCTCAAACTATGATAGTAGGGCTTTATCACCTGTCATGTATCTGGAATATCCACTGTCAATGATTTACATGACTTTAATCTTCTTGCCCCGCACGCAATGAGGTTTAAGTGTGTTTACCTACCCAAGCAGTGTTGGGCACTTTCTTCTTTTTGACACAGTTAGCAGAAGTAGAAGTTGAACATGTAAAAGAAATAACATTCTTAGTTTGATCATAATTTTCTTTTTTGATAATAGATCTAAAGTTAATTTCTATTAGATCCTTTCTCAACTTATGACAACTGGTCATAACTTTCATGTTGCATGGAATGTAATCAAACTTGTCACAAAAATAGTATGGGTCATTTATTTGTGCATCATTGTATTTGCAAGCTTCATACTTTGGCTCACTAATAACTTTTTTACAACGGTGAGTTGGATGATTTGTTGAGCCACGTCTTTGACACTATTTCCTTGGAGCATTTGCAATATAAGCATAATTGTTGCTTTTGTTGACACCTATCTTCCCATTTCTGTTCTTCATTTTCTTTCCAGTGTTGTTATTCTTGATCTCATTTACCAGCATTGAGAGTGGATTTTGCATCCTCCTTTTCTTTTATCTTCATCTGTAATTTCCTGCTTGATGACAAGCTCCACTTCACTGAAGTTCACTTCACAAGCTTTGAACAAGGTTGCATTCACCTTTTTGAGCACCACAGGAACATCTTGGTTCACACTTTTCTTTCCCTTGTCAACATCACTTTTCTTGTGAGAACCAATAACCTCATAATTTAAGCAAATAGCTATGTTAGTACATGGCTGGTTCTTCTCAAGATACTGGCCAATTAATTGAGATTCATTTTTGAATGGTTTGAGCTTCAGATTATTTTTTTCAACTTTTTCTCTTAAAAAAGCTTCTACTTCCTCTACACACTTCAGCTTGTTCTTGAAATATTCATTTTCTTGTCTAACTGATTCTAGACTAACAAGTTGTAGTTCTAGTTCTTGTTTTTCAATCTCAAGTTTTTCATTTACTTTTGACAGTCTACTTACTTCCTCAGTAGCTGCCACCATGCTTGTATGAATATGGAATATTTCTACACTCATCGTTTCAACAGTTTCCTTATATTATGTAGCATTTAAATCAATGATGGTTAGGATTGGTACCTCAGACTTTGATGCAGATGACTCTCCTTGTTCCAATGCTATGAGAGCATAGTTTCCATATTCTTCACCATCATCTTCATCATCCTAAATTTTACCTTCAGCAATATAAGCTTTTCCCCATTGTTTTCTCAAAAGTGCTTCATACTTAGCTTCAAGATCCAAATAATCTTTGTCCTTCTTCGCCTTCTTTAACTTTTTAAAGTGGCCAAGTTCATCACAGTTGTAGCATTTAATCTTTGATCTGTCCACAATTCCTGACTTGTAACCACCTTTGCCAATTGTATTTATCTGAGTCTTTCCTTTCCAGTTGTTGTTGTAGGATGTTTGGCCTTTACCCTTGAAATACCTAGGCTTTTTGACTCTGATGTTTGAAAATTTTCTTGCTAGATAAGCCATAGACTGGTCTATTTCATCCAACTCATCAAGAGTATAGTACTCATCCTCTTCCAACTCTAAAATAACTTGTTTTTGAGGTTCATTATTTATCTACTCATCAGCTTGAATAACTTGAGTATGGGGTTCAATTTCATCTTCAGTCATTTTCTTGTCATTTGTTATCAAGGTACTTGATACATCCACAACATGCCATTGACTTACTTTTAATGACTTTCTTTGCATCATTTCCAGCTCACAGGTTTTGAGAATACCATACAAAACCTCCAAAGTTATTCTCCATAGATCTCTTCTTTCTCTTATTGTAGAGATCTTTTGTTCCAAATAGTTAGGAAGAGTGAGCAAAAATTTTGGGTTAAGTTCCTCAGCTTCATAGTACTTGTCATAAAGCTACAAGTCATTTATCAGCTTGTTGAATCTTTCAAAGACCTTAGTAATACCTTATTTAGGTTTAGCCATGAAACTCTCATATTGTGAGATAAAAATCCTTCTTTGGTTTAATCTCACCTTTTCAGTTCCTACACACAAAATCTCTATCTTTTCCCAGATTTGCTTAGCTGACTCACAGTTAATAATGTTGTTGTACATCACATTATCAAGAGATTCAATGAGAATGAGTTGCAAGCTACTTTCAAGTGCAACTTTCTCCTTTTCCGGTTCAGTGTATGTGAATGGATCTTTAGGTGCAAAGTGTCCAAGAATGACCATACCACCATATGTTACTTCAGGAACCCTTACCATAGGAATAAAAGGTCCATGCTTAAGAATTTTAATATATAGTGGATTGGTCATCGTGATGAACAACATCATCTTCTTCTTCCATAAGGTATAGTTCACTTTGTCAAAGACAGGGATCTTGATACTGCTAAGTTTCTGTGTACCCATACTTCCAAGATCTGATGTGTTTACTTTCAAATTTTGCTCTGATACCACCTTTTAGATATGAAGTGTAACACAGGGGGTGAATGTGTTTTCTTGATTTTTAAACTAACTGTGTTGGTTTTTGGCTTATGGAATAAACTGGTTGAATGAATTTGAAGTGATAAAATACTGGATGCAGACACACAAGCAAATTATCAAAAACTCACTTGATTTGTATTAAATCAAATTTGTCTTACTGAAAATATGTGTTCTTGAAAATAAGAACTCAGCTACTTCTCTTGAGAGAATTACAAGATTTTTCTAGATCTATTTGTTACAATTGAAAAAAGGACTCGTGACATATTTTATAGATCAACATGCACAGTTTACATGACTTGCACTAAAATAGACTAACACGTTTTCTAAAGCTTCTTTGTCTATTTCTAGTTCTGATATAGTATATCTGTGTAGAATCTACTAGGTCTGTGACCCTCCTTTGTCCAGTTCATCTTGGCCCTTGATCTTGTAATCTTTAAGTTGCATTTATAGGCTTTTCAATTCAGTGATGGAATTATTTTTTGACTGATAATCTTGGATCTTCAAGTTATCTACTGAATTCTGAAATTGTTTTTCAAGATCTCTTTTGTTGTGTAGAGATGTTACATATCGATAAGTAAAATGACTTATCGATATCTCAAGTTCTCTAGATAGGCTTTTGACTTGTCGAGGTCTCCAGTTCTCTAAAAGTAGAATGACTTGTCGATATCTCTAGTTCTCTATATAAAATTTTGACTTGTCGATATCTTTAGTTGTCTACATGAGGACTTGACTTGTCGACATCTCTAGTTCTTTACAAGAGAAATTAACTTATCGATATCTTTACTTCTCTATATGGTCTTTTTGACTTGTCGATATCTTCAGTTCTCTACATGCAGATTGACTTGTTGATATCTCTTGGGACTTCTCTACAAGTCATTTCTGACTTCTTTACATACTTCCCTACATTCCTTGATCCATGACTTGTCGATCTCTGACTTAGAAAATTTTTCCTAGAATAACCTTATTCCACTCCAAACTTCTATAATTCTGTCTGAGGCATGATTAGAATTGATCTTCTCTCAGAGTTTATTCCTTAGTTTGATGGATGTTCATTGAAAATCCTCCAGTCTAATCTACCAAGCATTTTTACATACTCAAGAAATATAATTACAGAATACAATTTGATTACCAAACAACTTATCATTAGGGTTGTCAAGATGACTTAGTCTTTTTATGTACATTTGTAGCAGTCTGGGATTTTCGCGATGTATTTAAGTGAATAAAATATAGTTTCGTGCTATAATTGTGAATTTATGTGAATATAATACAAAGATAAATGATTTTGTGATTTATATAGAATTTCTGTGAAATAATAGTAAGGAATGGTAAAGTCATTTCAGTTTGATGAGTCAGCTAAGGGCTTAAACTGTGTTGTCGGGCCGTCAAGTTAAACGGAACCCGTTTTGTAAAAGGGATTAAGGTGTTTAAGAGTACGAATGTGAAATATATTTGATGATCTTGTGTATTTGCATGTTATTTGATGTATGCGTGCTCAAATCTGAGATCTGTGGAATTTTAAATGTTTTTAAAAGGATTTATAAGGATTTTATTGATCTTTAAACATTTTTTGTAAATTATAGAAATGTGATCAAGGTGCGAGATTTTTTTTATTATTCTTAAAATAGTCCAAGGGAATTTTTAAAAGTGATAATTGGATTTATTTGGATGATCTGATATTTTAAAATGATTCTATGAAGTGTAATTCTATTATTTTGGGATTATTTGTAAAATCCATAATCAATAATATATTCACTTAAAAAATTATTTAAAAATATAAGTGAGGAGTTAATTTTATGTTTTAGTTTGTAAAAATCAAAAGTTTAATTATTTGTGAGTGGAATGTGGATAAATTGCAATATTACAATTATTTTGTAATTCAAAAATAGAATAAAAGGAAGAGGGATTTTGCAAATGACCAAAATGCCCCTGAAATGTTTTATATATATACTCCCTCCTCCCTTCCCCCTTCTTCCCTTTCTTTTCACCGTTCTCGGTTATTTCTCTCTCTCTCTCTCTCTCACTCACTCTCAAACTCTCTTTCTCTCTCTCTCTCGATAATCTCTCCCTCTCTCTCATCAAATCTTCCATTAAACCTTCATTTGTGTTTAAGATTCAAGCTCCTCATACCTTATATATATATATATATCTGTTTGCATGTATGTGTAGGTGTGTGTATTGTGTTCAATTTTGAGAGAAGCACTCGAGTTCTTGTTTTTACTTCGATTTTTGTTTGAATCCTTGCAGAACTTTGATGTTGAATTCTTGCATGTCATTGTTGTTGTGATTTTATGTGTAATCGGTGAGGTTTCGAGTTGGGGGCCAAATTCTAGAAACCCCGAACCCTTTCCACCACCGGTGATTGTTAGGAGTAATTGATGATATCAAACAGAAACTATCAGAAGCATCGACGAATGATGACTACAAGCATTGACAGATGTTGATAATTGATGGATAATGATATCAACGGATGATGATGTCAACAGATGATGAAATCAGTATGTCATATCAGTTGATCTTTGAGGAGGAAAAGGAAACCGGAACTCAAGTTGGTGAATGACTCTATCTCAGAAGTAATTGTATAGGTTTCCTTGTTGTTAATAGAATAGAATTCCTTATACATTGGTGGTTATGTTCTATATAAAGCATAGATTAGGTTCATGCTATATGCATTGCGACATTGTTATATCTTTCGCATAACCTAGCAGCTCTCAAGGATATTTGTTCATCCTTTCGAGAGAGAGAGTATGATTATAATAAGTTTTTATCAGTTAATATAAAACCGTTGATTCTGTTGAAGCTTTGTCATGTTGATTGAATTAACTGTATACACCCCCTACAGTTGATTAAGGGACTAACAATTGGTATTAGAGCTTACTGTTAATGTACAAACAGTTTAAGATCCAAAGATCAATCAACCATGTCAGACAGAGAAAAAGAAGAAACACAGATGTCGAATCTGAAGCCACCACCCCAGCCACATCACAGATAAGCAACAACATGAGTAGGTATAAAGCAATGAAGGTTCCCATCCTGAAATTGCATGAATATCCACTCTAGAAAGTCAGGATGGCCATGTGGTTGGAAGCCATAGATCCTGAATATCTGAACAGGATCTATGATGGTCCTCACAGACCAATGAAGGTAGTTGTTTCGCTTGCAGGAGAACCATAGAAGATGATAGACAAAGACAGGAAAGGACTACTCTCCTGAAGATATCTCATCTATCATGAAGGATGCTAAGGTAAGAAACATATCCAATAGAGTCATTGGATGTAAGACAACAAAAGAGATATGGGATGCTTTAAAAGTAAAGTGTCAAGGTATAATTGCTATCAAGAAGAATAGGAGGACAGTACTTACTCAAAAATATGAGCACTTTGACTCAAGGGACAATGAGTCATTAACTGAAATCGATAACAGATTTCAGAAGTTGCTGAATGACTTATCCCTTGTCGAAAAAAATATGATTTGGAGGACTCAAACCTGAAGTTCCTACTTGCTCTCCCTGAAAAGTGGGACTGTAAAGTCACATCAATAAGGGATAACTATGAACTTAATGACACACCTCTAGATGAGATCTATGGAATTCTGAAAAATCATGAACTAGAGATGGAGCAAAGAAGCAAGAGGAAAGTGTCAAAAGTTAGACCAGTTGCACTCAAGGTTGAAGAGAAGCAAAAGGAGAAAGCTAGAAGAAAAAGCTACTCCAAAGGGAAAGCCATGATTGTAAAGTCAGATACTGATTCATCAAATTCTGATGATTACTCAAATATTGATACTAAATCAGATACTGACAGCGATCATAACAATAATGAAGATTATGGAACAAATGGCTGCCCTACTGGTTAAAAGCTTCAAGAAGATGGTCAACAAGAACTTTAGGAAAGGAAGAAGATTTTCTAGAAAAGGTTCCAGTTCCTCAAACTCTGATAAGAGGAACAACTGGAGAAATACCGATGGGAAGGAATTAAGATTTGGAAAACTTGACAAGTCAAAAGAGAGATGTTACAACTGTGATGGAATTGGACACTATTGCAGCTGACTGCAGAAAACCCAGAGCTGAGAAGAAACAAGCCTTGATTTTAAGGAAGAGAAACTGGGATGATTCATCAGATTCAGATGATGGAGCTAATTGTGCTATCATGGAAAAAGCTGATATCGAGGATGACAATGCTGAATTAAAGGTACCTCAGTCTACTCTTACTTTTGATACTGATGATATTTCTGAGTTAAGATTATTTCTTAAGTCTCTGCATGTTAGTTTTAGGGATCAAACCTTAGAGAATAATAGAGTTAAAAGTGAAAATTTTGTGTTAAAGAAAAGGAATGATTACCTAGAAATTGAGTTGCTTTCCATGCTAGAAATTCAAAAAGAAAGAGATAATGTTGTTTTTGTTAAAGAAAAATTGGTAGAAAAACATGCTTATCTAGAAAATGAGCTAGCAAAAGAAAGAGAAGTCATTAAACTTTGGACTAACTCGGGAAAATCAACTCAGGAAATTCTAGAGAATGGTTATTGGGGATCAGGATTAGGATATTCAACAAGATCTAATTCTGATAAGAAAAGTGGAAAAGAAACTAAGATAATAGAACCAATAAAAACTGAAAGCAAGGTCAAACTGAACAAAGTTCAAATAAATACCATTAAGTTTAATTCTAGTGCTAATACTTTTAAGTCAATTCATGAGGAAGGTACTACCTCAGCACCTAGATCGAACTTAATTACTGAAAAGAGTGAACAAGTTCACACAAATTCAGTAAATATTGGTTCAATGACTCAGAAACAGCTTAAGGAAAAGATGAAGGATCTACACATGAAAGACAAAAAGAAAAGGTCTATGAAAAATAGGAATGGCAAGGTAGGTATTAATAAGAATAGAAATTATGTGACTCCTCCTAATGCACCTAGAAAGACCTGTTCAAATTGTGGTAGCACTAATCATGTTGCTAACTTTTGCAAGAAGAATAAAAAGATAAATATTGTTCCTTCCAAATCAGACTTTAGGAATAGAACAGTTACATATAAACCATAGAGTCCTTGTTTTCATTATGAAAGTGTTTGGCATTCTATCTATACATGTAAAGAGTATCACAGATTGTATTATGATTATTATAAACTGAAACCCTCTTTAATTAAAGAAAAATCTTTTTCTGCGTGTATAAATACTAATAGTAAGGTTGTTAACATAAATTCTGATAAAAAGTCTTCTGCTGCATATATTAACATACTTAAAAAGGCTAAAAGATCCAAGCAATTCTGGGTCCTTAAAAACACTAACTGATTCAAATTACTAATTACAGAGTGACATGAGGAATGCTCTAGTCTTGGACAGTGGATGCTCAGGACATATGACTGGTTATAATTCCCTTCTATCAAAATTTCAGGATAAAAGCTAGCCCAAGCGTTTCTTAAAGAGATGGCAACTTAGGAAAAATCTTGGGATATGGCAAAATCAAAGTTGGAAATGACATCATTGAAAATATAGCTCTAGTTGCAGGACTCAAGCATGATCTGATTAGTGGGAGTCAAATGTGTGACAGAGGTTACCATGTCAACTTTTATAAGGAGCATTGTGAGATTGTCAGTAAGTCTGATGGCAAGATCACATTGACTGGTGTGAGACATGGTAGTTTATATGAAGCCAGGGTCTCCACAAGTTTTGATAATTTAAAAGTTTGTCTACTGAGTTGAGCATCTATGGAAGATAGCTGGAACTGGTATAAAAGACTTTCTCACCTCAACTTCAACAATATCAATGAACTTTTGAAGAAAGATCTTGTAAGAGGATTGCCCAATACAGTTTTTACTCCTGGTGGCTTATGTGACTCATGCCAGAAATCCAAGCAAAGGAAAACTTCTTTCAAGAGTAAAAATGAATCCTCAATTCTTAAACTATATCATCTACTTCATGTTGATCTCTTTGGTCCAGTAAATGTTATGTCAATTGCCAAGAAGAGGTATGCACTCATAATTGTTGATGAATATACAAGATACACATGGGTGTATTTTCTGCACACCAAGGATGAATCTCCATCCATTCTTCTTGATTATGTGAGGGAGCTGAAAAAAGATCATCATACAAAGTGAAGATCATCAGAAGTGATAATGGAACTGAATTCAAGAATAGCTCTATGGAAGAGTTCTGCAAACTCAAGGGGATAAAACAAGAATTTTATGCTCCTGGAACTCCATAACAAAATAGAGTTGTTGAAAGAAAGAATAGAACTCTGATAGAAGCTGCAAGATCCATGCTAGAGGAAGCAAGATTGCCTACCTACTTCTGGGTTGAGGTTGTGCAAACTGCTTGCTTTACACAAAATGCAACATTGATCAACAAGCTTGGAAAAACATAATTTGAGATGGTGAAAGGAAATAAGCCAAATTTGAAGTTCTTTCATATATTTGGTTGTAAGTGTTTTGTTCTCAAAACCCATCCGGAGCAGCTGGCCAAGTTTGATCGGAAAGCTGATGAAGGAATATTTGTGGGTTATCCATTGACTACAAAAGTCTTCAAAGTTTACAATCTGAGAACAGGAACAGTCATGGAATCTATACATGTATCTTTTGATGACAGAAAGATAACAGGTCTAGAAGATGAAGATGACCATGACAAGTTGAGATTTGAAAATGAAGTGCCTTATGCTGAACTTTTAAATCCCGACTCTGATACAGTAAGTCCTGATATCACTCAAAGCTCTGAGATTCCACAGGATAGTGGAAATTCTTTTGACACTGAAGCATATGTCGAGGGGGAGCAACATAACTCAAATTCATAGGATTGTTATAAGGAATAAAGCAAGACTGGTTGCAAAGGGTACTCTCAACAAGAAGGCATTGATTATGATGAAACATTTGCTCCAGTTGCAAGGCTAGAGGCAATAAGAATCTTTCTTGCCTATGTTGCTCACAAGAAGTTTAAGGTGTTTCAAATGGATGTGAAGAGTGCATTCTTAAATGGAGGACTCGAAGAGGAAGTTTATGTTGAACAGCCTCCAAGGTTCATTGATCCAATGTATCCAGATCATATCTACTTACTGGATAAAGCACTCTATAGACTGAAGCAAGCTCCAAGGGCCTGGTATGAAACACTTGCTCTATTTCTGCTAGAGAGTGGTTTCACAAGAGGTACAATTGATAAAACTCTCTTTTATAAATACCATGGTAAGGACTTGTTATTAGTACAGATATGTTGATGATGTCATTTTTGGATCAACTAATGATAAACTTTGTGAGAGATTTGCAAAGCTAATGCAGTCCAGGTATCAAATGAGTATGATGGGAGAATTGAGTTATTTTCTGGGGTTACAAGTTAAACAGACTGATGAAGGAATCTTCATAAATCAATCCAAATACACCAGTAATCTACTTAAAAGGTTTGGAATGCAAGAATGCTCAACTGCATCAACTCCTATGGCTAATGCAACCAAGTTAGATTTAAATACTGGTTCTTCAGTAGATATAACTAACTATAGAGGTATGATTGACTCACTCCTATAACTGACTGCTAATAGACCTGATATCATGTATGCTACCTGTCTCTGTGCAAGGTTCCAAGCTGACCCTAAAGAACCTCATCTATTAGATGTGAAAAGAATTTTTAAGTATCTCAAAGGCACTATGAGTCTGGGATTGTGGTATCCTAGAGATTCAGACTTTAAGCTAATTGGATATTCAGATGTTAATTTTGCTGGATGCAAAATAGACAGGAAAAGCACTTTTGGGAGCTGCCAATTCCTTGGTGGCAGATTGGTTTCTTGGTTCAGCAAGAAATAAAAGTCAATTTCCACATCAACTACAGAAGCAGAATACATTATTTCAGAAAGTTGTGCTCAAATTCTATGGATGAAGAATCAACTACTGGATTATGGGTTAGACTATTCTTCTATTCCTATATATTGTGATAATCAAAGTGCTATTACAATGACAGGAAATCCTGTACAACATTCAATGACTAAGAACATCAGTATCAGATACCATTTCATAAGGGAACATGTGGAAGTTGGTATAGTGGAATTCGTCTTTGTTCTAACAGATCAGCAAGTAGCAGATATATTCACTAAGCCTCTCTGTGAAGCTACATTCACAATATTGGTAAACGAATTGGGAATGATTTCGGGATAATTCTCAAACTCTGATAATTAAATATGTTGATATTATTGAAGCATGATATCTTACTATTTGTCAGTACTTGTTAGATATTGATTCTTATGCTAATGTTGATGCCATGATAACATGCAAATTGTGCTAAATGATTTTATGTGAAAACTGCATGTTGAACTACTGATTTTACTTACATATTATGTTATTAGTTAAACTTGCTTTGACCAATAGTTTATGTCAATAGTTTGATAAGTCTTGATAATTATAATTAAAATGTTGATAATGATCAAGACTTGATTGATTATTATACTTTATTGATTATTTTGAAACTTGTTCGAAATAAATTGTTAAGCAGTATATTTAATTATAGAGTGAGATAGTGGAATATCTTTTAATTGCTTAAATGGGTTAGTTACTGATGCAAGTATCTCGTAATACTTGAGTATTTACATTGGGAATTGGAATCTGAAGAGAGAGATTACTTTTTGTTTACCTAGAACGCATAATTGTATATTTGCGTGATGGTTAATTATTACATGGTCAATTAAAGAGTCTCTTCAGTTTCTAAATCTTTCTTCTATAAATACAACCCTCTACTCTCTGAACTTCTCACTGCCCTTTCACTCACAAATACCATATATACACAATTTCTTCATTCAGAATCTATGGCCACTGTCTATTCTCTTTCAAATAGAGTCTACCATCCATTAGCAAATCCTGAATACGGAAGATTTTATTTCGACATTGCTCGGCTTAGGGTAGTCTTCCACGTCCAAGATTATCCTCTCTCTAAAATCCCTCAGTCAATTTTTCATCAACTGAACTCAGATGACACTGAGTCTCTTCATCTCTTTAGACTAGACGTTCAGTTTGAAGAAATGAGACGAGCTGATGTGGCTGCACAACTGCGTCTCGAGGAAGAACAACGATGCCTCAGTAAGGTTGGCTTTACAGGAGAATATCATTTTTCTTGCAGGTTCTATGTCTCGAATCTTTCATCGGAGGACAATGAAGAAGTAGCCACTTAGCAAATATTTAATTTCATTTCAAAACACTATATGAATCGGGTCTTTATTCATAAGTGGCTCCCACTAGTTTATCTAATTTATACACCCCCTAAGTCAAAATTAGGCATTCATAATGCTAGTGGGAATAGGGATCCTACATTCCATCACACAACCTCGGCTGTGGCACGAACCGTCGTGTAATGTTCAATAGGCAGACAACTCTTGTCAATTACATCTTATGTTATTCCCTAATCAAAATTTAGCCTCTTGAATACTTGAGTCACGGCTGTGGCACGACAAACTCAATATTCTAAGTCAAGTCTAACCCAATATTTCGTACAATTGAATCAGTCTCCAACGGCCCACGGCTGTAGCACGTAACGACCTTTAGATTCTAATTCAATGTACACATCTCTATGTAATAGACAAGTATTTCTTATTTCGAAATCAAAGCCCTCGGCTGTAGCACGAAACGACAATGATTTAAAATATAAGAACCACTTTCTATCATGTTGGAAGGCTATGACCTACACAAGCCTGTTGTGTCATTGGCCAATTACTACTTGATATTATTTAATTTTAGAGGGATTATATTACGTTACAATCATAATCATATTATAAAGAGATTCTTCCTTTTAAATTAAATATTTCAAATCAATAATCGATAATTAGATGATTCCCAGATCGGGTGGAGCATTGTCAAGAGGCGTCACTTAATAACCCTTTCTTACATATATAAATATGTTGTTGACAGAATCATCCTTTCTCTCAAAATTGAAAATTAATATTTAATTACGTGTTTCATAAACACAAGAATCTCATGATTGTATTCATAATATTATTGTCAAGGCAAGAAATGATTCATATTCTAGATTTTCTAGAGCACGCCTTATATTGATTTAAGTTCACCTAAATCTATCATCGCATGGTAAACACAGGCATATATCTCATATATAAAAATAAATAAACAAGTAAGCATGCAAGTAATATCATGTCACACATTGATATAATGATGTATGGATTTATTATAGCATTTAAAAGCAATTAAAACAATTAAAACATGCTTTAAAACACTTTCGGGAATATAAACAGTTCAAAACTTTTATATAAAAAATATTTGACCACTCCATTAGATCTGTCTCGGAAAAACGAATCCAACGATATATTGCACGCCCAAAACGGAGTTACGAAACTCCCAAAAATCAAATTTTAAAAAGACAGATGGGCTGTAACGCATTACAGTAATGCGTTACAAGGTCTATAATGCATTCACGTAATGCGTTACAACACTATTGAGTCATTTACGTGTGTAACGCATTCCGTAAATGCGCAACAGTGTGTAACGCATTCACGGAATGCGCAACACACCCCCCACCCCGTGTGCGCTGCACGCGCCTGCAGCAGCCGATAGCAGGTTTCTTTCCCCTTTTTTTATTTTGTTTTGTTCCTTCTCCTGCCGTAGCTGTTTGTCTGCCAGCCGTTACAAAAAAATTGAACTAACCCCCTTTCCTTTACTCCCTTAATTAATAACTCTTATTAATATTTTTATTATTTTAATTTTATTATTAATAAATTAATTAACAGTTAATTAATAAATTAATAAAAATCAAAATAATATGATTTCTTAAATCAGGGAGTAGCAGAAAAATACCAAATCAGCCATGGGTCCTTGTGCAAATTTTAATCATAATTATTCACATGCAAAATTATTTCATGAATTTTTAATTAAAACAATTTTAAAAAATTCATAACAAATAATCTACACATCACAAAATTATGAAAAAAAATACCTAGACAATCTACAACACTTGTAGAACCCAGATCAGTAGTCAAAATCTCATGCAAAAATTATTTCGAATTAATTCATAATTAAATCTAAATAAACTTGCAAAAATCATAATAAATCCATACATGCATAAAAAAATCTGAATTTTTTTATATGAATCTCTATATGCAGAACCTGGCTCTGATGCCAATGAAGAAGTTGGAAGAAGAGAATAAGAAGAAGTTCAAGTAGTTAGATTGTGTAGGGTTTTATTTTTAAAATTCTATGAAAATCTTGTACTCTACTTCTTAATGATAAATAAAATATTCTATCTTCTTTGATTCTTAAATGATTACTTGTTTACTTTCTTGTTTGTTTGTGATTAAATGCTTATACATGTAATATCCAAATCAGTACTGCATGCTAAACTTCGAGTGTTTATAATAGTGCATGTGAATAAACTAATCTCTGTTTAAGTTCATGTGATCACTTCAGTACAGATTGAGCACACTACAGGAGGTAACAATTGTTAAAGAAGAAATTTATGGAAGATTTAATTCTTAGTCATTAAGGATTATTATTTTTGAGTGTTATATTCTATTCAAAATCTTTGAAACTTTCTTTTTCTCATCAAGAAAGTTGTTCACACTCATTTCTTAACACTAAATATCTTAAATCTTAAATTTCTTCTCACAACTGAAACACTTGAATTATTTTCTCAAATGTTGTCAAAAATTAAGTGACATAATTCTTGAATTGTGCTCACCACTCAGAAACAACATTAAGTTGGTTAGAGACTACTTGCTGAGGTAGATCTTAATGATACTAACAGAAACATAAAAGTTTCATCAATTTTTACTGAAGACTCTATGATAGCTTTCAATAAACACATTCAAGTGTTAGTTCTTTGCAAGAATAACAAGGTTTGAGATTATGGTACATGACAGTAACCTGATCAAATCCTCTCCAATTCAAATGGAGGTTATCATTATTGATGAACAACAACTGTCATATCCACAGTATCAACTGTGAGCTAAATTATGTATTCATAAGGTATAAATACGGTTATTACTTTATCAACATTTATTTTAAATACTGGTCTAGTTCTTTCAGCATTTATTACATTTTTCATGATATAAATCCTGTTGGCATGATTACTACTAGACCTTATTTAGGACTACCTCTAGTTGTATGACCACAGATCACCCTTCTTTAGCCACCTTTTATTTCTGTAGGATAATCTTTCTGAGCCTTTTTTTGTGAGATGTGTGAAAAGATTGAGAGAAAAACAGAATTTAAGAGAAGGCAGGATCCTTCCTGGAAAAAGGAGAGGTAGATGAGAGATAAGATTTAGTAATCCTTGTGAGGAAGCTCTGACTATTAAAAGTCATGAGATGTGTGGTGTGAGGAGTAGTGACACTATTTTAAAAGAATAGAGAGATTAAGTTTTTATTTGCTATATGTTTGCAGGTGCTTAGAGTTCTAAAGAAACAGATGCTGAACAGCAGCCTGTTGAAAATCAAGAACACTTTGATATGCCAAAGGCTATTAATTTCCCTGCGAGTCTAAGTACTGATACTTTCTTGCAGTCCATACATTCTTCTATTCCACCATATAGTACAATCCCTATTTTTTTTTGAAAAATAGTCCATTTATTATACTTTACCAACATCTAAAAAATCCTTGTTGCTGCTGAAAATGTAGTAGCACAACAGTCCATTCATAAAGTTTCATCCATTTCAGAATCACCACAGCATGTTATAGGAACTGAAGTTCTGGAAATTAATCTCGAAGCTCCAATTCATTTATCTACAATACTTGAAGATGTGGAGTTAACTGCTGAAGGTGTGAAAACTTCTGAAACTACTGGATCACATATTGCACCAGTTTCTCATTCAAATCTTCATGCTGAAGCTAGTGATGAAGTTCAGCAATTAGTGCAAAATTTCGGTTGTTGTCGAAAGAATCTAATGATGGTGATGAACCTAATATTTCTAATGCTATTATAGATCCTGAGGATGATCTATTCTTCTCTGAAGATATGCTTATGCATGTGAGACAACAGAAACTGAGAGAGTTAGATGATATAAAAGAAAAGGGTTATTCTGATAATCTCTGGAATGCTCATTGGAAAGATAATACATATCCAATTTCCAGAACACAAGTTGTTGCACATCTGGAAACAGCAGAACAGAAGATTACAAATCCTGATATGTTGAATCATCTGAAAGGATCAACTTTAGTTGTCAGATCCTTACACATAGCTCATGAAGCTGCTACTCAAATCAATTAGATTAAAGAATCTTTGATTGCTTCAAAGCTGACTACTCATCAGGAAATTCAAAAACAAATATCACCAATAGTTTCCAGACAAACTACAATTGAAGCCAGTCAAGCTAGATTGGAAGCTAAACAAGATCAAATATATGCTCAACTTACAGAAGTACAAAATTCAATGGATTCGATCCTTCTCTACTATTTGGTGATGATGCCAAAAAGGGGGAGAATATTATTAAATCTAAATGCAAACAGTTGTCATTGACAAGTACTGATGCTGAAAATTCTGATGGAGGTAATAAGGGGGGACCGAAGGATAGCAAAAGGAGAAAATAAAAGAAGTAAAAGAAGAGTTGAAGATTTAACATTGATGATGAAGACCAAGTTATTCTGGAGATAGAAGCTGGTGTTGAAGCAAGTCAATTTCTTCAATCTCTGAAAGACAAACAACTCTGTTCTACAAGGATCCAAAGATTCAATTATTTGACTCTGAGGAGAGTAGAATAATATTTGCAAAAGAAAATTCTGGAGTTGATCTTGACCAGTTAAGGCAAATGGAGGAAGACTTTAAGAATTCCATGAAGACAGCAAATGTTGACATTTCTAATATTTCTCAAGTACTTTATGAACATGATCCTTCTAACAGACCAACCAGAGGTGTAGTTATAAGGGAAATCAGTCAAGTAGAAGATCTCAGATCACAATACAGTAATTGTTGACTTGTAGCTTAAAGGAAAAGAGAAGATAGGAGAGAAGTCAAATATTTCAAAATCTAAAGCCAAAGTTGTTCGAAAGAAGAAGAAGGGAGATTTTTGAAGCATTCTGAGCTGAGGAAGTGGAATTAACCTCTGACATTGCTCAAGTTAAAGAAGCAGTTCAGGATGAAGAGTAAAGTCTGATATTCACTAAAGCAAGATTGAATATGCAAACTTGATTCCTGCATTTAGATAGTTTTGACATCATCAATTGAAACTTGTCCATATTTCCATAAAGAACAAGTTGGGGGAGATTGTTAGGAGCAATTAATGATATCAAACAGAAACTATCAACGGGTGATGATGACATCGACAGATGTTGATAATCGACAGATAATGATATCAACAAATGATGATATCAACGGATGATGAAATTAGTATTTGTCATATTAGTTGATCTTTGAGGAGGAAAAGGAAACATGAACTCAAGTCAGTGAAGGACTTTATCTCCGAAGCAATTGTATAGGTTTCCTTGTTGTTAATAGAATATGATTCCTTATACGTTGGTAGATGTGCTCTATATAAAGCATAGATTAGGTTCATGCTAAATGCATTGCGATATTGTTATATCTTTTGCATAACCTAACAGCTCTTAAGAATATTTGTTCATCCTATCGAGAGAGTACGATTGTAATAAATTTTTATCAGTTAATATAAAATATTATCGATTCTGTTGAAGCTTTGTCGAGTTGATTGAATTAATTGTATTTACCCCCCCCTTATAGTTGATTAAGGGCCTAAAAATTGATGAACTCCATTAAACCGGTGGTGAGCTATGATGCTTCGACTGATCTCTAGTAGTCCAAAAACTCGATTTCGAATGTTACATGTATTATTTTTGAAAATTCGAATATTTTCAGTTTTTAAAGAAATTAGTTTGAAAATAGTTGTTAAATTCAGAGAAATTGATGAATGTTTATAGCTTGATTTGGGTTAAGATTAAATTGTGATTTAGAGAATGTGTATGTTGAAAATTATAAATGCACGCTAAATTTTAGTTTAAAATTTATGTTTGGTTTCGGGTTTTTTCAAAGGAAATGGTTGATAATCAAGTGTTTTTAATTTAGAATAAGTGTGATTCTTGGTTTTTGACCTTGCATGCCAAGTTGGTTAGTTTCTTATTGTTTTAGTTGAATAGGGCCAAATGATGCTTGGGATTTAAAAAGAAAATAGTTCAAATTACTTGATTAATTGATATTATTCATGATTTTGGTTGTATGGTGTACTTATGTTTGAGTTTGAGTTGATAATTCATTGGTATTTTAATCTAGAAGTATGCATGTTATGTTAAGTGATTGCATGTTGGTTCTATAAAAGATTTATTTGATTTTATCATGTTGTGTTGGTTCGAATTTTGATAAAAAGGAAAAGGGATAAGTGTTTGATGTTAAGTGGTAATATTTTAAGTAAGGTTTGCTTGCATAAGTGATAAGTGCATATTGTAGAGTCGATCGAAAGGACTCATGGTCAATACTATAAAGAGTATATAAGCATATCGTATTATGTGCTATGTGAGTATGTTTGTGAGTACTAAGTAAAGTGTTATTGCGATTGGGGTAAACGTTAGACATTCTGAGAAACTTCGAGAGTTGATCGACTATCTAATTAGGGTTTTATGTTGTATTGTAGATTTGGATAGCGGAGGCATTCAGTATAGTAAAGGAAAGGAGGTTGTTAGTTCCCAATGTGTTTGTAGAAGGGGGGGTTGAATACAAACAGTACCGTTTAATCGAATAAAATGCGGAATAAAATTGTGAAACAAAATTCAAGTTAAATAAAACTTTTATTAAACTTGAAAGGTGTTACAACTACGGTATCGGTTACAAGGGATTAATCTCAAATCAATTATTACAAATCTAGAATAAATTCGACATGAACTTTTTCTAATTTTGTAATTAAAAGATCAAATGCTAAATGCGATTTGAGATTAAGTTCTAGGGATTTTAATCCGCTAGATTGATACACAAGAACAAGATAAGTATTTCTAGTTGATTGGATTTAACTTTACAATCTAGAAATTGATCTTGAAGTTGCAGATGAGATGAAATATTTTTCTGCTCCTTTTTCTTTTGTTCTTGACTTCTGTGTGTTGAATTATTGAGTTGCTGCTTCTCTGCTTCTTTTTAATCAACAACCGAATAGAATTGAATTGGCATGACAATCCTATAGCTGGCAAGACTTTCGGTAGGACAATGGATTGAACTAGCAAGACAATCTGAATGAACTAGCATGACAATCAGAATGAACTAGCATGACAATCAGAATGAACTAGCAAGACAATCCTTCTCCTAGTGTAACTTTCGGTGAGACTATTGAAAATGGCCTAGCATGACAATCGGTATGACAATCCTGATTATCATGCTAGTTCATTTTCAATTGTCTTGCTGATTTAATGCAGATTTTAATCCAATTTAAATTCTGAAAATTCCTAAAATTAATTCAGAATTAATTAATCAATTAATTTAATTAATCAATAAATTAATCTTTGCAGATATAATTTATTTACTTAATTAAATTATATGACTTAATTAATTAATAGAGAATTAATACTAATCCTGAGCAGCATCCATTCTTCTGAATATCTTCTGAAAATCACTGAGAATTATGAATCAATTCCGCCACTTCAACGTTGACACTCGATGTACTGTCTGGTTCATGAGTGACTAACTTCCGTGACGTTTCTTCATGTGTTGACTTTGATACTCTGATTTTCTTCAGATTAAATCCTTGTAATTAATGATACTCTGACGAGATCTCTGTCACTTGATTAAATCCACGATCTTGATTTATATCACTGAGGCATGATCAACTTCTTGAACTTCTTCCAGTGAATTAACTCCTCAAGTCTGTAGATGAACCTTGTTTCTGAATCCTTTGACAGATATTACTTTGCGAGATCTCTCTGATGGTCGATCCACTATTTACTTATTACATTCTTATTTGAGTTGAGTTGAATCCTCGAATATACAAATAGGCCTATGACATATGACTTACAATCTCCCCCTATTTGTTTGTTAGACAATAACACACAAATACCTAAAGGATAACTCAACTAACAAATAAGAAAAAATATAAACATACATGCAAAGTAAATAGCAGAAAAGTTCTGGATGAGATTTAACATTTTCCAGATTCCAAGTAGATGTTCCTCTAGACTGAACATATCTTCAAGTAGTTCCATCTTCATTTGTACAACCACATTTCCTGTTGAGAAGCCCATATCTCTTGCTTCTCCCCCTATGAGAATCAACTGATTAAAGAAGATCACCTTCGTTTTACCACCTCTCCCGTACAATAGGATCCGCAGATAAAAACCAATGGTACTCCCCTAACAGCTTCTTCCCTTACTAGGAAATCACCTTGTGTTTACCACCTCTCCCGTACAATAGGATCCGTAGTTAGAAACAACAATGGTGTGGTGTAGTGTACATTTTTAGGATCTTTTTCTTCCTCCCTGCTATTTCTCCCCCTTAGTTGAGGAATCCTCCAAACTATTACTTAAGCTTTTATCTCCCCCTTAAAGAAGGAATGTATGCTGTTGTCTGAAGGAGTTCTCATATTTCACTTGGTTGGAAAAGAAATAACAAGTAGTTTCTCTTTCTTCCTCACTGTGAGTGTGTGATTCTGTTTAGTGTTCCTCACATGAGTTTCACTCTTCTCTCCACTCGTGTTTACACTCATTCTCACAAGTGTATCACTCTTCTCTCATAGCTCCATAATCCAGTTGTACCTGCAAGGAAAATCACCTTAGCCATCCTTAAGGAGGTCACAGGTGGTGCAATGGGAGTTCACAAATCCCCATCCTTGTTAAACTCGTCAGATGAATCTGAGTCATAATTTACAAGTTGCTAGTTTCCCTTTTAGGGTTCCAGATTTGAATTCTTTTGAACTGGCATGACAATCTCCTTCCTAGTATAACTTTCGGTATGACAATTGAAATGACTTGGCATGACAATCGGTATGACAATCCAGATTGTCATGCTAGTTCATTTTCAATTGTCTTGCTGATTTAAGATTGAATTTAATCCAATTAAACTTCTGAAAATTCCTAAAATTAATTCAGAATTAATTAATCAATTAATTTAATTAATCAATAAATTAATCTTTGCAGATATAATTTATTTACTTAATTAAATTATATGACTTAATTAATTAATAGAGAATTAATACTAACCCTGAGCAGCATCCATTCTTCTGAATATCATCTGAAAATCACTGAGAATTATGAATCAATTCCGCCACTTCAACGTTGACACTCGATGTACTGTCTGGTTCATGAGTGACTAACTTCCGTGACATTTCTTCATGTGTTGACTTTGATACTCTGATTTTCTTCAGATTAAATCCTTGTAATTAATGATACTCTGACGAGATCTCTGTCACTTGATTAAATCCACGATCTTGATTTATATCACTGAGGCATGATCAACTTCTTGAACTTCTTCCAGTGAATTAACTCCTCAAGTCTGTAGATGAACCTTGTTTCTGAATCCTTTGACAGATATTACTTTGCGAGATCTCTCTGATGGTCGATCCACTATTTACTTATTACATTCTTATTTGAGTTGAGTTGAATCCTCGAATATACAAATAGGCCTATGACATATGACTTACAATCTCCCCCTATTTGTTTGTTAGACAATAACACACAAATACCTAGAGGATAACTCAACTAACAAATAAGAAAAAGATATAAATATAAATGCAAAGTAAATAGTAGAAAAGTTCTGGACTAGATTTAACATTTTCCAGATTCCAAGTAGATGTTCCTCTAGACTGAACATATCTTCAAGTAGTTTCATCTTCTTTTGTACAACCACATTTCCTATTGAGAAGCACATATCTCTCTTGCTTCTCCCCCTATGAGAATCAACTGATTAAAGAAGATCACCTTCGTTTTACCACCTCTCCCGTACAATAGGATCCGCAGATAAAAACCAATGGTACTCCCCTAACAGCTTCTTCCCTTACTAGGAAATCACCTTGTGTTTACCACCTCTCCCGTACAATAGGATCCGTAGTTAGAAACAACAATGGTGTGGTGTAGTGTACATTTTTAGGATCTTTTTCTTCCTCCCTGCTATTTCTCCCCCTTAGTTGAGGAATCCTCCAAACTATTACTTAAGCTTTTATCTCCCCCTTAAAGAAGGAATGTATGCTGTTGTCTGAAGGAGTTCTCATATTTCACTTGGTTGGAAAAGAAATAACAAGTAGTTTCTCTTTCTTCCTCACTGTGAGTGTGTGATTCTGTTTAGTGTTCCTCACATGAGTTTCACTCTTCTCTCCACTCGTGTTTACACTCATTCTCACAAGTGTATCACTCTTCTCTCATAGCTCCATAATCCAGCTGTACCTGCAAGGAAAATCACCTTAGCCATCCTTAAGGAGGTCACAGGTGGTGCAATGGGAGTTCACAAATCCCCATCCTTGTTAAACTCGTCAGATGAATCTGAGTCATAATTTACAAGTTGCTAGTTTCCCTTTTAGGGTTCCAGATTTGAATTCTGGGAAGGTAAACAATGATCCAACGAATTTAGCATAAAGATCAAAGTTCCCTTCTAATGTCTGTGAAGACATTTCCTTGTGACTTATCAGGTAATATCTGAATCATTGTCAACAAGTTGCCGATCTGCACCTATGTCAGATCCACTATCCGCAGATGCATCCAGGGGATTTAAGCCTGGGGAGGTAGACACTGACCACTGACATATGGCTTTTGGATCAGTATCCTCTCCTAACACCTGTAAAGGCAATTGGTCCACTAACGAACCTTGAACAATCGAATCTGACCTTAAAATGGTCGAAACTCTTGTTTCCGTCAACTCATCCTTTGTGTGTGTAACCTCTTTTTGAGCCATTACATCTTTTTGAGAAGATGTATGGGGGCTAGCAGTTGTCTCGGTTTAAATACTACTCATCTATGTAGGAGACAGAGCTACTGGGTTGACTACAGAACCTTCCTTATGTGGTGCACTAGGCACTATCTCCCTCACGCTCATTCATACTACATTTTTTGGTAAGAGAGTGTTGGTTGGTTCTGTTTTTGTGTTTGTCTTTACAGTCTGGGATAGACGTTGTGGGTTTTCAACCTCATGACTGTTAATGAAAGAAAGCCATTGGAGACTGAATCTGTAACACAGAATATATGGTAATAGAGAGAAAATGATTTACAATAGTGATTTCAAAAGATTTTACATGACATAAGAAATCACTAATGTAGAAAGAAGTTTGATTTTGTTTTTCAATATGAATGAGTTTTTGATAAAACATTGATCACTTAGGGTAAAGTCTAAGTAATTCTCATTCATGTCAAAAGCTTACAAATATCTGCAACATAATGTTAACAAGATATCATTGACCGATACTTGTCAAGTACTTTAGATACTAATTGTTATGTTGCATAATCAATATACCACTGCACATATAAAATAATATGATTGTACTTAGTGATAAGATAGTTATTAATATGACGACTCTACTTATTCATATAAAATTATAACTTCTGTTAGAGTGCCATACCATGTCCTTGACGATTGCTTGAGCAGTATACTAGTTCATACCAACCTGAAGTGAGATTGTGAAGAAGAAATTGCATAGTCCAATAGATCTGCAGCTGCAAAGTCCATGAACTGTGGTGCACTAACTTCCTCTTTTAACTCACAAATCAGGAGTACACTTGTACACATCTTACTAGAGTACAATTCCAAGTGTAATGTGCAGCAGGTGTCTGATATGTCGTAATATTCTCAAGTCTCGTCATTGGTGCTATATGTTAGATACTGCTTCCTGATAATAACCTAGCACAATATACAAAATTACAATGATAACATTCCCAGCTTGCAAACAGCCATATCCCTCAGATAAACCTTTGCTGTTATCTTCAAAGGTAACCAGGGGGCCAGCTTTCTCAATCCACATTTGATAGCAGGGCTCTATCTCCGGTCATATGTCTTGATGATCCACTGTCAAGAATCCACACTACCAGGTTACACCTGTTTAATGCCCTGCACTACAAATGGATTAGACCTTCTTCGGAACCCAAACTTGGTTGGGCCCGGCATACTTGTAGAACTGTCCTTTGTCAGGCAAAACAACATTTTTAATTTTAATTGTCTCAACTTTCTCAATGACTGAACATTTGACCTTGTAAACAGCCTTAACAAATTTTTGTTTAAGCTTAGGCACAAATGTCTCCTTTCTAGCCTTAGAAGGACTGGCAGTCTTAGACCTATCATGCTTCTTGTTATTCACATGCTGACGAGGAGTAGTCTTATCATTAGACACATGCTTACCATTAAAATAAGCATACATCATATTAAAAGCACAAGACATACAATTAGCAACAGCACATGCTTTATGAGAGTGATTAACAGCAGGTAATTTATGCATGGTAGACATGGCATTATTGTTATCCAACTCATGTGTGTCTGAGTTAGTCTCAGTTGCTTTCACAACTTTGACTGGAACTTTCGACTCACTTGACTTGGAAACAATCTTCTCATAAGCATGATCCTCAGCACGTATTTCTTCTTGAATAACAGAAGAGGTCGCATCAAATGGTTCAGCAATTGATGCTTTATAGAGGGGTTCATCAACACCCTTAAGCACATGTGGTACTTCCCTCCCTTTAGCACAGACATGAGGAGGGGAGTTTATGCCTAATTCTCCAATAGCAGCATTGTAATCATATCCTATTCCAGATGTTTGATTAACAGCTTGCTTACTGTAGAACTCTTTAGCCTTCGAACAAGAATTGAAGTAGGCTCTAACCTTAGTCTCAAGACCGGTGATCTTGTCTTTGAGAATAGTTTCGAGTTTTCTATAACAGTCAACACTATTCTCTAGAAAAGATACCTGTTCTTTTAATTTGTCTTGATTAATATGCACAAGTCTTAATTCATTGACCTCTTTCTCAAGGTCTGTGATCTTTAAACTTAACAGTTCATTATCACGACGTGCACAATCTAAGTTACCTCTTAGATGATAAACCATTTCAGCATCAGAAAGTTTTACCTCTATTCTTGATGATGAAGCTTTTCCATCAATAGCCATAAGAGCAAGATTTCCTTCATCTTCATCTTCACTGTCAGTATCATCCCAGCTTCTTCCCTTTGCCAGATAAGCCCTTTCAGAGTTCTTTCTTACTTGCTTTGGCTTCCTACATTCTGTGGCAAAGGGTCCCAACTCATTGCAGTTATAGCATCTAATGGTGCTTCGATCAACCATCCCTGTTTTGTACCCACCACTGCTGGTGTTAGAGGATGAAGATCCACCTTTCTGGAATTTGTTGTAGTTGGACTTGTACTTAAGCTTGGGATTCCTCCTGAATCTGACATGGGAGAATCTCTTGACAATTTGGGCCATTGATTCATCTTCCAATTGCTCCAGCTCTTCCAAGGAATAAAAATCATCACTTGATTGATTTGTAGTAGGAGGATCATATTCTGCTACTAACTCATTTTCCTCACCCTTGGAAAACTGTACCATTCTTTCTAACTGTTGAGATTGTTGTTGTTGTTGACCTTCAGCTACAAGTGCAGTAGATGTGTTGACCATTCTATCCTTCCCGTAGACTTCCTTCTGTTGAATCTGCTCCAACTCATAGGTTTTTAACACTCCATAGAGCCTGTCCAAAGAAATCTCACTCAGATCTCTAGCTTCTCTAATGGCAGTGATTCTATGTTCAAGATGAGCTGGCAGTGTTAAAAGGAACTTTTTGTTGACCTCCCTGATTGAATAATACTTTCCATTGATGTTCAGGTTGTTGATCAACGCATTGTACCTCTCAAACACTTCAGTAATTCCTTCTCCTGGATTTGATTTGAAATGTTCATATTCAGAGGTTAGGATTTCCAACTTGTTCTCCCTAACTTCCTCTGTGCCTTCATTAATCACCTCAATAGTTTCCCACATGTGTTTGGAATTTTTACAGTTCATCACATGTATGTTCATCAAGGGATCAAGGGAATCAATTAATATTAATTGAAGGCTGGCATCCAAGGAGGCTTCTTCCTTCTCAGCAGGAGTAAAATCTTCAGGATCTTTTGGATAGGTTCTAGCTTCAGTAGTCACCACACCATCTATTATTACCTCCGGTTCAATAACTATCGGAGTTTTTATACCCTTCTTTAACAAGTTTGAATATTTGGGATTTGCAACTTGTAAAAATAATAGCATCTTCTTCTTCCACATGATATAATTCTCTTTATCAAATTGTGGAATTTTAACGGTTCCAACTTTATGTGAAGTCATTATGAATTTTTGAATAAATAAAAATTCAAGGAGTTGAAAAATCACAAAAGTCTAGGATCTTGATTTGTTCGTTAATCAGAAGGCTCTGATACCAATTGTTAGGTCCCAATGTGTTTGTAGAAGGGGGGGTTGAATACAAACAGTACCGTTTAATCGAATAAAATGCGGAATAAAATTGTGAAACAAAATTCAAGTTAAATAAAACTTTTATTAAACTTGAAAGGTGTTACAACTACGGTATCGGTTACAAGGGATTAATCTCAAATCAATTATTACAAATCTAGAATAAATTCGACATGAACTTTTTCTAATTTTGTAATTAAAAGATCAAATGCTAAATGCGATTTGAGATTAAGTTCTAGGGATTTTAATCCGCTAGATTGATACACAAGAACAAGATAAGTATTTCTAGTTGATTGGATTTAACTTTACAATCTAGAAATTGATCTTGAAGTTGCAGATGAGATGAAATATTTTTCTGCTCCTTTTTCTTTTGTTCTTGACTTCTGTGTGTTGAATTATTGAGTTGCTGCTTCTCTGCTTCTTTTTAATCAACAACCGAATAGAATTGAATTGGCATGACAATCCTATAGCTGGCAAGACTTTCGGTAGGACAATGGATTGAACTAGCAAGACAATCTGAATGAACTAGCATGACAATCAGAATGAACTAGCATGACAATCAGAATGAACTAGAATGAACTAGCAAGACAATCCTTCTCCTAGTGTAACTTTCGGTGAGACTATTGAAAATGGCCTAGCATGACAATCGGTATGACAATCCTGATTGTCATGCTAGTTCATTTTCAATTGTCTTGCTGATTTAATGCAGATTTTAATCCAATTTAAATTCTGAAAATTCCTAAAATTAATTCAGAATTAATTAATCAATTAATTTAATTAATCAATAAATTAATCTTTGCAGATATAATTTATTTACTTAATTAAATTATATGACTTAATTAATTAATAGAGAATTAATACTAACCCTGAGCAGCATCCATTCTTCTGAATATCTTCTGAAAATCACTGAGAATTATGAATCAATTCCGCCACTTCAACGTTGACACTCGATGTACTGTCTGGTTCATGAGTGACTAACTTCCGTGACGTTTCTTCATGTGTTGACTTTGATACTCTGATTTTCTTCAGATTAAATCCTTGTAATTAATGATACTCTGACGAGATCTCTGTCACTTGATTAAATCCACGATCTTGATTTATATCACTGAGGCATGATCAACTTCTTGAACTTCTTCCAGTGAATTAACTCCTCAAGTCTGTAGATGAACCTTGTTTCTGAATCCTTTGACAGATATTACTTTGCGAGATCTCTCTGATGGTCGATCCACTATTTACTTATTACATTCTTATTTGAGTTGAGTTGAATCCTCGAATATACAAATAGGCCTATGACATATGACTTACAGAGGTCGTAGGTGGCAGTAGCTTAGGTTCCATAAAACAGGAAAGCTTTTGAGGCAAGTAACTCTGCCTTCTATTATGAATTGATATAGAGAGGATATTACTGATGTCATGATAGAATGAAAGTTCTTTGTTATACTTGTTATTGATTCTTGAGAAACCCTAAAATTGTTCCCTGGAATAAGCTCGTTATAAGTCCATATGACAATCCCTGACAGTAACCCCTTATTCCTAGGACTTGTTACCCTATCCCTGTATCTTATTAATCCTTGACCCTAAAAAGAGTTTATGAACTTTTCACATGTTATATCTTGTTAACCGAGATGCCTTGTTATTATTTATACCTTGTTACGTATCGTTCTTTGGAACTATCTTTATTGCAAACTTATACACTTGTTCAATGATTAATCAATATCTTTAACTTATGATCCCCTTTTATTTTCAATTTGTTCACTTTCCTTGAATTCTTAAATTGAACTTAAGAATGACTTTCGACTTGAAAGAGTCCAAATGATTTCATTTATCGGTAATGTTAAAACTTAATTTAGATAAACTTTCTTGTATTCCAATGCAAAGGTTTTCTAAATGAATTCCTTGAAGATTGGATAGAGACGTAAGAGGCTAGCGGGACTAGTCCAGTTATATAAGAGGCTAGCGGGGTTAGTCCACTATAAGGCTAAAATAATGCCATAGGTACCTTAATGACCGGATGGAGGTCAGTACAGACTGATCACCCATATTATATTTGAAAGATGGATATTCCAATCAAGGGTTCTTTAATGTTTTATAAAAAGGGTAATGTCTATTTTTGATCAAGCATTTTGCTTAATTACTTGAAATGAACAAAATGAGTAGTATATTCCTCAAAGTAATGAAATTTGATCGAGAACTCTGTCACTTTACGTTGTTATTGATCCTCGAATCTTGAATGACTGCTTCCGTTGAAATGAGAAACTCCTTGAGAGCCCCGTTGTTGATTTATGATGAATGTCAGTTTTCTCCCAAACTTTGAATCTTGAAAGCCCGGAACCTTTTTCAAAGCCTTTACCTAGCCGTTAAAAGAATATTGCCACCGTTGGTTATAGGCCCAACAGGGCCCACCGAACGAAGGCCCGATATGCGGTTAAGCTATTGGGCCGACGGACCTTCAGGCCCGCGAAACTGAAGGCCCACAGAAGCCCAGGCCAAGGCCCACTACTCGCAGACCGTTGGAAAGAACAAGGGACATAACGCCCCATTTTCACTCCCTCCTTAATGATTTGTAACGGCTAGACATTCAAGGCTGAATTGGGTATAAAAACCCTTGTGAAGTAAGACAAAAGATACACACATTCTCGTAAACACTCTACTTTTCTTGTATTATTACCCTACCCTTAAAACCAGATTCTGATTCTCACACTGGAGGTGAATCGGGGGTACAAAGCCTCGCATTCTCTTCACTTTCAGGTATAAGCCGAAGCCACCTTCAAGGCAGCCGAAGCCTGTTCAAGCTCCCGAAGGAATCTGGGCGTAACATTTGGCACCGTCTGCGGGAAATACGAGAGTTACAAGCTGAGAATGAGACCATGACAGAAACAATTCATGAACATTCACCGCCGCCTGCTTTTACCGACAAAGGACAACCGTCCTCCCTAGTGGACGCGGACGGGGTTATTACACTAACTCCTGAAGAAGAGGCCTTACTCCTAAAGATCCGGGCAGAAAAGGCCGCGGAGAAGGGCAAGGCCAAAATTGATCAAGTTGACAAGGAAACAGAAGCGCGAGCCAAGAAAAGAGAAGTTGATACGCTCCGGCTGAAGGCCCTGCAGCTGCAAATGGAGGAAATTGAACTGCAAGAACGAACTTTACGGGAAGCGATGCGGGCCGACGAGCCTAGCAGAACGAATAAGGATAGAAGGGAACGTAGGGTATACGACGAAGAAGATGAGTCTGACTCTGATTCTCATCCCCGAAGGAAAAGGACCAAACAACCCTTTTCTTCTGATTCAGATGAAGAGCCCGATGGATCCCACCTCAGGCTCAACCGCCTAGAGAAGGCCCTGTTCGGTGATAGAAGGCCCGATCGAGAACCTGTTGTGACACAAGAAATCCAGCTATACCGACCCCCCCGGGGCGAAGAGAGACAATTCCCTAAGATGAGCGAGTTCAATGAGAAAGGAGACCCTGAGGACCACTGTGAAAAATATGAACTCCTGATGGTTGGGATGGACCACAATGATATTATGTAGTGCAAAATGTTCAATACTTATCTCAAAGGGTCTGCGTCGATGTGGTACAAGTCCCTAAAACCTCGGTCCATCGGGTCCTACGAGCAGTTGAAGAGGAAGTTTTTGAAGTACTACTCGCACCTATGCCGAAAGGCGAAGGATACTGAAGCCCTGGTCCACTGCAGACAGAGGGCGAATGAAGAGTTGGGGGATTATCTCGCTCGGTTCAAGGAAGAAGCGGGGATGGTCACTAACCTGGACAAAATCAAAGTAATGGGCTTCCTAACGGCGGGGCTTGGACCCCTATAAAGGTAAAAAGCCTCGCTCATCTCTTTACGATTTTCCCCCGAAATCCCTAAATGATATATATGTAAGAGGCGAGAATATTCGCCGAAAGATGGAAAGTATTGGGGGGTATAAAGATTCAAGAAGAGACGACCGATCAAAGCGAGCCGACAGATATGAAGGCTCCAGATCAGGCTCTGACCGAAGGGATAGTAGGAAAGAAGGAAGGAAAGAAACGAATCGTGGGGCCGAACGGCGACGAGATAGAGATTCGGCCGTATTCACCCCTTTGAATGCGCCGATCTCCAAGATTCTCCATGAGATCAAGGGCAAACCAGGATTTGTGCGCCCCGCCAAAATGAAGGTCCTGAACCACAAGAAAAACCCTGATAAATACTGCGACTATCACAGGGACAAGGGGCATAATACCGATGAGTGCTATCACCTCAAAAAGCTCATTGAGCGCATGATCAAAGACGGCGAGCTTAATCAGTTCATCCGATATCTGAGAGATAGGTTGGGGCCGAAGGAGAACCCAGAGGAGGAGGTAGAGGCCGATAAGCCAGAGCGAAGGGACAGGATAAGGGGCGAAGGGATAGGATAAGGGACAGGATCGGGCAAAATAAGATATGGAAAGTAATGGTAGATACAGGCAGCTCGGCTAACATACTGTTCCACAAAACCTATTGCAAGATGAACTTGGCCAGAGAGCAACTAGAGCCCTAAAACGAGGCTCCCCTTTATCCCATCGGAGGGCATCCCATTCAGTTCGAAGGAACGATTACTCTACCGGTCCTCCTAGGAAAGTTGCCATATACCGTCGAGAAGCTGGTGAAGTTCTATGTAGTTTGGATCGAAAGCCCGTACAATGCAATATTTGGTAGGCCCTTCTTATCGACCTTTGAAGCAGTGGAGTCTATACCCCACCTTAAACTCAAGTTCCCCGCTAAAAAGGGGTAGGAGAAATGAGGGGCGATTAGAAAACCGCCTGAATCATAATGCTCGAAGACCTTGAGAAGGATCAGGAATATGAAGGACCGGACGGAACCGGGAAGAGGAAGCAGGCAGAGTCCGAACCCAGCGAAAGCCGGGAAACATTGAACATTGAGTTGGAAAATTTGGGGCCGATCTCTCAAGCCCGATCGCCGAACCCGCCGCGGAGACCGAAGAAGTGGAATTGTATGCGGGCCATTCGGGAAAGATGGTTCGGATTAGAAAAAACATGGGGGCGGATCTAAAGACGAAGATAATAGCTGTCATTCGGCAATACCATGATGTGTTCGCCTGGGGGCCGGAAGACATGCCCGGATTGAATCCCAAGACGGCAAAGCACAGCTTGAATGTGCAGCCCAAGGCCAAACCGGTAAAGCAGAAGAAGAGGACATTTGCAGTCGAACAACAGAAGGTCATAGAGGCTGAAGTTAAAAAATTGTTGGAAGCCAAATTTATCGAGGAAATTGAGTATCTCGACTGGCTAGCCAATGTGGTGGTCGTCAAGAAGTCAAATGGGAAATGGAGGATGTGCGTGGATTACACGGACCTCAATAAAGCATGTCTGAAGGATCACTACCCCTTGCCTAGTATCGACCAACTGATAGACGCCACGACAGGATATGAGGTACTTAGTTTTTTGGATACTTTTTCTGGTTATCATCAAATTTCTATGAATGATAAGGATGTGCCCAAGACAGCGTTCATAACTCCGAAGGGGACTTATGCTTATATTAAAATGCCCTTCGGACTGAAGAACGCTGGAGCCACATTCCAGCGAATGGTGAACAAGGTCTTTAAAGAGCAGATCGGAAGGAACATGGAAGCATATGTGGATGATATGATAGTAAAATCACTGTTCCAAGATCATGCCGAAGACTTAAAAGAATGCTTCGAAACACTCCGAAAGAACAACATGAGAATCAATCCGAACAAATGCACCTTCGGAGTCTCTAGTGGCAAGTTTCTCGGTTACATGGTCAGCGCCCGGGGAATAGAGGCAGTTATTAATATAGAACCTCCTAAATGCATCCCGTGTTCTACATGTCCCATGTCCTTAAGGATGCAGAGACAAGGTACCCCAACGCCGAAAAATTCGCATATGGGTTGGTTATGGCCTCCCAAAAATTACGACATTATTTCCGAGGTTGGACGATCCAAGTGGTCACCAGCCAACCTCTGAAAAAGATTTTGACAAGACCCGAAGCCTCTGAAAGAGTCGTAGCATGGTCCATCGAACTCGGGGAATTTGATCTCGAGTACGTTCCCCGAACGGCAATTAAAGCTCAGGCTTTGGCCGACTTCATGGTTGAATGCACATTCTCGGGTCCGAAGGATCTTTCACATGACGAACAACTAATCCGGATCCCAGGGAAGTGGAAACTTTTTGTAGATGGGTTGGTAGCCGGAAAAAAGTGTGGAGCCGGCTTAATCCTCTCCAGCCCCGAAGGATTTGAAATATGCCAAGCCATAAGATTCGACTTCCCTTTGACAAATAATGAAGCCGAATATGAGGCACTCCTCGCAGGAATGGAGCTGGCCCGAAGCCTTGAGGCGAAGCACCTAAGGGCATTCAGCGACTCCATGCTGGTTGTGAAACACTTCACGGGAGAATATGAGCGAAGGGATCCCCGAACGAAAGCGTACGCTACCAAGGTACGAGATGCTTCTTTATCATTTGAAACCTTTGAACTAAGTCAAATTGGCAGAGAGAACAATTCCAGGGCAGACGCCCTTTCCAGTCTAGCTTCGGCCGAGACACAGAACTTAACTGGTTCTATTTACCTCACCGAAGCCAAGATGCCTTCGATTGAGAGGAAAGAATGTCTTGAAATTCACCAGGGGAGCGATTGGATGACCCTTCTCAGGAACTTTCTGGAGAAAGGCATTCTGCCCCCAGACCGAAAGGAAGCACTGAAAATTAAATACAGATCGTCGAACTACACCATCATTAATGGGTGGATGTATCGCCGGTCAGTCAGTAAGCCCCTTCCGCGATGTTTGAACAATGAAGAACAGCAACAGGCTCTGGAAGCAGTGTACGAAGGAATTTGCGGAGAGCACCTGGCTGGTCGGTCGCTCGCCTTTAAAATTCTCCGACAGGGATTCTTCTGGCCCACTCTGAAAGCCGACGCCAGCGACTACGCAAAAAGGTGTGTACAGTGCCAGTTGTTCGCCACTGTCCCGAAACAGCCCCCAGAAGAAATGACCTCTGTACTAAGCCCTATTCCATTCACCGTATGGGCCGTGGACATAGTCGGCATACTTCCAACTAGCACGAAGCAAGCGAAGTACTGCATAATCGCCATCGACTACATGACCAAGTGGGTTGAGGCCCATCCTCTATCATCCATAACCGAAGAAGCCACGAAAAAGTTCTTCCTGGAACAGGTCATTCTCTGATTCGGCATTCCGAAAACGTGCATCTCAGATAACGGAACTTAGTTTATTGGGAACAAATTCCGCAAGTTTCTGCACCATTTCGGAATCGAACAGAAATTTAGCTCAGTCGCCCACCCGCAGGGAAATGGGGCAATCGAAGCGGCAAAGAAAGTGATATTTCAAGGAATAAAAAAGAGGCTGGGCGAGGCCAAAGGAAGATGGACAGAAGAACTCCCTTGGATCTTATGGGCTTACCGAACGACGCCTAGGACATCAACAGGAGAAACTCTCTTCAGAATGGCCTATGGAACCGAAGCCCTAGTTCCTGTCGAAGTGGGCTTGGAGTCATACCGAACCGAGACCTACAATGTGGAAACTAATAGCTTCGGACTGAGGGCGAACGTAGACTTATTGGAGGAGGAAAGGGAAGCCGCCCACCAAAGGAACATGAGGTATTTACTACAAGCGGCCCAACACTATGACTCCAATGTGAAGAAAAGGTCTTTCGGAGTCGGAGACCTAGTCCTTAGGGAGTTGGCCGCATCTATGCCGGCCAAACAAGGAAAGCTCCAGCCTAACTGGGAAGGGCCCTATAAGGTGATCGAGGTCGTTCGTCCCGGAACATATAAGCTTGAAACGTTGTCAGGCGAAGCAATCAAAAACACTTGGCACGCTAGTCGCCTTCGAAAATTTTATCAGTACGAAATTTCTTTAAAGTTTATATTTGAATTCTATGTGAAGAATGTAAACAATTCGATTATAAATAAAGATGCATTTTCTAGTCACATTTCTTTATTTACACATGCCGCGGCCGCCCGAGTATTATCTGAGGGCGATCCCGAAGAAGATAAACCCTTCGGCCGCCGCCCTTGTCTAATTTGTTAATTAAACATGTAACATAAGGGGCAATCGCCCAAAACTGGAACATCCTTCACTACACCTATTATGATTTAATTTGCACATGGTAAACACGAATTAAGGGCCTTAAGGGGCAATCCTAGAATAACGCCCTATCATTCATCTTCCCTTGTTCATTTGATATTAAAAAGTCCGAAGGAATCCCTGTCCCGGGGCAATCTAAAAGAAGAACATGGTCCTTCGGCCTCAATCATGTGTTCTAAAAAGGACCCAAAATCATGTCTAGGGGCAATCCCGAAGAAGACCTCCTATTGGCCGAACGAACCGTGACATGTTGATCTAGGGGCAATCACTGAAAGATCAAAATCCATCTTCCTTCGCCTAAGTGCAGTAAAAGAATTAACAGCCCGAAATCACCTTCGGCCTTTAACCCTTGGGGCCATAGGGGGTAGTAAGGCATCAATTCACTTTATTAAGATCGTTAAGGCGAATGAATAAGCCGAAGATACGATTCATTTTATTAAAATTGTTAAAATTGTTAAGGCATATAAAGCCGAAGATATAATTCATTTCATTAAAATTGTTAAGGCAAATGAAGTCGAAGATACAATTTATTTCATTAAAATTGTTAAGGCAAATGAAGCCGAAGATACAATTTACTTCATTAAAATTGTTAAGGCAAATGAAGCCGAAGATACAATTTATTTTATTAAAATCGTTAAGGGCAAATGAAGCCGAAGATACAATTTATTTTATTAAAATCGTTAAGGCATCAATAATGCCGAAGAGGCGATTTATTTTAATTGTTAAGGCGAACGAAGCCGAAGATACAACTATTAAAATCGGTAAATAAGAGACAATGCTGACGAAAGATGAAAGATGCATTAAAATATAAAAGCCCGAAGGCTAGTTAAATTACAAAAGCTCGAAGGCAGGAGTACCAATTATAAAAAATAAAAATACAAGTCAAGAAGATGAACGAAGAATGCCGCTGCAAGAGTTGGGTATGACCATGGAAACACCAACGGCAAACTTCGCAATAAGATCATCTTCTGTCATATCAAGCACCTCAGTGCTGAAGGCTTAGGCCTGAGGGTCTTCATCCGAGAGCTCTTCGTCTTCACCGGAGGAGACAGGAGGGACTTCAACTGCTGGTCGGCCGATAGGATCCTCCAGGCTGTCATCCAGCAACTGCTTATAATCCCAGTTCAGACCATAGGCCTTCTCCAGGACATAGTCAGTGCCGAACTGGAAGCAACGCTCCTCCATCCAGTCCAGCTGCTTCCGCTTCTTCCGAAGCTCCTTTCGGGACCTCTTCAGCTGGACATTCCGGTGGGAGATCCACCGGTTGGCCTTCTCCAACTCCTTCTCCAGCCGGGACTTATCCCCCCTCAGCGCGGTAGCCTCGCCATCCAGGACCTCGCTCTGGGCTTTCACCCTTACGAGTTCCTCTTCGGCCACCGTGGCCCTCCTCTCCAGCTCTTTCACCTCGGCCATCCGAGTCTCCATGTCCCTGACTTTATCCTCCACAGCTGCGGCCCAAGGAGCAGCCTGCAAAAAAGACAAGGCAAAAGCATTAGGAAAGGTGCTGAAGGAAAAAAGGACGAGCGAAAGAAAAAATAAAAACTTAAAAACATACCAGGGACAAAAAGGACAGAAGCTCAGTGCAAGCCTCGGTCCGAGAAGCCATAGCAAAAGCCGGCAGATCGGCTGGGAGCTGGAGGCCATGGCAGAGGTCCGAAGCAACCGCCTTCGTAGACTGCCTCGCCGGGTAGACAGTATGGTCGAACGTCAACACACCCCATCCAGGGAGATAGGAGTGAACGACCCCCTCCCGGCCGCGGGTCCTCTTTGAAGAGTTCCCCTCCCTCACCACCACCGGCTCGTCCTCATCCCTATCGGAGGCCGCCGGAGCCTGACGAAGCGGTGTGACCCTCTCCGCCTCTGATCTATCCTCCGTCTCCTCGGAGGGATTCGGTGTGGACCCTCCATCAGCAGCCTTCTTCTTTGTCACATCCTCTGCGGCCCTCTTTTCGGCCGCCCTGGCCTTCTTCCTCTCTATCAGGGCCTCTCTTGAAGATACTGAAATGTAAACAGGAGACAAGTTAGCACGAACATATATAACAGAATGCATAAAAAAGAAACAAAATATGCGGGCGAACAAAACTACTTAAGGAAAGAATGAAGGAAGAAGTTTTGTTACCCTCACCCCACAAGCTAGGGAGCCAATCTCTATCCCGAAACTCCTCGGGAGTCAACTTACTCACGTTGACGTCTACCAGGGCCGCGTAGTCCTCCTTCTCCCTCTCTGTTAGACTCGGAGCGAGGAGCAGCGAAAGGTTCACGTCCCGCCAGACGCCCAATAGAGCCAATTTCCGACCACTCACAAAACACCAGTGAGTATGGGTCTGCTTGTTGCTGGAGTTGGTGGCCGTCCAATCTGCTCGGCCAGCCCGACGAGCAATGGTATAAAAACCCGGACTCTTCGGGTTCTTCCAGAAGTCGTAATGCCACCAGAATAGCCTCGGAGTTGGACGAACTCCGGTATGGAGACACCTGTTCTGGAAGAAATTGATATGGATGAATCCATTGGGATCCATCTGCCCCAGAGTGATCCCCATCTGTCTGAAGAGCCACTTCACCATCTTCAGAATCGGCACTCTGAAGCCATATTTGAAGGCCACCTCCGAGATCCCGACGGCACAGCCTCCAAACCCTTCGGTCACTCCAGGCGTGTCATAAATCCGCTTGTGCTCCTTGGGGGCGTAGAGCCAAAAGAAATTCCGAGGGATGAAGAAGTCAGAATACATCTGGACTATTCTCTCCTTCGTCAACTCCGACCGATTATTCACCGCCGGGTAATTCGCCACCGAACCGTAAAGATCCCAACCCGTTCTCTCGGGGCGGATAGAAAAGGTTCCCACCAAAGTGCCCGACCTCGGATCCCAAGTCTCTGGGGGGCGGTTCGCTCGGTCCATCTCCCTGTATTCGGAAACAGAGTGACGTTAGTCCATGTACTCGGAACACGACAAAGGAAAAATAAAAAACATTAAAAGGCCGAGTACATGTCCCAGAACCGAGCGAACATGAAAAAGATCCAGAGTCGGCTCCCGAAGACTGTTCTAAAGGGCAAGTCTCCCGAAGGATGTACTCGCCCCCAGAAAACCCTTCGCCTGCCATCTTTAAACTCTGAACCGCCCATCAGCCCCCGGGTCGGCTCCCGAAGGATGTTCTTAGGCCAAGAACCCCCCGAAGAGTATTCTTGGCCAAAAAACACCTCGCATGCCATCTTTAAACCTATAGGGGAACCCAGAAAAACCTCTATTTCCTACCCAGAAACGCCCAAAAGGTTAAAAACTCCAAAAAGCGCAACAACACACGCATAAAACCCAGAAAAGTCCCCTAAACTCAGAACCCAGACAAAAACCCTTGAGCCCACATGCAAACATCATAAAACACAGAAACTTGCATGAAAATGTACCAGGAAATTGAAAAGCAAGAAAAGAAACTTACTGATTTATATGTGTTCTTGGATGGAGATGGGATAATCTGGGAAGACGGAGTTGTTGTTGCCCGTGATTGAAAAACTCGCCGCAGTTTGTTGCTGTCTGTGGAGAAAGTGAAAATGATGAATATAAAAAGGAAATGCACAGATGGTCTTATATAGGCGCCTAAATGAATTTGTAAAGGCGACGTTTGGGGGTTTTTAAAATAAACGACCCAGATCAAAATGGTTGAGATTCAACGGCTAAGATTAAGCCATGGAAAGACGTGCCAACAGCTGTCGAGTTAATACACTGCAAGTTCCCACAAGCGCGCCACGTGTACGACCGAAGATTGAGGCGGAACTGAAGTGGTCACCCTAGGGTTCCTTCCCCCCAATATGGGCCGAGACCGATGTCCGTCGGCTGGCCCGAAGGCCCAGCCGAAGGACAGGGACATGTTGGTTATAGGCCCAACAGGGCCCACCGAACGAAGGCCCAATATGCGGTTAAGCTACTGGGCCGAAGGACCTTCAGGCCCGCGAAACAAAGGCCCACAGAAGCCCAGGCCAAGGCCCACTACTCGCAGACCGTTGGAAAGAACAAGGGACATAACGCCCCCTTTTCACTCCCTCATTAATGATTTCTAACGGCTGGACATTCAAGGCATAATTGGGTGTAAAAATCCTTGTGAAGTAAGACAAAAGATACACACATTCTCGTAAACACTCTGTTTTTCTTGTATTATTACCCTACCTTTATAACCAGATTCTGATTCTCACACTGGAGGTGAATCGAGGGTACAAACTCTCGCATTCTCTTCACTTTCAGGTATAAGCCGAAGCCACCTTCAAGGCAGCCGAAGCCTGTTCAAGCTCCCGAAGGAATCTGGGCGTAACAGCCACCTAGTTCAGTTTTATGCAGAAATAAAATGCCTAAGTTAATATTGTTTGCGTTGATATTTAGAACTGCTATATAGTTACTTGCTCAGCGACTTTGCTCATTTATTTGCTTTGATCTAACCATACCGGTTAAGCGAGAAGATGGCCAGACTTAGCCTCACTGCTCGTAATAGCGTTACTGGCGGTCCCTACCATTTTGTAGGATTTTCAGATGCTAGATCAGGTAGATGTTGTGTGAGCAACCGATAATGGGAAGTGTAATAGTTGAATCAGATACTGTAATAACTCGAATTTTTGAGACCTTGTAAAATGTTTAATGAATAGTAACCCTGAAAGACGGGAAAAACTTTTGAGCCCACACAATATAGTGCATGAGAAAATGAGTTTCAGAATCGATATTACGACTATGCGTACCAAATGAGTGTATGTAAACGCTATTAGTTTTCGAAGAAAACGAACTTTGAAAAACGATCGTATTTACAACTTATCAAGGGTTACGGGAATCACAATATAATTACGAGATTAAAATCCTACGGATTTATATTCAAGTAGGATAAATAAAAATATAAGGAATAAATATGAAAGGAATTACATTGCGAACCATTTACGAGTTAGTATTACGGAGAACGTTAAGTAACCGAGCGAACGCGTAAACGATTAATTAAACGTAACGCACTAACTAAACCATGGTAAGGAAGTAACTATGGTTACTTCATCAAATAGTGAGCTAACCATAGGATAACCAAGCTAGCTAGCAAATAGTGTTAGCTTGTAAGCTAGCAAGCTACAAAGATATGTCCATGGATTTGGCAACAAAGAATAAACCTAGAATGCTATCCTAGGAAGAATAAAATCAAGTTGCAAAGATATCAAGTCACCTTCCAAGAAGCAACCATCCAAGCATCCAAGAGAAGCAACCAAGTGCTATAAATACTCCCCCCCCCCACCCCCACCCTCACCCCCATTTTTTCTTCCATTCGGCCCCGAGGAAGAAAAGGTGGAATTTAAATTCCAAACTCCAAGTTCAAGCTCTTGTAAAATCACCCAATTAATTCCCAAGCCTCCTAGCTAAGGTAAGAAAAATCTTTCATCTCTTTTTATCAAGGTTTGATGGGTGGAATAAATTCAAGAAACTCACTAGTGAATAGTGTGAATAGTAACCTCTCTTTGGTTTCTTGATTTTAATGGTGGTTTTAGGTTCTAAAAATTATACCAAGCACTTCCAAGCCTCCACCATCCTCAAGAACACATCTCAAGCTTTCAATAAAGGTAAAAATCTTTGGCCTAACTTTATTTAAGGTTCATTTTTAAGATCCATTTAGTATGTGGTAGTAAACCTAACTTACTAAGTGTTATTGATGAAATCTTGATGATTAAGTTAAGTAGATTTAAGGTTGGTTATTGTTGCCTCAAGAACATGATGTTCTTGAGAGGAGTTTGTGTTTTGATGATGATATGATGATTGTTGGTGGTTGTGTTGATAGTTAAGGTGTAAACGAAACCCCGATCGTAAACGTAATTTTGTTAAAACCAACAAACCGTAACTTTACATTTCTGCAGAAAGTCCCGAAGTTGTAAACTGCTGATTATTGAAAAATAACCTTTTTTTAGGATAGAAAATTTTATAAGGATCGTTTAGGCGCTTGAATCACTTGATTCTGATTTACGGATCAAAAGTTATGGTCGTTTTAGTAAAAGTAATTTACGCGACAAAAACTACTACGAATTACGAACTTTGAAAATATAAAGGGTAGACTTAAAAGTATTCATAAATCATGAAATTTTTACAGAGAGTAACATATTTAGTGTCCTAACTTTCATAACAATTTCAAGTGAAAATAATGATTTCTCAATTTTATAAAATGTCGGAGCCGAGACTGCGCGAATAGAAACCGAGAGAATCCTTAAGCGGAGCCGACGACGATATTGAGAATGAACTCAAGATACTTAGAAAAATGAAGTAACCATAAAGTTATTATGACTTAAAAGAAATGTTAAGGGTGGTATGAGTTGAGAGGGTGAATAATGAGTAGCGCATGAGTGCGAGTTACCGTAAATTAGGACGGAACCTAACGAAATGAAATATGTTTATGGTTATAGATTTCCGAGCGGAACCTAGAGCATCCTCCACCTCGAGATACCCAGGCAAGTTTACAAACCCAACTCCATTTTTACTGTTGTTTTGTGAAAGGATTGTTTTACTATCATCGCTTAAATACCATGTTTGCCATGATGCGTATTTGTTGAATTTTCACAAAATATAGCGATGTTGTACGATAAGTATATATCGTGAAATGTTATTTCGCTTTAAGCATGACATATTATATAAGACCGAGGGTCGGTCGGGATTTAAGATAAAACTCGGATATCATTCCATTTACGAAAACCCGGATAGGACGGGTATAAGTCCATAATAGTACGTTTTAAAGGGACTCATCGTCCATTTACGAAATATTAAAACACCTCGAACTTTTAAAACGATTTCCCAACGAGCATATTCCCTCAACTATATTTTATTGATTCAGATAATAAATATTATATACGTATTCCTTTATTATAAGAGTAGTATACTTCAACGTTTATTTATTCAAACCCGATTAATCATTATAGATTATTAATTATGTAAACACAAACTAGTTGAGGAATATTATTTAAATAAATCTTTTAGAGAGTAAACTCATTCGAGGTATGATTAATATCAATTATCATTTAATTATTTATAGACTATTATTTAATTAATTATTATTTATTAAAGGATTTTTATTGATTTAAAGATCATAGATCCTGATATACTTTCTGATTTAGAAGTATTATTCGAATAATTTCAGATCGTCGGTGAATATTATCCCGACTTATTATTATATTGAATATAGTTTTGAGAAGAAACTTTTCCCCCTTATTAATTATCTGTTGACAACGGTCAAATCACATCCTTAGTACTTCCTCCGAAATTCTCGGAAGTACGTATATACATATATATACACTTATATCTTAAAGAGATAAACTATTTCTATCAACAAGCAAAATGCTTGGGGAACTTCGATGTGCTTCGAGTTCTCGAAATTGATAGAATTCTTTAAAGGACAATGGAGGGGTAGACTCTGGTACTATGTGTGCTAGATGGGCTACCAAATGTACCGCAGGCGAAGGTACTCAGTGTACTCAGGAACTTGTGAAGTATGTGCATACCCGAAAATGGGACACGTAGCCCGAATGCGGTCAGGGTGATACCCGAGAGATGACGGTTTCGTCCTTTTACTAGTAAAGAAGGTTACTTCCGTAGTACGACTGATCATCGTATGCGGTGGCTCCAGTGAATGTTCAAATTCTTCCAATTGCAATTAAGATGTAATACTGTAACCCAAGCCTAGGTGCTGGGATTACTATTAAGGTATTCGCAGGTTATAAAAAACCCCTTTAAATGATCGTTTTCGTAAAAAGGTGTGTAACACCAAGGAAAACTATTTTCGAATAAAACATATATATAATATATGATGTTATTATACAGTCATTTCCATATTATACCTTATTATGCTGAGCATTATAGCTCACACTTGTTTTCTTAAATTGACACAACACAACAGAGAATCAAGATGCCTGCCATGAGAACCACAGCCAGGAAACGGGTAGGAAATGGCCAGTTGTTCCGTAGATTGTTTGGTGTTGTACCTCAGGTAGTCAGAATAAGCTGCATTAGTTTTCAGTTGTTTATAGTTCGGCTTATTTATAAGTATGGTTTATGTAAGATAAGAAATAAGAAACGTATATTTGGCCGGCGGACTAACCTTACCTAAAGGTCACTCCCCGGTAAGACTAATTATATTTGGGTTGTAATAAAATTTCTCTAGTAATGATGGTTCATTTCCAAGATAATAACCTGTAAGTGTGTGTATGTTAAGTGTGGGGTCGTGAAGCGTGAGTGTTTACATATTGTAGTGTGAGTTGTGCGAGTTTAGATGGCATGGCTTCCGAGACTCCTGACCCCGGGTTTTGGGGTGCCACAGAAATGGTATCAGAGCCTTAGGTTATCAAATCTTGGAAATGATAGGATATAAAATACGTAGACCTAAGAATAATAAAACAATCAATTAGAGCTCAAGTCGAGTTCGTCGTCAGGCTACACGGATAGTCTTGACTATTTTACCCTCAAGGAAATTCCAACTCTAAGTTAGTAATACCTTGCTTATTGTGTCAGGTACCAGTGGAGCCTAGGAGGGAGGTTGAACCTGTTAATGATGTCATGATTCCTGAGCGTGACCCTATTCCCGAGCCAGAGAGCCCACCCATTGATGATTCAGATGATGAACCTACTGAGGATGTCCAAGAGGAGGAGACTGAGCTTCCTATCCCCGTAGCTAATGGCGTAGTATGGAGAGATGTAGAGATGTACCCACACCAGGCTATTCGCTCTCCTACACCACCCTCAGGGATCCAGAGCCCTATGTCCTATACTGATGATGATGATGAGGAGGCGATATGCGCACAGTTCCATGAGGTGCATGACATATCCTCTAGCGACCCAGATTCACCTCTACCACCACTGGCGACCATGCATGTAGTCGTACACGACTGGATAGTGGGTCAGCTTAACGTTGAGATCACTGCGGCATCTGCTTGTACTGCTGAGTTACGCCAGACACTGACAGCTGAGAGAGCCACCCGACTAGGATACCCAGAAGATTTCAGAGCTGCTTCCCCAGCCATAGCCCGCAGAGAGATCGATGGGATCGAGCTCTGTACCAGGGTTCAGATGAGGATGACATCAGTGGGAGGATACATCCCGGTAGTGGATGCAGAGATGATGATTACAGGAGCGATGAGGAGGGTGTGTGACCTCATTCGCAGTGATAGTGACTGAGAGATTAGTGATTAGATGTAGACCTTGAAGAAGGCTGAGTGACTTGTCACCAATTTTAATAGGATTTCTAGTAGTAGATAGCGTTCCTAGCCTTTCAGGGTACACGGCTTATGTATTTTTATTTCAGCATTTAGAACTAGTAGTGATAGATTGTAATCAGGCGTGTATGAACTCGGCTAGTTGTTTCATCCCCAAGATATAAATGGGAGATCTCATGAATATATATCTAAGCAGTTATTAAGAAATAATGTCTATATTACTGCACTTTATAAAACCTGTTAAATAATGAATGACATTCTTACATATGAATAAAATAACCCAACTGTTATAATCATGTGACCAATTTTCTTTATCAGAACAATGCCACCCCGTAGAAGAGGAACCAGGGCACAGCCCGCAGAGTCTGTTAACCAACAACGAGGTGACCCAGTAGTAAATGAGGAAAGTGAAGAAGACCTAGACTATAACGAATATGATGAGGAAGAATATGTAGAAGAAGAGGCTGAGGATACCCAAGAGGGAGGGAACCCCATGAATGAATTTATGGAACTGTTAAGAGCAAATCTGAACCAACAGCCTATTCCACCACAGCCCCATGCTGCCCAACAGACTGCAGCTACTGCCTTTAGAGCCTTCAAATCCCTCAAACCCCCAGAGTTTCTAGGATCTGCCGACCCCGTTGAAGCACGGGCCTGGCTCAAAGAAATAAAAAAATCCTTCGAGATACTAGGTGTTGAGGAACGACATAAGACCATTTTCGCTTCTTACATGCTGAAAGGAGAAGCTAACTATTGGTGGGAGTCCAAACGAAACATAGAAACTGATGATGTGATCCCATGGGATAGATTTACCCGACTATTCTTAGACAAGTACTTCCCTGGGTTCATGGAAACCCAGATGGAGATTAGGTTTCTGGAGTTGAAACAGGATAAGATGACTGTGGCAGAATATGAGGCCAAATTTACTGAGTTGTCTAGATTTGTGCCTGAGTTTGTGAATACCGAAGAAAAGAAAGCGTGAAGGTTTCAGCTTGGTCTGAAATAATGGATACAGAACCGAGTAGCAGTGTTAGAGCTGACAGACTATGCCACCTTAGTACAAAAAGCCTCGATTGTTGAAGCTGGCAGTGAGCAGATTGTGAAAGAAAAGAAGAATAGGAAGAGGAAGATAGGAAGCCAAGAAATAGGAACTGGGAGCAGGAGCCTTCCAAGCAGGTTCGTTAGGGGAGCGGTGTCCCAACCTGCACGAGGCCCCGAATTCAGAAAGGCCCCGAGTGAGAGCGTTGGCCAGGGCGGCGGACAATCTAGGGCAACATTTCATAGCCAACCACGTGCTCCAATACCAGAGTGTCAAACCTGTAAGAAGAGGCACCTTGGAGTGTATACCCAGACAAGAGCCCCTCTGAGATATTACCTGTGTGACCAAATCGGGCACCTTGCCAACAACTGCAGCCGGCCTAAAGTAACGTGTTTCCAATGTGGAAAGGCAGGACACATGAAGAGGGATTGCCCAATGTTGAAGCCCCCGGCCTCAGGAATGAGCAAAGCTGCATCCAACCGACCTCCAGCCATTAGGACCTTCAACATGACTGTTCAGGATGCTGTCCGAAATACTGACGTGATAGCAGGTACCCTTTTGTTAAATTCTGAACATGCAAATGTCCTATTTGATTCCGGAGAAACCAAGTCTTTTATATCTCAAGATTTTGCTAGAAAGTTAAAACTTAATGCCATACCCTTACGTAAGGTATTACGAGTGAAAATAGCAAACAAAGAAATAATCCCTGTAAATCAAGTATACCCTAAGTGCAAGCTGAAATTAGAAGGGAAGATCTTCGAGGTTGACCTAATACCATTCGCATTAGGATAATTTGATGTGATCTTAGGAATGGATTGGTTATCCAGTAACGGAGCGCAAATAGATTGTGAACAGAAGAAAGTTAAGATAAGAGTGCAGAAAATGAAAAAGAAGTAGTGTTTAAAGGTCAACGACAGAACCAGAAATTTCTGACCATGCTTCAAGCAAAGAGATTGTTAAGGAAAGGTAACGAGGCCTATTTGGCTTATGTGATAGATACCAAGAAGGAGGTCCCCAATATACAGGACATACCCATAGTAAATGAATTCGAGGATGTATTTCCAGAAAACTTACCAGGATTACCACCTGACCGAGAAATAGAGTCGCTATAGAGTTAGCGCCAGGGACGACACCAGTATCCAAGGCCCCATATAGGTTAGCCCCAGTTGAGATGAAAGAACTAGCTTCTCAACTGCAAGAATTATTAGATAATGGAATGATAAGGCCCAGTGTGTCGCCATGGGGAGCGCCAGTACTATTCGTCAAGAAAAAGGACGGCAGCATGAGATTATGTATAGACTATCGAGAGCTTAATAAACTGACTATTAAGAATAGGTACCCTTTTCCCAGAATTGATGACCTATTCGACCAACTCAAAGGAGCTGTACATTTTTCCAAAATAGATTTAAGAACAGAATATCACCAGTTGAAAATCAAACCGGAAGATATACCGAAGACCGCTTTTCGCACTAGGTATGGACACTATGAGTTCTTAGTCATGTCGTTTGGGTTAACCAATGCACCCGCAGCCTTTATGGATTTGATGAACAGAGTGTTCAAAAAGTACCTGGATATATGTGTGATAGTTTTTATAGACGATATTCTAATCTACTCAAAGACAGAGCAAGAACATGCAGAACATTTGAGGATAGTCTTAGAAATCTTGAGGAATGAGAAATTGTATGCCAAGTTCTCGAAGTGCGAATTTTGGTTGAGAGAAGTTCAGTTTTTAGGACATGTGGTGAGTAGCAAAGGAGTTTTAGTTGACCCTGCCAAGATAGAGGCGGTATCCAATTGGGAAAGACCAACAACCCCAACAGAGGTTAGGAGTTTTGTGGGTTTAGCAGGATATTACCGAAGGTTCGTGCAAGACTTTGCTAAGATAGCCGGTCCACTGACTAGACTCACCCGGAAGGCAGAAAAGTTTGTATGGACAGAGAAATGTGAGGAGAGTTTTCAAGAACTGAAAAAGAGGCTGGTGTCAGCACCAGTGCTCGCTCTTCCCGATGGAAAGGGAGAGTTTGTGATAAACAGCGACGCATCGCTTAAAGGATTAGGACGTGTACTAATGCAGCACGGCAAAGTTATAGCGTATGCCTCTCGGCAATTGAAGGAATATGAGAGCAGATACCCTACGCATGATCTAGAATTAGCAGCCATAGTATTTGCCCTAAAAAATTGGAGACACTACCTATACGGTGAGAAATGCGAGATCTACACCGACTATAAAAGCCTCAAATATATTTTTACTCAGAAGGAACTGAACATGAGACATAGAAGATGGTTAGAGTTGATAAAAGACTACGACTGTGAAATTTTGTATCACTCGGGTAAAGCCAATGTGGTGGCTGACGCCCTTAGTAGGAAGGAAAGACTCAAGATGATAATGACCTCGGAGGAATTAATTAAGGAATTTGAGAAGATGGAAATTGACATGAGAGTGACCGGTAAGGGAACGGAAGGATTATTTGAGATTAAGCTAGTACCAGAACTGACTGAAAAGATACGAGTATGTCAGGAAAAGAAGATGAGTGAGGAAAAATGGACATTGACCGGTGAAGAAGTGAGATGCGAGAAGGATGAGAAAGGGATCATGAGGTATGCATCCCGGATTTGGATTCCGAATATGCAAGAATTAAAGGACGAGTTGTTGCATGAAGGGCACATCTCTAGATATTCAATCCACCCAGGAAGTACGAAAATGTACCATGACCTTAAGGAATATTATTGGTGGCCTAACATAAAGAGAGAAGTAGCAGAGTGGGTCAGCAAGTGCTTGACATGCCAGAGAGTGAAGGCGGAACACCAGCGACCTAGTGGACTGTTACGACCCCTAGAAATTCCGGAATGGAAATGGGAACGCATAGCCATGGATTTTGTGACGGGCTTACCAAGGACAAAGACTAATCACGATGCTATATGGGTTATCATTGATAGACTGACCAAGTCCACACACTTCCTACCAATCAACGAAAGGTACACCGTAGACAAGTTGGTAGATATTTACTTGAAGGAAATTGTAGTAAGACACGGCGTTCCTGTAGCCATAGTGTCAGATAAAGACCCGAGGTTTAATTCCCGATTTTGGAGAAGCTTTCAGGAATGTGTAGGCACCGGACTAAACATGAGTACCGCTTACCACCCCCAGACTGATGGACAAAGTGAAAGGACTATACAGACCCTAGAAGATATGCTGCGAGTGTGTGCCATCGATTTCAAAGGAAATTGGGATGATCACTTACCCTTGATCGAATTTTCTTATAATAATAGCTATCACGCTAGCATAGGAATTCCCCCGTATGAAGCTCTTTATGGGAGAAAATGTCGCTCTCCCCTGTGTTGGGATGAAGTTGGAGAACACAAGATATTAGGACCAGAGTTAGTCCAGCAGACCAGAGAAATGGTAGGACTCATCAGGAAGGGACTGGTAGCAGCCCAGGACAGACAAAAGAAGTACGCCAACCAGACCAAGAAGGATAGGGAATATGAAGTAGGAGATTCGGTGTTATTGAAGGTATCTCCGTGGAAAGGAGTGATGAGATTTGGAAAGAAAGGGAAGCTGAGTCCCAGATTCATAGGACCCTTTGAAATTTTGAGGAGAATAGGACCTCTAGCTTACGAGCTCGCCTTGCCTCCTAATTTACAACAAGTACACAACGTGTTCTACGTGTCCATGTTGAGAAAGTACCATGCCGATGCCCGACATGTAATAGAGTATGAGCAGGTAGATTTACAACCAGACCTGACCTACATCGAGAAGCTAGTTAGGAACTTGTGGAGAAATCAAAATGTTGAGGAATCAACTTGGGAACTTGAAGACACAATGAGGAATAGATATCCCCACTTATTTTCTAATTGATTCCGGGACGGAATCCTTGTTAGAGGAGAAGACTGTAATAACTCGAATTTTTGAGATCTTGTAAAATGTTTAATGAATAGTAACCCTGACAGAAGGGAAAAACTTTTGAGCCCACACTATATAGTGCATGAGAAAATGAGTTTCGGAATCGATATTACAACTATGCGTACCAAATGAGTGTATGTAAACGCTATTAGTTTTCGAAGAAAACGAACTTTGAAAAACGACCGTATTTCAACTTATCAAGGATTACGGGAATCACAATATAATTACGAGATTAAAATCCTACGGATTTATATTCAAGTAGGATAAATAAAAATATAAGTAATAAATACGAAAGGAATTACATTGTGAACCATTTACGAGTTAATATTACGGAGAACGTTAAGTAATCGAGCGAACGCGTAAACGATTAATTAAACGTAACGCACTAACTAAATCATGGTAAGGAAGTAACCATGGTTACTTCATCAAATAGTGAGCTAACCATAGGATGACCAAGCTAGCTAGAAAATAGTGTGCTAAGAAGCTAACCTTGTAGTTTAGGTTGTAAGCTAGCAAGCTACAAAGATATGTCCATGGATTTGGCAACAAAGAATAAACCTAGAATGTTATCCCAGGAAGAATAAAATCAAGTTACAAAGATATCAAGTCACCTTCCAAGAAGCAACCATCCAAGCATCCAAGAGAAGCAACCAAGTGCTATAAATACCCCCCCCACCCCCATTTTTTCTTCCATTCGGCCCCAAGGAAGAAAAGGTGGAATTCAAATTCCAAACTCACTAGTGTATAGTGTGAATAGTAACCTCTCTTTGGTTTCTTGATTTTAATGGTGGTTTTAGGTTCTAAAAATCATACCAAGCACTTCCAAGCCTCCACCATCCTCAAGAACACATCTCAAGCTTTCAAGAAAGGTAAAAATCTTTGGCCCAACTTTATTTAAGGTTCATTTTTAAGATCCATTTAGTATGTGGTAGTAAACCTAGCTTACTAAGTGTTATTGATGAAATCTTGATGATTAAGTTAAGTAGATTTAAGGTTGGTTGTTGTTGCCTCAAGAACATGATGTTCTTGAGAGGAGTTTGTGTGTTGATTATGATATGATGATTGTTGGTGTTTGTGTTGATAGTTAAGGCGTAAACGAAACCCCGATCGTAAACGTAACTTCGTTAAAACCAACAAACCGTAACTTTAAGTTTCTGCAGAAAGTCCCGAAGTTGTAAACTGTATATTCTTGAAAAATAACCTTTTTTTAGGATAGACAATGTTATAAGGATCGTTTAGGCGCTTAAATCACTTGATTCCGATTTACGGATCAAAAGTTATGGTCGTTTTAGTAAAAGTGATTTACGCAACAAAAACTACTACGAATTACGAACTTTGAAAATATAAAGGGTAGACTTAAAAGTATTCATAAATCATGAAATTTTTACAGAAAGTAACATATTGAGTTTCCTAACTGTCATAAAAATTTCAAGTGAAAATAATGATTTCTCAATTTTATAAAAATGTCGGAGCCGAGACCGCGCGAATAGAAACCGAGAGAATCCTTAAGTGGAGCCGACGACGATATTGAGAATGAACTCAAGATACTTAGGAAAATAAAGTGACCATAAAGTGATTATGACTTAAAAGAAATGTTAAGGGTAGTATGAGTTGAGAGGGTGAATAATGAGTAGCGCATGAGTGCGAGTTACCGTAAATTAGGATGGAACCTAACGAAATGAAATATGTTTATGGTTATAGATTTCCGAGCGGAACCTAGGTGATGGGATTATTATTAAGGTATTCGCAGGTTATAAAAACCCCTTTAAATAATCGTTTTCGTAAAAAGGTGTGTAACACCAAGGAACACTATTTTCGAATAAAACATATATATAATATATGATGTTATTATACAGTCATTTCCATACTGTACCTTATTATGCTGAGCATTATACCTCACACTTATTTTCTTAAATTGACACAACACAACAGAGAATCAAGATGCCTGCCATGAGAACCACATCCAGGAAACGGGTAGGAAATGGCCAGTTGTTCCGTAGATTGTTTGGTGTTGTACCTCAGATAGTCAGAATAAGCTGGATTAGTTTTCAGTTGTTTATAGTTCGGCTTATTTATAAGTATGGTTTATGTAAGATAAGAAATAAGAATCGTATATTTGGTCGGCGGACTAACATTACCTAAAGGTCACTCCCCGGTAAGACTAATTATATTTGGGTTGTAATAAAATTTCTCTAGTAATGATGGTTCGTTTCCAAGACAATAACCTGTAAGTGTGTGTGTTAAGTGTGGGGTCGTGAAGCGTGAGTGTTTACATATTGTAGTGCGAGTTTAGATGGTGTGGCTTCCGAGACTCCTGACCCCGGGTTTTGGGGCGCCACAGATACTTTTGGGTTATCTGTCGATTCCAAGTCGGAATCGAATAAATTGAATTTATTTATATTTCGGGTTGTAATAATATTATTTCGGTTGGTAGTTGTAATCTTGTCTCATACTTTATCCTTTTTAGATCTTGTTAGTAACGGGGTTTATCATTTTTCTGCTATAATGGTATTAATATATTGGTGTGTGGGTCCTCATTTTCTAACCCCAAAATTGAGGGTGTCACATAAACAACTTTAAAAATTATCGGAGATGTAAATTATATCCTATATGTAATTAGCATAAGGCAGTTAATATGGCATGGTTTGGTCGTTAAGGGTACCATAGTAATTTTAGAAATAGTAGTATAGTAAATAGACACAGGTTCGATTGCTCACTACTACAACAATTAACTTATTATATTTTATAATATTCTATATATGATTAGTATAAAGGAATAAATTGATTTGGTGGTCGGGACTAAAGTAGTAGTTGAACTATTTGGCTAAAACAATAATTCTAAATGCATAAAACATAACGTGAATTAAATTGATTTGGTGTTCGAGACTAAAGTAGTAGTTTAACTATTTGGCTAAAAAAATAATTCTAAATGTATAAAACATAACGTGTATACAATAGATACTTGAGCAGACACAAACAAAATACATAACATATAATTCGATGGAACAAAGGAAAATCAATATTTATACGGAACTAAAGTACTAGTTTAATTATTTGGCTAAAACAAAAGTTTAAATGTATAAAACATAACATGTATACAATAGACACAAGTATTAAGTATTAAAGTAGACAAACAAAATATGTATATAGTTTGATGGAGTGAAGAAAAATCAAGATTTATACTTAAAAATTAAATATTAAAAAAAATAAAAAAATCATCCCGTATGGAGCTAGTAGATATAACAGTGTCAGTGTGTATATAGGTTGTTGTGAACTAGAAGACATCGGCATGTATTAACGAAGATGAAAGCGAGAGAGAAACCAAGGAGCAAGATGTGGTTTGGGAGAAAATTGAGAGAATAAGAGGGAGAGAGAGCATGGAGTATGATATTATAACAAAGAAATTAGTTTTCAACCACTACATCTATACTATATTATAATAGTCGGAATTGAGATAATTTGGTTCAACAATTTGTTTCAACGATAATTCTCTAATTTTGATTATTACAAAAATAGATAAATAACGTTATATATCTAATAAACTACTAAATTATTAAACTGCTACTAAATATAGTATATTTATCCTACTAAACTACGAATACAACTTATCCTATTATTAAAAGATATAAATAATAGTGTTATATATCTACTAAACTACTAAATTGTTAAACTATTAGAAATAGTCTATTTATTCTAATAAATTACGACCACATGTTATTCTATTATTTTTATTATAAATTTATAATCATTATATATTTATATAAATATTTTAAAACTATAATATAACTGGATAAATAAAAATTTAAAATATTAATGGGAACTTATGCCAGTAAAAATAATAAGACGGTAGTTTTTGAATAATTATGCTAAAATACGATAGAATTGCCAAATCCCCAATAAAAATTTGTAATTTTTAATAAAAACACAAAAAATAAGGGCATTAGAATAGAATAGAATAAAATAAAGAGGGGAGAGCGAGGGGGAGTGGAGATGGACAGGGAGAGAGCGATGGAAGAGGCGAAGTCTTTGGCACAGCAACAGCAACAGCAACAGCAACAACAACTAATGTTACAACAGCATCATCATCATCATCATCACCTTCAACAACAGCAACAACAACTTGAGCTTGAACAACAACAACACCATCACCAACAAATGTTATTATTACACCAACAAATACAACACCAACAACAACTTCAACAACAATCATCTTCTCTCTCTCGTTTAGCATCATTTCGCCGTCCTCAACAACAACTCATCCCTTCTATCAACCCTAACCCTAATCTCAATCACCCTCTCATTTCTAATCCTCTTCAGAACCCTAACCCTAATCTCAATCCTTCTTCTTCTTCCGTTCCTAAGGCTATGCGTAATCCTGCTGAGCTTCAAATGGCGTATCAGGATCTCAGGAGAGTCTGTCATCCTGATTACAAAACCCCCTTTTCTTCTCTCCAAGATGCTTGCGAAAGGTCTCTCCTATCCTCCCTCTTAATTCTTATTTACTATCCACTGTATCTTCATTGCTTTAAATACATTTATCTACTTGATTATTTTAACTCAACTACCTGTCCTGCAACTTTACATTTTCTTGCGTAAATTGGTGACAATACATATAGGTAACTAATGATTCGTGGTTGAATAGAGACCGATCGGACCCACATATATCCCTTTTTAAATTGGTGATCGTTCAAACAGGGAATCCATCATTTGTGTGATGATCATATTTATATGAATAAAATTCAGCAGTCAGTTGCCTTCTGCGGGCTCCGCTTGCCACTTAAGATTCTATTATATAGTTTGAAACCTACCAATTCTGTTATATATTGTTATACACTTTGAATAAGGCACACACAATTCTCATCTGGGGCTGTCTATATTCTTTTATATGCATCTTCATTTCGGACGCTTCTATTATTTCTTCATCGCAATTTGCTTTTTTCTATGCTCATCTTTCTCTTCCTCTTATATCCAAACTGACTGCCTAACCAGAAATTATTAGTTCCATTACTTTCATGAGTACACAATGCAGTTGACAGTATTTTGTGGCAATTCTATTCTTTCTTGATATCAGCACTATATGCCTCATAAATGTTGACTATTCAAATAGGTTATCAATCATTTGTGATCACATTTATATGGATACATCTGATCCAGCCTAGATACCAGCAATATTAACCTTTTAAATAGGTTGCATTGTATATAGGGGCAATAAATGATTTATAAGCACATTTAAATGAATAAAGACGAAGAATTAACAGTCACCTGCTTTCTGTGTGCTGTGCATGCCACTTGAGATTTTTATTATCTGTTTAAACCTTCCAAACTACTTATATATATTAATTCACCTTGGACAAGATGCACACTTAGCAAATAGGACTAAAGCATTGAAAGTAACACATAATTCTCAATCATTTTTATCTTCTTTTTTCTTTTGGTTTTGGTGTAGAATCTTCATCTTCAGTATGCAGATTGAATAGTGAATGTTCTTAGAAGCTGCATATATCAAGAGTTGTTTTTCTTTAATTACACAAAGCAATATATATTTGTCTAGGTGGTGTAGCTAATGGCTAACCCTTATAATCATGGACGCTGACCTCACATGAAAACTACAAAGAGCCTTTTTCAAGTTAGTCATCCTGCATTAGATTTTGCTGCTGTTGGTCCTTGTACGTTTCATGACTTGCATTATCCTAATTGACTTCTGTTGCAAGTTCTTTATGCATTTCCCACGTAACCTTCAACAATGTGCCTATGCTCAGTTTGGTTTAGTTGAAGAGAATAGAAAGGGGAAGGAATGGTATAAAATTGTGTGCACAAAAATGCCAATAAAAATTGAAAGAGAGAAGAGTTAATTTTTTTTAATGATGAGGTTTATAAAAATAAGTAGTAGGATATTTTCTATGACGACGTCTATAAAGAAAACGAGTAATGAGCATTCATTTGCACATTTGTTGGATTGATCTCTATTTTGAATTTGTATGAATCTCTATTTTGAATTTGTATGAATCTCTATTTTGAATTTGTATGAATGGAGAGGGAGGAACAAGAAGTAGGATTATATTTTATTTTTTTTAAAAAGCGGTACAAATTATTTTTCTTTCTTGCTGAAATTATTCCACTAAACCAAATAGGCCATTAGTGATGGGATCTGTTATGATTGTGATTATTTCATCCCTTCTGAAATTATTCCATCCAATCAACACATTTGATGTCTAATAGCTGCATGAAGCTTAGGTACAGAAATGCATAGTCTGTAATACATGGTTGAAATAAATAGTTATTTTCTTCTTGTTGCATTATCATGAAACCTTGAATCTGGTTTTCTGCATAAATATTTGTTGTCATTGCAAATATAGTGATAAGACGACTTTATTTTTTTCTAGTTAAACACTCACAGACTCACCTTGTCTTTGGACATTGAATATTGGGAGCATTGCTTCAGTATCTGTATATATATGAAAAGTAGGTATGAATTCAGTTAAGTGAATGAGTTTTGCATCGTACAAAAACTTATTTCATTTTTGTAGTCAAAGTTGTTTGAAATGAGAGAGACCAGATACACAGAAAATACATCTCTTTCTGTTTGGGGTGGGAGGTAAAGGCATCGGACCTCCTTCATTTCCCAAGTTTTGTGTTGGACTATAGATGCTTATGAATTTTAAAGTGGTCTCAGTTTGGGGACTTAGACGTCTCAACTTGTCATGTTACAGGAACATGTTCCAAGTTGCTAAAAGAAAACCCCATAAAAGATACAACTTTTCCCTTAGAAAAAATGTTGGACATTAGGAAACACAATTCGGAAGTTGAGTGCTGCTAATTTATTGTTAACGATGTGTAATATGTATACTTACAAATAAAACAGAGAAAAAAGAAAAAAAAGGAGAGGGGGTGGTCAGATATAAATTTAGTATGATGTATAGTAAAAGGAATATGGATTATTTTTGCCATTTGGTCATAGCATACATGATGTTATTTTACTCCCCATTGTTGACATGTCTTGCACATTATAAGATCCACTTTTAGAGGATACATAGTGCCAGAATCTTGCAATTATTCATGTGAATATATATTATATTGCCTCAAAACATCTTGGAACAGCACTAACCTTTTGGGAATACAAAATTTTCATACAGGTTGCTACCTTACCATGTGGTGGCAGACTATGAAGCAGAGGAGGATGACAGAATACTTGATTCTGGTACTAAAGGCCAGATGATATCTCGTGCCCAGCAGTGGGATAATAATATTGCTGCCAAAATTGCCGAATTTGCTGAGACCTTCAGGAAACAGGTGTTTGCCTTCAATATAATCAATAACAAACGCGCCCTTGGAGAATTTCGAATGGAAGAAAGATTGTTAATTGAGAGGCTTCACAAGGAAGATGAAAGACAATCGCTGGTTGAGCTGAGGGAAGAATTGGAGTCAAGACAAAATGCAGGTCGTGAGGCTAATATGGTAGCTATGGTTCAGGCAGAGCAATCTCGTGCTGAGTCACAAGCTCAAGCAGAAATTGGTCGTAACATTGCTAACCAAGAAATTAACCCGGAAGGGATGATTAATGGATGGGCTCAAAGAGACGAAAATGAACCTGCTGAAGATTTTCTAGATGACCAAGAAACAGAATATGGAGATGCTGGTATGGGTGAGTTTGATTTGAACACCAGATGAAAAGTACCTTGGTAATTTTTAGTAAAATTTGTAATCTCAGTTGGATAGAAGCAATCATGGTGGCTGAAAGTTAAACTTTTCAATAGGCTGATGTGTCTTTATCATCTCTCCGCTGCTGGCAAATGAAGCATTACCTAAAGAAGGGAGAACATTCAGGAAGATATGATAAGTAATTTCTGTGGAATAGGGGTACTTTTTTGTCATAGTTCTGGAACATGTAGTTCTATTATATTATCTAGAGTTGTTTTTTTTGGGCAAACAATTTAAAGATGTTCAATCGTATCTGCCATTTGTTAAATTTGCGGCATGTAAAGGTATCTTTATACATAACTGTTGGAAGTTTAGTGAAGCAGGGTGATCCGTCGATGTTCTAAAAGGTAATATGCAAGAGATTTGTTGAGTTGAAAAATCTATTATCTGCTTATTAGTTATTATTAGCTTAGAAAGTGGTTTTGATTACATATATATTGAACATCATAACGTGTACTGGGTTTGGAGAGTAAATAGTTGTCTGAGTTTTTTATCTGTGCAAAAGAGAGTGATCTACTTGAGATGGGGAAAAATCAATTGAGCTGCAGCCTGCAAAAGAATTTTGCGTACAGTAATGCATATTAATAACTTCCATTGCATATTAATTGAGAGGTTTTCATATGGAAGAAAAGTAGAAAACCATTAAATTTGAAATGCAACTTTCTTCCAAAATTCCAAGTTACAGCCAAAGACAGTTGACTGTTGTCATGGAAAACGGGTGATTTTATGGTAGTAGAAGGTAACAATGCTATAAAAATGCTTCTCTGGTTAGATCAGGGACATCGTGGTGGTGATGTAACATCAATGCTTGTCACTGGTATAGATAGGATTGTAAATCATTGGGATCACAAAGCTCGGAGATTTAGAAAGAAAAGCTGGGAGAGAAGAGATCCATGTTGAAGAGTTGAGATGAGGTTAAATCTCAATATGGTCACTTAACTCAAGGACACATATCAGAAAACACACTTAAGTTACCGGCGTCTCACTTGCACCACTGTAGTTGCAAGTAATGATAGGCCCGTTAGTCTTCGTTGTTGACTTGACGGGAGACGTTACAGTCGTAACGGAAGTTACACGTGGAGTGACATGGCAACAGGTGGCAGTTTACGTGTACGCCAACTAAGCAGGAGGAATTATAATAGGCAAAAAGAAATATAAACTGTCATAAAACAAACAGAGAGCAATTAGGTGCGAGTGGAGAATTGGGGGAAAAAAACCTAATCATAAAATCGGTCAATTGAGGGTTAGATCATTCATAAAATTGGTCGATTGAGGGCGTTTAGGAGTTGGATTACCAACCTACATCTTCAATCTCTGCAGTAAAAGGTATGTCCGTGTTGTTCAATATATGAACTCATGTATGTGTTGAGATGTATGTATGTGTGCATTTGATTTTATATGTATGTAGGTGTATATTTTGTGTTTTCACAGCATGTCTACCACTCTATATCTTCACCATCACGGTGATTTCACACCTCCTACTGTCACTTATGTTGGGGGTAGAACTGAAGTTATTAAAGATTTTGATAGTGATTTGTTATCGTTTCGGGATCTTGAAGATTTTGCTGTAAAATATGAATATGATGTGAATGCTTTGGTATATTTTAAGTGTGATGGTCACAGCTTTAAAGATGGGACTAGATTAATTTATGATGATGTATCTGTCAGAGATTTGGTAGCATTATCTAAGCCCTATGGTAGGATAGACCTTTATGTTGATCATTTTGACCTTGATGAGTTAGTCGATGTTCCACACACCCCAAAACAGAGTAATAAGATTGCTAGTGTTGTGGAGAAAATTGTAGAAGTAGAAACAGTTGGTGATAATAATGAAAAGGAGGAGGATGGTTTGAGTGATGACACGGATGATCCTGATGATCCTGAGTATGAAAATGTGAGTGAAAGTGAGGAATCAAATGAAGAGAGTGAAGTTCCTGATAATGAATGTGGAAGTGATGATGAGTTGCATGCTATAAGGGCCAATGCTAAGAAGTTTAAAGACAGCCTTTATAATGCTATGAATATACCTCAGAAATCTCCAAGTGAAGACTCTAGCTTTGAGTCTCAAAACTTGAGGTCTCTGTCATCCTCAAGTGAGGATGAGAATTCTAAAATTGGGTATGTAGGTCTACCTAACCCCAAGAAAAGAAGAGCATTTAAGAAAATTGGAGGTAGGGATGAGGTTCCAAAATGGGAAGTTGGGATGAAATTTGTTAGCATGGCTGAATTTAGGGAGTCTGTGAGGAGATATGGTGTCCTTGAGAGAAGAGGGGTTCAGTTTGTTACTAATGATGGTAGAAGATGCCAAGTATGTTGTGAGGGAGAGTGTCCCTTCTACATGTGGTGTAGTAAGGACAAAGACAGTGAGACATGCACAATCAAAACACTTGTTGACTCACACTTGTGCACTAAACCATACAGTAACAAAATGGCAACAACTAGATACTTGTGTAATTTATTTGGAGATAGGATTAGAAAGAACCCTCAGTGGAGTTGTAAGGAGATGGCTGAGACTATAAAAAATGAATTGGAAATTCAAGTTCCTAAGATAAAGATTCTTAGGTTGAGAAAAATGGCACTTGAAGGAATTGCAGACATTCTTAAACAACATTATTCAAGGGTCAGAGATTTTGGTCATGAGGTGCTTCTTAGTAATGCTCGCAACACTGTAAAAATTTCAACAACCAGATTGAATGAAGAGGATCCTGTCAAGTTCAAGAGGATATATCTATGCTACTTTGCTCTGAAAAGTGGCTGGAAGGCTGGTTGTAGAAAAATAATAGGATTAGATGGATGTTTTCTTAAAACAGTTTGTGGTGGTCAGTTATTATCTGCTGTTGGAAGGGATGGAAACAACCAAATGTTTCCAATTTGTTATGCTGTTGTTGAATCTGAGAAGACAGATTCTTGGAGATGGTTTATTTCCTTGATGAGGGATGATTTGGATTTAGAAGATGGCTTTGGATTGACAATAATAAGTGATCAGCAAAAGGGATTAGAAAATGCTGTGAATGAGCTCCTACCATCTGTTGAACACAGACTCTGCACAAGGCATCTTTGTGCCAACTTCAAGAAGAAGTAATGTTACTTACCTTACTCTTCAATTTCTTTACTTCACTATTTTTATTTCAAGTGTAATGTTTCTAATGCTTCCACTTATTTCAGGTTTAATACTGGGATTTTGAAGAGGTGCTTTTGGACAATTGCATTATCAACACACAAGGTGGCTTATGCAAGAGCTATGAGAGAACTTGAGAAACATTCTATGAAGATGTATGGAGATTGTTTGAGCAGGATTATACAAATGATGAAGCTGATCACCAGGAAAGGGAGGATGCAGAGAAGTGTCAAGGCATTGATGATTTAATTGAGGAAACAATTTCAACATTTAGGATGAAACAGAAGAAGGCCAAGGCAAGTGGCTGAAGGTGGAACAGAAGGAGTTCAGCTGGCTGATGATGAGCCCCTTGCTTTCTTTAAGAAAGTTCCAAGAAAGAAGATGCCTTTGGTGAAAGGTAAGGGTGCAGATGAATGGGAGGTTAGTTGCAAGGACTATGCTCAGTTCAGTGAGAAGCTTAGAGGTCCTGTAGGGACAAAGGCTGTGTTCATGCCTACACCAGGATTGGTCCCTTTCAGACCACCAAGATGTACACCACCTGCAAACATACCACCTACAAGACAGAGCAGTAGTTCACCAGAGAAAAGGACTTATGCATTTAGACTAAGCACTGAGTTAAAGAGGCTGAGTGGGTTCAAGAACACTCCAGAAGATCCAATTAACCTAGCTGAGTGAATCAAGTTTGCATTTTAGGCCTAAACATTATGACTTTAAGACATTGGATTTGCTTTTGATGTAATTTTATTATCTGTGTTGGTTTAAGACCTTGGATGTGCTTTTGATGTAATTGTAAGACTTCTTTGGATTTGGTATTCAAGACTTATTGGCTAATTTATGCTATTTATTTAGATTTTTGTCATGTTACTCTCGACTGTTATATGTCAAAATTTATTATAATTGTCATGACAAATTGCAAAGTAGTACAAGTAGCAAAATTTAGTCTTTATGACCTTTTCATTCATTGCATATATGCCAAACATACAACACATTCTGATCAAAACAATTACTCCTAACCACCATTACACATACACATTTACTGCCATAAACCAACTACTACATGTTCATCACAAATGCAACCACCAACACAGCTACCAATATACAAATCTTCAATTGTCTTTTCATTTTTCGCTTCTCAGCCTCCAACATAATTCTATCATCAATCAGCACCTTTCTTTCTTCCTTCAAAAGCTTCTTTTTTTCAACACTCACGGATAAATCATCTTCAACAAGCTTCAACTTCTCCTCCAAATAAATCCTCCTGTGATTTAATTGAGTAATCACTTCCAAAGCTCTTGGACAGAAATCCTCTTCAAACCATTGAAAATAATGACATCCTGGCCCTTCCTATAATTACAAACCACCACAATTTAAAAAAAAAATTATCAAGTGTTCAATGCAAACAAATTATTACCTTAGCTATGTGACAAGTATAGAATCGCCTTCCAGGATTTTTTAAAGTCCAAGAAACACAAATTCTAGCTTGTCTCCCACAAAAACACAATTTATATTCTTCCTTCTTCACCGACTTCTGAGAGGAGGAACTTCCGGTGCTTCTACCCATGGGGCTTCTATTGGTTGACATATCAGCAATAGCTATATAATCCGAATTGAAGTGAAATGAAGAGAATTTGTATTTGGGTTCATTCAACAATCAAGAACCCTAATTGTTATATATATATTGACTCAGCTGTAAAAGAAGTAGCCGTTGCAGTCAGCCACGTCAAAAAAAAGAACCGTTACATACACGCTGTCAAACAGATGCATGCCACGTCAATTCTCCCGTCAAGTCAACAACGAAGACTAACGGACCTATCATTACTTGCAACTACAGTGGTGCAAGTGAGACGTCGGTAGCTTGAGTGTGTTTTCTGATATGTGCCATTCAGTTCAGTGACCATATTGAGATTTAACCCAGTTGAGATGACCGATCACTCAACTTGTCCCAACAATTAGCCCCCAAGAAGAATACAGGATTTGCGCTAGCTTGTAGGCAGGCTTTGGAAATGTAATGCTTCATTAGCTATTACCATTGCACCTTTTTTTTATAAGTCTTCCATCCGAAAGAGGCTGCCTGGTGAACTAGTATTAGTGGTGAAAACAGTTGTATTTTTAATGTCTACAAACATTGGTTTACTACTTCACATCAAGATGCAAAAATCCTTTCCCTGCAAAAGCTCAACAACTGTTTACGTCATCTGATTCTGACCAATTCCTCGGAGAAGAAACCTGCACATAAATCAATCAATGAGTTGCCCATATTTGCACATGCCATATATACCATACACACCCTTCAAATAATCCCTAGGCTTGATATGAGAGCAGCAAGAGCTTCAACTTGACAGTAAACATCAAACTTCTTATACCACAACCAACATTAACTTGTTTAAACTTGTGCAGGCAGCAGCGGCAAACACCCTGTATCTAACCTCAGCGCCGCCGCACCAATTCTCGTCAGACACACAGAATTAGTTTCAAGAATGAGATCAATTATATAATTTTACAAACACTTCATGACTGTAAAAATGTATCAATAAGAGCCATACTATAATGCTGTATACATGCTTTCTAGATGTATAATATAATTGGGAAAGAAAATTAAACCAAGTGAGTTGTACATTGCCAATCTGAAAACTAAGTACATTGCATTGATAATACCAACTGAGAATCAACAAATAAAATTAATAAACAAAACATCCCAGACATGCATTTCATTTGGTCACCCACTACATACAAAAATATATATATAAAGGGCCTTGGTTCATTGTTACAGATAATAATCGGAAGCCAAGGTCAATAAATAGTAGTATAATATTGGATTGTAACCTTCAGGGGTACCTACTCCTAAGCTGTATACATACGTTTGTATGATCTATTTAATACCTATAAAGTGTTTCCTAAATACAAATGTCATGTTTTTGTCACCAATGCCATCAATCTTGGATACAAAGATCATCAATCATTCAACTTGAGATCTGTTTTCAAACTCCACCATCATCTTGCTTAGTTTCTTGTTGCTTATTCTTTGTGGGAAGACTCTGCTGTCATCCATACTGCAAGCAAGAAACTTAATTACTTAATCAAAAAATAAATGTAAAGAGTACTCCCAAGTGTTACTACAAGACAAAATTTTGGTCACTCTTGCAGCTTACGAGTTTATGTAGTTGAGAATAAAAGAAACTAACCCTTGTGGAACGGATGATTCATCTGATGGCAAAAGCTTGTGTGCAAGTTTTATTGCATCATTGTTACAGTTGATTACTTGGTTGAAGCATAGATATCGCCCATAGGATGAAACGTCCTCGAATACACATATATGGGCATCTACCAAGAACCTAAGGTCTACGGTGACAAAAACCCCTTCTTCATACATTTCAGCAGCACCTTTTAAGTAAGGATGTGATATGGTGAGGTCTGGACTCATAAGCAACCCTCCGTTTATGGATACCATGTTTACCTCCCTGTCCATGGCTAGTGCCCAAGCAGCTTTCTCTGCTAGTGTCTTTGACATTCCTTCCCATAGCTGTACCCATTCAATATTGACAACAAATATATTGTCAGGTTCCACATATATGTCTATCAAGTCAGAACTCCATAATGCCGCAGCATTTTATGTTCTCAAAGTAAACTGTTACATAAATAGCCTATATAGATCATTGTATGTTAACATTCATAATAAATCATGTACACTATAATACATAGTCAACTGGTTAATTAGCAAACACAATTATTTTTGGACTCCTGTTCAGCCATAGTGACAAGTGATTTGTTGTCCGATAATAATGAAACCGGCTTCATGTTACTCCTATAGTCCTATGCCATGTTTTGTTTGCATGGACTAAACCTCCGGACTTCTTACGATTTACACCTGTCTTAGTGTCTTATTGTTAACAGAATCCCCTGAAGTAGTATTAATGAGTTTCTAGTTCATCTATGGGGGAGGGACATAGCATTTGATCCCACCCCCTGCCTAATTATTGTTATCATAATTATTTGGTAAGGTTCATTACAAAATTTTAAATACCCACGACATATGCATACGGATCGGCTAGGCTTGAAACCTCTACCTCTAATTACCAAAATAAGAGGGATATCCACACAATGTGTTGCAGAGTTGCAGGTCTCACAAAAGTTATATATTAATTTACAGAAATAAGCATAGATTGATTATTGAGTTTTAGTCCATGCGAAATTTTGAACATAAAATTAGCATAAAAGCAGAGAAACTAAGCTATATCAAAGGTAGGATTATTAAGTGGAAGGGGGGGAGAAGGGACCTTGAATTTTTTACAGAAGTTAACATCGCTCCAATTTCTTTCATCGAAATGAGATGGCAAGGAATGAGCTCTGTCCGTCCAAATGACAGCTGTGGCTGAGGAAGTGAAGACTACCTTGTGTATTGTATGAGTTTGGGCACATGCTTCTAATACATTGTGTGCAGCCATTACCTCTAGTTCTGCCATAAATTCCTGAAAGGGAAGAAAAATAAAAGAAGGCATAGCCAAGTGTCACAGCATATAAACTCAACTACTGATTAATGTGAAAAGGGCCCGGCCCACCCCACCCCATAGAATTGTAATCCAGTTAAGTTGGTAATGAATTCAAGAATACATATAGAGAGAGATTCTTACATCATAGGTAGGGTGGTCAGAGGGAGGAGAGAAGGAGTAAAATAAAGCACAACACCCCTTGAATGCATCAAGTAAAGTGTGATAATCCAGGGGGTCAGAGTGAAACACCTTGAATCTGGTACTATGATTTGAGGATATTAAGCCCTGCAGTTTAGCTGGAAAGAAAATCAAGAATGGTTAGATTATTAACCTAAAAAGAAAGAAGGAAGGTTGAGGAGAGAGAAGAGAAGAGGAACCGTGAGATTGGATGGCAGCGTTGACAGAGTAGCCTCTAGAAAGAAGACAATGAACAAGTGCAGAGCCAAGGGTGGTTGAAGCATCCATTACACACACTACTCTTGTGTTTGTGTTTGTGTTTGTGTTTGTGTTTGTGTTGGATGATGATCCAGTATTATTACACTCCTCCATCCAGTATTATTACTACCGCCTAGGCTAGGAGGATCATCCACCACACAAACAAACAAACAAACAAACAAACAATCAATATGGGGGTTGAGAAATGCTTGAGACTGCTAACTATATCTTGAGTCAGAGGGAGGGAGCATTCAAAGATTGTTGATGGGGGGGGGGGGGTGTAATGTAATGTAATGTGGAGGGGATATTTAACTAATTAATCTATCACACAACTTGGTAGCTTATTGTTGGGAAGCTGGTAGTTATGAGATTTTACCCCGTCTTTAATTATATATTCCTACTTTATTGTTATATTTATTATATTAAACTATTTTCATATTAATTTATATCTATATATTCATTTTTTCCATATATTTCATAACTTCTACTCCCAAATTTTTCAATATTTTTGCATACTCCTTCATTCCTTCTTCTTTTTTATATATTTCAATTTTATTTTTCCTGTTTCCATTATAGCTCAAATTAGTATCCTACATGTATATTAGTTCATTGTTGAATATTTTTATTACCTTTCATGTTTATGTGGTAATTCTTTTGTTTGCAAATTACGTTAGAGTACAAATTAGCATAACATAAATCTTAATATTTCAATTTGTGGAATTAATTTACTTTAAAATTACTAAATTGTAATATATCAGAATGTTTTGATCATGTCACGTTCACGTACTCTGTTCATGCTCTTGTAATGGCCCAGTCTTTTCTTCTTCCAAAATAACACTAATTTGCTGATTTAATCTTGAACGGCAACCATCAAAACTCCATTGCACCGCTTACATAGAGGATATAACTCATATAAATTTAGGGATTGTTTGTTTCAAGTTGTGATATCGAGTTGAAATTAGAAATCGTGTTAGAGGGGTCCAGGGATCGGGTATTATATTTGATATCATGTGTTTGATTGAGTGCTAGAATCAATATTTTTAATTTAAAATATTTTAAGTGAATAAATTTAATATATTTATACATATTGATTTTATTGTTATTTTAATATTTGTTGGTTCATAGATTTATTTTAGTATTAAACAATTACATTTTATTGCTTAAATATAAATTAAGATGATAGAATTAAAATTGGTACCCATATCATTCCCTATCTCATGTGTATGAAAAACCCATATCTCGAGGGTTTAATGAATAGGTATCAAATTCATTTTTTCTGAACCAACGTCATGTATGAGGTTGGAATGGTTGAAACCAAAACATGATTATAGAATTCGGAGAACCAAACGACTGCTTAGTAAAAGTGTTACGATAGAAAATTGATTATAACACCACGAATTAATCGTGATTGATTAACTAAATCACCCTTTATTTTCGGATGAAATGTAACTGTTGTAGCTGCTGAATAGAGGTTCAACAGCAGAGACAAAGCTGTAATTGTGTATGAAATATGAACTGGATCAACAAAGAACCAAGTGAAATAGCTAAGAAATACCTTCTCGAATCCTACCAAATGCACTTGAAAAATAATCACAATGGTTACACGTACCAATATGTGTAGAAAGTGAATATTCGAACCACTTTACCATTGCATGCATACCCTATATATAGGTATCAAGTTCAATGTAGTTATCTAGGGTTGGACTTCATTCTTTAGCCAATAATTCACGTTATTTATAAGCCAAAACCGGTTCCCACAGTTAATCCAACTGTTTTCAAGTGAGATTCAGTGTCCTAGGTGCGGCTGGACACTTAAAAACATAGTTTAATCCATTATCGAAATATGATTTCCATTAATTTATGTATTTATCCTGTAATTATATATGTTTATCATGTTTCATGGTGATAGAATCCCATTAAAAACCTATTCCATGTAGATAAGGGCTATTTTCCTTTATTGTAGGAGGTACAGTCCTAGTCGAACACTACATCTGCCAATCGAGGTTCACTGTCCCAGCAAGGTAAGGTATGCTGATGCTCCTGCATCAACACCTCACCATCCTTTTTTCCTATCCAGGTGCTTCCAGCACCTCACTAGCCTACAAGGACCTATCCCTGAGGTACCTCAGTACCTCATATGATAACATAACCTGTCAACAGCCAGCTGAACCTCCTGGTTAACTGCTATATTACTAAGACCCCTGCATCTTGGTGCAGGTACCTCTAAAACTATGATCCCTTGAGTCAAAACTTACATTATTCCACACCAGTAAAGCCCAACCCCTTCATGGGCCTTAAATCTAGCCCATATAATATTTTGGGCACGACAACTACCCTCTGGTTCCTTGCAGTATTAATACAAGAGGAACTAGAATAACCTTTTAACCAATCAATACCATTTGTTCAATTCCTTAGAGCTCCTGCTTTTTCAAATGTACCTTCGATCCTTTACCTTTATAGCTTTAGGTATAACTATAAACCTAGAAATATCCATTATGTCCCCGTCACCTTACTTACCTTCCTAAAGCTCTCGCTCTAAGAAGCTTTACCATCCATTTACCCATACTTTCCCAAGTTAGCTACCTTGTAAGACCTTATTAATATTTAGCTTCTAATTCATACGTGAAGCTCTACTCATTTCTACGCATTCTACTTCTTTTCCTTAGTTAAATAACTATCATAGATGAGGCTCAGCTAGCCTCACAAAAATCCTTTAGTACCTCTATACTATAGTAATAATAACGTGTATTTATTTTATTTTTTAAAACGACAGCCATTTTTTAAGGCATAATCTCTACACCCTAACCCAGGTTCAACTTCCTAATATTTCCGTCTTACTAACCTAATATCCACCCTTACGTATTTTTAAATGGGTAATTTATGATTAATTATCTTAATTAAAAAGATAAAGAGTTTTTAAGGAGATTTAGACCTCTAAATTCAAAATAATTTGAATTCCCCATGACTCTTTCTCTCCTCATAAGTACACGTGAACATCTGCACCCCTTCCCAACACCCCTTTCTTCGTCCAATAGGGGCACGCCAATTGTCCAGTGTCCTTCCAATTTCTCGTCCCTATATAAACATAGAGACCCTTCCCTTCTTCCATTTAATATCTTTAAGCTACAAATACACTCAAAACTGTTTACCTCCCTCTCGTCGTAAGCTTCCACGGTGGTGCAGATTCCCACGATCCATCCTATCCACGTCCAAATTCTATTCAATCTTCAAATCAACGTAATGATTACCTTTTTTTGTATTTTACCAAACCCTTTTTGCATGCTCCCCCAATTTCAAATTTTTTATATGCATATGCAGGCCTTGATGTGTTCATACATGCATATATGTGCTTTGTTGTTACCATAGCTTCAATCTATATATGTCGTAATGCCATGTTTTTGTATATGTCATAACTAGATTCGTAAACCCAATCATAATAGTTGGAATCACTCTATACTATTGACACATTGTGTCCCTTCAACTTCTCACATGCACTTATTCTACCTAATACACATTGCTTATGTTTATATGTGCACATACCTTGATTATCTGGACTTCTATGTGAAATGAATATGTCTTAAGTCCAATCATGTATTAGGATTTAGGAAAAACTTTTATGTAATCTTTTTTGATTTCATTGATATTAATAAAGACTTGTTTTGTTTTTATTACGGGCTTTATCTATTTAAGTGTTTAAATAAGATATACCATAGTTTAGAGTAAAGCTTTTTATGGATTATGATGAGATCATAATAGTGAGACCTAGAAAGATGATAACTCTAAACTTAAATAGTTCCTGGTCATAGGATTACTAACTGGTAATTAATAATCCGCAAAGATCGGTACATACTATGCTTGCTTCATTATGAAGGATGTCTGTTCTCATAGACATTTGTGTGGTGACACTATAGCTAGTATGTAGGTGCTTATTATAGAATAAGTTCACTGAACATGACTCGCACAGCTGAACAACTGATGGAGTTCACTCACGTGTCAGCAGTTGTTCACATAGTGATAGTTGTACAAGTATCCTTAGACTTGAGGTCATCATAGTCATCTTGTGTACACTGAACTATGCTTTGGTTTAGTTCTTAGTCTCCAGGGACAATTATTAGGGCTCTTCTGGGTATAGAAATTTGTACACGAAGATAGTGTATGATCAATAAAGAATCTACCCCTTCCAGTGAAGGAAGCGAATGTTCAAGGCTGATCCACTTATGCTAGTTCAGGAATCTCTGGCCAGAGTGAATGAAATTAGAAAGGAGTTTCTAATTTGCATAGAACTAAGCATAGTAAATGGTAAGCAAGTGATTAAATTAGATAGGCTTGACACGAGATCCATGCCTTATATTTAATCGGGAACATTGTAGGGTAGAAGGAGTTTATTGTACGGTAACTATTCACTGAATAGGTTCTTGGTATTCTAAGCAGTGAATTTATATTATCCGGATAGTCGCGATATGTTGAGAAGTATCCCTCACGATGTAGAATAAATGTGATTAATTAATCATATTTAATAAATTAGAGAATTTATATAAATAATGATAAAATAGTTTTATTATTATTTATTTCTACTACCGGCTTAATATTGAACCTATAGGGTCACACCATAAAAAGAGAATGATTTAATGGTGGAGGAATTAATTAATAATGGCTAAATAATTATTTATTTGTGAAATAAATAATTAATTGGCAAATTTAATAATTGATTAAATGAGATTTAATTGATTATAAATTAATTAAGAAAAGTTCTTAATATTATTAATTAAAGGATTTAATTTTTGGAAATTAAATCAAGAGAGAGAATTATTTCTAAAGTGTTTAGAAAAATGATTAATGATTAAAAGGTGTTTTAATTATTAATGAGAATAATAAATGGGATAATAATAATAATATTTATGGGAAAATTTCAGCTGAAAATTTTGCCTATAAATACACTATTATAGACCCTATTTTATTCTAACCCACATCGAACCCGAAAACCCAAAAAGTTTGGAAAACCCAATTCTCTCCACCTCCTTCCTCCTCCTTAACATCGTTTTCTTGGTGGATACCGGTGGAGTGCTTCACACTTGAGGAGCAACTGCTAAGGATCTCTGATCGTTGTCTCCGAATTATTTTAAAAGGTTAGATTCGATCCCTCGAATTTTTATTCACGATTTATATGCTTTTATTTGGATTTTGTATGTGTAAAAGTGTTTTGCCATGCCCCCGCTGCGTTTAAAATCCAACAATGGTTTCAGAGCATAGGTTGTATGCATATAGATCTGTGGTAAAAATTTCAGAATTTTATGTGCTTGTATGAATTGATTATGATTTTTACAAGTTATATCATGAATTAATTTTGTCTGATGAGAAATCGTTTCTCAGAATAATTTTGAGTGTTGATCTGGGTTCTACAAGTGTTGTAGATCGTCTGGGTATTTTTTCATAATTTTAGGATGTATAGATTTTTTATTATGAATTTTTGAAGTTATTACAATTAAATTCGTAATTAAATAATCATATATATATATAAATTGCATGTATGTATATATATTTGTACTGTCTGTGTTGTATTCTGTCTTCTTCTGCACGGATAGAAAAGCTACAGGTACAGGTCAGTTGTCAGGCACGACAACCGAGAAAAGAATCTGTCAGGCGGCTGTAAAATAAAAATAAAAAAATAGGGGTGTCACGCATTCCTGGAATGCGTTACACACCTGTGGCGCATTCACGGAATGCGTTACACCCTTTAATAGCTTAAAAGGGGTGTAACGCATCACCAGAATGCGTTACAGGACTTGTAACGCGTTCCTGTAATGCGTTACAGCCCGTCTGTTGATATTAAAATTGATTTTCCGGGAGTTTCGTAACTCCGTTTTGGGCGTGCAATATACCGTTGGATTCGTTTTTCCGAGACGGATCTAATGGAGTGATCAATTTTAGTTTATATAAAAGTTTTAAACTGTTTATATTTCCATGAAGTGTTTTAAAGATGTTTTTGACTATTTTAATTGCTTTTAAAAGCTTCTTGTGATACATAGAGATGTATATTGCTTGTTCTAATGTGCTAGATGATGTAACATGCCTAACTTGATGTTTATTCATGTTGATATATGTGATATATGCTTAGTTTATCATGCGATGATAGATTTAGGTGAACTTAAATAAACATAAGGCGTTTGTTAGACAACCTAGTATAGTGAAATTGTTTCATAACCTTATTAATAATATTATGAATACAATCATGAGATTCTTGTGTTTATGAAACACATAATTGAATATGAATTTTCGATATGAGAGAAAGGATGATTCTGTCAACAACAGATTTCTATCTGTAAGAAAGGGTTATTAAGTGACGCCTCTTGACAATGATCCACCCGATCTGGGAATCATCTGATTATTGATTATTGATTTGAAATATTTAATTTAAAAGGAAGAATATCTTTATAATATGATTATGATTGTAACGTAATATAATCCCTCTAAAATTAAATAATATCAAGTAGTAATTGGCCAATGACACAACGGGCGTGTGTCGGTCATAGCCTTCCAACATGGTAGAAAGTAGTTCTTATTTTTGAATCATTGTCGTTTCGTGCCACAGCCGAGGGCTTTGATTTCGAAATAAGAAATACTTGTCTATTACATAGAGATGTGTACATTGAATAAGAATCTAAAGGTCGTTACGTGCCACAGCCGTGGGCCTTTGGGGACTGATTCAATAGTACAGAATGTTGGGTTAGACTTGACTTAGAATATTGAGTTTGTCGTGCCACAGCCGTGACTCAATTATTCAAGAGGCTAAAGTTTGATTAGGGAATAACATTAGATGTAATTGACAAGAGTTGTCTGCCTATTGAACATTGCATGGCGGTTCGTGCTACAACCGGGGTTGTGTAATGGAATGTAGGATCCCTATTCCCACTAGCATTATGAATGCTTAATTTTTCACGTAGAGGGTTGAATAAATTAGATAAACTAGTGGGAGCCACTTATGAATAAAGACCCGATTCATGTAGTATTTTAAAATGAAATCGAATATTTGCTAAGTGTTGTTATGTGTTTATCATTTACAGATTTACAATATACATTATGTCTTCTGCACTATCACTCAGGAGCATACTAGATGCTCATAAATTGACTGGTCCTAATTATGCTGACTGACTTCGAAACTTGAGAATTGTTCTCAGGATTGAGAAGCTGGAATACGTGATTGACTTACCTAAGCCTACTGAACCTGCTAGTGATGCACATAATGATGAACATGTTGTGTATCGTAAGTGGATAGATGATGCAAATGTTGCTCAATGCATCATGTTAGTTTCCATGAACATTGAGCTACAGAAGCAACATGAGCATATGGATGCTCACACTATCCTCATGCATCTACAAGAGTTGTATGATGTGGCAGGGAGGACAGCTCGATATGAGATATCGAAGGAGCTGTTCGGTTGTAGGATGTCTGAGGGATCATCTGTGAATGACCATGTACTTAAGATGATCAATTTGATTGAACGTCTTGGACAACTTGGTTTTGCCATGGATGGGGAGCTGAGCCAAGACTTGGTCTTGCAATCGCTTCCGAGTTCGTTCTCGCAGTTTGTTGTGAACTTTCACATGAATAAGTTGGATGTCAGCCTGCCTGAATTCCACAACATGTTGAAGACTGCGGAATCAAATTTTCCCCTAAGAAGAGTTCTGTTATTCTAATTGGTGAAGGTTCCAATCCTAAGAAAAGGAAGAGGAACTCATCCAAGAAGAAGAAAGTAAGGTGAGAAAACGCCGGTTCCACCAAAAGCTGAAGACCCCAAGAGCAAAGTTGTTTGTTTTCACTGTAACAAGGTGGGGCACTGGAAGAGGAACTGCAAGAAGAAGGGTAGTGAGACTACCGCTTCTGATTCAGGTATGTTCATGATAGAAGTGAATATGTCATTTCTACTTGGGTATTCGATACCGCCTGTGGTTCTCATATCTGCAATTTGTTGGAGGGACCAAGGAGAAGTAGGACTCTTGAGGAAGATGAGGTGATTCTACTGATGGGAAATGGAGCAAGAGTTGCTGCTGAAGATGTAGAATCATTTCATTTACATAGGCCTACGTGCAAGACTATTATTTGAAATAATTGTTATTTTGTTCCCTCGATTGTGAGGAATATTATTCCCATGTTAGACTTGGCTGGATTTTCATTTATTATTGAGAATAATGAATGTTCTATTCTTAGAGATAATATTCTTTATGGACGTGGTACTTTAAATAATGGTCTGTATAAATGTGACATAATTTACTTCAGATTGAACAAACTAATAAAAGAAAAGGGATGATGAAAATCTCACTTTATAGTGGCACTGCAGTCTCCATTTAGTAGACATGGAGAGAGGGCTGCAAATTTGCTAGGAATGGTACACACAGATGTATGTGGACCAATGTCTACGCATGCCATGGGTGGATTTTCATACTTCATTACTTTCATAGATGATAGATCTAGATTCGGATATGTGTTTGATGAAACACAAGTCTGAGACCTTTGAAAAGTTCAAAGAGTATAAGTATGAAGTGGAGAAACAACCAAACATAGTATTATAACTCTTCGATCAGATCGAGGTGGTGAATACTTTAATGGAGTGTTTCTAGATTATCTCAAAGTAAATGGTATAGTATCCCAGTGGACTCCTCCAGATTGGTATCTGAAAGGAGAAATCGAACTTTGTTAGACATAGTTCGGTCCATGATGAGCTATGCAAATCTTCCAGTATTCCTATAGGGTTATGCATTGGAAACCTCAGCATATTTACTGAATATGGTGCCTTCCAAAATCTGTTCCTTCGTATGAGATATGGAAAGAAAGGAAACCGAGTCTTAAACACGTTAAGATTTGGGGATATCCAGCTTATGTCAAGAAAGTTGACCCAGATAAGCTGGAATATCGATTCGTAAATTGTGGTTTTGTAAAGAGACTTTAGGGTATTACTTTTACACCGATCATCGGGTGTTTGTCTCCCAGACATGCTACCTTCTTGGAAAAGGAGTTTAGCCTTGAAGGAAACAGTGGGAGCAAAATTGAACTTGATGAAGTTCAAGAAGCACAAACTACTACGGATCAAGTGGAAACACCTGTTCTGACTGAACAACCTTTTGTGGAACAGCCCATTCATAGTTCAGGGAGAGTGTCTCGCCAACCTGAGAGGTAATATGGCCTTGTCATTGAGAATGACAAAGAGTTGTCGATCATTGATGATGACGACCCTGTGACCTATAATGAGGCTATGAGTAGTGTTGACTCAGAGAAATGGTATAGTGCCATGAAATCCAGAATGGAATCTATGTATACGGTATACAAAAGATAGATTATAGCAGATGGCCAGGTGGAGACCTTTAAGGCCAGACTTGTGGCAAAAGGATTCAAACAAAGGCAATGGATTGACTTTGATGAAACCTTTTAGCTATAGCCCTGTTATAATCAGTTCGGATTTTGCTTGCGATTGCTGCTTACTACGACTATGAGATCTGGCAAATAGCCAGATGGTTTTCTTTCCAAGAGAAATGAAAACCTAGTGTGTAAGCTACTGCGAACCATATGTGGTTTAAAGCAGGCTTCTCGAAAAATGGAACATTCGTTTTGATGAGACAATCAAAGAGTTTGATTTTATCAAAAATGAAGATGAACCATAGGTCTACAAAAGGGTTAGTGGGAGCGCGGTAACATTTCTTGCATTGTATTGAATTAGAGTTGACACACATAACAACATAGCAGACCCACTCACAAAGCTACTTTATGAAAGTCACTTTGATCGTCATAAAGACAAGATGGGTATTAGATACCAGAGTGATTGGCTTTAGTACAAGTGGGAGATTGAAAGGAATATGTCCTAAGTCCAATCATGTATTAGGATTTAGGAATAACTTTTATGTAATCTTTTTTGATTTCATTGATATTAATAAAGACTTGTTTTGTTTTTATTACGGGCTTTATCTATTTAAGTGTTTAAATAAGATATACCATAGTTTAGAGTAAAGCTTTTTATGGATTATGATGAGATCATAATAGTGAGACCTAAAAAGATGATAACTCTAAACTTAAATAGTTCCTGGTCATAGGATTACTAACTGGTAATTAATAATCCGCAAAGATCGGTACATACTATGCTTGCTTCATTATGAAGGATGTCTGTTCTCATAGACATTTGTGTGGTGACACTTATAGCTAGTATGTAGGTGCTTATTATAGAATAAGTTCACTGAACATGACTCGCACAGCTGAACAACTGATGGAGTTCACTCACGTGTCAGCAGTTGTTCACATAGTGATAGTTGTACAAGTATCCTTAGACTTGAGGTCATCATAGTCATCTTGTGTACACTGAACTATGCTTTGGTTTAGTTCTTAGTCTCCAGGGACAATTATTAGGGCTCTTCTGGGTATAGGAATTTGTACACGAAGATAGTGTATGATCAATAAAGGATCTACCCCTTCCAGTGAAGGAAGCGAATGTTCAAGGCTGATCCACTTATGCTAGTTCAGGAATCTCTGGCCAGAGTGAATGAAATTAGAAAGGAGTTTCTAATTTGCATAGAACTAAGCATAGTAAATGGTAAGCAAGTGATTAAATTAGATAGGCTTGACACGAGATCCATGCCTTGTATTTAATCGGGAACATTGTAGGGTAGAAGGAGTTTATTGTACGGTAACTATTCACTGAATAGGTTCTTGGTATTCTAAGCAGTGAATTCATATTATCCGGATAGTCGCGATATGCTGAGAAGTATCCCTCACGATGTAGAATAAATGTGATTAATTAATCATATTTAATAAATTAGAGAATTTATATAAATAATGATAAAATAGTTTTATTATTATTTATTTCTACTACCGACTTAATATTGAACCTACAGGGTCACACCATAAAAAGAGAATGATTTAATGGTGGAGGAATTAATTAATAATGGCTAAATAATTATTTATTTGTGAAATAAATAATTAATTGGAAAATTTAATAATTGATTAAATGAGATTTAATTGATTATAAATTAATGAAGAAAAGTTCTTAATATTATTAATTAAAGGATTTAATTTTTGGAAATTAAATCAAGAGAGAGAATTATTTCTAAAGTGTTTAGAAAAAGGATTAATGATTAAAAGGTGTTTTAATTATTAATGAGAATAATAAATGGGATAATAATAATAATATTTATGGGAAAATTTCAGCTGAAAATTTTGCCTATAAATACACTATTATAGACCCTATTTTATTCTAACCCACATCGAACCTGAAAACCCAAAAAGTTTGGAAAACCCAATTCTCTCCAACTCCTTCCTCCTCCTTAACATCGTTTTCTTGGTGGATACCGGTGGAGTGCTTCACACATGAGGAGCAACTGCTAAGGATCTCTGATCGTTGTCTCCGAATTATTTTAAAAGGTTAGATTCGATCCCTCGAATTTTTATTCACGATTTATTTGCTTTTATTTGGATTTTGTATGTGTAAAAGTGTTTTGCCATACCCCCGCTGCGTTTAAAATCCAACACTATGTAAATGCATACCTTAGGCTTAGATAAGAATCTCTTCTCTTACTATATACTAAACCAGGACACAAAGGCAAAAAGTTTCATTTTAATAGCTATCAAATTACCAGTATACTCTTATTTATCCAATAATTATAAAAAAACTCTACAAGTTTAATTTTGAAAAATATTAGTTGGTATTGGGAATCGAACTCAACACCTCTAAGTCAAAAGTGAGACTTTCAACCACATATGGTAGACATTATGTTAGGAGCAATTGATGATATCAAGAAAAAACTATCAGAAGTTCACATCAGAACCTATATCAATAGATGATGATGATATCGACGGATGATGATATCGACGGATGATGATATCGACGGATGATGATGTCAACGGATTATGTAATCAGTAATTGTCACATCGGTTGATTTTCGAGAAGGAAAAGGAAATAGGAACTCAAGGCGGTGAAGGACTTTATCTCAGAAGTATTGTATCGGTTTCCTTGTTGTTAATAGAATATGATTCCTTATACATTGTATAGTTGTGCTCTATATAAAGAACATATTAGGTTCATGCTATATGCATTGCGACATTGTTATATCTTTCGCATAACCTAGCAGCTCTCATGGATAATCATCCTTTCGAGAGACTACGTTTGTAATCAGTTTTTATCTGTTATTACAAAAACTGTTGATTATGTTGAAGCTTTGTCGAATTGATTGTATTAACTGTATTCACCCCCCTCCTCTACAGTCGATTAAGGGCCTAACAATTGGTATCAGGGTTTGTTGTTAACGTAGAAACAGTTTAAGTTCTGAAAATCAATCAACAATGTCGGACAAAGAAAAAGAAACACAGAATTCGAATCCACCACCCACAGCCACATCACATATAAGCAGCAACATGAGTAGGTATGAAGCATCAAGGTGCCTATCCTGAAGATACATGAATATCCAATCTGGAAAGTCAGGATGGCCATGTTTTTGGAAGCCACGGATCCTGAATATCTAAATAGGATCTATGATGGTCCTCATAGACCAATGAAGGCAGCTGTTTCGCTTGCAGGAAAACCAGAGAAGATGATAGACAATGACAGGAAGATCTATTCTCCTGAAGATATCTCATTTATTATTAAGGATGCTAAGGTCAGACATATCCTGCACAATAGTCTTGATAATGTTATGTCCAATAGAGTCATTGGATGTAAGACATCAAAAGAGATATGAGATGTTTTAGAAGTAAAGTGTCAAGGTACAACCGCTATCAAGAAGAACATGGGGACTGTACTGACTCAAGAATATGAGCACTTTGACTCAAGGGACAATGAGTCCTTAACTGAGATCTATGACATATTTCAAAAGTTGTTGAATGACTTATCCCTTATCAACAAAGAATATGATTTGGAGGACTCAAACCTGAAGTTCCTACTTGCTTTCCCTGAAAAGTGGGACTAGAAAGTCACATCAATAAGGGATAACTATGAACTTAATGACACACCTCTAGATGAGATCTATGGAATTCCGAAAACTCATGAACTAGAGATGGAGCAAAGAAGCAAGAGGAAAGGATCTAAATCTAGACCAGTTGCATTCAAGGTTGAAAAGAAGCCAAAGCAGAAAGCTAGGAAAAGCTACTCCAAAGGAAAAGCCATCATTTCAAAGTCAGATACTGAATCATCAAATTTTGATGATGACTCAAACACTGATACTGAATCAGATACTGACAGTGATCATAACAACAATGAAGACTGTTAGGGCGAAAATAAGCGCTAATATTCACGCAAGTATACGCGTTTGCAAGTAGTATAAGATATAAATCAGATTCGTTCCCACATAGACTGGTTTAGGTTAAGTTCAATTTATGCACCTATGCAATAATGTATGGTTATCGCTCAATGCTAAGACAAATAATAAATTGGGTTTTGATTAAACTAAGAGATTATACTAAATAAAATTAACTAAGAGAATTGAGGTTGAAATACTATATATGACAAACATGGGATTCTAACTTCATTAAATACTTCATTCAATAGCCTTATTATTCTTAACCTTAACATGTAATGGTGATGACACTAATCAGATAACACGAAACTAGTAAACGCCAAATTTCGTTGTACGAATACCCTACTACCAAGCATCCACAAAAGAGATAGAAGTTGAATAGACATCAATTATGCTTAGTCCTTATATGTCTATAAGAATTGAAAACATAAAGATTTAATGTGCAAGTTATCTATCGTGATTACATAGGGCAAACAAGATGGTTAAAATTACCTATGAATCATGCATAACAAATACATGAACCTATGCTAGCATGGCAAGTTCTAAACCTCTATATTCATTGTCGCTTCAATAGAGATTAACACGCTATCTTATATATTAGCTACGCACATAAAACGAATAAGCTATCTTCAACCAATACTCGGATATCATACAATCACCATACATCAAGATATCGAAACAAATTAATTATTGAAATTCATAAATAAATCCGCTAGAATCCCATGATAACGATTAGTTCAAAATCGAACTCATCGTCACCATGGGTTCCAATGAAAGCATAGTATAAAACAAGGTCTTAATAAATTGTATAATAATTAAAGTACGAATAAACGAGATCTAGGTTCAACAAGAACGAAAACGAGCATCCAAAGTTACAACTAATTCAAAGAATCACAAGTTGAAAACAAGATCTTCTTTTCCGGAGTTGTTTTGTGCTTCTAGGTCTTCTCCTTGGTATCCCAATCTTCTCGGATGATGAAAACATTTTTTTTAAGTATATATAAGCCCATATTGGACCTGGACCCTTAAAATCGTCAAATTCCACTCAAAAAGGCTTTTTCAGCGAAATCAGCGAAGTCAGCCGCGCATCAGCGCGCGGCCGCGCGGCACACCAGGCGGGCCCTCCACCAGCGGGCGGGCGCCTCCTCCAGCAGGCGGGCGCCTGAAGCCTATCTGGAAAAATTCTGATGAATCTTGTTTTGGCCATAACTGGAGTTCTACTCGTCAGAATTAGGTGATTCGACTGCCCACGCGAAGCTAACGAGATTCTCTATAACTTGACAATGGCCTTGGCTTCCAAATCTGATCACTTTTTATTATATTTCCTTTAAAAGCTCATTTCTTCATATAATTGATACCTGAAATGCAATAACACAAAAATACATCAAAATACCAACAAATTGAGTCCAAAACACCAATTTAAGCTTGTAATAAAGCGTTCCAAGTGGATATAAAATCCACTTATCACACCCCCAAACTTGAATTGATGCTTGTCCTCAAGCATAAACAAACTCAAAACTACAAAACAAACCTAATGCATGAATGCAACTACGTGAATGCAACTAAATGATAATGCAATCGATCCCTTCGGAATAACCATAACCAAATGAATAAGCCAATGCTTCTAAGAATGCAATGACTTAAAACAGAGTTCGAATAAATCCCACAAACCAACTCACAAACCAGAAACGTGCGTGTGTGGAATGCTTAACAGATATCTCTCGATACTAGATCAATAACCATAACTTATCTATCATTCGAAACAATCAAAAGTTTATAAACAGAATAGATAATAAACATATTATGACTCACAACACCTCCTTTCTACTAGAGTTATACAAGGATTCACACTATTATTGAACACATAACAAAGATGCTTATTTGACCGTGCAATGAATGAGGTCCCAAAAGACTTATGCAATAATACCCATATAGCGAGCGTTAGGTTAGCGGATCCCAGACTATAAAAGCCTTAGGTCACTAGGCACAAAGTCCCCTAGAACTTAATAACTCGAGTATTAAAGAGCTCACTCTTGATCAATTATGCATAAACACATACCTTTTTTTTCTTTTCTTTTTTCTCTTTTTTGTTTTTTTTTCTTTTTTTTCAATAATTTATGAATGAGTGTGTTTCGCTCCATCTCATTCAACCCTAGACTACTCATAAAAATATGAGCCGGCTACTAGCCATTTGATGCCTAGCCTTACAACAACTAGCAATGAAATCCAAGTTTTTCTCCACATAAAAAAATTAGTGTTTTTAAGTCATTACGAGAATATCACAAATTCTAACTATAACCAAGTGATTAAATCTCAACAACAAACAAGTATGATCATGATCTAGATCAAAAGCAACCCTATAAGACTTTGTGAAAATATTTGTTTCTTGCATGCAAATCAATTCATTAAGACTTAAACATCCCTCTATTCATAATCACCACACTCAAATCAACATCAACTTATCAAATATCATAGTTCATCTTAAGGGATCATGCTTGTTAGGTCACACACACTGTAGAGGGGGTGAATACAGTGTATAGCACAATCAAATCGAATTCTAATAACACAAGTAACAGAAAACAAACTTTATTCAAATCAATAAACTCTGTTACAGTATGGAACTGTCCTCTCTCAGTGATGAACAAATATCACGAGAGTTGCTAGGGTTACAATGAATAATATTCTCGATAATGATAATACTTATAGTTTAAACCCTATGTTTGTGTTTATATACTACACAGTTACAAGATAATCGCTAATTGATATGGAATATAATTCTGCTTCCTAAAATATATCAATCAGATATCTTTTCTTCCAAGTATTCTATTCTTCATAGAATTCCTTCTTCATGCATATCTCTTCTTACGTTTGTCTCGATCTTCTCTTCCTTTAATCAGCAGCCTTCCTTATCTGAACGTTTCCTTTAAGTCCTGATATTATCTTCTGATAAATATCTCCTGAACCTTAAGTACTGATGACTTAAGTTCTGACTTCTGTTTAAGTGCTGATTTCAGTTAAGTACTGACTTGTCCTGTTTAAGTAAGATCTGAAAACTAAACATAAATCATATTAGTCATGACATTATTAAATATATCTAACAATCTTCCCCCAACTTGTAAATTAGCATAATATACAAGTTTAACAGATATTTTATGATGTCAAAAACATTAAGTACAAATGCATGAGAATTTGACTAGATAACTACAACTTACAGTCCTTAAAGCTTTACCAACTTTAACTTCTGATAACAACTTCAGTCTGTATAGATATCAGAATTTGAGCAGTTGTAGATCTTGACGTGGCTTCACCTTCTTATGTCTCTGATGTTAGGAGTTGTTTTGAGATAGTTCTTTAACAAACATCTCTCAGCATATCTGAGTTCATCAATCATCCTCCTTTTAACATCTTTTAGCTCTGCAGAATCTTCACCAGTTTGGAAGATAGCAGCCCTGAGATCATTAATTCTATCTTTCCTTATGTCCTGATCCAGTCTGATCAAATATGCCTCGTCAGACTCAAGATTGAATTCTACAGCCTTGTAACCCAGAAAGGTAGTTATAATCTTAGCAGAGTTAGACTTCATCTCAACAATATCACCCTTGTGATCTCTGTACTTTGGAAGATATGTGCTGTCAGATTTTACAGAATAAAGCCTTTTCTGTCTCTGAATTTGAGTCTTCAAATAGTTTGCAGCACTTTCTGTTATTCTGTCATTCACTTGAAGTAAAAATAAAATATGTTCCAATTCTTCAAAATACTTCAGTGGAATAGCATTTTCCCTTATATGGTAGACCCTACCATCTGTCATGAAGTACAACAAGATGTGTTCTTTCAAGTAGGTATGGTAAACCATCTGTACAGATTCTAGTTGATTCAATCTTTCAGGAGTTACTCATACCTGGTTCACTTAAGGAAGTTGGATCATTGGTTATGTTCTGTACTCTTCTTTCATCAGCACTACCCAGTCCAGATTTATCTCTTGCTTCCTTTCCAGTAACCACTCTTGCTTCAAAACCACTTGATGCAGTCTTCAAAGGTTGAGTCTGTTTGGCTTTGGTGAATCCTGGTGGGAGTATCTTTGAAGGTTTAACATGAACGATGTCAGAGGTTTCCTTTTCCTTATCTTCTGATATCAAGTCAACTTGAGCTATGTCAGAGGTTACTTGCTTCTTTGTAATATCAGAACTAACTATCTCTTGACTCTGAACAACTTGAGCCATGTCAGAGGTTGTCTTAGAAATCTTCCTTGAAGTCAGAGTAAGATCAGCATCTTCAACAGTAATTTCTTCATCCACAGGAGGCACATAAACCTTTATAGGTTCACCAACTTTTTCTTTGCCTTTGGACCTTGGATCTATCTGTAATTGTGATTTAGCCTTGGTTGTCTCAACATTTGTCCTTTCTCTTATTACAATGCCTTTGGCCTTAGGAAGTTTCTTTTTACCAACAGAAGCTTCAGATTTAGAATTGACTTTTTCTGACTTAAGTCTAGCTTCTTCTTCCATCAGACTCTCAAAGTCCATTCCTGGATTTACCTTCAGAAATAACTGTCTTGATAATTCTTCATCAAGATCCAAAAGTTCACCAGAACTTATTCTTTTACCAGTATCAGAAGTAATTCTTTTTCCAGTATAAGAACTTGTTCTATGACTTGTAACTTCAGCTCTTCTTGATGAGAAACCACTACCTTGACCATGACCTCCACCCATTCCAGAGTTTCCCTGGTCATCTTTTTCATCATCCTTCCCCTTCAGTGTCTTAACAGTTTTGCATTTGGACTTAATTACTTTCTCCCCCTTTTTGGCATCAGCAGGTAAGAGAAGAGAGACAAGCAATTCCACTGAGGATTGGATTTCATTGAGTTGAGATTGCTGAGAAGCTTGATTTTGCAAAATTTCATCAATCTGAGACTGTTGCTTCTCTTGGGTCTTCTCAATGTAAGCAACTCTGTCAAAGGTAGGTTTGAAAAAGTTTTTCTTGTCCAGCTTGACAAGTGTATCTTGCTGCATTAAGAGTTCTTGAACCCTGTTCAACTTGTCCTGAGTAACAGACTGTTGACCTTGAAGATGCCTTGTAGGTAAGTGCAGTAACTCTTAGCTGTGTCTTGAAATCTTCATTAACTAAGAACTCATCAGCTTTTGCAAGATGCTCAACAAGAATCTTTTCAGATGGAACAAAAGTAACTGTGTTCCATTCCTTAGTCCACTCCTGTCCTCTAGGAGTTTCACTCCAAGGTACTGGTGCTCCTCCTCGAACAAACTTCTTGACTAGTTCAGATTTAGGAACAGTCTGTTGAGGTGCATGTCCTGAAGGACCAGCTTCATTAGCATCTGCATTTATAACAGCATCACCAGTATCATCAGCATTTACAGCATCAGAACTTACAGAATCAGCCTCTTCTGATAAAAGAACAGTATGAGAAGCTATTGAGGTATCAACATCATCCTCTAAGTGCTGATCTGCTTCCAAGTTTTGATCAACATCCATAGTCTGATGCTCACCTATATTCTGATCATCAGTATCTAGATACAGAGAAGGTGTTGTAGACAATTCTGGAGTTTCATTAGCATCAGTAAGTGGTGTTGTTGATGGATTAATTTGAGATGTTGGAGCTTCTAAGTAGAGAACCTCAGGCACAACCAGGTTGTGAATATTAATTTCAGCACTTGTGCCTGGGTCTGCAGTAGATACTGGTTCATGAATAGGAGACACGGGTGGTGTAGTTGCTTTATCTGTAGCAGCTTCCTGAGTTGGTGACAATGGAGGTGTAGAAGCAGTAGTTGTAGCAATTTCTGGCTCTTTTGAGATCAGAGATTCCTGATCTCCTTCCGTAGCTGCTTCATCCTCATCCTCTGAAACTGGCCTGTGAGCTCTATGTTTCTTGTATCTCTTTGAAGATGGAGATTCTTTGGGAGTTTCAGCATAAGACATTATTCTAAGCCTTTTGAGAAGCTTAGATCCCCCAATACCAGTATCCTTCTGAGAAGAGACCTTCTCAGCTTCTTTCATGACAGGTTCTGATACAGGAACCTGTTCCTCACTGTCTGATTCATCTCTCAGAACAATCCTCCTTCCCTTCTGTGGTGTTTGAGGTACAGTCTTTGTCCTCTTGGGCTTGGAAGATGAAGGCTTCACAGTATGTGCTGATGATGATGATGGTTGAGGTATCTGTGAAGTTTTGAGATGTGTTCTGACAGAAGGTTGAGTAGAGTGAGGTGTATGTATGGTATGTTCAGATGGTTGTTAAGTTATCTGGGTTGTGGTGGTGGGTTGTACATCAGGGTAAACAGATCTGTAGGTTAGAGGATCAGCATTTACCAAGATCTGTTTTACATGTCAGGGTCTAACCACCTTTTTCTTAAGGTCAGCATTTACCAAGTCATTAAAAGCACGTTTTGCAAGTTTAAAAGGTGGAAATAAAGAACTGGCTGGTTGAGCTTCATTATCACAACAAAAGGTATATATAAGCTGACAGAATCTAGCAAAGTAAACTACATTTCTATCCTCTGTCATCCTATCCCCAATAAAGCCTAGCACAGCACTTGCAAAATCAAAATGAGTTTGGTGAATAATAGCATACCCGATGTGCTGACTCATGATTGGAATGGCATCAAAGTTGGAACACTTATTCCCGAAGGCTTTAGTGATGCAGTCGAAGAAAAAGCTCCATTCCTTTATGATATATGCTCTTTTCAACTGTTCAAGCTTGGCCAAACTCTTCTTATACCCCAAATTGGCCATGAGCTGCTGTAGAACTGGTTCCTCCGCTGTTGAGAAAATGCAGCCTTCTGGTAAATGTAGAGCTTTGCGAACTGCTCCAGGAGTTACCACATGCTCAACATCATTTACTTCAAAAATAATACTGGGAGTACCAGTAGCACCACCATTGACAAAATGCCCAGTCCGCCAAAACGTCAGAACTTGTTGGCTGGAAATGACTTGAGGCTGGGTCAATGCATACCCAATTTCACTGTATGCTAGAAGATCTTGCACAAAGTGCAACTCAGATGGAGCTTCATCATGATTTAAGATTGCAGCATAGTTGTTGGGAACGAACTTGGCTCCATCTATGATCAAATCCTTAGGTGCCATGAGAAAAATTGAGAATTAAGGTTGCCTGTAAGGTGTTTGATAAAATATCTGTATGAAAAATAACGTCAGGAGATGAGAGAGAATAGAAGTAAAGAAAGAGAGATAAAGTGTGAAAGTAAATAAAAGATTTTACAATCTCCTCTCTCTTTTACTTATACACGGTAGAAAAAGTAACCGTTGGACACCTGTCAGACATGCAGCAGTAAAGAATAATTAATGGGCACGGGAAAACAGTAATCATTACTTATCACATGCAGTTTTTCAAGGAAAAACCGTTCCACTTACCAAGTAATCCCATTAATTAAGTTAATTCAGTTTTAATTTAAAATTTAAACTGTTCCCACTTATTAAATCATTTTCACTGCGAAACCAATATTCTGTAAAAATACACCAAGTGAGAGAATGGCCAAAAAATTAATCAAGTAAACAGGTACTACCACGTCAGAATCAGAACTTGATTTGTATCAGTAATAAAATGGTCATCAGAATATGGATAAATCAGGATTTAAAAATGTATCAGAATTTCAAACAACTCAGAGACAAAATCTTGCAAAAATAGAAAATTCCATTAATATATTGAGAAAATACATTCATGAAATTTAAATTACAGCTCAAATAATTGTAAAACCAGCCAAATGCAGCCATTTTTGGTGTTAAGAATAAAACGAGAGTGAGTTTGTGAGGAATTTAGAGATGTGCTGGCTGGAGTGAAGTGTTGGTTTATATAGGCAATAGAATGTCAGGAGACGCAAGGAAAATTTAATGCTGACAGGTAGAAATAATTCTACCTCGTCTCCCTAGACTGAGGAGAATAAAAATAGTCATTGAAAGTGTAAAACAGGGTTTAATGCGCACAAGAAACAAGTAAATATTACTGTGCATCGGACGTGTACCACTAACTCTAATTGTATTGACTGTTAATATTCCACCCAAACATATTCTGATTTAAAATAAGACTGTTTAAGATTTTAACCACAAATAAGTCAAGGAAAGAATCAGAATTTAATATCAGCACTTAGACTTATATCAGAACTTAACAGTCATCAGAACATGATTTCTTAACTCGAAAAGTTGACTGCCGATTTCTGTAATTCGTCACACAAATTCTGATTTCGGTTCTTCAGAACTTAATCATCAGAACTTCCATCAGAACCTGTCCTCAGAATTTATGCAATCTGACACATAAACTGTTCATCGAAAACAACATTGATCGCCACAGTAAATATCATCATTCATATGGAGTGTAAGTGTGTACATTAAGCGAAATATCAGACAAAGAGTAAAGTCTGATTCACTTCAGGACATCTTAGAAATAAGGCATAACTAAGAACTTTACTTAAAATCTGTCATTATTCTGAAGCCTACTATTGAATGAGTTCATGCATGAGTCCACCTCAACTGTTTTATGCTTATTTTATGCATCTTTTGAAATTCCATTTTACAGTGGCTTCTCAGTGTAAGTGAGTCACGACTGCTTATCTGAATTTATGCTATTATCAGAGTATTTCTCCAGTAATCATAGAGTGTGAAAAGTCACCAAGAAAAATATTTATTTTTGCTTTTCTGATGCATATTACTTAATACCAGCAATGCACTTGGGTTGTCCCTTCCACATTTTTTTTACTCTAGATCTCAAAGGAGTACCTGATTTTTATTCCCTTTTCTTTTCCTTTTTCTTTTGATAAGTGAGGTTTATCAGCACTTAGTACATCCACCAGATTTATTAACATCAAAACTTAACAGATAAGAAGCACTATTCTAGTTTTTGACTTAGTAATAAGATACACAAAGTAAATTGAACTAAGCTCAATATCAGAGTTTGCTTGTGTTAAGAGATTTCCACATAAATAATTACTTCAAACATGGGATCTTTAGTATCACTACACCATATATGGCCTCTAGCAACACCCAAAAAAAAGTGTAAAAATGGCCAAAAAGTGTTACCTAAAGCAAAAAATTGGGCTATGGTTACACTTTTTGAAAATTTGATGGTGTTGGATTTGCTCGTGCTACAATAGGGGTCTATAGTAACACTTTTAGAACCTTTAGTAACATAGGTAAAAGTGTAACCAAAGACCCCCTATGGTTACACTTTGAGTATCTATGGTAACACCAAACAGGTGTAACCATAATTCTATTAACAACACCCTTAAACCTTTAGTAACACCAAAAAACATGTTATAATAAACTCTTTTGCAACATTATTTTTGCTACTGTAACACAATACTATAAAATAATTAAATTTTTTGGTAACATATTTATCGCTTATTGTAACACCTTTTTTTATAAACACTCTAGTCTTATCTCTAGTGTAACACTCTTGTATATATTATAATATTTTTTATTATTTTTCCAACATAAAAATTTCATTTGATGACACTTTGCAACCTTAAAATCTTAAATGCATATTTAACTTAATACCGTTACTCAAAGTTCAAATTCAACAAATACAAAGTTCCAACTCAACAAAAATAAAACAGCTTTGGATGCAGGTTCTTCTTGAGAAGTAGACTTTGAGAATTTACTCCTATTTATAACTTTCACCCGGACATTTAAAGGTTTTCAAATATCAGCTTTCCCCTCCCTTGTGCTAGCTCCATCATCTGTTCCTATATAATATTTATATATAATACATAAAATGTTAAAAAATAACAAGAGAAAAGCATGTGTGCTAAAACTTTTAGAGCTCAAAAAAGTAGAATTTTGTTACAAAAAATTTATGCTGAAACAATTAATAACATTTTTTATACAAAATCTGTGAGGTACAAGTTGATAAGATTAGTAAAAAGAAGAAGCTGTAGATAATTAATAACTGGTTTGCGACTAGAAAACCAGCTAGGTGACTAGTTAGTTTATAGAAAATATATACAATACACGATAAATAAGAATTAAACTGGCCTACCTTTTCAGGCTGCTGAAGATATTGGACACTAACAGTATACAAAACAACATCAAAACTACAACTCTCCAGTTCAAAATCTTGATCCTGATTAAGGTCCTTGACAAAAAAAATAATCGAGCCTTGGATACCTAGCAAGCTCTTATGCATTAAATCCATGGCCGACAACTCTTTTATACTGTACTTCCTCTAGCAAGTGGCTAATCCATGAGCTCATGACATCAAAAATCTCAGTATCAGGCCTTAACTTTTCTCTATAAACATTTGTCAATGTAGAAATAAACTTGTCATCAACATGACTAACGAATCTCGGGTAATCATAGAATTGTTTATCGGGTCGAATATCGAGTTTGGTTCTTCCCTCTTGGCTGAGAACAAGCCATTTGATCTTTGATTTCTTCTTATCTTGATCACTGATGCTGTTCTGAATTAATGTTTGAAAGGATGGTTTCGTGGTTTTTGATGAAACATTACAGAGTTGGTAGGTTGTAATAGATGATGATAAGTGTTTCAATGGCTTAGAGTTTGGTTGAATGGTGTAGCACTGATGACATATTCTATACGAGATGCATATTTAGTATGATTTGAAACATATATGTGTGTGTGTTTTGGCAAAAAATTTCAATACTTTTAGTATACTTAATATCATATCTACTATATAGTAAACAAGAAATCCTGGTTTTTTTTGTTTAAATAATTTTATAATGATATTGATCACCTATCTCAACCAAGGATAACCAAAATAACATTACCAAATTTTTGAACTAATTGAGTATCCATGTTCAACTTGTATGTACTAGAAGTTTGAGCAAATCTTGGTTATAATCTTACGATATCTACCTACCTGTGGCCTATGACAAATCTCATTATAATTCCTTTTTTATCTTCAAGCTTCTTTAGTTTATCACCTATATTAAATAATTAAGAAAAAAAGATGAAGAAATAAATATTGCCATAAAAGAAATATGCACTCAAAAGGGATTTACTTAACCTTGTTGCATCCATGTTCCACGAACAGAGTCTCTTCTCTTTCTACTACTGAAAGTTGTGTTAATACCAATAACCATTAAATACTTTCTTCACTTTGTCGATTCAACTACACCCACATCATCAGAAATAGGTGTGCTTGTGAGTATGGAATCTTGCACGACCCTTCTTGCAGCTAACTCCATTTCCAAATCAGACATTACTTTATCTAAAGACCTGAACGTAGGCATGTATGGCATGAAAATATGAACGTAACTATTTTTTATTATTTTACCAGGAAAAAAAACCTTACTGTATAGTGTGATGTGTTTTCAGAACTTCCCCGTAAAATTCCTTAGATTCATTTGCCTTATCCTGATCCAAATAGAAGGATTAGATCGTGACTGAAGTAGCTGAGGAAATTCTGATTGATCAACTGAACAGACAAAGCAAAAATAAGAAGAGATTATCCCGATATTCAAAGTGCATCATGTTTTTTAGTATGTATAGAGTTCTTCTTTGTAATTTTAAGGCACTTACCATTCTTGAATTGCAATCCCCTGCAGCTAACTTTAGCTTTTTATCTTCGGACCTAGTTGACCTTGATATTCCTTTAATTTCTGGCACTGCCCATATTCTACCAACAACTACAAGTCCCATAACATAGATTTTGTGCATATGCCTTGCATACATGAGCTTCTACCGATCCCAACTGATATTAAATCATGTAACAGTAACATATGAGAAACTAAAAATGCAAAAAAGTTTCAATTCATATCATTCATCATATGAGAAAAATAGCAATCACATATTACTTAAGCACAAGTTTCTTAGCAGTTTCATTGATATCTCCATATTCAACACATATTGTGCCTAGTTTTCTATAGCCAGTGGCATATTCCAACTTGCCTCGATGACATACCCCATTCTTTGGAAAAGGGGTATAGATATCTATAAAAGTGAGACTGAGTTATATAAAGAAGAAAATCATGTAATGTGATTAGTACAAAACCCATGTAGTTACCACTAAACTTTTAAGCACATTAAGTAGATTATCAATTGCCCTAAGAATAGGTTATAATGTGAGATTATAAGTTCTTACAATATTGGCTCAAGTTTATTGTACTCAGCTGAGACCATGAAGTATTTAGTGCTGAAATGTTGAACTCATTTATCCGCAATCTCTTTATTGTCTCTATACCCAACTGTTGCTTCTCTAAATTTCTCGATAGCAATCTGCATAGCCAACATTCCATAGTTAATTAATCTACATTTTCAACAGCTTCGTCTAAATACTCAAACAGAACATCTGTAATAAAAAACAGTTCACATTACTTCATCAGCAATATTGGCCCCCATAAACACGTAACAGTTAATCCTTCATAAACTAATGTAGGGTAACAAATACTAACATGGTTGCATCTTTCACCGCATAACCCAAAACTAGTTTACCAACAGTCTTATTATCTACTTAAACATATACGCTCACAATTAAAGATATATTTCAATCGTAGTACTAAATCAGTACCTACATTTTCAAGGTCTGGTACTGCAAGAACATTTTGGCTAAATCAACATAAGATTCTAAAAAGGTATTCTTATAATCATATTAAAAATAAGTTACATCACAAAAATCACGCATTAAACACAATAATAGATATAAAATCAAACAATTATAGCAAATAAATACAAACTTTGGAAAGTTAGAAAAATTAAGAAAGCAACAGACCATGAAAAGAACCGAACTTTAAAGTGTGGGAAACAATAAGTTTAGCAGCCACATTCCCCTAATTGTCAGTCCCAACAACATTAACTCTTGATTTTATGGGCATTTCAATTTGGGAAGCAACAGCTTCAGTAAGAGCCATGAAAATTGAGAGACGGAGAGGGAGGGAGGGAGATAGAGAGAGAGAGAGAGAGAGAGAGAGGGGAACCCACATCAGAACGAGAAACATTCGGCGATTCAATCACGATTGAAAACCCCAATTACTCAAACCCTAAACCCGATTGAGAAAAGCTCGATTGAAAAGAAAGCCCTAATTACTTAAATACTATATCAGAATAAGAAAAGCCCCAATTTTTGAACCCTAATTCACCTCAAGCCCAGCTCAAACCTAACAACTATAACCCAACTGAGAAGACTCTGATTAGGTCTGAACCCTAATTCATCTTCTGCAATAGCTCTGAACCAACTGTTTGAAGAGAGTGTTTGTGTATGTTTTTGAGATGTGTTTCTGATATTTAGGACAAGACAAATGAGCGGGGTATTAGTTAAATTTGGGCCGCCCAAAAAATTGGTCCAAAAAAGAACTGCCTAAATGTTGTCCATAGAGAAAAAAAAGAACCGCCTAAAATTTCAGTTCTATGGTAACACATTTTTTGATATCAATGCTAACATTTTTTTATGTTACAATTTGCAATTTCCTCCTGCCTATGGTAACACTTTCTAATCTCTACTGCAACGTTAAAAAATATGTTAGCTTAGATCAATTTTGGGGGGTGTATGGTAACATTTTTGCTTGTAACACCAAAAAAAGTGTTGGGAGTTGCCATATATGGTGTAGTGTATATTAAAGACTACTTGGTCAGCATCTAGCACAATTATCCTCATAGGATTGAATAGTCACAGAAACAGTCATTTCACTATCAGAGTTTAGAAATTCACATCAGACAACAATCAGTACTTTAGCAATTTTCAATTAGGCACAGAATACACAAAGAGAGTAATATCTGTAAATACTGATCATAAAGTCTGATGCATCAGAATAAAAGCTAAGCAGAGTTAGAGAAAGAACCTGAAACCATTCCAAGTTCATTTACCAATCTTGTAAAAGTAGCTTCACATAGTGGTTTTGTGAAGATATCTGCTAGTTGTTGATCTGTTGGAACAAAGTGCAATTCTACTGTACCTTCATCCACATGTTCCCTTATGAAGTGGTACCTAATGCTTATGTGCTTTGTCATTGAGTGTTGAACTGGATTACCTGTCATAGCAATAGCACTTTGATTATCACAGTAAATAGGGATTTTAAAATATGTTAACCCATAATCCAGTAACTGATTCTTCATCCAAAAAATTTGTGCACAGCAGCTTCCTGCAGCAATGTATTCTGCTTCTGCAGTTGATGTGGAAATTGACTTTTGTTTCTTGCTAAACCAAGAAACCAATATGCCTCCAAGAAATTGGCAGCTTCCACTTGTGCTTTTCCTGTCAATTTTGCAACCTGCAAAATCTGCATCTGAGTAACCTATTAGTTTAAAATCTGATTCTCTGGGATACCACAATCCCAGATCAGCTGTTCCTTTAAGATACTTGAAAATTCTTTTCACAGCTGTTAAGTGAGATTCTCTTGGATCTGCTTGAAATCTTGCACAAAGACAGGTAGCATACATGATATCAGGTCTACTAGCAGTTAGATAGAGTAGAGAGCCAATCTTACCTCTGTAATCAGTAATATCTACTGATTTACCAGTATCCTTATCCAATTTTGTTGCAGTGGCCATGGGAGTGGATGCACTTGAACAATCTTGCATTCCAAATTCAGCAAATTTCTGGTGTACTTGGTTTGACAAATAAAAGTGCCTTCTTCATTCTGCTTGACTTGAAGGCCCAGAAAATAGCTAAGTTCCCCCATCATACTCATTTGATATCTTGACTGCATCAGTTTGGCAAACTTCTTGCAAAGTCTGTCATTTGTAGAACCAAAGATGATATCATCAACGTATATCTGAACTAGAAGTAAGTCCTTTCCATGGTTGAGGTAGAACAGTGTTTTGTCTATAGTTCCTCTGTTAAATCCACTTTCCAGAAAAACTGAGCTAAAGTCTCATACCATACTCTTAGAGCTTACTTAAGGCTATAAAGTGCTTTATCAAACCTTTAGACATGATCTGGATATTTGGGATCTACAAAGCCTGAAGGTTGTTCCACATATACTTCCTCCTCCAATTCTCCATTAAGAAAAGCACTTTTCACATCCATTTGCAAGACAGTAAACTTTTTGTGAGCAGCATAAGCCAAAAATATCCTTATGGCTTCCAATCTAGCAAATGGTGCAAATGTTTCATCATAATAAATTCCCTCATGTTGAGAATATCCTTTTGCAACTAACCTTGTTTTATTCCTTGTAATTATGCCATCACTATCAGTTTTGTTTCTGAATACCCACTTTGTACCAACAACAGATCTGTTCTTTGGTCTTGGCACTAGGGTCCAGACTTTGTTTCTTTCAAATTCATTCAACTCTTCCTGCATTGCTTGCACCCAATCAACATCTTGAAGAGCTTCTTCCACTTTCTTTGGTTCAGTTTGAGAAAGAAAAGAATTGTAAAGACATTCACTTGAAGTAGCTGTTCTAGTTCTGACACCTGTATCAGGATTTCCAATAATTAAGTCAGGTGTATGTGATTTAGTCCACTTCCTTGCAGATGGAAGGTTTTCCCTAGAACTGGATGCTCCCCCATGATCCATGCTATCTTCATCAACATTTTCTGATGCTCCCCCTGAAACTATGCTCTCTGAGTTGGATCCTTCAGAATTTAAGTTTTCAGAACTATCAGAACTTGGCTTATCAGAACTTGATGAATCAGAACTTGAAGAGCCAGTTGTATGTTCTGATGCTTCTTGAGATGAGGATATATCTTCAGTATGCTCCCCCTGCACAGGTGCATCTTCCTTTGACGTAGTCACCACAGTTTCAATAACATCTGAGTTTAATCCATCAGAGTTTGCATTATCAGGATTTAGACTTTCAGGATTTTCAGTATCAGAATTTGAGTCTTTATTTTCGAATCTCAGCTGATCATGATCATTGAAATCTTCAAGTCCAGTAATCTTCTTATCATCAAAAGAGACATTGATAGATTCCATGACAACCCTTGTTCTTAAATTGTAGACTCTGAAGGCTTTTGTGGAAAATGGATATCCAACAAAAATTCCTTCATCAGCTTTTAAGTCAAATTTGGATAGCTGTTCAGGGTGAGTCTTAAGAACAAAACACTTGCATCCAAATACATGAAAATACTTCAGATTTGGCTTCTTTTTCTTTACAATCTCATATGGTGTATTTCCATGCTTGTTAATGAGTGTTGCATTCTGAGTAAAATAAGCAGTCTGCACAGCTTCAGCCCAAAAATATGTTGGTAGCTTTGCTTCATCAAGCATAGTTCGTGCAGCTTCAATGAGAGTTATATTCTTTCTTTCAACAACTCCATTTTGCTGTGGAGTTCCAGGAGCAAAGAATTCCTGCTTAATTCCATGGTCTTTGTAGAACTCTTCCATGATCAAATTCTTGAACTCAGTGCCATTATCACTTCTTATTATCTTCACAGAATCTTTGACCAATTTATCCAGTTGCTTGACATGATCAATCAAGGTAGATGGAGTTTCACTTTTAGTGTGCAAGAAATACACCCATGTGTATCTGGTGAACTCATCCACTATGACCATAACATTTTTCTTCTTTGCAATAGACATGACATTCACTGGACCAAATAGATCAACATGTAGTAGGTGATAAGGCTCAAGAATTGATGATTCAGTCTTGCTCTTGAATGCAGATTTTCTTTGTTTAGCCTTCTGACAAGAATCACAAAGGCCATCAGGAGCAAATACTGACTTTGGCAGTCCTCTCACAAGATCTTTCTTGACCAGCTCATTTATATTGTTGAAATTTAAATGAGAGAGTTTCTTGTGCCATTTCCAGCTTTCTTCAATTGATGCTCTACTCATTAGAAAGATTGCAGAACCATCAGTACTTGTTGAAAACCTGGCTTCATAAATGTTACCACGCCTGTAACCTTGCAGAACAACTTTGCATGTAGATGTACTTACAACTTCACAGTGTTCTTCAAAGAAATCCACATGATAACCTCTGTCACATATTTGACTAACACTCAACAGATTGTGTTTAAGTCCTGTGACTAGAGCTACTTCTTTAATGATGACATTCCCAAGATTGATATTTCCATATCCCAATGTTTTTCCAATAGTTGCCATCTCCATAAGAAACACTTGGGCCAGCCTTCTCCACAAAGTCTGATAGCAGGGTTGTATTTCCAGTCATATGTCCTGAACATCCACTATCCAGAACTAGGATGTTTTTCCTGTTGCCCTGCAATCACAACGACCACTAATGATTAGTTTTAAGGACCCAGACTTGCTTGGATCATGTGGCCTTATTAAGTTTGTTAATATTTGCAGCGGATTTAGCATCAGAGTTTATGTTAACATTTTTCTTATCAGCATTTACACTATCAGACTCTGTATAAGAACTTATACTAGAAGGAACAATGCTAACTTTCTTTAAAGAAGGTTTTAATTGATAATAATCATAGTACAAACTATGATATTCCTTACAAGTATAAATGGAATGCCATAAACTACCACAATAAAAATAAGGATTTTGTGGTTTATATCTAATAGACTGACTCTTAACTCCTGACTTTGAAGGTAAGGAGTTTATGTTCTTATTCTTCCTCCAAAAGAAGCCAGATGGTTAGAACTTCCACAGTTATGACACGTTTTTTAGGAGCATCAGGAACAGGCTTATAATCATTGCTTTTATTCACATCTTCCTTTCCATTCCTATTTTTCCTAGGTGATTTTACCTTGTTTGCATTCTTAACTTCTTTCAGCTTATGCTTAAGCTGCTTCTTTATCATTAAGCCTACGTTTACTTCAATTGTCTTTTCCTGTTTTAGTTTGTCAGAAGTTAATTCCTTTTTAACTTCTGATTTCTCAGTATCAGACTTTACAGCTACAAACTTAACAGGTTTTAACTTTGATTTTTGTTTAACAACTATAGGTTTAATTTCTACAGTTCCTTTATCATTATTATCATCTCCATATCATAAGCCCTCTTTCCAGTTTCCACTACTTAACAAATTCTGAGTTGTTCTGCCAGAGTTAGTCCAAGTCCTGATAATCTCTATTTCCTTCTTTAACTCAGTTTTTAGAGATTCATTCATTTTAAGTAATTCATCCCTAACATAGAAAGCATCATCTCTATCTTTCTGAGTTTGATGGAACATGACTAACTCTTTTTCTAAATAATCATTCCTCTTTTTACAAGCAAGATTTTCAGAAGTTAATCTTTCACATGTTAAAGTTTGATCTCTATAGCTAATGAACATGGTTTTAAGATATCTTCTCAACTCATTAATATCATCAGTATGAAAGGCATAAGTAGTTTGAGGTACCTTTAACTCAGCAGCTTTAGAACTGCTTTCAGCACTTGCCATATCAGCATTTGCCATTAAGGCATAATTCTCCTCACTTTCAGAATCTGAGGTATATGTCCAGTTTTTCTTCTTTGTGACAAGAGCCTTGCCTTTGTCACTCTTCACTTTCTTGCAATCAGGAGATATGTGGCCTTTCTCACCACAATTGTAGTATTTGACATTTGTGTAATCTCCTCTGTCAGACTTCCCTCTTTTGCCTTCAGATTTTATGAAATTCTTCTTATCAGAACTTGCACCTTTCCTGGAAAACTTCTTTCCCTTCCTGAACTTCCTCTATGCAATCTTTGTGATTCCTTTCACCATAAGAGCACACAGCTTCATCATCTCTTTATCAGCATCCGTCTCAGGAAAGCTTTCAGATTTTGAGTCATCATCACTATCAGAACTTGATGACTCAGTATCAGACTTTGTGATGAGCGCTTTTCCCTTGCCTTTCCTTGAGGTAGCTGCCTTGGGGGATTCTTCTTCAGCCTTAAGAGCAACTATCCTTGACTTTCCTCCTTTCCTCTTGCTTCTTTGTTCCATCTCAAGTTCATGAGTCTTGAGCATCCCATAAATTTCATCAAGATTCATTTCATCAAGATTATAGTTGTCTCTTATAGTTGTTGCCTTCAAATCCTAGCTTTCAGGAAGAGCTAACAGGAATTTAAGGTTTGAATCTTCAAGATCATACTCCTTATCAACCAGTGACAAATCGTTCAAGATTTTGACAAATCTATCATATAAATCAGTCAATGACTCATTAGCCTTTGAGTCAAAGTGTTCATACTCTTGAGTGAGTATTGTCTTCCTGTTCTTCTTAATCAAATCAGTTCCCTGACACCTTGTTTCCAAGGCATCCCATATCTCCTTTGCAGTCTTGTAGTTAATTACCCTATTTGACATTACATTATCAATGGCACTATGCAGTAAGTGTCATACCTTAGCATCCTTAGCAATTGAAGCGATATCTTCAGTAGTGTAGTTGCTCTTCTCCTGTGGTACTGACTTTGCTGCTTCACCTGCAACTGCAACAGCGAGCTTGGTTGGTTTGTGAGGCCCTTCATTGATTCTGTCAAGATATTCTGGATCAGTTGCTTCCAGAAACATGGTCATCCTCACCTTCCATACGGGATATTCAGATGGCTTCAGAATGGGAACTCTAATAGTCTCATATCGACTATGGATTTGTGTCTTTGGAGGTTCTTCAGTTTTGGTGGGCTTAGTTGGAGTTTCTACTTCAGACATGATTGTTTTTGGATCTTAAACTGTTTGTGTATTAACAGATAGGCTCTGATACCACTTGTTAGGTCACACACACTGTAGAAGGGGGGGGGGTGAATACAGTGTATAGCACAATCAAATCGAATTCTAATAACACAAGTAACTAGAAAACAGACTTTATTTAAATCAATAAACTCTGTTACAGTATGGAACTGTCCTCTCTCAGTGATGAACAAATATCACGAGAGCTGCTAGGGTTACAATGAATAATATTCTCGATAATAATAACACTTATAGTGTAAACCCTATGTCTGTGTTTATATACTACACAGTTACAAGATAATCACTAATTGATATGGAATATAATTCTGCTTCATAAAATATATCAATCAGATATCTTTTCTTCCAAGTATTCTATTCTTCATAGAATTCCTTCTTCATGCATATCTCTTCTTACAGTTTGTCTCGATCTTCTCTTCCTTTAATCAGCCGCCTTCCTTATCTGAATGTTTCTTTTAAGTCCTGATATTATTTTTTGATAAATATCTCCTGAAACTTAAGTACTGATGACTTAAGTTCTGACTTCAGTATAAGTGTTGATTTCAGTTAAGTACTGATTTGTCCTATTTAAGTAAGATCTGAAAACTAAACATAAATCATATTAGTCATGACATTATCAAATATATCTAATAATGCTAAATATGCATGCAAATGAAACTATATGAAATCACATAAAAACAAACAAATATGTCCTAAATGAACAATCATTCAAAAATATGAATGAACTATAACTAAATATGCAATATGAATCTATATGAATCTATATGGACACACACACTACTAATCCTTACATTATCACCCCCAAACTTAAAATTTTTAATGTCCTCATTGAAGGTAATAATAAGGATTTCAGGCATACCTAATTAGCGGGAGAATCACCCTCGTCGGGTGGAGGATCAGGTGGCCAATCAACCTCGCCACCAGTGTCTCGAACAACAGTACCGAAAGCGTGTGTCAAATCTTCAGTAAAATATTGGTGGATGATATGCATGGCCTCCATACGCCTAGTCAATCTTCTATACTGTGCATCACCAACACCAGTCCTATCAACTACCTGTTGCACATGAGAAGAACCCTCTGTAGGCACGGGAATATCCGTCCAGCCACTCTCTACATCATCAAAAATATATCCTAAACCCTTATCATGCGGTGAACCTAAGAATGAATAACTCAAGTGATCTGGCATTCGGTTGAGCTCAAGTGTGGGAGCTTCTTGAATAAATGGTTCAAAATGCTCCTGAGAAATTTTTAGCTCTGCTAACCCAAGAGAATCGAATGGCATATCCAACTTCCTCATCCACGAAGGTGCATTCAAAACCTGCAGTTGCTCTGCTCCTTCCTTGTCATCAATAACTGATTTCCCAATTAAGGATCTCTCTAAGGTCTCTGACTTTGGCAATTGCTCAAGCTCTGAATTTACTATAGAGTCGACCCACTCTACTTTAAAGCACTCCTCTTTAGCTGTGGGTAACTTTATTTCCTTGAACACATTAAAAGTGACCTTTTTATCGTAAACCTTCATCGAAAGCTCTCCTTTTTGCACATCGATCATAGTTCGGCCTATAGCTAAGAATGGTCTTCCCAAGATAATGGGAATCTTCTTATCTTCCTCGAAATCAAAAATTAGAAAGTCAGCAGGAAAGTTGAGTTTATCCACCTTGACCAAGACATCCTCCACTATGCCTCGTGGATAAGCGATGGAATGGTCAGCTAGTTACAATGACATGTATGTTGGTTTCGGATCAGGCAGACCAAGCTTCTTGAAGATAGATAAGGGCATCAGATTGATGCTAGCTCCTAAATCACATAAACACTTATCGAACGACAAGTATCCGATGGTGCAAGGAATAGTGAAGCTTCCAGGATCTTTAAGCTTCGGAGGACAACTTCTGTTGCAGCACAACACTGTATTCCTCCGTTAGAGCAACAGTCTCTAAGTCATCGAGCTTCACTTTCCGAGAGAGAATACCTTTCATAAACCTCGCATAGCTAGGCATCTGTTCAAGAGTTTCAGCAAAAGATATGTTGATATGAAGTTTCTTGAACACCTCCAAAAACTTCTCAAATTGCTTATCCAGCTTTTTCTTTTGCAGCCTCTTAGGAAAAGGAGGTGGAGGATAGATCTGTTTCTCCCCTGTATTACCCTCAGGAGGAGTATGTTCCATAATAGTCTTCCTTGGTTCCACCTCTACTTCCTTCTGCACTTCTTCTTCAGCCAAAACTGCATTTTTTGGAACTTGAGATTTTTCAGGCTCTTCGTCTTGCTGAATTTGGGGGCTTGCGACCTTTCCAGACCTTAAGGTGATGGTGTTCACCTGTTCTTCAACTTCCTTCTTTCCTGGATTTGTTTCTGTATCACTATTAAGTGTTCCTGGTGGTCGATTTAATAAGGCATTAACAATTTGCCCTATTTGGTTCTCCAGATTCTTGATAGAAACAGCCTGGCTTTGGCATATAAGAGCCTGGTTTTTGCACATAAGCCGCAACTCCTCCAATTCAGATTTTTCATTCGAAGATAGACATGCACCATGAGTTTGTTGTTTTGGTGTAATTTGTTGCTGAAAACCAGGAGGGTTGAATAGCTTATTTCCAAACTGCTGGAACGGCTGTTGCATCGCATTCTGATTATTGCTCCAGCTGAAGTTAGGATGATTCCAGTTGTTAGGATGATAAGTGTCTGGAACTGGTTGCTACGATCTCTGAAAGTTGCTTACAAACTGAGCTGAGTCACTAGATATAGCGCATTGCTCCGTCACATGCGGACCTGTACACAGCTCACAAACACTAATTATCTGCTTAACACCATAGTTAGCCAGATAATCGATCTTCATAGACAACGCCTTTAGTTGAGCAGTGATAGCCATAGCTGTATCCACTTTAAGAACTCCTGCTACCTTGCCATGTGGACATCTCTGGGTTGGATACTGATATTCATTAGCAGCCATCAGTTCAATTAGATCATAACCTTCCTCATAGCTCTTTGCCCATAATGCTCCGCCTGCTGCTGCATCGAGCATGGGTCTAGACTGTGCTCTCAAACCATTGTAAAAACAATTGATGATCATCCAAACAGGCATTCCATGATGAGGACACTTCCTAAGCATCTCCTTGTAGCGCTCCCAAGTTTCATATAAAGATTCTCTTGATTGCTGCATAAATTGAGTAAGAGCATTCCTGATTGCAGCTATCTTCGCCATAGGGAAGAATTTAGTAAGAAACTTCTGAGCAAGATCTTCCCAAGTAGTAATCAAACCAGCTGGTAGAGAGTGTCACCAGCTCTTAGCCTTGTCCCTCAAAGAGAATGGGAACAGTCTCAGCTTCACAGCATCTTCGGAAACACCGTTAAACTTGAAGGTGTCGCAGATCTCAATGAAATCCCTAATGTGCATATTGGGATCTTCCGTTGGAGAACCCCCCAACTGGATTGAATTCAACACCCATTGAATTATGCCAGGCTTGATCTCAAAGGTATTAGCTGCGATAGCTGGCCGGACAATGCTAGATTGAATGTCATTGATCTTGGGTTGAGAAAAATCCATCAAGGCTTTCATTCGTGCTGCTGGATCTCCCATTGTAATGAGTACCTGAAACACAAAAAAATAAATCGTGAGAGTAAAAGAGTCCGAGTCAGTGAACTTTAACGACCACTGATGACAAGCACATAAACTAAAAATTAACACCGAGTCCCCGGCAGCGGCGCCAAAAACTTGTTAGGGCGAAAACACGCGCTAATATTCACGCAAGTATACGCGTTCACAAGTAGTATAAGATACAAATCAGATTCGTTCCCACAGAGACTGGTTTAGATTAAGTTCAATTTATGCACCTATGTAACAATGTATGGTTATCGCTCAATGCTAAGACAAATAACAAATTGGGTTTTGATTAAACTAAGAGATTATACTAAATAACATTAACTAAGAGAATTGAGGTTGAATTACTATATATGACAAACATGGGATTCTAACTTCATTAAATACTTCATTCAATAGCCTTATTGTTCTTAACCTTAGCATGTAATGGTGATGACACTAATCAGATAACACAAAACTAGTAAACGCCAACTTTCATTGTACGAATACCCTACTACCAAGCATCCACAAAAGAGATAGAAGTTGAATAGACACCAATTATGCTTAGTCCTTATATATCTATAAGAATTGAAAACATAAAGGTTTAATGCGCAAGTTATCTATCGTGATTACATAGAGCTAGCAAGATGGTTAAAATTACCTACGAATCATGCATAACAAATACATGAACCTATGCTAGCATGGCAAGTTCTAAACCTTTATATTCACTGTCGCTTCAATAGAGATTAACACGCTATCTTATATGTTAGCTACGCACATAAGACGAATAAGCACAACCAATACTAGGATATCATACAATCACCACACACCAAGATATTGAAACAAATTAATTATTGAAATCCAAAAGTAAATCCGCTAGAATCCCATGAGAACGATTAGTTCATAATCGAACTCATCGTCACCATGGGTTCCAATGAAAGCATGGTATAAAACAAGGTCTTAATAAATTGAATAATAATTAAAGTACGAATAAACGAGATCTAGGTTTAACAAGAACGAAAATGAGCATCCAAAGTTACAACTAATTCAAAGAATCACAAGTTGAAAACAAGATCTCCTTTTTCAGAGTTTTTTTGTGCTTCTAGGTTTTCTCCTTGGTATCCCAATCTTCCCGGATGATGAAAACCCTTTTTTTTAAGTATATATAAGCCCATATGGGACCTGGACCCTTAAAATCGTCAAATTCCACTAAAAAAGGCTTTTTCAGTGAAATCAGCGAAGTCAGCCGTGCATCAGCACACGGCCGCGCGGCACACCAGGCGGGCGCCTCCACCAGCAGGCGGGTGCCTCCTTCAGTAGGCGGGCGCTTGAAGCCTGTCTGGAAAATTCTGATGAATCTTGTTTTAACCATAACTTGAGTTCTACTCGTCAGAATTAGGTGATTCAACTGCCCACGTGAAGCTAACGAGATTCTCTACAACTTGACAATAGCCTTGGCTTCCAAATCTGATCATTTTTTATCATATTTCCTTTAAAAGCTCATTTCTTCATATAATTGATACCTGAAATACAATAACACAAAAACACATCAAAATACCAACAACTTGAGTCCAAAACACCAATTTAAGCTTGTAATAAAGCATTCCAAGTGGATATAAAATCCACTTATCAAAGACATGGATCAAATTGCTACCCTACTGGTTAAAAGATTCAAGAAGATGGTCTACAAGAACTTCAGGAAAGGGAGAAGATTTTCCAGAAAAGGTTCCAGTTCCTCAAACTTTGATAAGAGGAATAACAGAAGAAATACCGATTAGAAGGAATCTAGATCTGGAAAACTTGACAAGTCAAAAGAGAGATGTTACAACTGTGATGAAATTGGACACTTTATAGCTGAATGCAGAAAACCCAGAGCTGAGAAGAAATAAACCTTGATCTCAAGGAAGAGAAACTGGGATCATTCATCAGATTCAGATGATGAAATCAATTATGCTCTCATGGCAAAAGCTGATGCTGAGGCTGACAATGCTGAATTAAAGGTACCTCAGACTACTCTTATTTTTGATACTAATGATATCTGTTAGGAATATGTGTATTAGTTTGATGATAAGTTAAACAAAACACTTAAGTAGAAATCTAGTGTTTGTAGCCTCAACGGATAAGACCATCTTGGCTATCCGTTGAAGCAGTAGCTTTACTTAGCAATAAGTTTAGTATTGTAGCACATTTCATTCTCTGGATTCAAGTTGTAATTCTTAGATGTTGTAGGAAATTATCAGTCATGTTGACTACTAATGGATATGCAAATAGGAGGGCTAATTGTAAATATTTCATGCCTTGTAATTTTGTATAAGTGAAGAAGTATCAACGGATATTGAAGACCTTCAACTGATAAGAAACAAAGCTTCAACGGATGTCTCTAATGCTTCAACGGATAATATCCATCAACGGATAAGTGCTTCAACGGATAAAGGCTTCAACTGATAATGCATCAACGGATAAAGCTTCAACGGATAAAGCCTTAACGGATAAGGCATCAATGGATGAAAGCTTCAACGGATGCTTAGTTCATTAGCAGTTGATAGTGACAATTCACAAGCTGACAGAGGCACATGGGTTGACAGAGATAAACTGGAATGTGGAAGCCTCTAGGAGGAATCAAGAAAATGCAGCATTTCCATTCTGATGCAAACAAGGGAGTATTCAAAGATTCACAGATTATCCTAGATTGCATTGGATAGAGAAATGAAGAAGAAACATGTGAAGAATATTTTTAATTATATTTTACAGTTTTGTCTTCACTTGTAAACTTGGTGATATATAAACCAAGTAGCAGCTAGTAATTAGATATGAATTTTCCTGAGCTGTTTAGAAATATCAAGAGAGAAAATCATCTAGTTTGTACTAGGAAGCAGCTGTGATTTAATTCTTTGAATCACAGATTTTCTGAAATAACACATCTCTGGTGGAACAACAAATCCACCAGAAAAGTTTTTAAGTTCCTTGTGTTCTTTACATTTGTGTTTGAATATATATCTGTCTGTATTAGCTTCAAGCAATTCACACACTTGTTCTCAAAAACACTTAGCCTTAGAAACTGCTCAAAACTTGAAAAAGTTTTGAGATTTACATTCAACCCACCTTCTGTAAATCTCATTGTTAGTCCACTGGGAATAACAATATCTATGAATTAAGATTATTTCTTAAGTCTCTGCAATTATAGTTATAGGGATCAAGCCTTGGAGAATAATGGAAGTAAGAGTGAAAACTCTGTGTTAAAGAAAAGGAATGATCACCTAGAAAATGAGTTGCTTTCCATGCTAGAAATTTAAAAATTAAGAGATAATGATGTATATGTTAAGGAAAAATTGTTAGAAAAACATGCTTATATAGAGAATGAGCTAGAAAAAGAAAGAGAAGTCATTAAACTTTGGACTAACTCAGGAAAGTCAACTTATGAGATTTTGGAGAATGGATGTTGGGGATCAGGATTAGGATAATCAACTAGATCTAATTTTGATAAGAAATGTGGAAAAGAAACTGAGAAAACAAAATCAATAAAAGCTGATAGCAAGGTCAAACTGAACAAGGTTCAAATAAAGAACATTAAGTTTAATCATAGTGCTAATAATGTTTAAGTCAATCCATGAGGAAGGTACAACCTCATCACCTAGATCAAACTAAATTACTGATAAGAGTGAACAAGTTCACACAAAATCAGTAAATATTGGTTCAATGACTCAGAAACAGTTTAAGCAAAAGCTGAAGGATCTTCACATGAAAGATAATAGGACAAGGTCTAGGAAAAATAGGAATGACAAGGTAGGTGTTAATAAAAATGAAAATTATGTAACCCCTCCTAATGCACCTAGAAAGACCTGTTCAAACTGTGGTAGTACTAATCATCTTGCTAATTCGTGTAAGAAGAATAAAAAGATAAATCTTGTTCCTTCCAAATCAGAGTTTAGGAATATAACAGTTAGATATAAACCACAGAGTCCTTGTTTTCATTGTGGTAGTGTTTGGCATTCTATTTATACATGTAAAGAGTATCACAGTTTGTATTATGATTATTATAAACTGAAACCCTCTATAATTAAAGCAAAATTTGTTTTTGTATGTATAAATACTGATAGTAAGGATGTTAACATAAACTGTGATAAAAAAATCTTCTGATGCATATGTTAACAAACTTAAGAAGGCCAAAGGATCCAAGCAAGTCTAGGTCCTTAAAAACACTAACTGATTCAAATTACTGATTACAGGGTGATATGAGGAATGCTATAGTCCTGAAAAGTGGATGCTCAGAATATATGACTCTAGTTATAAATCCATGTTATCAGAATTTGAGGAGAAGGCGGGCCCAAGCATTTTTATGGAGATGGAAACTTAGGAAAAATCTTAGGATATGGCAAAATCAAAATTGGAAATGTCATCATTGAAAATGTAGCTTTAGTTGCAGGACTCAAGCATAATCTGATCAGTGTGAGTCAAATCTGTGACAGAGGTTACCATGTCAACTTCTATGAGGAGCATTGTGAAATTGTCAATAAGTCTGATGGCAAGATTGCATTGACTAGTGTAAAACATGGTAGTTTATATGAAGTCAGGGTCTCCATAAGTATTGATAATTCAGAAGTTTATCTACAGAGTAGAGCATCTGTGGAAGACAGCTGGATTTGGCATAAAAGACTTTCTCACCTCAACTTCAACAATATCAATGAACTTGTGAGGAAAGATCTTGTGAGAGGATTTCCCAATGCAGTTTTTACTCCTGATGGCTTATGTGACTCATGCCAGAAAGCCAAGCAAAGGAAAACTTCTTTCAAGAGTAAAACCGAATCCTCCATTCTTGAACCATATCATCTACTTCATATTGATCTCTTTGGTCCAATAAATGTTATGTCAATTGCCAAGAAGAGGTATACACTCGTAATTGTTGATGAATATACAAGATACACATGGGTGTATTTTCTACACACCAAAGATAAATCTCCATCCATTCTTCTTGATCATGTGAGGGAGCTGGAAAAAGGATCAACATATAAAATGAAGATCATCAGAAGTGATAATGGAACTGAATTCATGAATAGCTCTATGGAAGAGTTCTGCAAACTCAAGAGGATTGTAATGACTGAGAAATTACGTCCGTATTATAACGTAATAAAGATAATTTATGTATTCTATTATGTTATTAAGTGTTTTGAGTTATAAAACCCTAGCTGTTATGTGCTATGTGTATTCTGATTCGGTCTGAATGTGTTCTGGGTAATTATCAGGTGTTTTATTATAGGTTGAATGCTTTTAAATCAAAAATTGTACGGACCCAAACAGTGTTTTAATAGCTGATAATTCAAACAAAATCATTGGCCTTATTTTTCCTAGTATGGCCTATACCATATCGATATTCTGAACATCCAGTCGTTTTAGAAAATTTCTTGTTTCGCGAAAAACGACTTTTTCGGGCCCCTTCGGGTGTCAAAAGCCCCATAAAAATCATATTTTTATTTTTATAGGATCATGAAAATATCAAATATCAATTTTCTTTGCATTTTTGTATTATTCTTAATTTTTGGGAATTTTTGGCATATATTTTGTATATATAGGATATTTAAAAGTTCAAAATTAATACCACAAAATTATAAAATTAAGGGCCAATTTAGATGTATAATTAGGGCCTTAATTTTAATTAGGGGTATTTTTATTACTACTATAGATAGCTTATTTATTATTAATTATTAATTAATTATTAAAAATCAGAAAATCAGAAAATTAGTTGTGGGGGTGAAGAACAAGTTCTTGGATTCAAGCAGAGATTTTGTAGTGATTCTGTGACGACTGAGAATTTTGCGACATAATTAAGTCAATAAAGTATGCTTTATGTGATGTGATTATAATTATGTGATAAAGTCTTGATTAATTGTTTTTGCTGTATATTAGAATATAGGGGCGTAAATAAAAATGTTCCAATTTAAAGAGTCAGCTTAGGAGTTAAGCTGTGTTGTCGGGCCGTCAGGTAGAACGGAACCCGTCCTAATAATGATTTAAAGAATATAAAATATGAGTGATTGTGTGAAATGAATGTTTAAGTAAAGTATTTCGTCCTAGTGACGTGTCGGTCGATAATGATAATGAGAAGCGTAATTGGCACGATGAGCGTCGGGCCGTCAGGCTGAACGTAACCCGGTACGCATAGAAAAGGATAAAGATTAAAGAAAGACAAATTTTATGATCAGACATGAGTTGTTATATGTTCATATATGTGTGATTGCTTGTTTGTGTGTATGACTACGTGATTTGTGACATTTTTATGAATTTAAAGGAATTATTTGATTTAAATAAAGGTTTATTTAACCTTCGCACATTTTTATAAAATTATCTGAGTAAGATAAAAATATGGGATTTGTTTTTTTATCTTCATAATAGTCCTAGAGACTATTTAAAAATGATGAATGGATTTATTTGGTGGTCATTGCATTTTAAATTGATTTTTATGTGCTAAAATGCTATTATTAGCACGAACTTGCGAAAATCATATAAAATCAACCGTTCGCTCAAAAGTCTATTATGAGTAATGGTTGGAAAGCTAATTTCGAGATCTACGTATTAAAATTTTCATTTGCAATAATTTTCGACTTTTCGAGAGAGATATATTTTATATTTGATTTTTATCTTATTTGAGTAAAAAGAAAGGATTAATCAAACAAAAGAGGGGATTAGTTAATTACTAAAATACCCCTGCCCTCTAAGCATATATAAACTCCTTTCCTCCTCCTTCTCCCCCTTTCCACCCGGCCACTCTCTCATTCTCTCTTTTTCTCTCATCTCTCTCTCACTCTCGAAGTTCTCTCTTCTCTCTCTCTATTCCACTCGGTATATCTCTCTTCTTCACTTGATTTTTATGGATTCTTCCATAGAATTTCATTCTTGTTCCATATATGAGTTTTAATCCAATTGCATGCATAGTTTGATACTTGCATGCGGATTGTGTGCGTCTGTGTAGGTTCGGCTATGTCGAGTTTTTGTTTTATAAAAACAAGATGAAGTGAACTTGTGGTGATCATAGTCTTGTATGTGTTTGTTTTTGTGATTTTTAGAATAATCGGAGGTTTTATGGTAGGATACCCTCAAATGAGGCACCACCGTGAGGCCACCGCCACCGGTGATGAACTCCGGTGAACCGGTGGCGAGTGATGATGTAAACACTGAACTCTACTACACCAAACTTATTCTTTTGATTATTGCATGTGTTAATCTTGAAAAACCTGAAAGGTTTTGGTTTTGGAAGTTATTGATTTGATTTTTGTTAACTAAAGTGATTATGGGTTGATATCAGAATAATTAATGATTTAAGGATTAAGAAAAACATTTGCATGTGTTGCTTCTTAAAAAACCCGAATGGGATCTTGATTTTTTTAAAAGATCAAAAATGATTTTAGTAATGGACATGACTTGTTGATGTTCATCCTTGGAAATTAGTGGTTAATTAGAGAGTTTGGAAGATAAATTATTTAATGTTTGCATGCATGTATCAATGAGGGTTATGTCTCTTTTGAGATTTGAGTATGTTAATTGATAACAATGATTTTTATGATATTTGGACTTGTATATTTGATTGGATGCTTGAGAAATTAAAATTTAGGTTTGCATGAGGAAGGTTTTGGTTCGACCTTGTACTAATAAAAAGGAAAATTGATTTTTGTGACTTGATCTTGGTATAATCTAAGTTTAACTAGGAAGTAATGAGATTTCATGTTGATTTAAAAGAGGAATTGATGATGCATGTCTTGGTTTGACGGTGATTGTGGTTAAGGCCGAATGGTTTATAGAACTTAAAAGGGTCAAATTCTAATTTAAGTACTTGAATTGATCATAGAGATTAATTAAGGATTGTATGTGAGATTTTTTGCTTAATTTGCTATGTTTGGTTCGAATTAAAGTATAAAAAGAAAGGGGATGATTGATTTGTGTTAACTGTGGTTGTCGTGTTGGTTTAAAGATGACTTTAGGGTCGATATTGTAAGTTTTGTTGTTTGTTTATTCGTTTAAGAATTTCAAGCAAAAAGAGCTATGTGCACTAATATAAAGTATGATTTAACCTCGAGATGAGATAAGGATGTTTATAAGACGATGGTCGAGTCTATAAAGGTGTAAAGGTTAAGAGTAAAATATATGACGTGTGATGTGCTATGTGCTATGTGCTTATGTGTATAAGCTATATTCGTATATTCGAGTCAAGGGTATAATCGAGCTATCGTATTGAGTGATCATTCTGGGAACGAGAGTTGAGAACTGATTAAGATTTTGGTTTTTATTGTAGTGGAGCGTAAGGGCATTCAGGCTAGGAAAGGAAAGGAAATGATATACAAGGTGGCAGTAGTTCAACCTTCAGGAAAGCAAATTCAGGCAAGTAACTCTCATTACTTGTGAGAATGGTTATAGAGAGGTTAATGTTCATATCATGTAGAGTATTGAACTGTTTAATTAATGAACCCCTGTTAATGATTTGAGAAACCCTGTTTTTGATCTTGATATATTGTTATTGATAAGCTTACTGATTCAACCCTTTGGTAACCTGTCCTTTCTGTTCAAGTTATTTGTTAAACCATGAATTATATTGAACCCTATAATTACCTTTACAAACCCTTTTTAATAATACCTTATTTCTTGATCACCCTATTGATCCCTGAAACAAATGTTGATCCTTCTAATTTAAGTACCTTGTTATCCTTGATTCAAAATCCTTAAGAGTTGTTCCCTGCTTGTCTTTGAATCACTCCCTTAACTTTGATTTCTTGAAATTTGACTTAAGGATGAGTTTCGACTCGAAAGAGTCTGAATGATTTCATATTCTTGGTAATGATAAAATGAATTTTTAGAAAACCTATCTTTTTCCAACTCAAGGTTTTCCAAACGAATTCCTGATGGATTGGATTGGGACGTAAGAGGCTAGTGGGACTAGTCCAGTCATGGTAAGAGGCTAGCGGGGCTAGTCCAACTTAAGGCTGAAATTATGCCGATTGGTACCTTAAAGACCAGATAGGAGGTCGGTACGGGATGATCACCCGTATTATAATGAAATGGAAAGATAAAGTGATCCAATTAAGGGTTCTAATTGATTATTTAAAAGGAAACTGAAACTTTATGTTCAGTAATTGATTCTTGAAAATGAAAATGGTTTATATTGTTTTGAAAAGAGTTGATTGTGTTAATGTGAAGCTTACAGCTCGAGAACCCTGATTTTAATCTATTGATCATATACTTAATCCCATATAGTAAAATAATGTTATTTTCCTCTTTCTGAAAGATCTGTTCTGATCCGTTAATGATTTGTGATGAATGTCGGCTTTATCCTGCGTTGAGCCTTGTTCCTTGAAAGCCCCACATTTTTCTTCATAACCTTTCCCTAACCCCAAAAGCTGGAAATCTGCCACCTAGAACAAATAAAGTAGAATGCCTTGAGTTTGGTAAAGTATATTGTGGATTTATTATCATAGAACTGCTTTATAGTTACTTGCTGAGTTTTATACTCATATGTTTTGTTTTAATCTAACCATGGCAGTTAAGCAAGAAGATGACCAGGCTTAGGCACACTGCTCGTAAGAGCGTACCTGGTGGTCCCTATCGTGTTGAGGGCTTCCCGTTGCCAGAGCAGGTAGTGGTATTTCTGAGTGAGCAAGCACTTAGAAGGAAAATTGTAAAGATACAATGGGTTATCTGTCGATTCCCAGCCGGAACCGATTATGTTTATTTAATAGTATTTTGGGGTTGGGAATTATATTTTATGATTGGTAGTTGTAATCTTGTCTCATACTTTATCCTGGTTGATCTTGTTAGTAGTTAATCGGGGTTTATGCTTATTTAATTATTAGATTAAAGGTGTGTGGGTCCTCATTTCCTAACCCCGAGATTGAGGGCGTCACAGATTCTGTTTCCAAATCATACATGTGAGTAACCAAATCAAAGCTTATGATCTCTACTTTGTGTTAACATCATCAATTTCAGGTTTTAATGTTTGGATATTAATTTCATATATAGGGTTCTTGAACTGTAAATTGGGGGTTTTTGATTCTGGGGTTATGGGATGAAATTGTTCATGGGAATAGCTTCATATGACTGTTTATGAGTGATTTGCGCTATGAATTGCATCAAATGATAACTCTAATTAGTAGTTCAAATTTTAGGGTTTATGTGAAACTTGCTTTAATCGTTTTTGGTTTTATAGTAATCTGAGGTTGTTTTGCTGATAGGGGTTAGATTATATAAGTTCTAAGCTTTATTTTAAGCTTTTATTTGTAATTTTTCATGTACAAAGTGTAAGTCATATGTCATAGCCTATTTGTATATTCGAGGATTCAACTCAACTCAAATAAGAATGTAATAAGTAAATAGTGGATCGACCGTCAGAGAGATCTCGCAAAGTAACATCTGTTAGAGGATTCAGAAATAAGGTTCATCTACAGACTTGAGGAGTTAATTCACTGGAAGAAGCTCAAGAAATTGATCAAGCCTCAGTGATGCAAATCAAGATTGTGGATTTAATCAAGTGACAGAGATCTCGTCAGAGTATCAATTAATTACAAGGATTTAATCTGAAGAAAATCAAAGTGTCAAAGTCAAGACATGAAGAAACGTCACGGAAGTTAGTCACTCATGAACCAGACAGTACATCGAGTGTCAACATTGAAGTGGTGGAATTGATTCATAATTTCAGTGATTTTCAGAAGATATTCAGAAGATTGGTTGCTGCTTAGGATTAGTATTAATTCTCTATTAATTAATTAAGTCATATGATTTAATTAAGAAAATAAATTATATCTGTAAAGATTAATTTATTGATTAATTGAATTAATTGATTAATTAATTCAGAATTAATATTAAGGACTTTCAGGATTTTAATTGGTTTAAAATCTATTTAAATTCAAACAAGACAAACTGATTGTATTAGTATGACAATCAGTATGACAATAAATAGTCATACTGAAAGTCATGCTAATTCATTTAATTGTCTTGTTAGAATTATTATTAGATTAAAAATCTGTTATTAATTTCAGCAAGACAATCTGATTGTACTAATATGACAATCGGTATGACAATCAATAGTCATACCGAAAGTCATGCCAGTACAGTTGATTGTCCTACCGAAAGTCTTGCTGAGCTAAAAGGAATTGTCATGCCAGTTCTTTTGTGTTCGGCTGTTTATTTTAAAAAGAAGCAGAAGACCAATTCAATTACACACATCAAACAAAAGTCAAGAACAAAAAGAAAAAGAAGCAGCCGCCTCTGAAATATTCCATTTCTCATCTGCAACTTCAAGATCAATTTCTAGATTGTAAAGTTAAATCCAATCAACTAGAAATCTTTATCTTGTTCTTGTGTAACAATCTAGCGGATCAAAATCCCTAGAACTTAATCTCAAATTGCATTTAGCATTTGAATCTTTTTATTACAAAAATAGAAAAAGTTCATGTTGAATTTATTCTAGATTTGTGATAATTAATTTGAGATTAATTCCTTGTAATCGATACAGTTGTTGTAACACCTTTCAAGTTTAATAATATTTTTATTTAACTTGAATTTTGTTTCACATTTTTTATTCCGCATTTAATTTGATTATTCGGTACTGTTTGTATTCAACCCCCCCTTCTACAAACACATTGGGACCTAACAATTGGTATCAGAGCCTTCTGATTAACGAACAAATCAAGATCCTAGACTTTTGTGATTTTTCAACTCCTTGAATTTTTATTTATTTAAAATTCATAATGACTTCACAAAAAGTTGGAACCGTTAAAATTCCACTATTTGATAAAGAAAATTATATCATGTGGAAGAAGAAGATGCTATTATTTTTACAAGTTGCAAATCCCAAATATCTGAACTTGTTAAAGAAGGGTCTAAAAACTCCGATGGTTATTGAACCAGAGGTGATAGTAGATGATGTTGTGATTACCAAAGCTAGAACCTATCCAAATGAGCCTGAAGATTTTACTCCTGCTGAGAAGGAAGAAGCCTCCTTGGATGCCAGCCTTCAATTAATATTAATTGATTCCCTTGATCCCTTGATGAACAGACATGTGATGAACTGTAAAAATTCCAAACACATGTAGGAAACTATTGAGGTGATTAATGAAGGCACAGAGGAAGTTTAGGGAGAACAAGTTGGAGATCCTAACCTCTGAGTATGAATATTTTAAATCAAATTCAGGAGAAGGAATTACTGAAGTGTTTGAGAGGTACAATGTGTTGATCAACAACCTGAACATAAATGGGAAATATTATTCAATCAGGGAGGTCAACAAAAAGTTCCTTTTAACACTGCCAACTCATCTTGAACATAGAATCACTGCCATTAGAGAAGCTAGAGATCTGAGTGAGATTTCTTTGGATAGGCTCTATGGAGTGTTAAAAACCTATGAGTTGGAGCAGATTCAACAGAAGGAAGTCTACGGGAAGGATAGAATGGTCAGCACATCTACTGCACTTGTAGCTGAAGGTCAACAACAACAGCAATCTCAACAATTGGAGAGAATGGTACAGTGTTCCAAGGCTGAGGAAAATATGTTAGTAGCAGAATATGATCCTCCTACTACAAATCAATCAAGTGATGATTTTTATTCCTTGGAAGAGCTGGAGCAATTGGAAGACGAGTCAATGGCCCAAATTGTCAAGAGATTCTCCCATGTCAGATTCAAGAGGAATCCCAAGCTTAAGTACAAGTCCAACTACAACAAATTCCAGAAAGGTGGATCTTCATCCTCTAACACCAGCAGTGGTGGATACAAAACAGGGATGGTTGATCGGAGCACCATCAGATGCTATAACTGCAATGAGTTAGGACACTTTGCCACAGAATGTAGGAAGCCAAAGCAAGTAAGAAAGAACTCTGAAAGGGCTTATCTGGCAAAGGGAAGAAGCTGGGATGATACTGACAGTGAAGATGAAGATGAAGGAAATCTTGCTCTTATGGCTATTGATGGAAAAGCTTCATCGTCAAGAATAAAGGTAAAACTTTCTGATGCTGAAATGGTTTATCATCTAAGAGGTAACTTAGATTGTGCACGTCATGATAATGAACTGTTAAGTTTACAGATCACAGACCTTGAGAAAGAGGTCAATGAATTAAGACTTGTGCACATTAATCAAGACAAATTAAAAGAACAAGTATCTTTTCTAGAGAATAGAGTTGACTGTTATAGAAAACTCGAAACTATTCTCAAAGACAAGATCACCGGTATTGAGACTAAGGTTAGAGCCTACTTCAATTCTTGTTCGAAGGCTAAAGAGTTCTACAGTAAGCAATCTGTTAATCAAACATCTTGAATAGGTTATGATTATAATGTTGCTATTGGAGAATTAGGCATAAACTCCCCTCCTCGTGTCTGTGCTAAAGGGAGGGAAGTTTTACATGTGCTTAAGGGTGTTGATGAACCCCTCTATAAACCATCAATTACTGAACCATTTGATGCGACCTCTTCTGTTATTCAGGAAGAAATACGTGCTGAAGATCATGCTAATGAGAAGGTTGTTTCCAAGTCAAGTGTGTCGAAAGTTCCAGTCAAAGTTGTGAAAGCAACTGAGACTAACTCAGAAATACATGAGTTGGATAACAAAAATGCCATGTCTGCCATGCATAAATTGCCTACTATTAATCACTCTCATAAAGCATGTGGTGTTTCTAATTGTATGTCTTGTGCTTTTAATATGATGTATGCTTATTTTAATGATAAGCATATTTCTAATGATAAGACTACTCCTCGTCAGTATGTGAATAACAAGAAGCATGATAGGTCTAAGACCGCTAGTCCTTCTAAGGCTAGAAAGGAGACATTTGAGCCTAAGCTTAAATAGAAATTTGTTAAGGCTGTTTACAAGGTCAAATGTTCAGTCATTGAGAAAGTTGAGGCAATTAAAATTAAAAATGTTGTTTTGCCTGACAAAGGACAGTTCTACAAGTATGCCGGGCCCAACCAAGTTTGGGTTCCGAAGAAGGTCTAATCCATTTGTAGTGCAGGGCATTAAACAGGTGTAACCGGTAGTGTGGATTCTTGACAGTGGATCATCAAGACATATGACCGGAGATAGAGCCCTGCTATCAAATGTGGATTGAGAAAGCTGGCCCCCTGGTTACCTTTGGAGATAACAGCAAAGGTGTATCCGAGGGATATGGCTGTTTGCAAGCTGGTAATGTTATCATTGAACTTGTAAATAGTTTCTATATTTTTGCTATATTTATATAAGTTTTTATTTGTATTTTCTATAATTGTAAATATGGTATGATATATGAAATTGAATGCTGATATCTTGTTGATAGATATTTTGTGACGACCTCAATCTCGGGGTTAGGAAATGAGGACTCACACACCTCTAATCTACTAATTAAATATGGATAAACCCCGATTAACTACTAACAGGATCAACAGGATAAAGTATGAGACAAGATTACAACTACCAATCAACGAATATAACTTACAAACCCAAAATATTATTAAATAATCAGTATCGATTCTGGCTGGGAACCAACAGATAACCCATTATATCTTTAAACACCTCTTACTAGGCGCGATCTCACTCATAACCTGTACTACCTGCTCTGGCAACTGGAAGCCCTCAACACGGTAGGGACCACCAGGTACGCTCTTACGAGCAGTGCGCCTAAGCCTTACCATCTTCTTGCTTAACTGCCATGGTTAGATTAAGATAAAACAATGAGTATAAAACTCAGCAAGTAACTAAATAGCAGTTCTACAATAACAATTCTCAATATGCTTTGAACAAACTAGGGCATTCTATTTTAGCTAATCTAGGTGGCAGATTTCCGTATATTCATTTTTGTTTTCTTTGAGATAAGGAAAGGTATCCGAAGAATAGTTGGGCTTTCAAGAAACAAGGCTCGAAACAGGATGAAAGCCGACATTCAACACAAATCATTATAGGATCAAAATAGATCTTTCGGTAGAGGAAAGCAACAGTATTTCAAGATATAGAATCATTCATATGATCAACAATTTCAGGAATCAGGGTTCTGAGCTTTAAGCTCCACAATAACATAATCAACTCTTTTCAAAACAGTATAAACCATTTTCATTTCCAAAAATCAATTTACTGAACAAAAGTTTTAGTTCCCTTTTTAAATAATCATTTAGAACCCTTGATTGGATCACTTATCTTTCCATTTCATTATATACGGGTGACCAGCCCATATCGACCTCTATTCCGGTCTTTAAGGTACCATTCGGCATAATTTCAGCCTTAAATTGGACTAGTCCCACTAGCCTCTTACCATGACTGGACTAGTCCCACTAGCCTCTTACGTCTCAATCCAATCCATCAGGAATTCATTCGGAAAACCTTGAGTTGGAAAAAAAACAAATAGGTTTTCTAAAATTCATTTTATCATTACCAAGCCTTTGAAATCATTCGGACTTTTTCAAGTCGAAACTCATTCTTAATTCAGATTTTAAAGAAACAAAGTTCAGGGAGTGAATCAAAGATACGCAAGGAACAATTCTCAAGAATTCTGTATCAAGGATAACAAGGTACTAAATTTGAAGGATCAGTAATAACTTAGGGATCATTAGGGCGATCAAGAGAAACGGGGTATCATTAACAGAGTTATCCAAGATAATTTAAAGGTTCAATATGACCATGGCATTATGGGAAACTTGAACAGAAAGGCAGATTATCAACGGGTGAAATCAATAGGATTATCAATAACAGGTTATCAAGAACAAAGGGTACTTCAAATCAATATCAGGGTTTCATAAAGCAAGGGTTTCATACTTTAACAGTTCAATACTCTACATGGTATGAACAACATTTCCTTTACAATCATTCATACAAGTAATCAGAGTTACTTGCCTGAAATTGCTTTCCTGAGGGTTGAACTACTGCCACCTAGTATACTTTTCCCTTTCCTAGCCCGAATGCCCTCACACTCCGAATCTACAATAAAACCAGAAATCTTAATTAGATTCCCAACTCTCGTTCCCGGAACGATCACTCTATACGATAACTCGATTATATTCTTGACTCGAACTATACGAGTATAGCTTATACAAATAAGCACACAGCACATAGCACAATTCTTTCTCATAGTTTTCATATCCTTATATACCAAGCAATCAAAGCGTACTTCGCTTGACCTAGGCTATTTCTCAAATCAAACTAACACGACTCTTTTACGAGTACTAGACACATTCACAACCAAACATTTACGTGCATACTATCACTTATATCAATCGACTTAATTCCCTTTTCTTTTATTCCTTAATTCGAATCAAAACAACAATCCAATAAAGCAAAATCAAAGATTTTCACATATAACACTCGATCATTCTTTCAATTACCAAAAATCAAGTTTTGACCTTTATTTCTTATGGCCTATTCGGCCTTAACACTTATCACAATCAAGAATCAAACATGCTAAAATAGATTTTGACATGCAAGGTTATATACCACATTTCTTTCTTGTTTTAATCCTCTATTAAATCATTCCATTCATTAAGTCACCAAACCATGCACTACTTAGTGATTTCAACGTAATCAATCCATCAAATCAACATGCATACACTTAATCACCAAGTTATCCCCTTTTTATCTTGTTTTCATTCGGCAAGAACATAATTTTCAACTCAAAGACTAATTACTAGCATGCACTCATTGACCTCCTTTAAAACTATCATGCAATTGCTTTTAAATCATACAAACTTAGTGTTTACCAAGATTATCTCACCAAATTCAATTTCCTTTCTTATTAACTCAAAAATTCGAACCTAAACTTAGCATGCAACAATAATTCATTCCTTATTAGTCTAATCACCATCCATCATTACTTTAATCAAGTCTACTCACAACAAACCACTTTAAAGATTCAACCCATTCAGGTTTATCAAGAAAACACACATACAAAGATCAATCTTGACATGCAAAGTCCTATATCACATTTTTAACTTGTTTTAAGCCTTAACTTAGTCATTTAACTCATTTTCATCAAGATTTTCGAAGCACAAAGCCAAACATCACCTAATGACTCAAACCTTAATCAAATTATTCAATCAACATGCATGCATTCACTTAATCACAAATCAATCTCTTCTAAACCCATTTTCTATTCGGCAAAAATTCAAAAACTCACAATCCAAGAACGAAACATTGACATGCATCACTAACTCCTCTTTTAAATCAACATGCAACTTTATTTCCTACTAATTAATGCTTAGTTCATACCAAGATCAAGTCACAAAATTCAATTTCCCTTTTTATTAGCATAAAGCCGAAGCAAAACTCACATGCAAATCATAAAATTTGATTTTCTAAGCAACAATCACTTGCACACATTCATTTTACAACCAAGGAAATCATTTTACCAATCACATACTCAATTTTCAACAAAAAAAGCAAAACCCTTTTTTTTAAGTTTTCAAGAAATCATAACATGCAACATTAAAATCCAACAATTACATCATGGAAAACCCACCGGCTCTCCTTTGGATCATGACCGGTGGTGGTCGAACTTGAGAGAGTCCATGACGGATCTCCTCTCGAGTTTATGACCTCCACAACCTCTTAAAATCACTCTTATAGTTATGCTTCAAGAAATTGTTTTTCTTAAGCACAACCATAGTGATCACTTCAACAAAACCTTGCAAATACTTACATGCAAATAGGAATCAAGAAGTATACCGAAAATAAAGGCTAAAGGTAGCAATATCTTTGAGTTTGAGTAAGATTTGGGGGTTGCATGCAAGTGAGAGAGATGAGAGATGAGAGGGCCGAGAGGGAGTGAAAGAGAGAGAGAGTGTTCGGGAGAGAGACGAGAGAAAGAAAGAGAGAAGAGAGAAAAGAGAGAATGAGTGCACAAAAGAAAGAAAAGAAAAGAAAGTGGGTTATATATAGCACTTAGAAACAAGGGCAATCTAGTAATTTACCAACTTCCTTTTACTCACTCATCCCTTTTCTTTTTACTTAAATGCGATAAAATTCAAATACAAAATATATCTCTCTCGGAAAGTCGAGAATTATTGAAAATGACATTTTTAACGCGTAGGTCTCGAAATTAGCTTTTCATCCATTACTCATAATAAGAATTTGAGCGAGCGGTTGATTTTATATGAATTTCGCAAACTCGCTTTAATAAATACCTTTTCCACATAAAATCAATTTAAAAATGCAAAGACCCACAATTAAATTCACTTATCATTTTTAAAAAGTCTCTAAGACCTCTACGAAGATAATAGAACAAATCCCATGTTTTTATCCATCTCAGATGATTTTATAAAAATGTACGAAGGTTAAATAAACCCTTATGTAAATCACATAATTCCTTTAAAATTCACAGAAATTAACACAGAACATATAATCATGCACATAGTCAAGCAATCACATGCATATAGTCACATAACGACTCAGGTATGATCATAGAATCTATCCCTCTTTAATCTTTATTCCCTTTTTACGCGTACCGGGTCACGTTCAGCCTGACGGCCCGACGCTCAGCGTTTCGAATACGCTTCTCATTACCTTTGCCAATCAACACGTCTCTTAAGACGAAATACTTCATTCATTCACTTCACCTATAATTCACATTTTATATTATTTAATTTCTATATTAGGACGGGTTTCCGTTCTACCTGACGGCCCGAAACCACAGCTTGACTTATAAGCTGACTCTTTAAATTGGAACGTTTTTATCCACGCTCCTTAACTCTAGTATACAGATAAGACAAATAATCACCACTTAATCACATAATCTCATCATATAACACATACTTTACTTTCTTAATTACGATGCAAAATTCTCGGTCGTTACAATCTACCCTCCTTAAAAGGATTCTGTCCCCAGAATCTAATCTAAGCAAATAGATGGGGATACTTTTCTTTCATTTCGCTTTCTAATTCCCAAGTCGATTCCTCGACTAGTGGATTTCTCCACAACACTCTAACTAGAGGTACAACTTTATTTCTAAGCGTCCTTTCTTTTCGATCCAAAATTCGCACTGGTTGTTCCACATAGGACAAATCTGGTTGGATTTCTACTGGTTCCAACTCGATCACATGGCTCGCATCAGCATTATACTTCTTCAGGAGAGATGCATGAAATACATTGTGCAGATGTTGCATTTGCGGCGGTAGCGCTAATTCATACGCCACTTTCCCAACTTGTCGCAATACTTCAAATGGTCCAATGTACCTTGGACTTAGCTTTCCTTTCTTTCCAAATCGAGCTAAACCTTTCCAAGGAGATATCTTCAACAAGACCTTGTCTCCAGTTTCGAATTGCACATCTTTCCGCTCTTGATTCGCGTACTTTGCCTGTCGGTCTTGAGCTGCAATTAATCTCTTTTGTATCATTTCAACTTTTTCCTTCGTTTGCTGCACTAGCTCGGGGTCAATTAATTTGCGCTCACCAACTTCGTCCCAATAAGTAGGTGATCTACACTTTCTTCCATACAACGCTTCATAAGGCGGCATGCCAATACTTGCATGATAACTGTTGTTGTAGGAAAACTCAACTAAGGGCAAATGATCATCCCAATTTTCTTTGAAATCTATTGCGCAGGTTCGCAACATATCCTCAATTGTCTGAATTGTCCTTTCACTTTGTCCGTCTGTCTGTGGATGATATGTCGTACTCATTTTCAATTTCGTTCCCAAATGATCGTGGAATTGTCGCCAAAATCTCGAATTAACCGTGGATCTCTATCAGACACGATAGATACAGGAACTCCGTGACGCATCACGATTTCATCCAGATACATTTTGACCAGCTTCTCTAATGAAAACCTTTCGTTTATCGGCAAGAAATGTGCTGACTTTGTCAGTCGATCAATTACCACCCAAATCGCATCATGATTAGACTTGGTTTTAGGTAATCCTACCACGAAATCCATTGCGATATGTTCCCATTTCCATTCAGGTATGTCCAGTGGCTGAAGCAATCCACCTTGGCCTTTGATGTTCCGCTTTAACTCTTTGGCACGTGTAACATTTGCTTATCCATTCTGCAATTTCCTTTTTCATGTTTGGCCACCAAAAATTTCCTTTCAAATCCTGGTACATCTTCGTACTTCCAGGGTGAATTGAAAATCTCGAGTTATGCGCTTCTTGCAAAATCTCGTGCTTTAGTTCCACAACATCAGGTATCCAAATACGTGAGTTAACACGGTATATTCCTTTTCCATCCTTTTGAGCTTTAATTTCTTCTCCCGTCAACTTATTCCTTTCGCGATTCATCACTTGCTCTTGACAGCATCTAATCTTTTCTAAAATTTCAGGTTGAAACCGTATTGCATAAATGGCTTCACCTCCACATTCTGGAGTCTGCACCACTATTTCCATCTTTTCAAAGTCCTTGATTAATTCTTTTGTTGATGTTAACATATTCAACTTTTCCTTTCAACTTACAGCATCAGCTACCACATTTGCCTTTCCAGGATGATAGTTTATCGCACAATCATAATCTTTGATCAATTCCAACCACCTTCTTTGTCGCATATTCAGTTCTTTCTGAGTAAAGATATACTTTAAGCTCTTATGGTCCGTATAAATCTCGCACTTTTCCCCGTACAAATAATGCCTCCAAATCTTAAGGGCAAACACAATTGCTGCCAATTCCAAATCGTGCGTTGGATACTTTTGCTCGTGCGGTTTGAGTTGCCTTGACGCGTATGCTATTACCTTCCTGTGTTGTATTAACACGCATCCAAGTCCTTTATAGGAAGCATCACTGAATATCACAAATTCACCTTTATCATCTGGTAATACCAACACAGGGGCGGTTACCAATCTCTCCTTTAACTCTTGGAAACTTTCCTCACACTTTTCTGTCCAAACGAACTTCTCATTCTTTCTCGTCAATTTTGTCAATGGAACGGCAATCTTTGAGAAATCTTGCACAAATCTTCTATAGTATCCGGCTAATCCCAGAAAACTTCTGACTTCCGTCGGAGTCTTGGGTCTTTCCCAATTCATTACAGCTTCTATCTTGGCTGGATCCACTTTAATTCCTTCTTTATTAACTACATGTCCAAGAAATTGCACTTCTTTTAGCCAAAATTCACACTTTGAAAACTTTGCATACAGCTTCTCTTTTCGCAGAATTTCCAAGGAAATCCTCAAATGCTCCTTATGATCTTCCTCCGTTTTGGAATAAATAAGTATATCGTCAATAAACACAATCACGAACTTGTCCAAATACTGCTTGAACACTCTGTTCATAAGATCCATAAATACAGCTGGCGCATTCGTCAAGCCAAATGCCATCACCAAAAACTCATAATGTCTGTATCTTGTTCGGAACGCTGTCTTGGGTATATCTTCCGCTTTGATCTTTAGTTGATGATACCCAGATCTTAAATCAATTTTTGAAAAGCACGAAGCTCCTTTTAATTGGTCAAACAAGTCATCGATTCGCGGTAGAGGGTACTTATTCTTGATCGTCAACTTATTCAGTTCACGGTAATCGATACACAATCGCATACTTCCATCCTTCTTCTTTACAAACAACACCGGTGCGCCCCACGGGGATACACTCGGTCGGATTACTCCTTTGTCCAACAACTCTTGCAACTGAGCTGCCAATTCCTTCATCTCAACCGGCGCCATGCGATAGGGAGCTTTCGACACTGGTTCCGTACCAGGAGCCAATTCAATCGTAAACTCGATCTCTCTGTCTGGAGGTAGTCCAGGCAATTCATCAGGAAACACGTCCGGAAAATCTCTTACTACCGAAATATCGTCGATCCTTACAGATTCTTTCTCCACGTCCACGACATGAGCCAAATAAACTTCGCATCATTGACGCATTAATCTTCTCGCCTCAATAACCGTTAGAAATTTCTTCTCTTGCCTCTTTCCTTTAAATATCACTTCCTCACCATCCTTGGTTTTTAACTTCACTTTCTTACTTTTACACTCTATTTGCGCCTCATGATTTGACAACCAATCCATTCCTAGAATAACCTCAAATTCTCCTAACTTAAAAGGAATTAAGTCAGCAGAAAAGTGCCGACCTTCTATAGACACATCACAATCGGGACAAATCTTATTAACAACAACTTTCTCTTGATTTGCTACCTCTATAATCAAATTAGGCTCTAGAGGGTACGCAACACAATTTAACTTATCAAGAATGCTTTCAGAAATAAAAGATCTGGTTGCTCCAGAATCCATCAAAACTTTTACTTTTACTGAGTTTATAGCAAGCATACTTGCTACCACGTCCACATCTTGCACCGCATCTTTCATTGACATGTTAAAGGTCCTAGCTCTGGGTTGAGCTGATGGTGCTGGGAGAGACGGCGGTCCAGCAATTCTGAGAACATTAGCCTTCTGCACAGGCTCCTTGCAATTTCTAGCCATATGGCCTACCTTGCCACACTTGAAACAAGCCAAATCAGGCTTCCTTATTTCATTTGAACATTCTGAAGAATAATGCCCCTTCTGGTTGCACTTAAAACATGTTATATCCAGCTTATTACACCTCCCCGGGTGTCTCTTTCCACAGTTCCTGCATTCTTGCATCTGGGGCCTGCTATCTTTTCCCGGTTGTCCAGCTTTCTGGAAACGGTTCTTCTGAGCTCCATTCCCGGGTCTAAACTTCTGAAACTTTTTGTTCTGACCTCCACCATTCTTTCCAAACTTTCCTCTGAACTTGAAACTTCCTTGCTCTTGCTCAGAGCTTTCAAACTTCCTCTTTCTTCCTTCATTTTCTCTTCGAGCAGCTTCCCGCTCACCTTCCACTATCATTGCCTTTTGAACCAAGGAAGCATAGTTCTTGATCTCCAACATTGCTATTTGACTCCTAATCCACGGCTTAAGTCCCTGCTGGAACCTCTTAGCCTTCTTTGCTTCAGTATTCACGTACTCTGGCACGAACCTCGCCAACTCCGAAAACTTCACCTCATATTCTGCTACCGACATTTCCTCCTGTCTAAGATCCAAAAATTTCATCTCCAACTGATCTTGCATATAACTTGGCAAATATTTTTCCAGAAACATCTCAGTAAACTTCTCCCAAGATAAGTCTTTGCCTTCCAACAACGCCTTAGAAGACTCCCACCAGAAACTTGCTTCATCCCTCAAATAATAACTTGCGTACTGAGCTTTCTTATCGTCCTTAACTTCGGCTAGCTCAAAGGCTTTTTCCATCTCTCTCAACCACGACTGTGCTTTAATCGGATCTGGCAAACCTAAGAACTCTGGAGGATGAACAGATTGAAAGTGCTTGAAATTTCCAACTTTTGGGGCCACAGGTTGTTGCAAAAGCTGAGCAAGTCTGCTCATCAAAGTGGTTTCTGGGCTTTATTTCTGGGTCTTGGGTGGGAATTTCTTCTTCTTGGTAATCTGGTGAGTTGGCCATTTCTTACAAACCTGATTGAGCAATTACTTAGCAATACGATAGCATGGCATATATAACAACAATTTTTATGAAATCTCTTTTGTGGATTTTAAGTTTTACCCAATTTGCACATGCAATCCTATTACTACATCATTCTCATATCAGTGTTGTTTTATCATGGCACGGAATAGGGTTTTACGATCTTTGGACATGGTTGTATGAAAACATAGCTGTATTTAAAACATGGCATTGAGAACAGTTTATAAGATAAACAAGGTGCACAAAAGGAAGCAAGATAATAGATTTATTTAAATCAAGGGTTACATAGGAAATATTCTGGATTTTAAGGTTCTGAAACAAGGTACAATAAATAGCAGGGTTAAACAGAGGAAAAACTGGAAAACATCCCCCTATCTACCCCTAACTTCCAACTACTACTACTACTACACTGGTCTGAGATACAACAAGGTAAATGAAAAAGGGATCCCGGCATCTGACCAAGTATCCCAAAGCCTATCGGCGCTGAAAACAACAACAACAATCTACGGGCTCAACCAACAGTCCCGTCTAATCATCTAGGATCTCTCTCAACACAACCAACATCCAGCGAATGATCTTATGCAGCCTTTGGGCCTCAGCATCAGCATCACTAGTGGATGGTCCCTCATCCAATCTCCTCCTGGCAACCTGCTCCACCAATTGAATCCTAGCTCTCCATTCCTCCACCACCACTGAGGTCCTCTGCCTAGAGTCTCGAATCAACCTATCTACCAAAGCTCCCAACTCAGGAATGCGGGAGTACACAAAGTCTCGGTCCTGGGCTAACTTGCCACCAATACTGACAGGAACAGTCTTAGACATCTCTGAATCTGGCTCAGGGGACAGGGGTCTCTGAATCAGGCCTCAAGGGTGAAATCTGCATGGGGATCTCACTACTCTCAGAAGGGTCCTCCTCTGGGTCTGAACTAACATATACAGGCTCCTCTAGAGAAGGTGGAATAGGGTCCACAGGGGTACCAGTCAAGCTAATCTCTGAGTCTGAATCACTACCACTACTAGGATCCTGAGAGAAAACATAAAACAGCAACCAAGAAACAATGTTAGGGTCAAATAAAGCTTCCAGCTAACTCATACCCTAACTCTAGTTTCTGCTTTACCAATCAAACACTTTCCTTAGACTATACCTAATAGTCTAACTCAACTCTACATGAGTCTAACTCTCTCGCGATATAGATATATTCCCAAAATACCCCTTTTTAAAACCTAACTTGTCTCAGGGACTAGATCCTGTAGCTCTGATACCAACTTGTGATGACCTCAATCTCGGGGTTAGGAAATGAGGACTCACACACCTCTAATCTACTAATTAAATATGGATAAACCCCAATTAACTACTAACAGGATCAACAGGATAAAGTATGAGACAAGATTACAACTACCAATCAACGAATATAACTTACAAACCCAAAATATTATTAAATAATCAGTATCGATTCCGGCTGGGAACCGACAGATAACCCATTGTATCTTTAAACACCTCTTACTAGGCGCGAGCTCACTCATAACCTGTACTACCTGCTCTGGCAACTGGAAGCCCTCAACACGATAGGGACCACCAGGTACGCTCTTACGAGCAGTGCGTTTAAGCCTGACCATCTTCTTGCTTAACTGCCATGGTTAGATTAAGACAAAATAATGAGTATAAAACTCAGCAAGTAACTAAATAGCAGTTCTACAATAACAATTCTCAATATGCTTTGAACAAACTAGGGCATTCTATTTTAGCTAATCTAGGTGGTAGATTTCCGTATATTCATTTTTGTTTTCTTTGAGATAAGGAAAGGTATCCGAAGAATAGTTAGGCTTTCAAGAAACAAGGCTCGAAACAGGATGAAAGCCGACATTCAACACAAATCATTATAGGATCAAAATAGATCTTTCGGTAGAGGAAAGCAACAGTATTTCAAGATATAGAATCATTCATATGATCAACAATTTCAGGAATCAGGGTTCTGAGCTTTAAGCTCCACAATAACATAATCAACTCTTTTCAAAACAGTATAAACCATTTTCATTTCCAAAAATCAATTTACTGAACAAAAGTTTCAGTTCCCTTTTTAAATAATCATTTAGAACCCTTGATTGGATCACTTATCTTTCCATTTCTTTATATACGGGTGATCAGCCCGTATCGACCTCCATTCCGGTCTTTAAGGTACCATTCGGCATAATTTCAGCCTTAAATTGGACTAGTCCCACTAGCCTCTTACCATGACTGGACTAGTCCCACTAGCCTCTTACGTCTCAATCCAATCCATCAGGAATTCATTCGGAAAACCTTGAGTTGGAAAAAAACAAATAGCTTTTCTAAAATTCATTTTATCATTACCAAGCCTTTGAAATCATTCGGACTTTTTCAAGTCGAAACTCATTCTTAATTCAGATTTTAAAGAAACAAAGTTCAGGGAGTGAATCAAAGATACGCAAGGAACAATTCTCAAGAATTCTGTATCAAGGATAACAAGGTACTAAATTTGAAGGATCGGTAATAACTTAGGGATCATTAGGGCGATCAAGAGAAACGGGGTATCATTAACAGAGTTATCCAAGATAATTTAAAGGTTCAATATGACCATGGCATTATGGGAAACTTGAACAGAAAGGCAGATTATCAACGGGTGAAATCAATAGGATTATCAATAACAGGTTATCAAGAACAAAGGGTACTTTAAATCAATATCAGGGTTTCATAAAGCAAGGGTTTCATACTTTAACAGTTCAATACTCTACATGGTATGAACAACATTTCCTTTACAATCATTCATACAAGTAATCAGAGTTACTTGCCTGAAATTGCTTTCCTGAGGGTTGAACTACTGCCACCTAGTATACTTTTCCCTTTCCTAGCCCGAATGCCCTCACGCTCCGAATCTACAATAAAACCAGAAATCTTAATTAGATCCCCAACTCTCGTTCCCGGAACGATCACTCTATACGATAACTCGATTATATTCTTGACTCGAACTATACGAGTATAGCTTATACAAATAAGCACACAGCACATAGCACATAGCACAATTCTTTCTCATAGTTTTCATATCCTTATATACCTAGCAATCGAAGCGTACTTCGCTTGACCTAGGCTATTTCTCAAATCAAACTAACACGACTCTTTTACGAGTACTAGACACATTCACAACCAAACATTTACGTGCATACTATCACTTATATCAATCGACTTAATTCCCTTTTCTTTTATTCCTTAATTCGAATCAAAACAACAATCCAATCAAGCAAAATCAAAGATTTTCACATATAACACTCGATCATTCTTTCAATTACCAAAAATCAAGTTTTGACATTTATTTCTTATGGCCTATTCGGCCTTAACACTTATCACAATCAAGAATCAAACATGCAAAAATAGATTTTGACATGCAAGGTTATATACCACATTCTTTCTTGTTTAATCCCCTATTAAATTATTCCATTCATTAAGTCACCAAACCATGCACTACTTAGTGATTTCAACGTAATCAATCCATCAAATCAACATGCATACACTTAATCACCAAGTTATCCCCTTTTTATCTTGTTTTCATTCGGCAAGAACATAATTTTCAACTCAAAGACTAATTACTAGCATGCACTCATTGATCTCCTTTAAAACTATCATGCAATTGCTTTTAAATCATACAAACTTAGTGTTTACCAAGATTATCTCACCAAATTCAATTTCCTTTCTTATTAACTCAAAAATTCGAACCTAAACTTAGCATGCAACAATAATTCATTCCTTATTAGTCTAATCACCATCCATCATTACTTTAATCAAGTCTACTCACAACAAACCACTTTAAAGATTCAACCCATTCGGGTTTATCAAGAAAACACACATACAAAGATCAATCTTGATATGCAAAGTCCTATATCACATTTTTAACTTGTTTTAAGCCTTAACTTAGTCATTTAACTCATTTTCATCAAGATTTTCGAAGCACAAAGCCAAACATCACCTAATGACTCAAACCTTAATCAAATTATTCAATCAACATGCATGCATTCACTTAATCATAAATCAATCTCTTCTAAACCCATTTTCTATTCGGCAAAAATTCAAAAACTCACAATCCAAGAACCAAACATTGACATGCATCACTAACTCCTCTTTTAAATCAACATGCAACTTTATTTCCTACTAATTAATGCTTAGTTCATACCAAGATCAAGTCAAAAAATTCAATTTCCCTTTTTATTAGCATAAAGCCGAAGCAAAACTCACATGCAAATCATAAAATTTGATTTTTTAAGCAACAATCACTTGCACACATTCATTTTACAACCAAGGAAATCATTTTACCAATCACATACTCATTTTTCAACAAAAAAAGCAAAACCCTTTTTTTTAAGTTTTCAAGAAATCATAACATGCAACATTAAAATCCAACAATCACATCATGGAAAACCCACCGGCTCTCCTTTGGATCATGGCCGGTGGTGGTCGAACTTGAGAGAGTCCATGACGGATCTCCTCTCGAGTTTATGACCTCCACAACCTCTTAAAATCACTCTTATAGTTATGCTTCAAGAAATTGTTTTTCTTAAGCACAACCATAGTGATCACTTCAACAAAACCTTGCAAATACTTACATGCAAATAGGAATCAAGAAGTATACCGAAAATAAAGGCTAAAGGTAGCAATATCTTTGAGTTTGAGTAAGATTTGGGGGTTGCATGCAAGTGAGAGAGATGAGAGATGACAGGGCCGAGAGGGAGTGAAAGAGAGAGAGAGTGTTCGGGAGAGAGACGAGAGAAAGAAAGAGAGAAGAGAAAAAAGAGAGAATGAGTGCACAAAAGAAAGAAAAGAAAAGAAAGTGGGTTATATATAGCACTTAGAAACAAGGGCAATCTAGTAATTTACCAACTTCCTTTTACTCACTCATCCCTTTTCTTTTTACTTAAATGCGATAAAATTCAAATACAAAATATATCTCTCTCGGAAAGTCGAGAATTATTGAAAATGACATTTTTAACGCGTAGGTCTCGAAATTAGCTTTTCATCCATTACTCATAATAAGAATTTGAGCGAGCGGTTGATTTTATATGAATTTCGCAAACTCGCTTTAATAAATACCTTTTCCACATAAAATCAATTTAAAAATGCAAAGACCCACAATTAAATTCACTTATCATTTTTAAAAAGTCTCTAAGACCTATACGAAGATAATAAAACAAATCCCATGTTTTTATCCATCTCAGATGATTTTATAAAAATGTACGAAGGTTAAATAAACCCTTATGTAAATCACATAATTCCTTTAAAATTCACAGAAATTAACACAGAACATATAATCATGCACATAGTCAAGCAATCACATACATATAGTCACATAACGACTCAGGTCTGATCATAGAATTTATCCCTCTTTAATCTTTATTCCCTTTTTACGCGTACCGGGTCACGTTCAGCCTGACGGCCCGACGCTCAGCGTTTCGAATACGCTTCTCATTACCTTTGCCAATCAACACGTCTCTTAAGACGAAATACTTCATTCATTCACTTCACCTATAATTCACATTTTATATTATTTAATTTCTATATTAGGACGGGTTTCGTTCTACCTGACGGCCCGAAACCACAGCTTGACTTATAAGCTGACTCTTTAAATTGGAACGTTTTTATCCACGCTCCTTAACTCTAGTATACAGATAAGACAAATAATCACCACTTAATCACATAATCTCATCACATAACACATAATTTACTTTCTTAATTACGATGCAAAATTCTCGGTCGTTACATATTTGGTATTTAATTCATTGATATTTGTTTTTATTATTATTATTTGTATTGTATTATTTTTTTATTATTTATTTTATTTTATTTTATTTTATTTTAAATTTTATGCAACATAACAATTAGTATCTAAAGTACTTGACAAGTATCGGTCAATGATATGTTGTTAACATTATGTTGCAGATATTTATAAGCTTTTGACATGAATGAGATTTACTTAGACTTTACCCTAAGTGATCAATGTTTTATCAAAAACTCATTCATATTGAAAAACAAAATCAAACTTCTTTCTACATTAGTGACTTCTTATTTCATGTAAAATCCTTTGAAATCACTATTGTACATCATTACTCTCAAAAGATTAAATGTATAATTTTCATTCATTATAAATCTTAAATACATTTTATCTCTATAGTGCCATATATTCTGTGTTACAGGTTCAGTCTCCAATGACTTTCTTTCATTGACAGTCATGAGGTTGAAAACCCACAACGTCTATCCCAGACTGTAAAGACAAACATAAAAACAGAACCAACCAACACTCTCTTACCACTAAATGTAGTATGAATGAGCGTGAGGGAGATAGTGCCTTAGTGCACCACATAAGGAAGGTTCTGTAGTCAACCCAGTAGCTCTGTCTCCTACATAGATGAGTAGTATTTAAACCGAGACAACTGCTAACCCCCATACATCTTCTTAAAAAGATGTAATGGCTGAAAAGGCACAAAAACAGTTACTAGATTCATTCTCTCAATAGGGTGTGTCTATTGAAATTTTCCTGTCGGCCAGGGTATCCGATGTAGTGTCACCACTTCAAACATAAACAATTCTTGATGCACAAGGAAAGGTTACACACACAAAGGATGAGTTGACGGAAACAAGAGTTTCGACCATTTTAAGGTCAGATTCGATTGTTCAAGGTTCGTTAATGGACCAATTGCCTTTACAGGTGTTAGGAGAGGATACTGATCCAAAAGCCATATGTCAGTGGTCAGTGTCTACCTCCCCAGGCTTAAATCCCCTAGATGCATCTGCGGATAGTGGATCTGACATAAGCGCAGATCGGCAACTTGTTGACAATGATTCAGATATTACCTAATGAGTCACAAGGAAATGTCTTAACAGACATTAGAAGGGAACTTTGATCTTTATGCTAAATTCGTTGGATCATTGTTTACCTTCCCAGAATTCAAATCTGGAACCCTAAAAGGGAAACTAGCAACTTGTAGATTATGACTCAGATTCATCTGACGAGTTTAACAAGGATGGGGATTTACGAACTCCCATTGCACCACCTGTGACCTCCTTAAGGATGGCTAAGGTGATTTTCCTTGCAGGTACAGCTGGAATATGGAGCTATGAGAGGAGTGATACACTTGTGAGAAAGAGTGTAAACACGAGTGGAGAGAAGAGTGAAACACATGTGAGGTACACTAAACAGAATCACTCACTCATAGTGAGGAAGAAAGAGAAACTAATTGTTATTTCTTTTCCAACCAAGTGAAATATGAGAACTCCTTCAGACGACGGCATACATTCCTTCTTTAAGGGGGAGATAAAAGCTTAAGTAATAGTTTGGAGGATTCCTCAACTAAGGGGGAGAAATAGCAGGGAGTAAGAAAAAGATCCTACATATGTACACTACACCACACCATTGTTGTTTGTAACTACGGATCCTATTGTACGGGAGAGGTGGTAAACACAAGGTGATTTTCTAGTAAGGGAAGAAGCTGTTTTTAAAAGGGGAGTACCATTGGTTTTTATCTGCGGATCCTATTGTACGGGAGAGGTGGTAAACGAAGGTGATCTTCTTTAATCAGTTGATTCTCATAGGGGGAGAAGCAAGAGAGATATGGGCTTCTCAACAGGAAATGTGGTTGTACAAATGAAAATAGAACTACTTGAAGATATGTTCAGTCTAGAGGAACATGTACTTGGAATCTGGAAAATGTTAAATCTAGTTCAGAACTTTTCTACTATTTACTTTGCATTTCTTTTTATATCTTTTTCTTATTTGTTAGTTGAGTTATCCTCTAGGTATTTGTGTGTTATTGTCTAACAAACAAATAGGGGGAGATTGTAAGTCATATGTCATAGCCTATTTGTATATTCGAGGATTCAACTTAACTCAAATAAGAATGTAATAAGTAAATAGTGGATCGACCGTCAGAGAGATCTCGCAAAGTAACATCTGTCAGAGGATTCAGAAATAAGGTTCATCTACAGACTTGAGGAGTTAATTCACTGGAAGAAGCTCAAGAAATTGATCAAGCCTCAGTGATGCAAATCAAGATTGTGGATTTAATCAAGTGACAGAGATCTCGTCAGAGTATCAATTAATTACAAGGATTTAATCTGAAGAAAATCAAAGTGTCAAAGTCAAGACATGAAGAAACGTCACGGAAGTTAGTCATCATGAACCAGACAGTACATCGAGTGTCAACATTGAAGTGGTGGAATTGATTCATAATTTCAGTGATTTTCAGAAGATATTCAGAAGATTGGTTGCTGCTCAGGATTAGTATTAATTCTCTATTAATTAATTAAGTCATATAATTTAATTAAAAAAATAAATTATATCTGTAAAGATTAATTTATTGATTAATTGAATTAATTGATTAATTAATTCAGAATTAATATTAAGGACTTTCAGGATTTTAATTGGTTTAAAATCTATTTAAATTCAAACAAGACAAACTGATTGTATTAGTATGACAATCGGTATGACAATAAATAGTCATACTGAAAGTCATGCTAATTCATTTAATTGTCTTGTTAGAATTATTATTAGATTAAAAATCTGTTATTAATTTCAGCAAGACAATATGATTGCACTAATATGACAATCGGTATGACAATCAATAGTCATACCGAAAGTCATGCCAGTACAGTTGATTATCCTACCGAAAGTCTTGCTGAGCTAAAAGGAATTGTCATGCTAGTTCTTTTGTGTTCGGCTGTTTATTTTAAAAAGAAGCAGAAGACCAATTCAATTACACACATCAAACAAAAGTCAAGAACAAAAAGAAAAAGAAGCAGCCGCCTCTGAAATATTCCATTTCTCATCTGCAACTTCAAGATCAATTTCTAGATTGTAAAGTTAAATACAATCAACTAGAAATCTTTATCTTGTTCTTGTGTAACAATCTAGCGGATCAAAATCCCTAGAACTTAATCTCAAATTGCGTATAGCATTTGAATCTTTTTATTACAAAAATAGAAAAAGTTCATGTCGAATTTATTCTATATTTGTGATAATTAATTTGAGATTAATTCCTTGTAATCGATACAGTTGTTGTAACACATTTCAAGTTTAATAATATTTTTATTTAACTTGAATTTTGTTTCACATTTTTTATTCCGCATTTAATTCGATTATTCGGTACTGTTTGTATTCAACCCCCCCTTCTACAAACATATTGGGACCTAACACAAAGTAGTAAGTTTGGATTTTGGCCGGAGTTTTAGTTGATTTGATCGGAGTTTTAGTTACAAGGGTTATCAGGATTAGGTAAGATTATTTTTGAATTGCTGGTGAGATTTTGAGTGAAATCGATGTCTGAATCGACCCACACGGTTCCTGGATCGTCAGTAAAAGGCTCGCCGGAGTTGAATCGGAGCCCGCCGGCGTTCATGGCATTTCTGGCCGGAGAACACGACCCAGGCGACAGGGGTTGCAGAGGACACCGGGGTTGAGTTCCTGGAAGGCTGGGGAATGAAAACCCTCAACTAATCGCATCGTTCCATTATTGATTGGCTGGAATTCGGTGGCCAGAATCTCGCCGGGTTCTGGGTTGTGAAGAACACCGACGGGTTGTTCTTGCCAACCCGGACCCGACCCAGTTTTTCTGAAAATGAAACCCGGTTTTGGTCTTCAAAACTCAATTCTAATTTATGGATTCTGTTTCTGGATATTTTATTTTATTTTTGTAAATTCAGAAAATTAGTTTCTTTTATTTAGAAAATCTAATAATTAAATTGATTAATTATTTAAATTATTCTATAAATGAATTTAAACTATTTTTCTTATTTTAGAAAATCTGAAAATTATTTATTTATTTACATCTTATTTATTTATGATTTATTCAAATTGATTAATTATTTTATAATTAATCAATTTATTTGAATAATTTGTAATAAATCCTATTTAATTTCAAAAATTAGGGAAAATTTATTTTTAAATTTAATTTTTCCTAGATATTTATTTAAAAATAAATTTGAGGTTTAATTATTTTTGAATAATTAATTATAATGAACTGTAATGGATTTATTGTTATTTATTACGTAATAATTAGACCGTTTGTCCGATTTAATCGAAACAAAAGCCCTTAGACTCAGAAAAATGACCCGATTCCATTAAAAATAGTTTTAAATCTTAATTCCTTTGGGAGACGAGTTGAATTTCGATAGTTATTCATTTATGACCTTATTAATTGTGATTATGAGTCCGATAAATCTCAGAAAATTAGAAAACGAATCAGGTATGATTTATTAATGTGTATATAAGTATACTGTCGAACCAAAAATATTTGTAAGTTTAAATCAACTATGTGACTTATGTTCTATGTGATTTATGTGATTACTTGAGTTTTATTCATTAGATAATTTATATACGAGTCAGATAGAATCGTACGGGTAGACGATAAGGGCTACGTGGTATCAGTCTGAGATACGCTTACGATGTAAGTCAACTAAACGAGTATCTTTCTTTGATAGATTCAACATAAACAAGGCGGATCAAACCGGAGATAGAGAACTGTGAGCTACCCAGAGCAGAGCGTGTATGAGGCAAGTTTTTGCCTTATTCTAAGTTTAGAATAGTGAATTACTTTCAAATTTCCATGGCAGCTATACCCTGATAAATCTCGTTCACAAAAACTGATACACAATTGTTGTTCTTTTATTCATATTTCATTTTGATTCATGATTTCTCCTAATTCATTGAATCTTCTATTCATATTCCAATAGTTATATACACATATACATATACTCTGAGATATTATGATGTTGGGATACATAAAAAACATACCAATTGTTCCAGATGCTGATCTATGGAATGAATGGTTACAATGCGGGTCGGGTATATACCGGACCCTTGATTATTAGGCCATAGTGCCTGGGTACCCTATATGTTGGTGGGTCTATGTAGTTGGGTATAGATCTGCGCTATATCCTGATTGATCAGCAGGTTATAGGGTATATCCTGATTGATCATCGATAGTGGCTTTCATTATTCCCTACAGAAACATGTGGTTGCACGAACAATCAGATTATCGGTTCATTTAATTTTCTCTCTTTACACTCTCTATATAAATGTTGCAGGCTTGTTGAGCAATTATGGCTCACCCTATTCTTGTTATTCACCTTGTTTTTCAGTTAAAGCCGAGAATGAAACCCATCTGTACCCGAGTGGCCAAGAAGCGGGTCAGATAACGGGACCATCTGGCACCAAGGTTGCTAATTCCAATTCCAGAAGAGAGTTTTGAGATGCCCGAGCAGATGTAGTAGGAACAGATGTAGATGTTGTTTGAATAAAAGAAACTTAGTTTAAAATTTGTGTAGATAACTGGTTTGTAATAAAGAAGGCTTGTAAGACTGTTTATTTGGGTGTTTGTAATAAATATAGTAAGTTGTTCTTGTTTTCACTGCTTAAACTTAAAAGATTGTGAGTAGTAGTAGAAAAGGGGTAATTATGTATTTGTATAATTATTGTACATGTTTAATAATGTAATTAGTGGCAGTAATATCCCAGATCTATACCCCGGATTTGGAGGGTGTTACAGGGATAAAATAAGAGTTTTCTGCTCCTAGACCTCCACAACAAAATGGAGTTATTGAAAGAAAGAATAGAAATATGATAAAAGCTGCAAGAACCATGCTAGAGGAAGCAAGATTGCCTACCTAATTATGGGCTGAGTATAACGACTCGTATTTTTGTATTATTAAAAGTGTATTTGTTGTATATTTAAATAAATAAAATATGAGTACTGGTTATGTCAGCTATGTGTTGTCTTATTATTATTATTTATGTGAGATTATTGATGTACGGGGATTATTTTTGTAATTAATTATTGAGTCGTATTGTTTTGTTTTTATTTTTAAAAGTGATTTTATTGAAGATTTATTTTCATAGATATGTGGATTGCCTCTAAAATTAATTTATGGTTTTATAATTTCAATAATTATTTTTGAGATTTTATAAAATTTAGAAATCAATATTTTATCAATTATTTAGCCCTGAATGATTTTCTGATTTCATTTAAGTGTAAATTCAGTATAAAATTCTATAATATTTCAAAAATTATGAAACTCATATTTTATTAAGTTTGGAATATTTCGAGAATTTTAAAATTATTTCGGGAATATTTTTCGGATTAAATTTACCCGCATATTTATTCCAATTCGTTAAATTCGGGTATATTGTTCGTTAAATTAGCAGAAAATGAACCAGAAATTTTACAAAAGTGATACAAGGACACATGTATTGCATTTAAAAGGTTGAATTGATACATGTCTGTTGCTGGGTTTTTACAGGTAAATGATAGAAATTATTCAATTGATTTGGATAAATCAATCTCTCACTCTCATCTGCTCTCTCTCTATCTCTTAGTCTTTCTCGATTTCTCTTCCTCTCTCTCTCTGTTTTCTTCTCTCCTCCCTCTCTTTTTCTTCTTCTCTTCGATTACTCCTTCTTCCCGTCCACTGTGTTCGCCGCCGTTCTTAATTCCGGTGATCCGCCGCTTGGTTTATTCCCGGCTTGGCTGGTTCTGTGATTTCTGTTGATATACATATACATATATATATATGCTAGTGTGTATATATGTATGTTATATGTGTATACAGTTGTGTGTGTGTGTGTTTCGTGTATGTTGCACATGATTGTGTGCGTGGTGTGGGTTGTTACTTCCATTGCTTCTGTTGTTTTGCTGTTGAGTGCAGTTTGTGGTTGATCGATTTGGTAATGTTTTGAATTGAATTTTATTATCCTGCAGGAGATATTTGACTAATATATTAAATTAGTTCATAAAATTTATTTTTCGGAACAAAAATAATCAATTATTTTTAAAAGTCGTATCATTTATTAGATTGCGGATTTGTTTGGTCGTGACTGAGAAGTCGATCATTTTTCGACAGGTAGGCCGATAAATAGAAGAGACGTTGTCCGATTTTTGGGAAATTAAATTCGAAAATACGGGGACATATCCTGTGATTATCGGGATTACTAGTCAAACGTATATAACTGTATAATTATAAATATTTTACGAAACGTACTTTTGTGCTGCGATAAAATATTTTGTAAAATATCTGACAACCCTATTTTACCGAAGTGACAGGTATATGTGTTTTCTGAAAATAAATACCGAACCAAGTTTTGAGTATGTGGACCCTAACTGCTATGTGTATTATAATAATACATATAATTACGAGTCGAGATATGATATCGTTCAGGTAGAACTAATAGCGAGGATATGTCAAGCATAGTTGGTCGTCCAACGTAGGGTATTTCGACTCTTTAGGTTCTAGTCGGAAGACCCGAGAGTTGACGTCGGACTAAAGATATCGTAGTGTTCAGTCGACAAGCTCAGCAAGGTTCCAAACGAATGACCTGAGTGTTGAAAGTCGGATCCTGGATAGTCTAATAGTTAGGCGATAAAGCTCGAGCGTCCAAGTCAGTCCAAAGTCAACTAGTAATAGTTGTAAATCTTTGCAAGGCAAGTACCCCTGACCAATACTTTTATGGTTCAGCATATATGAATAAACTGTTATTTTATTTTCGAACACGAACAAAAAAATTTTAAGTTACGTATCCCCTATAGTTATAATTATTTGTTTAAAATCTGTTTTGGGGGAAAGTAACTTCGAAAAAGGTACCTATCTCCATATGAAAATTAATTTGTGAAATAAAAATATGTGTGATGTAGAATGAATTGTTTTAAACTGAGATAGGTACAGGTGATTTGAAAACTGGATAAAAAGGATCATATATTGGATAGATAGAGGCCAGAGTGGCCTATTGTGCTTGCGTAAGCGACTAACTCGGTTGCGCGCACTACTTAACCGATTAGTCCAACAGGTCAGAGACCTATTTAGTCTCTGAGTTCTGGAACAGGTTTGTAGGATGGCAGATGGAGCCGTCTAGTGTTGATAGCCTGATCAACTATCTTCACATGTCCAATGTGTATCTGATTTGGTTTTGTGGTTCCTGTAACGAAACAAATGATTTATATAGTTGAGTTATAAAAGTGAATAGCATGCTAAAATTGGACTCTGGTATTTATACACAGCACACGACTGGTGTTATTATTATTACAGAGCATGCTAGTTTTGGATATCCAGTTTATACATGTTTTACTTATTTTGTAATAAGTTATTATTTTTGTTCCTATAACTGTTTTATCATAAACTCTTTTACATGTTATTTATATAGTGGTACTGCTGAGTAATTGATTGCTCACCCTTGCATAATGATTTTTAAATGTATTGCAGATGCCTAGGAGACCCTTCCGTCATAGTCAGGGCAGAGTTCCAGTTCCTTCTATAATAGGCTCTTCTGAGGTAGTTGTGTCAGACCAGATGCGTTTTGTTGAGTTGCTGTATTAAATTAGTGTGTTAGATTTGTTAAATAAGTTTGGTTTTGTAATAGTTATAGCCTAAGTCATACTTAAACGTGGAAACGATCATGGTAAGGGGGTCGTGATATTGTAATAATAATGGTTTTGGTCGTAATATAAAATGTGGTTGTTGTGGTTCGTGACGTCAACTCCTGACCCCGGGGTTGAGGTTGTCACACTGAGGTTGTGCAAACCTGTTTGCTTTACATAAAATGCAACATTGATCAACAATCATGGAAAAATAACATTTAAGATGGTGAACGGAAAGAAGCCAAATTTGACGTTCTTTCATATTTTTTGTTGTAAGTGTTTTGTTCTCAAAACTCATTCGAAGCAGCTGACCAAGTTTGATCTGAAAGCAGATGAAGGAATTTTTGTGGGATATCCATTGTCCACAAAAGCCTTCAGAATTTACAATCTGAGAACAAGAACAATCATGAAAATCTATACATGTATCTTTTGATGATAAGAAGATAACAGGTCTAGAAGATGCAGATGACCATGACAAATTGAGATTTGAAAATGAAGTACCTTATGCTGAACTTTTAAGTCTTGACTCTGATACAGTAAGTCCTGATATCACTTAAAGCTATGAGGCTCCACAAAATAATGAAAATACTTCTAACACTGAAGCATGTGTTGAGGGGGAGCAACATGACTCAAATCCAGAGACTACTACATGTGATTCAACTCAAGGAACATCAGTAGAAAGATCATCAGACTCATCTTCTTCAAATTCTGATGAGTCAAATACTGATAACAATGGGAACACTGATTCAGGGGGGGCATCAGGAAATAATAATGGTACTAATAAAAGAAACAGAGAGTTCATGGATCAACACACCTGACTTATTCATTGGAAAGCCTAACAGTGGTGTAAGAACAATAAAAGCCACTCAGAATAAATGTTTCTACCATTTTTTCTATCTCAAAATGAACCTAAGAAGGTTGAAGAAGCTCTGCAAAATGTTGATTGGGTCACAGCAATGCAAGAAGAGCTCAATGAATTTGAAAGGAACAAAGTCTGGACTCTTGTGCCAAGATAAAAAAATAGATCTGTAGTTGGCACAAAGTGGGTGTTTAGAAACAAAACTGATAGTGAGGACATTATTACAAGGAACAAGGCAAGACTTGTTGTATAGGGTTACTCACAACAAGAAGGCATTGATTATGATGAGACATTTGCTCCAGTTGCAAGGCTTGAAGCAATTAGAATCTTTCTTGCCTATAATGCTCACAAGAAGTTTAAGGTGTTCCAAATGGATGTGAAGAGTGCAGTATTAAATGGAGAACTCGAAGAGGAAGTTTATGTTGAACAACCTTCAGGGTTCATTGATGCAAAGTATCCAGATTATGTCTACTTACTGGATAAAGCACTCTATGGACTGAAGCAAGCTCCAAGGGCCTGATATGAAACACTTGCTCTGTTTCTGTTAGAGAGTGGTTTCATAAGAGATACAATTAATAAATCTCTCTTTTATAAATACCAGGGTAAGGACTTGTTATTAATACAAATATATGTTGATGATATTATTTTTGGATCTACTAATGATAAACTCTGTGAGAGATTTGCAAAGCTAATGCAATCCAGATATCAAATGAGTATGATGGGAGAACTGAGTTACTTTCTGGGGTTACAAGTTAAACAGATTGATGAAGGAATCTTCATAAATCAATCCAAATACACCAGGAATCTACTCAAAAGATTTGGAATGCAAGACTGCTCAGCTGCATCAATTCTCATGGCCACTGTAACCAAGTTAAATTTAATTACTGGTTCTTTAGTAGATATAACTAACTACAAAGGTATGATTGGCTCACTCATATATCTGACTGCTAGTAGACCTGATATCATGTATGTTATCCTGTCTATGTGCAAGGTTCCAAGCTGATCCTTGAGAATCTCATTTGTTAGCTGTGAAAAGAATTTTTAAGTATCTCAAAGGCCCATGAATCTGGGATTGTGGTATCCTAGAGAATCAGACTTTAAGCTAATTGAATATTCAGATGTTGATTTTGAAGGATGCAAAATAGATAGGAAAAGCACGTCTGGAAGCTGCCAATTTCTTGGTGGCAGATTGGTTTCTTGGTATAACAAGAAACAAAAGTCAATTTTCACATCAACTGTAGAAGCAAAAAACATTATTGCAGGAAGCTGTTGTGCTCAGATTCTATGGATGAAGAATCAGCTGTTGGATTATGGGTTAGACTATTTTTCTATTTCCATATATTGTGATAATGAAAGTGCTATTGCAATGACAGGAAATCCAGTGCAACATTAAATGACTAGCACATCAGCAACATGTACCATTTCATAAGGGAACATGTGGAAGCTGGTACAGTGAAATTGGTCTTTGTTCCAATAAATCAGCAATTAGCAGATATATTCACCAAGCCTCTCTGTGAAGCTACTTCACAAGATTGGTGAATGAATTGGGAATGATATCAGGACAATTCTCAAACTCTGATAATTAAGACTGCTTATATTTTTGAAGCATGGTATCTTATTATGTGTCAGTACTTTTTAGATACTGATTTTTGTGCTAAATATTGATGCCATAATAACATGCAAATTGTGCTAAATTGATCTTATGTGAAAATTGCATGTTGAACTACTGATTATGCGTATAAACTCTATTATTAGTTAAACTTGCTTTGACTAATAGGTTCTGTCATTAGTTGATAAATTAAGATATTGGTCAACCCGGTTTTGACTAATAAACCCTGATAGTTGTAACTAAAATACTGATAATAGTCAGACCATGATTGACTATTGTACTTCATTGATTATTTTGAATTTATTCGGAATAAATTGTTACGCAATATTTTTAATTAATCAATGAGTTAGAGGAATATCTTTTAATTGCTTAAATGGGTTAGCTACTGATGCAAGTATCTAGTAATACTTGAGTATTTACATAGTGAATAGGAATCTGAAGAGAGAGATTACTTTTTGTTTTCCTAGATACACGTAACCATGTATTTGCATTGTGGTTAATTATTACTTTATTAATCAAAGAGTCCCTTCAGTTTCTAAACCTCTCTGCTATAAATACAACCCTCCACTCTAAAAAATGCTCACTGCCTTGTTCATTCAAACTCCAAAATTCACTCAATTTTTTCACTCAGAATCTATGGCCTCTGTTTGTTCTCTTTCACATGGAGTTTATCGACCAGTCTCCATTCCTGAATATGGAAGTTTGTATTTCGATCCCTTTCATCTCAAAGTAGTCTTCAACGGCCAAGATTATCCTTCTTCTGAGATCCCACAGTCGATTCTTGATTGACTTAACTCGGATAACATTCAGTCACTTCATCTCTTTAGAATAGACGTCCTCTTTGAAGAGATGAGAAGAGCTGGAAGGCTGCGCAATGACGCCTCGAGGAAGAACATTGTCACCTTGTATGGTTGGCATTGCAAGAGAATATCATTTCTCTTGCAGGTTCTATGTCACGTATCTTCCATCGGAGGTCGATGAAGAAGTTGGAAGCAGCAAAGAGGAAGAAGAAGTCCGAGTAGTTAGATTGTATTAAGATTTTATGTTTAAAATTCTATGAAATCTTGTACTTTGCTTCTTCATGATTAACAAAAAAATTTAAGCTTCTTTGATTCTTTAAGTGAATGATTATTTGTTTACTATCTTGTGTGTGCTTAAATCTTTTTAACTGTTGATATCCAAATCAGTACTGCATGCTTAACTTCAGATGTTTTTAATAAGTGCATGTGAATAAACTAATCTCTGTTTAAGTTTATGTGATCACTTCAGTACAGGTTGAGCACACTACAGGAGGTAACTATTGTTAAAGAAGAAATTTATGAAAGATATAATTCTTAGTCAATAAGGATTATCATCTTTGAGTGTTACATTCTATCCAAATTCTTTGAAACTTTCTTTTTCTCATCAAGAAAGTTGTTCACACTCATTTCTTAACATTACACATCTTATATCTTAAAATTCTTTTCACAATTAAAACATTTGAATCATTTTCTCAAATGTTGCCAAAAATTAAGTGACATAATTCTTGAATTATGCTCACCACTCAGAAAAAACATTTAGTTGGTTAGAGACTACTTGCTGAGGTAAATCTTAATGATACTAACAGAGACACAGAGGTTTCATCAGTTTTTACTGAAGACTCTGTGATAGCTTTCAATAAACACATGCAAGTGTTAGTTCTTTGCAAGAAGAACAAGGTTTGAGATCATGGTACATGACAGTAACCTGATCAAATCCTCTCCAATTCAAATGGAGGTTCTCTTTATTGATGAACAACAACTGTCATAACAACAGTATCAACTGTGAGCTTAATTGTGTATTCACAAGGTATAAATATTGTTATTACTTTATCACCATTTATTCTAAATACTGATTCAGTCTGTTCAACATTTATTTTTTATGATATAAATCTTGTTGGTATGATTACTTCTAGACCTTATTTAAGGACTACGTCTAGTTGTAGGACCACGGATCACCCTTCTTTAGCCACCTCTTATTTCTGTAGGACAATCTTTCAGAGCCTTTTTCTGTGAGATGTATGAAAAGATTGAGAGAAAAACAGAATTTAAGAGAGGCAGGATCCTTCCTGGCAAAAGGAGAGGTAGATGAGAGATAGGATTTAGTAATTCTTGTGAGGAAGCTCTGACTATTAAAAGTCATGAGATGTGTGGCGTGAGGAGTAGTGAGACTACTTTAAAAGAATAGAGAGATTAAGTTTTAAATGTTATATGTTTGCAGGTGCTCAGAGTACTAAAGAAACAGATGTTGAACAACAATCTGTTGAATCTCAAGGAAATTTTGATGTACCAAGGGCTATTAATCTCCCTGCAAGTCTAAGTACTCATACTTACTTGTAGTCCATACATTCTACTATTTCACCAAATGAGACAATCCCTGTTTTGTTGAAAAATAGTCCATTTACTCTATATTACCATCACCTGAGAAAATCCTTGTTGTTGCTAAAGATGTAGTAGCACTACAGTCCATTCATAAAGTTTCATCCAATTCAGAATCCCCACAACATTTTACAGGAACTGAGGTTCTAGAAGTTAATCTCGAAGGTCCAATTCATTTATCTACAATACTTGAAGATGTGGAGTTAACGGCTGAAGGTGTGGAAGCTTCTGAAGCTACTGGATCATATATTGTACCAATTTATGATTCTATTCTACATGCTGAAGCTGGTGATGAAGTTTAGCAATTAGTGCAAAATCCAGTTTAGTTGTCAGATCTGATATGCTCAATCATCTGAAAGCATCAACTTTAGTTGTCAGATCCTTACACACAGCTCATGAAGCAACTACTACTCAAATCAATCAGATCAAGGAATCATTGATTGCTTCAAAGCTGACTACTCATCAGGAAATTCAGAAACAAATTACACCAATAGTTGTCAGAAAAACTATAATTGAAGCCAGTCAAGCTAGATTGGAAGTTAAACAAGTTCAAATGTCTGATCAACTTACAGAAGTACAGAATTCAATGGAGCTGATTCTTTCTCTATTACTTGGTGATGATGCCAAAAAGGGGGAGAAAATTGTTAAATCTGAATGTAAACAGTTGATAATTGACAAATACTGATGATGAAAATCCTGATGGAGGTAATAAGGGGGGACAGAAGTAAAGTGAAAGGAGAAGAGGTGAAGAGCTAGTTGGAGTTAGTGGTTCATCAAAAGCAATCACTAGATTTTAATCTAGACAAGGTGGAGAAAGTAAGAAGAATAAAAGAAGAGTAGAAGATTTGACTGTGACTACAAAAATGCAAAAATATTCACAAGTCACAATTGCTGCTGATGAAGACCAAGATATTCTGGAGATAGAAGTTGGTGCTGAAGCAAGTCAACACCTTCAAGCTTTAAAAGTTAAAGGAAGAAAGACAACTCTTTTCTACAAGGATGCAAATATTCAATTATTTGACTATGTGGTGCGTAGAAGAATATTTGCAAAAGAAAATCATGGATTTGATCTTGAACAGCTAAGGCAAATAAAGGAAGACTTCAAGAATTTCATGAAGACAGCAAATGCTGATATTGCTGTTATTTCTCAAGTACTTTATGAAGATGATCCTTCTAACAGACCAACCAGAGGTATAGTTATAAGGGAAATCAGTCAGGCAGAAGATTTCAAATCATAAGTTACTGAACTTCTGACAAGAAGCTTAAAGGAAAAGAGAAGATAGGAGAGAAGTCAAAGTTATCAAAGAATAAAGACAACGCTATTACAAAGAAGAAAACAGTATCTAAAGAAACTAAACCTCAAATTTTGATAGATCCAATCTATACAGTAGTTCGGGCTTATGATACTGAAGAAAAATGTGAAGAAGAAATCAACCAAAGAAGGAAGATTTATGGAGCTTTCTGAGCTGAAGTACTGGAATTAACCTCTGACATTGCTCAAGTTAAAGAAGCAATTCAGAAAGAAGAGTAAAGTCTAATATTCACTGAAGTAAGATTGAATATGCATACTTGATTCCTGCATTATGATAGTTTTGACATTATCAATTGGAACTTGTCCATATTTCCATAATGAACAAGTTCGGGGAGATTGTTAGGAGTAATTGATGATATCAAGCAGAAATTATCAGAAGTTCACATCAGAACATATATCAACGGATGATGATGACATCAACGGATGATGATATCGATGGATGATGATGTCAACGGATGATGTAATCAGTATTTGTCATATCAGTTGATCTTCGAGAAGGAAAAGGAAACAGGAATTCAATGCGGTGAAAGACTTTATCTCAGAGGCATTGTATAGGTTTACTTGTTGTTAATAGAATTAGATTTCTTATATATTGTGTAGTTGTGCTCTATATAAAGCACGGATTAGGTTCATGTTATATGCATTGCGATATTGTTATATTTTTCGCATAACCTAGCAGCTCTCAAGGATATTTGTTCATCCTTTCGAGAGAGTAAATTTGTAATCAGTTTTTATCTGTTAATATAAAAACTGTTGATTCTGTTGAAGATTTATCGAATTGATTGTATTAACTGTATTCACCCCCCCTCTATAGTTGATTAAGGGTCTAACACATTCATTTTGAACAAAAATAAAATTCATTATCAATATTCGCCAGTACCCTACATTCTATTAAATTCTCGTTTACTCTTATAATTTATTTGATAAGGCATAAAATTTATTTATGAAAGTACCTTAACATCATATTTGTAGCGATTTTTTTTTCAAATTTAACCATAATGTAGAACACATCCTCGAAAATAAAGTAGATAGGCAAAATATTATGAAATGACGTATATCAATATCTTTTATAATAGAAATATATGTAATTACATAAGTATGTAATGATGCAAATATTATATTATACTAAATAATAAATTGCATCAACTATCATATTCAACAGGATTTATAAGTTCTTTTTAAAAAGAAAGTAGTATGAATTAAGGTTGTTTGGGTTAAAAATATCTTATACTCAGTAAACTGATATCAATTTAAGTTTTTGGCTACATATTAATTATGAATCAAATGATTAGATAAATTGATATGCATAATAAAATTGATATATATATATAGTTAAGTTAAAATTATGATTATATATATATGTAGGATCAAAACGTAAAGTTGATTTAACATATATTTGCATGAATAATTTAGTACACACTTATACAATATAATTAAAATGTATAGTGTCCCCTGAAGAAATTTTGTATCATATTAATGAAACCTTGGTTATGGATCGATTATTAGAATACATGCTCAATCTAATTTATTATTATTCAATTACAAAATCATTTCAAATAGGAAAATACTAGGGTACAAAATTAGTTCTCAACAAAGTTATAAAATGACACATCTCATATTACTATTGGCTAAATGTATATGGACCCCCATGCATTCACACTAATAGCACCAATTAAATTATTTTATACTGCCACATCACCTCTGCCACGTCAATTTGTAACAATGTTTTGTAACTTTTTTTGTACCTATAGTATTACCATTTCAAGTATATGAAATAAATATAGAAATGTTGAAATTATTTCTAATTTAAAGTAAATAAATCAAATAATTTTTACTATTAATTAAGATATATAATTGGGTATAGTTAAAATGATATATAATTTATTGTAAAAAGCTAATAAAATAAATTTATAACAAAAATTTAAACACAATTAATAATATAACAAGAAATAAATTTAAATTTAAGAACAAAGAAAATCAATAAAATGGCTACGAAGTTACCTTTCAACCCTTGTATATTTAAAAATTATAAAGTATCATCTAACATACTAAATCGAAAATAATAAGAGTATTCATGACCTTTATTGATACAAGTAAATAATTAATGTGTATCAAGTTTTTAGCTTTTTCGGATTGAATTATGATGGGTTTTTCGGTCAAGTACGCATTAATGTTATAAATGATATCAGAGTTACAACCGACCGGAAGTGCAGAGTCACTGTCCGAGTTTCGTATGTGTATTTATGGGCTCGACGAGGACGTCGACCCAATAAGATGATGTATTATTTGTAACGTCCCAAATCAATAAGAATAGTAGTATTCAAAGTCTTTATAGATACAAGTTAACAACTAATATGTACCAAATTGATACTTTTTCGGACTAAACTATGATGAATTGTTGGGTATGATTTATGCATTCGGTTGTAGGTATTGATGTTCTATTTCATGTCTTTTTTATTTATGCAAAATGAGATGAATTTGTTTTAGCTTAGTATCGAACCACCGACCTCCTTTTTAGAATTTCATGTCATAACTATTGTGGTAAATTGAGTTTTAAATTTGTTTTAAAAATCTTATTAGTTAAATCATAATTTTCCTTTAACCCGGTTTTTTATTTTAACTTTAAAGTAAATTAAATGTTGGTTTATATTACTTATGTGACTCAATTTTTTTCAGATTTTAAAATTTTATGTATAATTATGTATTTAGTTACAATCTTGGTTGGACGAACCAACATGACCCTCTTTTGGTAGATTAAATGGCTTAAAAAATAAATATGTGGTTAGATTAAAAAAATTGAATTAAAAGGACTGGTTTGGCTTTCGATGTTTTTTCAGCCAACCTAACTCGATTTAAATTTCAAATTGTGTTCGATTATTTAGTATGTATGTATATGTTATATCTAATTATGCACCGCACACTATATTATACTTTTATTTTTAGTTTTATAATTACATTATGTGTACACATATTACTTAGAATATCATCTACATTACTAAAATTATCTTGTTACTTAAAACTAAATATTAGAAATAATATTAGAAATTAAAAAGTCTTATTTTTTATGCATACATTGATTTAAATTTTGTAAGCTTATTAAACTCATTCAAGCTAACTCAACACAAACTGAAACACGACGAGTATGGTGGGGTTATTAGTTTAGTTTTCATTGATTGGTTTAAGAATTTTCAAATTATTTCAATTAGGCCTGATTTTAAAAATTAAAAACACTTTCAATCTGACCAACCCGATATGCGGTTACCTAATATATATTTATATAATTATAAATTAATCAATCACACGCTAAATTTACAAAACGCTTATAATTTTAACTTAAAAATTTTAGGATATGTGATATCACCGAAAGAGGGAATCAGAGTTAATCGGTGCAAATATCGATAAATGATTAATCGGATAATTGGAGATTGATTGAAATAATTAATCGGATACTAACTATAATTAATCGTTAATATATATATATATATTATAATTTTATTGAGTTGGTTATATTTATCATGTGACATAGTATATTTATAAGTAACATTTAGTTTTAAGTTATGTTTGCTCGTGTATGGTGCTGATCTAGATCTTATTTATAAATATATACATATTTAAAATTAACTCACATATGTAGGGTAACACTTCACGGAAAACCTTCTTATATAGAGAACCGTGGAGAATTATTACTTAAAAATATAAAATTTATAATTTATTTCATTTTTCATTATACATGATTACAAATTTTAATTACCAAGTTAAAAAGCCAATTTACACAGTTTTTTAATTTAAAAAATCTTTGAAGTTTAATGAAAAGATTTAAAATAGTTCTATTGTAGAATCATAGTGGTACACACTTATTCAAAAATGTTCTACTGTAAAATTAAATTTATCAATTTTTTTTCAAAATTTAATTGTTATTTTTTATTATATTCAAATATAATTATTATTCTAGATTAGCATCAAATTTAATATTTTTTGAAATAAAATTTTATAATTTATAATGTGATTCTATAATAAAATCAAGGGTTCTTCACGATTCTCCTTATAAGAGGGTTCTTCATTCAGTAATGGCCCACATATGTAATCATAGATTTTCTGTATAAAAAGAAAAAGTAAGAGAACCTTAAACTTGATCTTTACACAATACTAATAAGATTGTTCTTCATTGAGTAACGACCCACATATGTCATAGATTTTATGTATAAATATAAAAAGTAAGAGAACCTTAAACTTGATCTTTACTCAATACTAATAGAATTGTATCATATGTTTTTTTATCGTAGGGAACCCGCGGCCGCTACCCTTTGGTGCGCACTGGGTAACCATATACTTCTCGATATTTACCCAATTCAATGTCTAATAATTATATGGTTATTTCGTTAAAATCATAAAAGTTTACATATGTTCATGTTCTTATCAAAATTAAAATTTGTCTTAAAAATTACTATAAAAAATTAAGTTAAATTTGAAATTGTCATTTACCGTAATTTTTAATTACAAAATTATTTTAATATGTTAGATATATTTGATAATGTCATGGCTAATATGTTTTATGTTTAGCTTTCAGATCTTACGTGAACAGGATAAATCAGTACTTAACTGTTGATCAGTACTTATACTGGAAGTCAGGACTTAAGGATATCAGTACTTATATTATCAGGAGATAATCATCAGAAGATAGATATCAGAACTTAAGTGCTGAAGGACAATCAGATAAGGACAGTAGCTGATTAAAGGAAAGAAGATCGAGATAAACATAAGAAGAGATATGCATGAAGAAGGAATTCCGTGAAGAATGGAATACTTGGAAGAAAAGATATCTGATTGATATATTTTAGGAAGCAGAATTATATTCCATATCAATTAGCGATTATCTTGTAACTGTGTAGTATATAAACACAGGCATAGGGTTTACACTATAAGCGTTATCATTATCGAAGTTATTATTCTATATAACCCTAGCAGCTCTCGTGATATTTGTTCATGATTGATTTATCAATCTTGGGAATGTCATCATTAAAGAAGTAGCTCTGGTCTCAGGACTTAAACACAACCTACTGAGTATAAGTCAAATCTGTGACAGAGGTTATCATGTTGATTTCTTTGAAGAACACTGTGAAGTTGTGAGTAAATCTAAAGGCAAAGTTGTTCTGAAAGGATACAGACGTGGTAACATTTATGAAGCTAAGCTTTCAACAAGTACTGATGGCTCTGCAATCTGTCTGTTAAGTAGAGCATCAATTGAAGAAAGCTGGAATTGGCATAAGAAACTCTCTCATTTAAATTTCAACAATATAAATGAACTGGTCAAGAAAGATCTTGTGAGAGGATTGCCAAACACAGTATTTGCTCCTGATGGTCTTTGTGATTCATGTCAGAAAGCCAAACAAAGAAAATCTTCATTCAAGAGCAAGACTGAATCATCAATTCTTAAGCCTTATCATCTTGTACATGTTGATCTATTTGGTCCAGTAAATGTCATGTCTATTGCAAAGAAGAAATATGCGTTGGTCATAGTGGATGAGTTCACAAGATACACATGGGTGTATTTCTTGCACACAAAAAGTGAAACTGTATCTATCTTGATTGATCATGTCAAACAGCTGGATAAATTGGTCAAAAATTCTGTGAAAATTTTAAGGAGTGATAATGGCACTGAGTTCAAGAATTTGATAATGGAAGAGTTCTGCAAAAGCCATGGAATAAAGCAGGAATTTTCTGCTCCTAGAACTCCACAGCAAAATGAAGTTATTGAAAGGAAGAATAGAACTCTCGTTGAAGCTGCACGTACAATGCTTGAAGAAGCAAAGCTTCCAACCTATTTCTGGGCTGAAGCTGTGCAGACTGCTTGTTTTACTCAAAACGCAACACTCATTAACAAGCATGGAAAAACACCATATGAGATGGTGAAGAAAAAGAAGCCAAATCTGAAATATTTTCATGTATTTGGATGCAAGTGTTTTGTTCTCAAGACTCATCCTGAACAGCTATCAAAGTTTGATCTAAAAGCTGATGAAGGAATCTTTGTTGGATATCCACTTTCCACAAAAGCCTTCAGAGTCTATAATTTGAGAACAAAAGTGGTCATGGAATCTATCAATGTCTCTTTTGATGATAAGAAGATCACTGGTCTTAAAGATTTCGTTGACCATGATCAGCTGAGATTTGAAAATGAAGACTCATATTCTGATACTGAAAATCCAGACAGTCTAAGTCCTGATACTGCAAACTCTGATGGATTAAACTCTGATGTTATTGAAACTTGTGGTGACTACGTTAAATGAAGATGCCCCTATGCAGGGGGAGCATACTCAAAATCCTACCACATCTCAAGAAACATTTGAACATGCATCTGGCTCTTCAAGTTCTGATTCGTCAAGTTCTGATAGTACTGAAAATCTAAATACTGAAGAATCCAACTCAGAAAGCATAGTTTCAGGGGGAGCATCAGAAAATGAAAATGAAGATAGCATGGATCATGGGGGAGCATCCAGTTCTAGAGAAAACCTTCCATCTGCAAGGAAGTGGACAAAATCACATACACCTGATTTGATAATTGGAAATCCTGATGCAGGTGTTAGAACTAGAACAGGTACTTCAAATGAGTGTCTTTACAATTCTTTTCTCTCTCAGACTGAGCCAAAGAAAGTGGAAGAAGCTCTTCAAGATGCTGATTGTGTAATATCCAATATTTTCAAATATTATTATTACTATTAATTGGAATTATTTATGTGATTTTAGGTGAATTTTGGTGAATTATCTGATAAGTGGAATTGATGTTTGGGTGTTTATATGTGATATTATTTGAGTGTTTGAATTATTATATGTCCAGAATAAAATATAGATAATTGTGATATTTTCCTGGTAATTTTTGGACTGTTAGATGATTTTATATTAATTTATGAATTATTAATTATTTTCTGAATAATTACCAAAATTATTTTATAAAGCCGGGAATCATCCGACTTCAACCGTTTTCGCGTTTTTACAACCCGAAACTCTTCCGAAAACTCCTTCCTAACCTAATCTGATAATTCCGGACATTTTCCGTGTTTTAACTTTTTCGATCCGGATTACGGTTTGACCCGTGCGCGGCTCGGCGCAATATTTTCGATACGATAGTTATTTCGGTAATCAATAAAACCCGTATTTTCGGGAGATGGGATATTTTTACGTTATTTTCGTATATAGTATTTTATAAAAATCCCGGTTTTGATGATTATTCAAATATGGTATTAAATTGTATCATTTTTATAGTTACTTAGCAGCTAAGTAATCTATTTTCGGATATTTATTTGCATAAATACTTGGATTGTCTCTAAAATTGTTTTTATGGTTTTATAATTACAATAATTATATTTGGGATTTTATAAAATTTAGAAATCAATATTTCATCAATTATTTAGCCCTGTATGATTTTTAGATTTCATTTATTTGTAAAATCCGTATTTAATTCCAAAATTCTTCAAAAATTATGAAACTCATATTTATTTAAGTTAGGAATATTCTAAGAATTTTAAAATTATTTTGGGAATTTTTAGGATTAATTTTACCCGCGCGTTGAATCGTTTAATTGCTAAAAGCGGGTATAAACTGCGTTTCAAAAATTATTTTAAAATTTCGAAATTTATGTTTTTATAAACTTCGGGATATTTGTAACATTTTAAGACTATTTTTGTGATTTTATGAATTTGTTTCAAGTGCAGCTCGGTTCGTTAAATTGTGTAATGCGGGTATAACGCGCAAGTCAAAAATGCTTTAAAAATTATAAAAATTTTATTTTATTAGTTTTTAATTATCCTGAGAATTTTAGAATTTGTTTGGTAATTTTCTGATTTTATTTACCGGCGCGTTTATTCGATAAGTTGAGAAATGCGGGGCAAAACAAAATTTTCAGATATAAATAAGGATATGTTGCTGTGATCTGTTGAAAAAAAAAAAAAAAAAAAAAAAAAAAAAAATGAGAAAACGTGGCAGGAGGCCACCACCCCACCTGCCACCCCTGTAAACAAAACCCCCCCCTTACATTATCAACATCCTCTCTCCCCCTTCTCTCTGTCTCTCCCCTCTCTGTTATATTTTATTTTTTTTTATTTTTCAAAAAAATTCATATCTTGCAAACCGTATATCCAAATTTCAATTGGTATATATATAAACGATCAGCGCTTCAATACCTACGTATAGGTATATATATTGCAAGGTTTTGACAAGAAAATTTGCGGAGCATATATCCGTTATATTTCTGTTTTAATTTATTTTCGGGGCGTAGAAAAAGAGTTTGGAGGTGGTGATTACTCCACATGGTATCTCAGCGTGTATATGTCTATGACCATTAATTTCGGATTTTTCTGAAGATATTTTCCGGACATCAGATTTTCTCTTCGGGGTGATCAGAATTTATTTTGGGTAACGATTCCGAAATTTCGCCTTCGTATTTATGTATATTATAGCATGTTAGTGTTTATATATTTATTTCATAATTTTTAGAAATTGTTGGAGAAGTCACTTTTGGTCCGAGTTTTGGTTCAGGTGGCCGTGTTATTCATTTCTGGAGTGTTTATATGCGTAAATATAAATTATTGTGTTGATTGTTGTTGGTTGTGTCGATATGATATCGACTGGCAGTCCGAGAAATAGAGGAGGTGCTGTCCGATTTTCAAGAAAATATTATTTTTAGTTCTGAAGATTATTATTTTTATTCTTATTCGAAAATAAATCCAAATTATTTAGTTAATGAATTTTAATTGATTATTTAATTCGAGTTAATTATTTCTTATGATTTAAAAATTCTGAAAAAATAGTTCGAGCTTTAAAATATTATTTTAAATTATTTTTCAAGCTCAATAATTCTTATAAAATTATTTTCGAGTGTTCGAGCACTATTATTTAGTTATAAAATGATTCGGTGAATGTTTTTATTCCGAAAAATATTCAAAAATTCATAATAAATAAACCGTTCGTCCGTTTAATACGAAACGAACGCGTACAGACTCAGAAAAATATTCCGCTTTCATTAAAAATACTTTCGAGACCCAAATCCTTTTTGTTTCGAAAGGTCGTTTGTTTTACAAGTTATTCTGAGTCGATTATTGATCGAAAAATCATATTTTTGACCTGATTTCAGTTTTACGCGTACCGAGTCGAATATTTTGGTGAACCGAGTCTTATGTGATATGAATTATGTGATATATGAGTTATGTGCTTATGTGTTATGTGAATTAGGTGTGTATGTGGATCAAGGGTCCTATGTTTGTCTGTTATATTTATGTGTGGGTCATAAGAATCTTGTGTTTGACTGTTTCTTTTATGTGCGGGTTATCGTATGGGTAGACGATAGGCTTTTGACGCGTAGTTCGTCAAGTAATTATCATTTAGACAATTAAAGTTATATCTTTTAATTATAGATGCGGATCTCTCGAGTTGATCAAGACAAGACGTTGGATAAAGAATGAGATGGAATGGTATTGGGTAGCTGGCTTCTAGCAATCGCAGGAGCAGCATATCGATGAAGTGTTGAAAAGAAAGATGGTGATATTTTAAGACAGAATGTCAGGATAGATGCGTCTTTGCGAGGGTGACTAACTGCTAAAACCCAAAGGCAAGTACCCCTGACTTCACTTATCATTCAAGTGACGTTTATTTCGAATTATATTATGTAAGTATTGCTTTCCCTATTCTCAGTTTAGAATTGATAAACGTTTTACATATCGCTGAATTAAATAATTCTGTTTACGCAAGTACCCTCTGCTATTCTATGTTCAGAATAGTCAAGTGATTTTACTTATCCAATTATCGGATTTATAAATGTTTTGGATTTGAGAAAAGTGATTTGGTTGCTAATATTCCTACCCAAGAATTGGGGGAATTAAAATTATTTCGGGTGTCGAGTATCATGACCCCATTTCAATAAAAGGTTTTAAGATTGGATTATAATTGCGTAAGTGACCGGAACGGACGGTCCAGCGGAGGGCTATTTCTAAGTGCCATATGAAATATTATGACACCATTTTGCCACAGGCTAGTTATGCCTTTTTGTTTGAGTACTCGTGTTTTTGGGGTCACGTTTCTATGAATCATGACCTTGTGCTATCACACGGGCTGATCAGCATGTGATAGTACGTCCGTCGGAGAATGATCCTAATCTAAATTATCATATCATTTTTTTGATATTCATAGAATAAATGATTTATTGACTGATTCTGTTTTGGATTAAAAGTACTGATTCTGTTTTGGATTAAAAGTGAACTGTGGCTTTGATTCAGTTTCTGATTTTGTGGATACTTACGTTGTTGTTAAATATCAAAGGTGGTATTAGTATAGATGATTGATGTTGACTTCAGTATGGGTGTTGTGAGCATCAAAGTTCGTATAGATATCTAATTTGATATGACAACAAAATAAGTATTAATATCAAGAATTCGGTTTTGAGTAAAGTTTATGATTCATTCCATGATCATTGTTTCATGTTATTGTGGTTTACGATATTTCCGTAAACACTGTTTTTACGAGTTTTATTCTCGTCAAGATTCAAAGTATTGCTGAAGCATGTCGCTCAAGAATATCAAAATGGTTTTGAATACAATTAAGGAATCAATTCTGGGGTTCCTCAACTAAAATTTTATGATTCAGCAACTATGATTTTTAAAAATGTTCTGCTCTAATGCAGATGTCGGTTTTATATCAAACGACCTTATATTTACTATAATGATCTTGCTGAGCATTTCTTCCGCTCATACTTGCCTGTTTTTAAATTTAACCTCCAGTGAGGATTAGCTTGCGCTGTTTAGCTGCGTAATTCGAGGAAGCAAAGAAGAAGCTTTTGGAAGATGGTTGGTCCAGGGTTTGCGGACTAGTGTAAGTCTTATTGTATAAAGTTGTTTATATTATTATATTATATTATAGTTGTGTATTTTATTTGGGCCTAGTATACTTCATTTCGAAGTTATACTAGTGGGTTTAGTTTTGAATTGGAATTTATTGAAAAGAGTTTTAAAAGAAAGTGAAAAATTTATTTGTGGAATTTGGATATCTTGTTTCTAGAACTGTAACCTTAAAAGATCTTGGATTAGTTTGGGGTCATAAATGTTAAATATCTTCCGCTGGCATTTATTTATTGATTTAACAGGTTGATTTGGATTGAGGTTTCATAGTGACGACCAAATCCCTTGACCCCGGATTTGGGGGCGTTACAGGTTGGTATCAGAGCTGAGGTTATAGTAAACTAGAAACGAGAGTGTGTAGGAGTGTGTATAGCTATGTGAGGACGTTTGAGCTCATATCGAGTTCCTGTTGGACTATTGGATATAGTACCAACGAGTAAGTTAAGATAAGGCGTATTCGTTTGAGATGGTTGTGCTGAGCTGGATGGAACTCCGGGAAGCTGCAAATTTCTATTGTGGAATCTTCTAAAACTACGATTCGACGACGATGGAGATTATCAATATCCTTAAAACATAAAGAAGTGTCTAGAATCGGACGACGAGTCAACAGGATAGTTCAGATTGAAGATAAATATTAAGACTTTGGCAATCCCTTTTCTTTCTATAATTTCTTTTGGCCTCTCTCAAAAGAGGTATCTGTTAGAGGATATATTCCCTAACACTCATTTTCAATCATATATGTGTTTTAAATATGCCAGAGGCTGTCGTGAAGCCTATTTTTCAGGTTTTGATAGCTCTGTCAAGTTATGATAATAAATTCCACTTTTCTTATTTGGTGGATAGTTTCTTGGTGATGTGACACCAATTGCTCATTTGGTGTCAGAATTTTGTTCTCTGGATTTCATTTCCTTCATAAATATCAACTTTAAAATCTTTTCATTTTTATTCATTTGATTTTGGATTCCTTTGATATTCTTTTATTCTGACTGAGATGAACAACCTTAACTATAAGGGACGCAAGGTATACCTGTCTGTGTGATAGGAGTTGGATGGGACGCCATCACTTGTGTGTGTTGTGAATACATGAAGGTTAACAACCTTTAGTAGTGTCTTAATTTGGACACGCAATACCAAGTTCGTTTGATCATATTGATCTCTCAGTTATTCTCTTATTTCAACAATACTTTTTCTCAAATTCAGATTTAGGTCCCGTTATGGCATCAGATTCTTTTCTTTTTGAAATTCCATGATTTTATCAATCCAAATATTCGAAGGTTTGCCAATCAAGTTAAGTTGAGTATCTTGGTCAAGTCAAAGTAAAGCGATGTGATGAAATTACCAAGGACGACAGTGGACTGTAATGCGATTAAAATATTAGTGGCATATACTGAAGTCAATCTGTTTCTTTATTTCTCTCTTTATCTATCTTTATTTTCTTTTCTCTATCTTTCTCTCTATTTTTCTTTCTCGCGATCAGTAAAAAGTGATTCTATTGAAGAATTGGTCAAAGGGTGTGAATGGAACAGTGGTGCACAGTGAAGCTCCTGTAAAAGTTTTATTATACAAGGAATACAAGATTCATTTGAGATTATGGAAAATTGAGGTTATTTGGAAATGCAAAGTTGATTAGAAAACCCTTAGTACTTTCTTTTGCTGATTCCGAGGACGGAATCCTTATAAGGTGGGTAGATTGTAATATCCAATATTTTCAAATATTATTATTACTATTAATTGGAATTATTTATGTGATTTTAGGTGAATTTTGGTGAATTATCTGATAAGTGGAATTGATGTTTGGGTGTTTATATGTGATATTATTTGAGTGTTTGAATTATTATATGTCCAGAATAAAATATAGATAATTGTGATATTTTCCTGGTAATTTTTGGACTGTTAGATGATTTTATATTAATTTATGAATTATTAATTATTTTCTGAATAATTACCAAAATTATTTTATAAAGCCGGGAATCATCCGACTTCAACCGTTTTCGCGTTTTTACAACCCGAAACTCTTCCGAAAACTCCTTCCTAACCTAATCTGATAATTCCGGACATTTTCCGTGTTTTAACTTTTTCGATCCGGATTACGGTTTGACCCGTGCGCGGCTCGGCGCAATATTTTCGATACGATAGTTATTTCGGTAATCAATAAAACCCGTATTTTCGGGAGATGGGATATTTTTACGTTATTTTCGTATATAGTATTTTATAAAAATCCCGGTTTTGATGATTATTCAAATATGGTATTAAATTGTATCATTTTTATAGTTACTTAGCAGCTAAGTAATCTATTTTCGGATATTTATTTGCATAAATACTTGGATTGTCTCTAAAATTGTTTTTATGGTTTTATAATTACAATAATTATATTTGGGATTTTATAAAATTTAGAAATCAATATTTCATCAATTATTTAGCCCTGTATGATTTTTAGATTTCATTTATTTGTAAAATCCGTATTTAATTCCAAAATTCTTCAAAAATTATGAAACTCATATTTATTTAAGTTAGGAATATTCTAAGAATTTTAAAATTATTTTGGGAATTTTTAGGATTAATTTTACCCGCGCGTTGAATCGTTTAATTGCTAAAAGCGGGTATAAACTGTGTTTCAAAAATTATTTTAAAATTTCGAAATTTATGTTTTTATAAACTTCGGGATATTTGTAACATTTTAAGACTATTTTTGTGATTTTATGAATTTGTTTCAAGTGCAGCTCGGTTCGTTAAATTGTGTAATGCGGGTATAACGCGCAAGTCAAAAATGCTTTAAAAATTATAAAAATTTTATTTTATTAGTTTTTAATTATCCTGAGAATTTTAGAATTTGTTTGGTAATTTTCTGATTTTATTTACCGGCGCGTTTATTCGATAAGTTGAGAAATGCGGGGCAAAACAAAATTTTCAGATATAAATAAGGATATGTTGCTGTGATCTGTTGAAACAAAAAAAAAAAAAAAAAAAAAAAAAAAAAAAAATGAGAAAACGTGGCAGGAGGCCACCACCCCACCTGCCACCCCTGTAAACAAACCCCCCCCCTTACATTATCAACATCCTCTCTCCCCCTTCTCTCTGTCTCTCCCCTCTCTGTTATATTTTATTTTTTTTTATTTTTCAAAAAAATTCATATCTTGCAAACCGTATATCCAAATTTCAATTGGTATATATATAAACGATCAGCGCTTCAATACCTACGTATAGGTATATATATTGCAAGGTTTTGACAAGAAAATTTGCGGAGCATATATCCGTTATATTTCTGTTTTAATTTATTTTCGGGGCGTAGAAAAAGAGTTTGGAGGTGGTGATTACTCCACATGGTATCTCAGCGTGTATATGTCTATGACCATTAATTTCGGATTTTTCTGAAGATATTTTCCGGACATCAGATTTTCTCTTCGGGGTGATCAGAATTTATTTTGGGTAACGATTCCGAAATTTCGCCTTCGTATTTATGTATATTATAGCATGTTAGTGTTTATATATTTATTTCATAATTTTTAGAAATTGTTGGAGAAGTCACTTTTGGTCCGAGTTTTGGTTCAGGTGGCCGTGTTATTCATTTCTGGAGTGTTTATATGCGTAAATATAAATTATTGTGTTGATTGTTGTTGGTTGTGTCGATATGATATCGACTGGCAGTCCGAGAAATAGAGGAGGTGCTGTCCGATTTTCAAGAAAATATTATTTTTAGTTCTGAAGATTATTATTTTTATTCTTATTCGAAAATAAATCCAAATTATTTAGTTAATGAATTTTAATTGATTATTTAATTCGAGTTAATTATTTCTTATGATTTAAAAATTCTGAAAAAATAGTTCGAGCTTTAAAATATTATTTTAAATTATTTTTCAAGCTCAATAATTCTTATAAAATTATTTTCGAGTGTTCGAGCACTATTATTTAGTTATAAAATGATTCGGTGAATGTTTTTATTCCGAAAAATATTCAAAAATTCATAATAAATAAACCGTTCGTCCGTTTAATACGAAACGAACGCGTACAGACTCAGAAAAATATTCCGCTTTCATTAAAAATACTTTCGAGACCCAAATCCTTTTTGTTTCGAAAGGTCGTTTGTTTTACAAGTTATTCTGAGTCGATTATTGATCGAAAAATCATATTTTTGACCTGATTTCAGTTTTACGCGTACCGAGTCGAATATTTTGGTGAACCGAGTCTTATGTGATATGAATTATGTGATATATGAGTTATGTGCTTATGTGTTATGTGAATTAGGTGTGTATGTGGATCAAGGGTCCTATGTTTGTCTGTTATATTTATGTGTGGGTCATAAGAATCTTGTGTTTGACTGTTTCTTTTATGTGCGGGTTATCGTATGGGTAGACGATAGGCTTTTGACGCGTAGTTCGTCAAGTAATTATCATTTAGACAATTAAAGTTATATCTTTTAATTATAGATGCGGATCTCTCGAGTTGATCAAGACAAGACGTTGGATAAAGAATGAGATGGAATGGTATTGGGTAGCTGGCTTCTAGCAATCGCAGGAGCAGCATATCGATGAAGTGTTGAAAAGAAAGATGGTGATATTTTAAGACAGAATGTCAGGATAGATGCGTCTTTGCGAGGGTGACTAACTGCTAAAAACCCAAAGGCAAGTACCCCTGACTTCACTTATCATTCAAGTGACGTTTATTTCGAATTATATTATGTAAGTATTGCTTTCCCTATTCTCAGTTTAGAATTGATAAACGTTTTACATATCGCTGAATTAAATAATTCTGTTTACGCAAGTACCCTCTGCTATTCTATGTTCAGAATAGTCAAGTGATTTTACTTATCCAATTATCGGATTTATAAATGTTTTGGATTTTGAGAAAAGTGATTTGGTTGCTAATATTCCTACCCAAGAATTGGGGGAATTAAAATTATTTCGGGTGTCGAGTATCATGACCCCATTTCAATAAAAGGTTTTAAGATTGGATTATAATTGCGTAAGTGACCGGAACGGACGGTCCAGCGGAGGGCTATTTCTAAGTGCCATATGAAATATTATGACACCATTTTGCCACAGGCTAGTTATGCCTTTTGTTTGAGTACTCGTGTTTTTGGGGTCACGTTTCTATGAATCATGACCTTGTGCTATCACACGGGCTGATCAGCATGTGATAGTACGTCCGTCGGAGAATGATCCTAATCTAAATTATCATATCATTTTTTTGATATTCATAGAATAAATGATTTATTGACTGATTCTGTTTTGGATTAAAAGTACTGATTCTGTTTTGGATTAAAAGTGAACTGTGGCTTTGATTCAGTTTCTGATTTTGTGGATACTTACGTTGTTGTTAAATATCAAAGGTGGTATTAGTATAGATGATTGATGTTGACTTCAGTATGGGTGTTGTGAGCATCAAAGTTCGTATAGATATCTAATTTGATATGACAACAAAATAAGTATTAATATCAAGAATTCGGTTTTGAGTAAAGTTTATGATTCATTCCATGATCATTGTTTCATGTTATTGTGGTTTACGATATTTCCGTAAACACTGTTTTTACGAGTTTTATTCTCGTCAAGATTCAAAGTATTGCTGAAGCATGTCGCTCAAGAATATCAAAATGGTTTTGAATACAATTAAGGAATCAATTCTGGGGTTCCTCAACTAAAATTTTATGATTCAGCAACTATGATTTTTAAAAATGTTCTGCTCTAATGCAGATGTCGGTTTTATATCAAACGACCTTATATTTACTATAATGATCTTGCTGAGCATTTCTTCCGCTCATACTTGCCTGTTTTTAAATTTAACCTCCAGTGAGGATTAGCTTGCGCTGTTTAGCTGCGTAATTCGAGGAAGCAAAGAAGAAGCTTTTGGAAGATGGTTGGTCCAGGGTTTGCGGACTAGTGTAAGTCTTATTGTATAAAGTTGTTTATATTATATTATATTATATTATAGTTGTGTATTTTATTTGGGCCTAGTATACTTCATTTCGAAGTTATACTAGTGGGTTTAGTTTTGAATTGGAATTTATTGAAAAGAGTTTTAAAAGAAAGTGAAAAATTTATTTGTGGAATTTGGATATCTTGTTTCTAGAACTGTAACCTTAAAAGATCTTGGATTAGTTTGGGGTCATAAATGTTAAATATCTTCCGCTGGCATTTATTTATTGATTTAACAGGTTGATTTGGATTGAGGTTTCATAGTGACGACCAAATCCCTTGACCCCGGATTTGGGGGCGTTACAGGTTGGTATCAGAGCTGAGGTTATAGTAAACTAGAAACGAGAGTGTGTAGGAGTGTGTATAGCTATGTGAGGACGTTTGAGCTCATATCGAGTTCCTGTTGGACTATTGGATATAGTACCAACGAGTAAGTTAAGATAAGGCGTATTCGTTTGAGATGGTTGTGCTGAGCTGGATGGAACTCCGGGAAGCTGCAAATTTCTATTGTGGAATCTTCTAAAACTACGATTCGACGACGATGGAGATTATCAATATCCTTAAAACATAAAGAAGTGTCTAGAATCGGACGACGAGTCAACAGGATAGTTCAGATTGAAGATAAATATTAAGACTTTGGCAATCCCTTTTCTTTCTATAATTTCTTTTGGCCTCTCTCAAAAGAGGTATCTGTTAGAGGATATATTCCCTAACACTCATTTTCAATCATATATGTGTTTTAAATATGCCAGAGGCTGTCGTGAAGCCTATTTTTCAGGTTTTGATAGCTCTGTCAAGTTATGATAATAAATTCCACTTTTCTTATTTGGTGGATAGTTTCTTGGTGATGTGACACCAATTGCTCATTTGGTGTCAGAATTTTGTTCTCTGGATTTCATTTCCTTCATAAATATCAACTTTAAAATCTTTTCATTTTTATTCATTTGATTTTGGATTCCTTTGATATTCTTTTATTCTGACTGAGATGAACAACCTTAACTATAAGGGACGCAAGGTATACCTGTCTGTGTGATAGGAGTTGGATGGGACGCCATCACTTGTGTGTGTTGTGAATACATGAAGGTTAACAACCTTTAGTAGTGTCTTAATTTGGACACGCAATACCAAGTTCGTTTGATCATATTGATCTCTCAGTTATTCTCTTATTTCAACAATACTTTTTCTCAAATTCAGATTTAGGTCCCGTTATGGCATCAGATTCTTTTCTTTTTGAAATTCCATGATTTTATCAATCCAAATATTCGAAGGTTTGCCAATCAAGTTAAGTTGAGTATCTTGGTCAAGTCAAAGTAAAGCGATGTGATGAAATTACCAAGGACGACAGTGGACTGTAATGCGATTAAAATATTAGTGGCATATACTGAAGTCAATCTGTTTCTTTATTTCTCTCTTTATCTATCTTTATTTTCTTTTCTCTATCTTTCTCTCTATTTTTCTTTCTCGCGATCAGTAAAAAGTGATTCTATTGAAGAATTGGTCAAAGGGTGTGAATGGAACAGTGGTGCACAGTGAAGCTCCTGTAAAAGTTTTATTATACAAGGAATACAAGATTCATTTGAGATTATGGAAAATTGAGGTTATTTGGAAATGCAAAGTTGATTAGAAAACCCTTAGTACTTTCTTTTGCTGATTCCGAGGACGGAATCCTTATAAGGTGGGTAGATTGTAATATCCAATATTTTCAAATATTATTATTACTATTAATTGGAATTATTTATGTGATTTTAGGTGAATTTTGGTGAATTATCTGATAAGTGGAATTGATGTTTGGGTGTTTATATGTGATATTATTTGAGTGTTTGAATTATTATATGTCCAGAATAAAATATAGATAATTGTGATATTTTCCTGGTAATTTTTGGACTGTTAGATGATTTTATATTAATTTATGAATTATTAATTATTTTCTGAATAATTACCAAAATTATTTTATAAAGCCGGGAATCATCCGACTTCAACCGTTTTCGCGTTTTTACAACCCGAAACTCTTCCGAAAACTCCTTCCTAACCTAATCTGATAATTCCGGACATTTTCCGTGTTTTAACTTTTTCGATCCGGATTACGGTTTGACCCGTGCGCGGCTCGGCGCAATATTTTCGATACGATAGTTATTTCGGTAATCAATAAAACCCGTATTTTCGGGAGATGGGATATTTTTACGTTATTTTCGTATATAGTATTTTATAAAAATCCCGGTTTTGATGATTATTCAAATATGGTATTAAATTGTATCATTTTTATAGTTACTTAGCAGCTAAGTAATCTATTTTCGGATATTTATTTGCATAAATACTTGGATTGTCTCTAAAATTGTTTTTATGGTTTTATAATTACAATAATTATATTTGGGATTTTATAAAATTTAGAAATCAATATTTCATCAATTATTTAGCCCTGTATGATTTTTAGATTTCATTTATTTGTAAAATCCGTATTTAATTCCAAAATTCTTCAAAAATTATGAAACTCATATTTATTTAAGTTAGGAATATTCTAAGAATTTTAAAATTATTTTGGGAATTTTTAGGATTAATTTTACCCGCGCGTTGAATCGTTTAATTGCTAAAAGCGGGTATAAACTGTGTTTCAAAAATTATTTTAAAATTTCGAAATTTATGTTTTTATAAACTTCGGGATATTTGTAACATTTTAAGACTATTTTTGTGATTTTATGAATTTGTTTCAAGTGCAGCTCGGTTCGTTAAATTGTGTAATGCGGGTATAACGCGCAAGTCAAAAATGCTTTAAAAATTATAAAAATTTTATTTTATTAGTTTTTAATTATCCTGAGAATTTTAGAATTTGTTTGGTAATTTTCTGATTTTATTTACCGGCGCGTTTATTCGATAAGTTGAGAAATGCGGGGCAAAACAAAATTTTCAGATATAAATAAGGATATGTTGCTGTGATCTGTTGAAACAAAAAAAAAAAAAAAAAAAAAAAAAAAAAAAAAATGAGAAAACGTGGCAGGAGGCCACCACCCCACCTGCCACCCCTGTAAACAAACCCCCCCCCTTACATTATCAACATCCTCTCTCCCCCTTCTCTCTGTCTCTCCCCTCTCTGTTATATTTTATTTTTTTTTATTTTTCAAAAAAATTCATATCTTGCAAACCGTATATCCAAATTTCAATTGGTATATATATAAACGATCAGCGCTTCAATACCTACGTATAGGTATATATATTGCAAGGTTTTGACAAGAAAATTTGCGGAGCATATATCCGTTATATTTCTGTTTTAATTTATTTTCGGGGCGTAGAAAAAGAGTTTGGAGGTGGTGATTACTCCACATGGTATCTCAGCGTGTATATGTCTATGACCATTAATTTCGGATTTTTCTGAAGATATTTTCCGGACATCAGATTTTCTCTTCGGGGTGATCAGAATTTATTTTGGGTAACGATTCCGAAATTTCGCCTTCGTATTTATGTATATTATAGCATGTTAGTGTTTATATATTTATTTCATAATTTTTAGAAATTGTTGGAGAAGTCACTTTTGGTCCGAGTTTTGGTTCAGGTGGCCGTGTTATTCATTTCTGGAGTGTTTATATGCGTAAATATAAATTATTGTGTTGATTGTTGTTGGTTGTGTCGATATGATATCGACTGGCAGTCCGAGAAATAGAGGAGGTGCTGTCCGATTTTCAAGAAAATATTATTTTTAGTTCTGAAGATTATTATTTTTATTCTTATTCGAAAATAAATCCAAATTATTTAGTTAATGAATTTTAATTGATTATTTAATTCGAGTTAATTATTTCTTATGATTTAAAAATTCTGAAAAAATAGTTCGAGCTTTAAAATATTATTTTAAATTATTTTTCAAGCTCAATAATTCTTATAAAATTATTTTCGAGTGTTCGAGCACTATTATTTAGTTATAAAATGATTCGGTGAATGTTTTTATTCCGAAAAATATTCAAAAATTCATAATAAATAAACCGTTCGTCCGTTTAATACGAAACGAACGCGTACAGACTCAGAAAAATATTCCGCTTTCATTAAAAATACTTTCGAGACCCAAATCCTTTTTGTTTCGAAAGGTCGTTTGTTTTACAAGTTATTCTGAGTCGATTATTGATCGAAAAATCATATTTTTGACCTGATTTCAGTTTTACGCGTACCGAGTCGAATATTTTGGTGAACCGAGTCTTATGTGATATGAATTATGTGATATATGAGTTATGTGCTTATGTGTTATGTGAATTAGGTGTGTATGTGGATCAAGGGTCCTATGTTTGTCTGTTATATTTATGTGTGGGTCATAAGAATCTTGTGTTTGACTGTTTCCTTTATGTGCGGGTTATCGTATGGGTAGACGATAGGCTTTTGACGCGTAGTTCGTCAAGTAATTATCATTTAGACAATTAAAGTTATATCTTTTAATTATAGATGCGGATCTCTCGAGTTGATCAAGACAAGACGTTGGATAAAGAATGAGATGGAATGGTATTGGGTAGCTGGCTTCTAGCAATCGCAGGAGCAGCATATCGATGAAGTGTTGAAAAGAAAGATGGTGATATTTTAAGACAGAATGTCAGGATAGATGCGTCTTTGCGAGGGTGACTAACTGCTAAAAACCCAAAGGCAAGTACCCCTGACTTCACTTATCATTCAAGTGACGTTTATTTCGAATTATATTATGTAAGTATTGCTTTCCCTATTCTCAGTTTAGAATTGATAAACGTTTTACATATCGCTGAATTAAATAATTCTGTTTACGCAAGTACCCTCTGCTATTCTATGTTCAGAATAGTCAAGTGATTTTACTTATCCAATTATCGGATTTATAAATGTTTTGGATTTTGAGAAAAGTGATTTGGTTGCTAATATTCCTACCCAAGAATTGGGGGAATTAAAATTATTTCGGGTGTCGAGTATCATGACCCCATTTCAATAAAAGGTTTTAAGATTGGATTATAATTGCGTAAGTGACCGGAACGGACGGTCCAGCGGAGGGCTATTTCTAAGTGCCATATGAAATATTATGACACCATTTTGCCACAGGCTAGTTATGCCTTTTTGTTTGAGTACTCGTGTTTTTGGGGTCACGTTTCTATGAATCATGACCTTGTGCTATCACACGGGCTGATCAGCATGTGATAGTACGTCCGTCGGAGAATGATCCTAATCTAAATTATCATATCATTTTTTTGATATTCATAGAATAAATGATTTATTGACTGATTCTGTTTTGGATTAAAAGTACTGATTCTGTTTTGGATTAAAAGTGAACTGTGGCTTTGATTCAGTTTCTGATTTTGTGGATACTTACGTTGTTGTTAAATATCAAAGGTGGTATTAGTATAGATGATTGATGTTGACTTCAGTATGGGTGTTGTGAGCATCAAAGTTCGTATAGATATCTAATTTGATATGACAACAAAATAAGTATTAATATCAAGAATTCGGTTTTGAGTAAAGTTTATGATTCATTCCATGATCATTGTTTCATGTTATTGTGGTTTACGATATTTCCGTAAACACTGTTTTTACGAGTTTTATTCTCGTCAAGATTCAAAGTATTGCTGAAGCATGTCGCTCAAGAATATCAAAATGGTTTTGAATACAATTAAGGAATCAATTCTGGGGTTCCTCAACTAAAATTTTATGATTCAGCAACTATGATTTTTAAAAATGTTCTGCTCTAATGCAGATGTCGGTTTTATATCAAACGACCTTATATTTACTATAATGATCTTGCTGAGCATTTCTTCCGCTCATACTTGCCTGTTTTTAAATTTAACCTCCAGTGAGGATTAGCTTGCGCTGTTTAGCTGCGTAATTCGAGGAAGCAAAGAAGAAGCTTTTGGAAGATGGTTGGTCCAGGGTTTGCGGACTAGTGTAAGTCTTATTGTATAAAGTTGTTTATATTATATTATATTATATTATAGTTGTGTATTTTATTTGGGCCTAGTATACTTCATTTCGAAGTTATACTAGTGGGTTTAGTTTTGAATTGGAATTTATTGAAAAGAGTTTTAAAAGAAAGTGAAAAATTTATTTGTGGAATTTGGATATCTTGTTTCTAGAACTGTAACCTTAAAAGATCTTGGATTAGTTTGGGGTCATAAATGTTAAATATCTTCCGCTGGCATTTATTTATTGATTTAACAGGTTGATTTGGATTGAGGTTTCATAGTGACGACCAAATCCCTTGACCCCGGATTTGGGGGCGTTACAGATTGGGTGCAAGCAATGCATGAAGAGTTGAATGAATTTGAAAGAAACAAAGTCTGGACCCTAGTACCAAGACCAAAGAATAGATCTGTTGTTGGTACAAAGTGGGTATTCAGAAACAAAACTGACAGTGATGGCATAATTACAAGGAATAAGGCAAGGCTGGTTGCAAAAGGATATTCTCAACAGGAGGGAATTGATTATGATGAAACATTTGCACCAGTTGCTAGGTTAGAAGCCATAAGGATATTTTTGGCTTATGCTGCTCACAAAAAGTTTACTGTCTTTCAAATGGATGTGAAAAGTGCTTTTCTCAATGGAGAATTGGAGGAAGAGGTATATGTTGAACAACCTCCAGGTTTTGTAGATACCAAACATCCAGATTATGTCTACAGACTTGACAAAGCACTTTATGGACTTAAGCAAGCTCCTAGAGCATGGTATGAGACTTTATCTCAGTTTCTTCTGGAAAGTGGATTCAACAGAGGGACAATAGACAAAACACTGTTCTACCTCAACCATGGAAAGGACTTACTTCTGGTCCAGATTTATGTTGATGATATCATTTTTGGATCTACAAATGACAAACTTTGCAAGAAGTTTGCCAAACTTATGCAGTCAAGATATCAGATGAGTATGATGGGGGAACTTAGCTATTTTCTGGGCCTTCAAGTCAAGCAGAATGAGGAAGGCACTTTTATTTGTCAAACCAAGTACACCAGAAACTTGCTAAAGAAATTTGGAATGCAAGATTGTTCAAGTGCATCCACTCCAATGGCCACTGCAACAAAACTGGATAAGGATACCGGTAAATCAGTAGATATTACTGACTACAGAGGTATGATTGGCTCTCTACTCTATCTAACTGCTAGTAGACCTGATATCATGTATGCTACCTGTCTTTGTGCAAGATTTCAAGCAGATCCAAGAGAACCTCACTTAACAGCTGTAAAAAGAATCTTTAAGTATCTTAAAGGAACAGCTGCTCTGGGATTATGGTATCCTAGAGAATCAGATTTTAAACTAATAGGTTACTCAGATGCAGATTTTGCAGGTTGCAAAATTGACAGGAAAAGCACAAGTGGAAGCTACCAATTTCTTGGAGGCAGATTGGTTTCTTGGTACAGCAAGAAACAAAAGTCAATTTCCACATCAACTGCAGAAGCAGAGTATATTGCTGCAGGAAGCTGTTGTGCACAGATTCTTTGGATGAAGAATCAGTTACTGGATTATGGGTTAACATATTTCAAAATCCCTATTTACTGTGATAATCAAAGTGCTATTGCTATGACAGGTAATCCAGTTCAACACTCAATAACAAAGCACATCAGCATTAGGTACCACTTCATCAGGGAACATGTGGATGAAGGTACAGTGGAATTGCATTTTGTTCCCACAGATCAACAGTTGGCAGAAATCTTCACAAAACCATTATGTAAAGCTACTTTTACAAGATTGGTAAATGAACTTGGAATGGTTTCAGGTTCCTTCTCTAAATCTGGTTAGACTTGTTCTGTGTTATCAGACTTTATGCTCAGTATTTACAGAATTCATCTCATTGTGTATTCTGTGCTTAATTGATAAATGTCTTTAAGTACTGACTGTTGTCTGATATATGTTTCTAAACTCTGATAAGTGATATGTCTGTTCTAGTACCTATTCAATCCTATGAGGATAACTGTGCTAGATACTGACCTAGTAGTCTTCAATAAACAAATGATTCCATGGAAGAAGTAATTATTTCAGTGGAAATCTTATGACACTAGCAAATTCTGATAACTGAGCTTAGTTAGGTTCACTTTGTATATCTTATTACTAAGTCACAAATTAGAATAATGCTACTCATCTGTTAAGTTCTGATACTAGTAAAACTGCTGAATGTACTAAGTGCTGATAGACCTCTCTTATCAAAAGCAAAAGCAAAAAGATCAAAGATTAAAATCAGGTACTCCTTTGAGATCTAGAGTAAAAATGTGGAAGGGACGACCCAAGTGCATTGCTGGTATTAAGTAAATATGCATCAGAAAAGCAAAATATTTTCTTGGTGACTTTTCACACTCTATGATTACTGGAGAAATACTCTGAAAATAGCATAAATTCTGATAAACAGTCGTGCCTCACTTACACTGAGAAGCCACTGTAAAATAGAATTTCAAAAGATGCATAAAATTAGCACAAAACAGTTGAGGTGGACTCAAGCATAAACTCATTCTTCAGTAGGTTTCAGGACAATGACAGATCTTTAGCAAAATTTTAGTTATGCCTTATTTCTAAGATGTACTGCAGTGAATCAGACTTTACTCTTTGTCTGTTTTTAGCTTAATGCACACACTAATCACTCCATCTGAATGATGAAAATTTCTGTGGTGGTCTATGTTATTTTAGATAAAACAGTCAATGTGTCATTATTGCACAAATTCTGAGGACAAGTTCTAAGTTACACGTTCTGATGATTAAGTACTGACGTCCATAACTCAGAACTTGTATGAGTATTTACTAAGATAGGCATTCCTTTTTCGAGTTAAGAAATTATGTTCTGACGACTGTTAAGTTCTGGTATAGGTCTAAGTTCTGATTTCTCAGTCTAATCCTTTACTTGGCTTATCTTTGAATAAAATTTGATAACAGTCTCAGTTTGTACTCGAATATGTTAAAGTGGAAGATTAATAGTCACTGTGATTAGGATTAATGGTATTTGTACTTGAACAGACCACTGTTTCTTGTGTTTTGTGCGGTCTAGAGCATGCTTCCTCTTTCCAATGACTGTTATTTTTTTTTCAAAGTCTAGGGAGACGAGGTAGAATTAATTCTACCTGTCAGCATTAAATATCTTTGCGTCTCTTGGCATTCTCTTGCCTATATAAACATCCACTTCACATTAGTCTTCTCATCACACTTTTATCACAAATTCAGTCTTGTTTTTCATTTACTATCTCAAATGGCTGAATTTGGCTGGTTCTACAATTACGGTGATGAGACTGTGCATGTCTTTTTGAATGGAATTCCAACTCCCTACCCTATCACCAACATCCCTCACAATCTCTGGATTCAATTTCCAGAGGTTATCAAACGTGATCTGGTGGCCGTTCGAAGAGACCTTAACCTTCGTCGTATCCGTCAGCACGAGCGAATCATACGACTCGCCATCTTGTTCGTCGAAGATAGGAAGAGGAAGATGACTTAATCTCGTCTTATTCATGTTCTTCTTCATCATCAGCTTTGTCAGGCTTCTTAGCTAGGACTAAAGCTGTTGACGTTAGGATTAGAAGCTTAGGGAAAATCTTGTATAAGTATTGATGTCATTTCCATTTCATAAATGTATTGACTTGATATATTAATGAAAATTGTTTTTACTTCAAGATTTTGTCTCTGAGTTATTTTATCGTGTGTTGATAAATCCTAATTGATATTCTGATGACCATTTAAATTATGCTTTTAGTTAAGTTCTGATTCTCTGTCAGCACTTATTCATCGAAATTATCTCGGTCATTTTTAACATGATTTATTTTCATAATATTAATTTTGCAGTGAAAAATAATTCTATCAGTGCTAACGGTTTAAATTTTGAATTAAAACTGTTTCTCTTGATTAAAGGGACGGTTTTTTTTCCCTTGAAACAAGGCAACTGGGTAAGTAATCATTCCTGTTTTCTCGAGCCCAGGTAACTATCCGTTATTACTGCATGTCTGACAGGTGTCCAACGGTAATATTTTTTTGTATAAGTACAGCAGAGAGAAGATTTCTGTAATCTTTTTAATTTCTTCATCTTTTATCTCTCTTCTTACTTTTACTATCCTTCACTTTACTTTTTCCGTTGTTTTCATACAGACATTATATCAAACACCTATCAGGCATACTTAATTCTCAATTTTTTCACATGGCACCAAAGGATTTAATCATTGATGGAGCAAAGTTTGTTCCAAACAACTATGCTGCAATTCTTGATCATGCTGAAGCTCCATCTGAATTGCACTTTGTGCAAGATCTTCTTGCACATAGTGAGGTTGGGTACGCCTTAACTCAGCCTGAATTATTTTCAAGTCAACAAGTTCTGAGGTTCTGGAGGACTGGCGTTTTTGATGATGGTGGTAACAGTGGAACTCCCAGTATTATCTTCCAAGTGGGTGATTCATCTTTTGTAGTCACTCCTGGTACAGTACGCAGGGCTTTACATCTTCCCGAGGATTGTACTTTCTCAGTTCCAGAGGACTCAGCCCTTCGGGAGTTAATGGCTGAATTGGGATATGAAAAGAGTCTGACGAAACTTGGACAGTTGAAACGGACTAATATCAGAAGAGAATGGAGTTTCTTCTTTGATTGCATCACCAAAGCTTTTGGGAATAAATGTTCAAATTTTGATGCTATCCCAATTCTGAGTCAGCACATAGGGTATGCTATTATCCATCAAACTCATTTTGATTTTGCAACTGGAATAATTGGTTTTATTGGGGATAGGATGACAGAGGATCGAGATGTTGTTTATTTTGCTAGATTCTGTCAACTTATTTACACTTACTGTACTGATGAACCCCAGTTAGTCAGCACTCAAACCCCACCTTTTAAGGTTGCAAAAAGGTACTTTAACGACCTGATAAATGCTGACACAAAGAAATCAATGGTGAGATCATTACAGATTCCTCAGTCTGTGAAACAGATTCTGGTAAATGCTGATCCTGCTACTTACAAATCTGTTTACTCAAATGTTCAACCAACTCACCATAACCAAAATCCATCAACTTCAGTACCTACCTCTCATTCTACTCAACCTACCCTCAGAACTTATCTCAAATCCTATCTCTCCACTTCACAGACTGCTCAACCTTCTTCTTCAGCACCTACTGTGAAGCCTACATCCTCTAAGCCAAAGAGAACAAAGACTGTTCCTCAAACACCTCAAAAGAGGATGAGATTTACTTTGAGAGATGAATCAGATTCTGAGGAACAGATTCCTTCTTCAGAACCTGTGGTGATTGAAGCTGAGAAAACAACTTCTCAGAAGGATTCTGACATTGAGGGTTCTAGGCTTCTCAAGAGGCTTAGACGTATGATAGTTCCTGAGACTCCCAAGGAATCCAAATCAACAAGGAAGTACAAGAAACAGAGGGCACAAAGGCCAGTTTCAGATGATGAGGAGGAAGCAGCTAAGGAAGGGGATCAGGAATCTCTGATCTCACCAGACAAGGAATTTGCTCCAGTCACTTCTTCTCCATCAACTCCATCTCAGGAAGCTGTATCTGACAAGGCTAACTCACCATCTGTGTCTCTTGTTGATCCAGGCACAAGTGCTGAAATTGATATTCAGAACTTGGTTGTGCCTGCAATACTTTTCTTAGAAGCTCCAACAGCAAATAATACTTCTACAACACCTGTTATTGATGCTGTTCAAACTCCAGAGTTATCAACAACACCTTCTCTGCATCAAGATGCTGATGATCAGATTTTAGGTGAGCATCAGGATATGGCTGTTGATCAGAACTTAGTATCAGATCAGCAATTAGAGGATGCTGAAGCCTCCATTGCTACTCACACTGTTGTCTTATCAGAAGATACTGATTCTTTAAGTTCTGATGCTGCAAATGTTGGAGATACTGGTGAAGCTGCTACAACTGTAGATGCTGATGAAGCAGGTCCTTCAGGACATACTCCTCCACCAACTCTTCCTAAGTCTGAACTGGTAAAGGAGTTTGTTATCAGGGATGCACCAGTACCTTGGAGTGAAACTCCTGCAGGTCAGGAGTGGACTAAGGAATGGAACTCAGTTTCATGTGTTCCAAATGCTTTATATCTTGCTGAGCACTTGACTAAAGCTGATGAAATGTTAAATTCTGATGATTTTAAAACCCAGCTTAGAGTCACTGCATTGAGTACTAAACATCTACAAGGTCTTCATTCCAATACTCATGCAGAGCTACACAAGATTCAGAACTTTATCAAACAGGAACAAGTTTAGAAAATTGATAAGAAAAAGTTCTTCCAACCTACCATTGACAGGGTTGCTTATATTGAGAAAACTCAAGAGAAACAACAAGCTCAGATTGATCAAATTCTGACAAATCAAGCTTCTCAGCAATCGCAACTTACTGAAATCCAGACCTCAGTGGAACTACTTATCTCTCTTTTATTACCTGCTGATGCCAAAAAGGGGGAGAAGGTAATTAAGTCCAAATGCAAAACCAACAAGACACTGCAAGGAAAGGATGATGGAAAAGATGACCAAGGAACCTCTGGAATAGGTAGTGGTCATAGTCAAGGTAGAAGTTTTACATCAAGACAAGCTAGTCACAGGACATGTTCTGATACTGGAAAAAGAATAAGTTCTGCTGCTGGTAAAAGGATAAGTTCTGATGAACTTCTAGATCTTGATGAGGAAATGTCAAGACAGTTATTTCTTCAAGAAAATCCAGGGATGGACTTGGAAAGTTTAAAGGAAGAAGAAGCCATACTTAAATCAGAGAAAGTCGCACCTAAATCTGAAGCTTCTGGTAAAAAGTTACTTCCAAAACCTAAAGGCATTGTGATCAAAGAAAGGATACATACTGAAGCAACTTTGGCTAGATCACAACCACAGATAGATCCAAGATCCAAGGGTAAAGAAAAGGTTGGTGAACCTATCAAGCCTTATGTACCTCCTGAGGAAGAAGAAATTACTGATGGAAAAGATGATCTTGCTCTGACTTCAAGTAAAGTTCTTAAAACAACCTCTGACATGGCTCAAGTTGTTCAGAGTCAAGAAATTGTAAGTTCTGATATTCAGAAGAAGCAAGTAACCTCTGACAGTGCTCAAGTTAACTTGATATCAGAAAATAGATCTAAAACACTCCTACCAGGATTCACTAAAGCAAAACAGAATCAATCTTTGAAGACTACTGCAAGTGGTTTTGAAGCAAGAGTAGTTACTGGAAAGGAAGCTAGAGAGAAAACTGGATTGGGAAGTGCTGATGAAAGAAGAGTACACAACACTACGAATGATCCAACTTCCTTGACTGAACCAGGTATTGGAGCAACTCCTGAGAGATTGAATCAACTGGAATTTGTACAGATGGTTTACCATACCTACTTGAAAGAATACATCATGTTGTATTTCATGACAGATGGTAGGGTTTATCATATAAGACAAAATGCCATTCCTTTGAAGTATTTTGAAGAATTGGAGCATGTACTTTTCTTACTTCAAGTGGATGACAGAATAACAGAGACTGCTGCAAACTACTTAAAAGAACAGATTCAGAGACAGAAAAGGCTTTATTCTGTTAAGTCTGACAGCAGATATGTTCCAAAGTACAGAGATCACAATGGTGATATTGTTGATATGAAGCCTAATACTGCACAGATTAGAACGTATCTTGGTATTAAGGGACTTGAATTCAATCTTGAGTCTGACAAAGCTTATGTCATAAGACTAGATCAGGAGTTGAGAAAAGCAAAGATTAATGATCTCAGAGCTGCAATCTTTCAAACTGGTGAAGATACTGCAGAGCTTAAAGGTGTTAAAAGGAGAATGATTGATGAACTAAGATATGCTGAGAAATGTTTGTTGAAGAACTATCTCAGAACAACTCCTGACATCAGAGAGGTCAGAAAATGAAGAAGCCAAGTCGAAGATCTACAACTGCTTAAATTCTGATATTTATACAGATTGAAGTTGTTATCAGAAGTTGAAATTGGTAAAAACTTTAAGGACTGTAAGTTGTAGTTATCTAGTCTATTTCTCATGCATTTGTACTTAATGTTTTTGACATCATCAAATATCTGTTAAACTTGTATATTTTGTTAATTTACAAGTTGGGGGAGATTGTTAGATATATTTGATAATGTTATGGCTAATATGTTTTATGTTTAGCTTTCAGATCTTACGTGAATAGGATAAATCAGTACTTAACTTTTGATTAGTACTTATACTGGAAGTCAGGACTTGAGGATATCAGTACTTATATTATCAGGAGATAATCATCAGAAGATAGATATCAGAACTTAAGTGCTGAAGGACAATCAGATAAGGACAGTAGCTGATTAAAGGAAAGAAGATCGAGATAAACATAAGAAGAGATATGCATGAAGAAGGAATTCCATGAAGAATGGAATACTTGGAAGAAAAGATATCTGATTGATATATTTTAGGAAGCAGAATTATATTCCATATCAATTAGCGATTATCTTGTAACTTTGTAGTATATAAATACAGGCATAGGGTTTACACTATAAGCGTTATCATTATCGAAGTTATTATTATATATAACCCTAGCAGCTCTCGTGATATTTGTTCATCACTGAGAGGTAACAGTTCCATACTGTAACAGAGTTTATTGTTTCAATAAAGTTTATTTTCTGTTACTTAAGTTCTTAAAGTTCGATTTGAGTGTACTATACACTGTATTCACCCCCTCTACAGTGTGTGTGTGACCTAACATAATATATGCCTCAGTTCATTCGAGAAATTATTTTAGTTTATAAACAGGCCCGTGCCTTGCACGGGTTTTTACACTAGTTATGTTCTTATTTGAGCTCCTGAATGTCATTTTTCGCGTTTCCCATGACCGGGCTGTATTAATTCATTCAAACCTCCCATAGTCCCCTCGTGTTTTAGATACATAAGAAACCTAGGCATAGTTATGCCATCTTTCCCAGAGGTTCATACAGAGGCTTTTGTGTTCTTCTTGTCATCCTCTCAAGCTGTTTGGCTAATTGTCTAGCTGGAACTTCATCTGGCCCTATATGAACCTGTTATGGGCCCTTGAACTATAACTCCTCTTTTTCCCTATCCTGCCTTGTGGTGAGGTTTCAGGCCTTCTTCACCTCATCTTTGTCCCTTGGGGATTCATATCGTTTTTGTTTCTCATGGGGATATCTTGCGATTTGCTCATTTTGCATTGCACCTTTGCAGATGTCAAGTAGATTCGCAGCTGCTTGCTCCCACAAGTCCATGATGAGGGAAGCTTCCCCAGTCAACCTGCCTGACATTAGTTCTATACCAACTGCCCCTCATAAAACTCTCAGCTCTAGTACTCGTTCCAAAGTTAAGGTTGTCCACCCCGAGCGTGCCATGATCACAGTCAAACGTTCCTTCTCCCCAGCTCCACTGGAAGAGACAGACCTTGACCTTTTGAATTGGACCACCTCTGAGGAGAATGAGAGTAATCAACTTTCCCTTGATGTCTCTATACTTGATTCGTCCTAAATATTGAACCTGGCCTTAAGAACCTTGAGAAGGATGCCATAGAAAGTGACCTTAACTCCGTTGCTTCCAGACATACTGGACTGCTTTGTGACAATTTAGATACCCTCATGAATGGGGTCAAACTGGCCAACCTTCTAGCTTCCTGTAATCCTGGATGTCACCTAGTGGTTCCTTCAAATAGAGAACGCTATCATAGTTTCCACAACTTTGGTCCTGAACAAGTTGTTCCTGATACAGTCTTGTCAGCTCATCAATCATGTCTATGCACCCTTTTTTAATTGAAGTGTTAGAAAGATACAACCTTCACACCCCTTCAATTCACCTCAAGTTCTTACCAAATGGCCATGTACATCTTGTATCGTAAGGAGTTTGCTGTTGTTTTATCCGCATATGAGTTGAGCTACTTTTATCAATTGAAATCTACTGGGAAAGGTTCAGGTAGCTTTTACCTCGCTGGATGGGGAATCCATGTGGCGCCCTCCAAACCCGGGTCAGAAGTTTGGGGTCCACACACACACCTTAATTATAACCTGCTTATAACAATAATAAAGATAATAATAATATATGCAATGACCCTACTTACCAACCACCACGGACCGCAACAGGTTAAAGTATGCACACAAGCCAAACACACTAATATATTACAAACCGTTCAAATCCCAACTATTTCAAATTCAAACTAAGTATTAAACATTATTACAAACTTTTACAAACTTAAATTATTCCAAAAGAAGCCTACTAGCTCAGCTTTCTCAACCTGAACCCCTAGCTCTCGCGCTGGACTGGGGATCCTCTTTACCAACTGGTTCCTTTTTAACTGGAAAGAATATAAACAATATCGCACAAATAAGCTAACTAGCTCAGCAAGTCACAATGACAAAATCTGAGAATAATGATCATCAGGTGAATATGGTTATGATATCAAGTGAACAATGGATTATGATTTAGAATTGGATATTATACTTTTAATTTAAAACCAAGGTTAGGCTGCTGATCAGTCACGCACTAACCCCGAGCAAGGCACACAACATTGCTCTAACTACTGGATTCAAGGCACACATTGGCCTAACTTGACCATTATATAGTCTAACCACGAATCTGGTCCATAATTTTATAAAAACAATCCAATTCTAACATAATAACAGAGTATGCAATAATAAACAATAACCGAAATCATTAACAACAATAAATGTTTAACAATGAAAGGGTTTCAATCCTTGTAAGGATCAATAAGGCAATTTAAAAGCTTGGATGCTGGGTAATGAAAGAATTGGATAACAAAGGAATCAACGTTTCAAGGTTTCAAGGACTCGGTCTTTCAAAGTATAAGATACCATGGGTTGAGTATATAATGGTTCATTTCAGTGTTTGGTATTTAGTTTGTATGTATTTGTAGAGTAGTATCGTAGATTTGTGGTTCTTGTTTGGGTATACAATAATCAATGGATTAGAAAGAATATGATTCATGGCTCAAGGACAATAACTGAAATCAGGATTTAGGTTTCCGTGCTTCAAAGCACTTGCAATATCACAGGATTATCAAGTACTACAATATCTCGAGAAAGTTCAGAACACTTGCCTGGTATTAGCTTACTACACTGCACTCGCTTCCAATCACAACCGTTTTACTCCTCAACTACCTGTTTCCCTTTCCTACACCTCTTCTGCTCACATATCATAAGTATCTATCAATAATTTACTCATGGAATTCTATTCAACACATACTTCTATCTACCCTTCGTTTTACCCAAATCCGATTAACGGATTGAAAGTTATGCAATAATCAAGTAAACACCGAATATATAGACCGATAGTCAATTAACAAGTTACATATAGCACATAATACATCACGTAATCAATGATATATTATTTATAAAGAAGTCTCGGGTCATAAATAGGCTTTCTGGTATTTAAAATGATTTTTAAAACATTTTTCGGAATTAAAACGGGTCGTTGGATCAATTTCGGGTTAATAAACAGGGTTCGGTTGGCCCATTTTGGCTCCGAAATAATTTTAGAATAATTATCGAGCCTTGGAAATAATTTAGAATAATATTTTAAAGCTCGAAACTAGTTTTCAGAATTTTTAAATCATTTTTAAATAATTAAATCTAATTAAATAACTAATTAAAATCAATTAATAGTTAATTAAATCAATTAATCAATTAATTTTCAAATTAATTGACCAATTAATCAATTATAAATTAACTGAAATTAATTAACTAATTAATTTAGATTTATTTGTGAATTAAAAATAATTTTCAGAATTAAAATAATAATTTTTAGAATTTTCAGAATTTAAAAATGAATTTTTATAATAAAAATAAATAGGAAATATGATTTTTAAACATTTTATAAACACGAATCCTAAATTTGCAAAGTCTGGAAACTTCAGGGACCTAACTGCATCGTTTTCAAAAGTTGGGGTACTAAACTGTAATTTTCCAGCTCTTCACCGGAAAACAGTCGGGTTCGCCGGAGAACACGCTCCCGGTGTCCTCACCCCACCAACACCTCCAGATCACATCTACACAACATCAGGAACACAACCATGCAATCAATTCATCCTAACAATCCCTGAGTTGGCCGGAATTTGGCCGTGAAGTTTTCCAGTTTCCGGCGAACATCGGAAAACTTCAAAACACAACTCCCTTCTCTACAGATCTCGTTGGTTCATGAAACTTATACGACTAGATTGCAAATTTCACAGAGAACACAACCCACTATAACACAACATCAATCTATCACAGAATAAGAAACCCCCAAATTTCAATTAAGAACATTCATACGGGTTATAAACCCTAATTTTGAAATTCGAAAATCAAACTCAAATTTGAACATGTTATTGAACTCCAAATCAGACGTATGCAATCAACAAATCATACAAACAATCATCCGAACAAAAATTCATATTTTTAATAAAATAAATTCGAAAATAAATAAATTTTTAGAAAAATAACCTTGATTTCTGCAGTGAAACAAAGCTCAGAATCTGATAGAACACTTCAAATCCTTCGTTTTGGTTACTCAAGCTTTGAAAACAGAGATCGGTAACGCCTTCGTTTTGCTGTTTGATTCTTTAACAGTTTTAGGAAATTAGGGCTTTTCTCTGAAAATTATATAATTAACTATCTGCAAATGATTTTGATACGAAATAAAATACGAAAAAAGGCTATTTATAATTACGGAAAATTTGTATCCCGTTGGATCATTCCGGATATAAAACGGTACGTTTATTTGTAAAAACTGATCCAAACGGTATCGGTTTTCGGGATAATTATCCAAATCAGTACAATTTGTACTGCGGTCTTGGTCTCAGCGCCTGGTTACACGTATTACGAAGTGATAATTATGATAGTTTAATAAAAAGCTCCCGTTTATCGAAAATACGGGTTTTATTGATTTACCGAAACGAATATTGTATCGAAAATGTTGCGCCGGGACCCGCGCAGGACAAACCGTACGCCGGATCGAAAAAGTCGAAACATGGAATATACTCGGAATATTACAATTAGGTTAGGAAGGAGTTCTCGAAAGAGTTTCGGGTTCCAAAAACGTAACAACGGTTGACGTCGGTTGGTTACCGTTTTTATAAAATAGTTTTTAATTACCCGGAAAAAGATTTTAGAAATTTCACATGATTCTTATAAATCCATAAACCAACATAAAAATAATTAGGAAGATATGACAATTATCTATATTTTATTTTGGACATATAAAAATTAAAATACTCAATTAATATTATTTTTGAATATTCAAGTACAGATAACACTTAACAATTAGCTCACAGAATAGATACTGAACACACATAATAATTATATAATAGCAAAAATAATTACACGATATATCCCGGATATTACATCCTTCCCCCCTTAAAAGGATTCTGTCCTCAGAATCTCTAAGAAAACAAATAAGGGTACTTTTCTCTCATATCACTTTCTAACTCCCAGGTTGACTCTTCAACCTTTGGGTTTCTCCACAATACTCTTACTAACTTTACCACTTTATTTCTCAATACTTTCTCTCTTTCCTCTAGAATCTCTATCGGACTCTCTACATATGATAAATCTGCTTGAAGTTCTATTGGCTCATATTCTATTACATGCCTGGAGTCTGGATTATATTTCTTAAGCATTGATATGTGAAAAACATTGTGAATGTGCTCCATGTGCGGAGGTAACGCCAACTCGTAAGCTACTTTGCCAATACGCTTTAGGATTTTAAAAGGTCCGACATATCTTGGGTTTAGCTTCCTTTTCTTCCCAAACCTCGTTAGTCCTTTCCACGGTGATACTTTCAATAATACTAAGCTTCCTTCTTCAAATTCCATGTCTTTTCTTGACTGGTCTGCATATTTCCTTTGACGATCTTGTGCGGCTATTAATCTTTTCTGGATAATTTCAACAACTTCCTTTGTCTGTTGCACCAATTCAGGTCCGAGTATTTTGCGTTCTCCTACTTCGTCCCAATATACTGGAGATCTACATTTGCGTCCATAAAGGGCTTTATAAGGTGGCATCCCAATACTGGCGTGATAACTGTTGTTATAAGCAAACTCTACTAGGGGTAAATGCTCGTCCCAACTTCCTTTGAAATCAATAGCACAAACACGTAGCATGTCCTCGATTGTCTGGATCGTTCTTTCACTTTGGCCATCCGTTTGGGGATGATAGGCCGTACTCATATTCAATCTTGTTCCCAAACATTCTTGAAAACTCTTCCAAAATCTTAAATTAAATCTTGGATCTCGATCAGATACAATAGACACTGGAACTCCATGACGAACTACGATCTCTTTCAAGTACATATGAACTAACTTGTCGAGCGAAAATCTTTCGTTTATAGGCAGAAAATGAGCTGACTTGGTAAGTCTATCTACTATAACCCAAATGGCATCATGATTAGCCCTTGTCCTTGGTAATCCAACTATGAAATCCATGGCAATATGTTCCCATTTCCACTCTGGAATCTCCAATGGTTGTAGCAATCCGCTTGGTCTCTGATGGTCCGCTTTAACTTTCTGACAGGTATAGCATTTGCTAACCCATTCCGCAATTTCCCTCTTCATATTTGGCCACCAATAATTCTTCTTTAAATCTCTGTACATTTTGGTACTCCCTGGATGGATGGAATATCTTGAACTATGTGCCTCTTGTAAAATTTCATTTTTCAGCTCCGTTACTGGTGGAATCCAAATTCATGAGGAAAACCTAAGAATACCTTGATCATCTTGTTGCGTGCATAATTCCTCACCTACCAAACTATTTATATCTTGATCCATTACCTCTTTCTGGCATTTCTTTATTTTCTCCAATAACTCCGGTTGGAAAATCATACCGTACACTTTTGCTTCCTCAGGCTTGCAAATTCTAATCTCCAATTCAAATTTTTGAAATTCTTTATATATCTCTTCAGGTACGGATAATACATTTAACTTTTCCTTCCGACTTAACGCATCTGCTACAACGTTCGCCTTACCGGGATGATAATTAATCGAGCAATCATAATCTTTGATCAATTCTAACCATCTCCTTTGTCTCATATTAAGTTCCTTCTGGGTAAATATATATTTCAAACTTTTGTGATCTGTGAAAATCTCACACTTTTCTCCATACAAATAATGTCTCCAAATCTTCAAAGCGAAAACTATAGCTGTTAACTCCAAATCATGAGTAGGGTACTTCTGTTCGTGTGGTTTCAATTGCCTTGACGCATACACAATCACCTTGTCGTGCTGCATAAGAACACATCTTAATCCTTTGTAGGAAGCATCGCTATAAATTACGAAATTCCCTTGATCGTCTGGAAGTGACAAAACAGGTGCTGTGATTAATCTCCGCTTCAATTCCTGAAAACTTCCTTCGCACTTGTCATTCCATATAAACTTTTCATTCTTTCGTGTAAGCTTTATCAATGGTGTTGCAATTCTTGAGAAATTCTGAATGAATCGTCGATAATATCCTGCAAATCCCAAGAAACTTCTTACCTCAGTGGGTGTTCTCGGTCTTTCCCAATTCGTAATTGCCTCGATCTTTGCCGGATCCACTTTGATCCCTTCGTTACTGACTATGTCTCCTAAGAACTGAACTTCCTGTAGCCAAAACTCACACTTCGACAATTTAGCATATAACTTTTTTTTCCTTAAAATCTCCAAAGCTGTCCTTAAATGTTCCGCATGATCCTCCTCCGTCTTTGAATAGATCAAAATATCGTCTATAAATACTATAACGAACTTGTCCAAATATTCCTTGAAAATTCTGTCCATCAGGTTCATAAACGCTGCTGGGGCGTTGGTCAATCCAAAAGATATCACTAAAAACTCGTAATGCCCATACCTTGTTCTGAAAGCTGTCTTTGGTATATCTTCTGGTTTGATCTTCAGTTGATGATATCCCGATCTTAAATCGATTTTGGAGAAATACTTGGCTCCCTTCAATTGGTCAAACAAATCATCAATTCTAGGTAACGGATACTTATTCTTGATCGTCAACTTGTTGAGCTCCCTATAGTCGATACACAGTCTCATGCCTCCATCCTTCTTCTTGACAAATAATACCGGTGCACCCCACGGGGATACGCTGGGTCTAATTACTCCTTTATCTAACAGCTCTTGCAATTGCTTTGCTAATTCTTTCATCTCAACGGGCGCCATTCTATACGGGGCCTTGGATACTGGTTCGGTTCCAGGTGCTAAATCGATTGCAAATTCAATTTCTCTATCTGGAGGAAGTCCTGGTAACTCGTCGGGAAATATGTCTGGAAATTCATTTACAACTGGAATATCTTCAAGTTTTGCTGGCTCCTGACTTCTGTCGATCACATATGCTACGAAATGCTCACATCCTTGTCATAGTAACTTCTTGGCTTGAATCATCGTTAAGAACTTCTTTACTTGCTTCTGTCCCTTGAACGTTACTATTCTTTTGTCTGGCGTTTTCACCATTACTTTCTTATTTCGACAATCTATCTGAGCATCATGCTTAGATAACCAATCCATTCCTAATATAACGTCAAATTCTCCTAACTTAGACGGTATCAAATCTACGCAAAACTTACTACCAGAAATCTCAATCTCACAATTCCCACAAACTTGGTTAACAGTTACACGTTCTTGATTTGCTAATTCCACAGTCATTATTTCATTTAAATACCCAACTGGACAATTTAACTTACTAACAAAATCTTACGAAATAAACGATCGAGTTGCTCCCGAATCTATTAACACTTTGGCACATAAAGAATTCACATTAAGCGTACCTGCCACGACATCCGTATCCTGGATCGCATCCTTCACCGACATGTCAAAAACTCTAGCCCTCGGAGTCTCATTCACTGTTGGGGTAGATTTCATAATCCTTAATGCATTACTGACTGGGGTTGGTGTCTTGCAATCCCTGGTCATATGTCCTGGCTTCCCACATTTAAAGCATGTAAATCCAATGACTGGAACTTTCACTGATGGATTCCGGATAGGTTGATCCTTATTTTCTGGCTCTCTTGCTGGCTGATTTCGGCACTCCCTCGAGTAGTGCCCTTTCTGGTTGCATTTAAAACATACCACATTCAACTTGTTACAAACTCCTCCATGCTTCTTTCCACATACTTGATAATCTGGAAAAGTTAATCTCAACTAATTCGGCTGATTCACATTAGCTGAACGATTGCCCTGGCCTCCGTCTCCTGCATTTTGTCTCCTGAAATTAAAATTTCTCCCTGGCTGAAACTTGCCCTTCTTAAAATTTGGAAACTTCCCTGTTTGTGACTGACCCTCACTTCCCTCAACTTTCCTTTTCTTGCTTTCCTTTTCTTTCTGGAACATCTCACTCTCTGTCTCTGCGATCATAGTTTTCTGTACAACCCCGGCATAGGTATCCAATTCAAAAATAGCTACCTTCCCTCTGATCCACGGCTTCAAGCCTTGCTGGAATCTCTTAGCTTTCTTTCTATCAGTATCAACATACGACGGCACATACCTTGACAATTCCTCAAACTTCCCCTCATAATCTGTTACCGACATGTTCCCTTGCTTTAATTCTAAAAACTTCAGCTCCATTTGATCCTAAACAAACTGAGGAAAATACTTTTCTAAAAACAATTCCTTAAACCTTTCCCAAGTAATAACATCTGTGCTTTCCAATGTCTTCACCATTTCCCACCAATAGGTGGCCTCATTCTTCAGATAGTAACTTGCAAATTCAACCTTCTGCTCCTCTTTCACTTTTACCAAGGCAAAAGCCTTCTCTATTTCCTTTAACCACACATTTGCTTCAATTGGTTCTAAGGAACCCTTGAATTCTGGTGGGTTTACTACCTGAAAAGTTTTGAAAGTTACCTGGGGATTGGTCTGTCTCTGCTGTTGTTGTGCCAGGTGAACTGTTTGTTGGGCCAAGATTTGAAGAATCTGGGCTATTGCTGGGTCCATGGGTCCTGGGTTCATATTCTGGTTTATATCATTTTGGTTGTTAGTGTTGTTGTTATTAGTTTCTTCATTCTGGGTGTTGGGGCGGGTATTTCTTCTGGGAGGCATTTTCTGTAAAGAATCAATCAATTTATTTAGCTTTTGAATCAAATCTTTGTATAAAAGAAAAGTTTTGTAAAATAGAAATATCTCTTTTTGAAAATAGTTATAACTAAGTAAATTGCATGTTTCTTTACAGAATATAAACAGCTATGGAAAACAGGGTACATGGTATACTGGTGCAATAAATAAGGTAAAGTAAAACAGGTGCAATAAAGTAAATGACAGTGTTGGAAAGGAAAAGGTACTGATATATAGATCAAAAGTTTTAGGTAGTAACCTACTCACTAGTCAGCATCGCTAGTCTATAGATACAACTCAAAAGTCTACTGATATACACTACACACTACTGTCCATACTACATAACCATAACAACACTGCTCAGCATCTCCATCTCAAAATCTCTAACTTAGCCCAAAGGAAACTCTGGTCCTGCCAGCCTCTCAAAGTCCTCCATCACCTCAGTAGCCCAGCCCAGCAGTGCATCAGGGCCTCTGCCAGGTAGTGTAGCTCCATGTAGCCTAGCCTCAAGAACCCTCCGTGTCACATAAATCTCCTCTCGAAGCTCCCTCACACCACGATCAACATCTATAGTCCTAATGATATGCTGTAACTCTCTAATCTGAGCCAACAAGGAATCACACTCCAATAGAAGAGCCTCATACCGATAATAAGGAACTGGGGGCAATGTAGACTGGAATGGGGCACTTGCTACTGAATGCCCAGTGGAATCTGAATCAGCTGGTTGGGGTCCTCTAACAGGTGGCCTCATGCCTGGAGGTGGAATAGCCTGCAATGGTACAGGCTGCAACACCAGTGGAGGTAGAATAGCCAATGCTGGTGGAATAACAGGACGTGGATCCGATGTTGGTGCTCCAACTGAAGGCTCTGAGTGATCAGCTGATACGGGAATAAAAGAGTCGGCCATCTCTGCTATCTGAAATCATATCGTAATATAAGAATCTCGTACCACGACGCAAACTATACTAATACTGGTTATACCATAACACTCAACCTCTCGACGTTCTATCATCCTATACCTTACTTCTAATCCTATCCCTCTACCCATTCCCGTCAACCTAGGCTTGTGTCAGTGACTTATAACCTGTAGCTCTGATACCAAACCTGTGGCGCCCTCCAAACCCGGGTCAGAAGTTTGGGGTCCACACACACACCTTAATTATAACCTGCTTATAACAATAATAAAGATAATAATAATATATGCAATGACCCTACTTACCAACCACCACGGACCGTAACAGGTTAAAGTATGCATACAAGCCAAACACACTAATATATTACAAACCGCTCAAATCCCAACTATTTCAAATTCAAACTGAGTATTAAACATTATTACAAACTTTTACAAACTTAAATTATTCCAAAAGAAGCCTACTAGCTCAGCTTTCTCAACCTGAACCCCTAGCTCTCGCGCTGGACTGGGGATCCTCTTTACCAACTGGTTCCTTTTTAACTGGAAAGAATATAAACAACATCGCATAAATGAGCTAACTAGCTCAGCAAGTCACAATGACAAAACTGAGAATAATGATCATCAGGTGAATATGGTTATGATATCAAGTGAATAATGGATTATGATTTAGAATTGGATATTATACTTTTAATTTAAAACCAAGGTTAGACTGCTGATCAGTCACGCACTAACCCCGAGCAAGGCACACAGCATTGCTCTAACTACTGGATCCAAGGCACACATTGGCCTAACTTGACCATTATATGGTCTGACCACGAATCTGGTCCACAATTTTATAAAAACAATCCAATTCTAACATAATAACAGAGTATGCAATAATAAACAATAACCGAAATCATTAACAACAATAAATGTTTAACAATGAAAGGGTTTCAATCCTTATAAGGATCAATAAGGCAATTTAAAAGCTTGGATGCTGGGTAATGAAAGAATTGGATAACAAAGGAATCAACGTTTCAAGGTTTCAAGGATTCGGTCTTTCAAAGTATAAGATACCATGGGTTGAGTATATAATGGTTCATTTCAGTGTTTGGTATTTAGTTTGTATGTATTTGTAGAGTAGTATCGTAGATTTGTGGTTCTTGTTTGGGTATACAATAATCAATGGATTAGAAAGAATATGATTCATGGCTCAAGGACAATAACTGAAATCAGGATTTAGGTTTCTGTGCTTCAAAGCACTTGCAATATCACAGGATTATCAAGTACTACAATATCTCCAGAAAGTTCAGAACACTTGCTTGGTATTAGCTTACTACACTGCACTCGCTTCCAATCACAACCGTTTTACTCCTCAACTACCTGTTTCTCTTTCCTACGTCTTGCCTCTTCTGCTCACATATCATAAGCATCTATCAATAATTTACTCATGGAATTCTATTCAACACATACTTCTATCTACCCTTCGTTTTACCCAAATCCGATTAACGGATTAAAAAGTTATGCAATAATCAAGTAAACACCGAATATATAGACCGATAGTCAATTAACAAGTTACATATAGCACATAATACATCACGTAATCAATGATATAATATTTATAAAGAAGTCTTGGGTCATAAATAGGCTTTCTGGTATTTAAAATGATTTTTAAAACATTTTTCGGAATTAAAACGGGTCGTTGGATCAATTTCGGGTTAATAAACAGGGTTCGGTTGGCCCATTCTGGCTCCGAAATAATTTTAGAATTATTATCGAGCCTTGGAAATAATTTAGAATAATATTTTAAAGCTCGAAACTATTTTTCAGAATTTTTAAATCATTTTTAAATAATTAAATAACTAATTAAAATCAATTAATAATTAATTAAATCAATTAATCAATTAATTTTCGAATTAATTGACCAATTAATCAATTATAAATTAACTGAAATTAATTAACTAATTAATTTAGATTTATTTGTGAATTAAAAATAATTTTCAGAATTAAAATAATAATTTTTAGAATTTTCAGAATTTAAAAATGAATTTTTATAATAAAAATAAATAGGAAATATAATTTTTAAACATTTTATAAACAGGAATCCTAAATTTGCAAAGTCTGGAAACTTCAGGGACCTAACTGCATCGTTTTCAAAACTTGGGGTACTAAACTATAATTTTCCAGCTTTTCGCCGGAAAACAGTCGGGTTCGCCGGAGAACACGCTCCCGGTGTCCTCACCCCACCAACACCTCCAGATCACATCTACACAACATCAGGAACACAACCATGCAATCAATTCATCCTAACAATCCCTGAGTTGGCCGGAATTTGGCCGTGAAGTTTTCCAGTTTCCGGCGAACATCGGAAAACTTCAAAACACAACTCCCTTCTCTACAGACCTCGTTGGTTCATGAAACTTATACGACTAGATTGCAAATTTCACAGAGAACACAACCCACTATAACACAACATCAATCTATCACAGAATAAGAAACCCCCAATTTTCAATTAAGAACATTCATACGGGTTATAAACCCTAATTTTGAAATTCGAAAATCAAACTCAAATTTGAACATGTTATTGAACTCCAAATCAGACGTATGACATATGAAAATCATCAGGAAAACAAGCTCTACAACATGCAATCATCAAATCATACAAACAATCATCCGAACAAAACTTCATATTTTTAATAAAATAAATTCGAAAATAAATAAATTTTTAGAAAAATAACCTTGATTTCTGCAGTGAAACAAAGCTCAGAATCTGATAGAACACTTCAAATCCTTCGTTTTGGTTACTCAAGCTTTGAAAACAGAGATCAGTAACACCTTCGTTTTGCTGTTTGATTCTTTAACAGTTTTAGGAAATTAGGGTTTTTCTCTGAAAATTATATAATTAACTATCTGCAAATGATTTTGATACGAAATAAAATACGGAAAAAGGCTATTTATAATTACGGAAAATTTGTATCCCGTTGGATCATTCCGGATATAAAACGGTACGTTTATTTGTAAAAACTGATCCAAACGGTATCGGTTTTCGGGATAATTATCCAAATCAGTACAATTTGTACTGCGGTCTTGGTCTCAGCGCCTGGTTACACGTATTACGAAGTGATAATTGTGATAGTTTAATAAAAAGCTCCCGTTTATCGAAAATACGGGTTTTATTGATTTACCGAAACGAATATTGTATCGAAAATGTTGCGTCGGGACCCGCGCAGGACAAACCGTACGCCGGATCGAAAAAGTCGAAACATGGAATATACTCGGAATATTACAATTAGGTTAGGAAGGAGTTCTCGAAAGAGTTTCGGGTTACAAAAACGTAACAACGGTTGACGTGGGTTGGTTCCCGTTTTTATAAAATAGATTTTAATTACCCGGAAAAAGATTTTAGAAATTTTACATGATTCTTATAAATCCATAAACCAACATAAAAATAATTAGGAAGATATGAAAATTATCTATATTTTATTTTGGACATATAAAAATTAAAATACTCAATTAATATTATTTTTGAATATTCAAGTACAGATAACACTTAACAATTAGCTCACAGAATAGATACTGAACACACATAATAATTATATAATAACAAAAATAATTACACGATATATCCCGGATATTACAATCCATGAAGGCAAGTACATAGGTGGAAATAAGAGAGGAATGTCTGGTTGGAAATAATATTTCTTGTACTACTACGGATGTCCTTCATATAAGAAAGACTTTAACTTTTCCCCTCATAAGTAATTGGCTTTGATTGTTCCGATAGAGACCCTTGTGATGTCCTCTCATAAAGATGAACTATTAAGGCGTTTTAAACGAGCCTTTGACTTGTCATCCGACTTAAGAGATGGTACCAGTCTATTGACTTAAGAAAATTTGAGAGACTGTGGTTTTGTGGTAAAGGGGGTTTCAGCTGATGAAGATGGGACCTCCCTGTTTGAAAATGGAAAGTTTGAGTCATATTTTATATATGTTCTTGATATGATTTCCGGAAGCTAAAACTTGGAGGTTGTTCCTTGACATGAGAACTTCAACTTTCATATTTGGATCTAAGATATTTTCTTAGTGGAATCCATGAATATATTGCGACAAAGTTGCTTGTTTGAAATGGGTTATGGAGATTTTGTCCCACATTGATATTGTAAAATAAATATATTGAGTTTATATAGCATCTTGTGTTAATGTTGTTTACAACTACTAGCATAAGTGGAATGCTTGTGTGGCTTAGTGCTAGTAGGAACTCTTATATTTTTCTTTTGTCTTACAAGTTTAATTATTTATATTGATTATTTAATTATTAATATAAAATATATTGAGTAAGGATTATTTTAATCATACTCTGAATATATTTTGTAATATTAATATTAATTAATCAGGATATAATATAAATAATAAGGAAACCCCATTTTGTTTACTTTTTCTATTTTGTTATTTGGTGTACCACATGTAGTAAAATAAAAGAAGAGTAACTTAAGATGCCTATACATTGAGAGGTACACTTGAGATAAAGATACAAGTCTCGGTGCCTACCTCGCAAACATATATGAGTTGCATAGGTTTATTGGGCAAACTGATGTGCGAGTCGCCGTTGATCATTGCTGGTTCTGTGGCCAGATTGATCTGTTATTATTTTATCCTGAAAGCGATATTGCTGCATTCCATCACAGCTTAAGTGGGGGGAAATAATCTCTTCGAGAACAATAAGTCCTCTTGAAGGGATTGGCGACTCAGCTGTTGTGTTCTTCTTCTTATCAGAATTTGGAAAGCGATAAGAGATAAGTTTTCTTTACTTTCTTTGTCAATTACAGTCTTTATAGTTTGTTATTACCTTCGTGTTTTGTTTCGTTAGTTGGTTATTTAGTTATTTGTCTTGTTCTTGTTATTATATATATATATATATATATATATATATATATATAACTGCCCATTGTTGCTGTATAGTTAGTAGTATACCCAACACTCCCAAATGATAGGTTTATGCATGCATCTTGTTATCTTCTATATTGTTCTGTTTTGGTCATCTTAAACTACAGTACATGTTCCTGTTATATCTTTTAACACATTCTCTTGACTTGTTTCCTCCAGAAATGACCTTTGGAGTTCCCGTTGACATCAAGCAAACAGTCAAGTATGAATATGTATGTTCATATGAAGATGATGTTGGTCATATTGAAGTCTCCCTTATCGCCAGGATTTCTCATTCCACATCGACCCTGGACAAATCCGAAACTTCTTCATAAAGGAAGCTGCTTGTTGTCTCTCTTTGAGACATGATCAGGAAGTGATCTTCTTCCAGAGTTTATTCCTTAGGTTGATGGTTGTTCACAGAAAAATCCTTCAGTCTAATCTACTTAACATTTTTACAGACTCAAGAAATACAAATACAAAATACAAATATAGATTATCATACAACTTATCCTTAGGACTGTCAATATGACAGTCTCACAACAGGTTGCGTACGTGTACATTCGTTCCGTTTACTTTCGTGTTTTCATGTCAAAATTTTAAACTGGATCTGAATTTGTATTCGTGCATTATTCGATTGACACTAATTCAGAACTAATAAATTCATCTCTACACGTTTGGTACATGGAAGTACACTAATTATATAGGAAATAAATAATTGGTAGAAAATAAATTAACTAATTAAAATTATCCGGAATAGTAAACTAAATTTCAAATACATAAAGAATAGAAATAGAATATTATATTTATTATTTAGTATTAGAATAAGATATATAAATTATAATATAAATATTAAATATTTTTAAAAATTATTTATTTAATTAATTATTCAGCGTACTTTTATTCAGTGCCGTGTACCTTGTTCGGTAAATCAAAACCGTCACTAATATATTCGTATCAATAATTTAATTTTTAAATTTTCACTTTTTTACGTTACTAAAATCACACATATTATCAATAATTCACCAGTTATAAAATCGAGCCCGTTTTGAAGTTTTTACATTATAACATAAAATCAAACTCTTACAAAATCTAATATATTTTTCTCAACGCCTACCAGATTATAATAAATTATTTAAAATTCAATATTATATATCAAGATTTTAGAATTTCAATAAAATACAATTTCTAATATTTTAATCCAACATTATCAAATTTTAACAAACGTTCTAGTTTTTTTTTATTAATTAGACTTATATGTCTTTACAATTAAATATATGTTCTAACAAATTTCGGTATGAACGAGAATCGAACTAGAACCGTGAAACGACAAAATATAATTTCTTAACCACTTGATATATCTTATCGAGCTTATATTCTAATTTTCTTACTACTATATTGAGATTTAAATGAACTTATTAAAATTTAAATTCAATACCTCCGGCTTTTAAGGGTCATGTTACCTGTGTGTTAGATAAGTTTTATCTAGTATACTACTTCCGGGGGCGTCGGATCTATATTTCAAAGGCCCAGATTTAAGGAAATTTTTTTAGTCTTATTTTCCGCGGAAAGTGCTTTTTCTCTTTTCGCGCAAAATATCTGCAAAAAGGGGAAAAATCCTTCCGCAGATATTCCCCTTCCGCGAAAAATATCTGTGGAAGGCTAAAAAAAAATTCTTAAATCTGTACCCATGAAATATTGATCTAAGGGTTTTGGATCAAGTGTGTTAGATATGGCTTATTTAACACATGATTGTTAGGGATTACCACCCTTATTTCTATATAGTTTCTATTTTGTGACGTCCCTCTCAATTTTTACATTTCAAAAACAGTAAAGTTTTATACTTTAAAAATTAAATACATTCACTTACATCCATTATTTTCTTTCAATACACACACTTTATACATTAAATATTACTAGCCAGAATCCCCAACGATACACAGATTCCGGTTAATATTTAATTTTTTATTCAGTTATATTATAATTTTAAAATATTTAAATAAATATATAATAATTATAAATTTATAATTAAAATTATAAATTTATAATTAAAATTATAGGATAACTTGTGGTCGTAGTTTAGTAGGATAAGTAGATTATGTCTACTAGTTTAATAATTTAATAATTTAACAAATGTATAACACTATTTATTTATTTTGTGTGATCGTAGTTTAGTAGGATAAATAGATTATGTCTAATAGTTTAACAATTTAGTATTTTAACGGATATATAAAACTATTTATTTATTATTTTAATAACCAAAATTAGAACATAACTGTTAAATCAAATTATACCTCATTTAGGTTATCTTTTCACTTTACTCATTTTTTTTATTTTTTTCAATAAATTACATTTTTTTTCTTAATTTCCGTGTTCTCCCTGTCTTCCCCTGTATACCTATACAGACACTCCCTCTATCTATGCTATTCAGCGGGACTAACAGAGTAATGCCATGTAATTAGAGATATCTGTCTCCATCACCGCCATACCTCAACTTAAGGCACTCCGTCCGTTGTGTTCGGATCATATGTAACATGAATACATTATACGTATTTAAAATATTAGCATAGCATTTTTTTAATGGAAATGAGTCAGATGTGATAGAAATTACAAATAAAAAAAAACAAGAAACTCCTTGACAATAAAAAAACAAGAAACTCAACTGAATCCTAAGATATTAGCCTTTCTGAACTTAAGTTAGTATTTAATCGCCATAATATATGAATCGAATATCTTCTTAATATTTGTATATTTTAAGCAACAAAAAATGTCGGGTATGCTTCAAAACCGTTTCAAAATATCTGTGTATAAAATGTTTAGTTTAATTTTTTAAAAATAAGATGTGATTTTATATGAATATATATCCCCACCCCAGTTAAAGCATGTCAAATGTCTTGACACATTATTTGATTTTTTTTGGGGAATAATTCGGGTACTGAATGCAATTCTAACGTATCATCACGAGGGATGGGTTGGCATTCGGGTAAGTACTTATTATTAGGGTAAAAGATGGTAATATTTTGAGAAATATGTAGAGCCAGATATGTTTTGTTAATAAGAAAGAAAAACAATATTAGAACAATAAATGTGATGAGGAGTCATTTGGCATAGTAATAATTAGTAGCAAAGAGAATGATAATAAAACTGAACACCGAGAAGCATAAGAAAAGCCAACTACAAGTACAAAGTTTGTCGTATGTATGTAGGAAGGTTCATTTACATTTCATCGACTATCCCTACTCTAATAAAAAAAGGTTATATTAATTACAATGCGACACTACAAGTCCAAACCTCGTGGTAAGAAAGGGAAGATTGGATGCAGACCACAAACATCAACAACTAAAAGGGGTTGGGATTAATAGCCAGCCACGTGTGTTTCTTGACTACTACGCCCCCAGCCCCCCTGTCAATCTTCCCACCATGTAGCTCAGCTAACCCCCCATTAATACTCTCCCAACCCCCCCCCCCCCCACACTCATGTTGCAACCTTATTTTCTACTTCCACAATTTAATCTAACATTTTTTTACACAAGCTCAACTTGCATTTGGTGGACCTTGCACAGGACATGTACAAGTTGCCATTGACTGGTACTACTATTTCACTGGAATAAAATCAATACGCAGACCCTTTTCTGTTGACCGATATAGCACGTAATTGTCAACCCAACAAGACCATATCAAATTTGTATGCTGTTGGACCAAGACAAGACTGTCCAAAAGAATCATAGTTAGAATAATTATGAAATATTATGTAAAACCCAAGAAGGTCCAATTTGTAAGATAAAGCCCATTTGGTGGTATAAATAAAGGACAACAACCTCATTGAAAGAGGTTGGCAAATTAGGCAAAGAGATCATCTCCTAAAATTATAGTCTAATAATAATAATATTGTTGGCACATCATTTGGCGCTAGAAGGAGGTTTGCTTTAATAGATCCAACCAGAAAATGATTGTAGAAGAGATTGATTCGGGAACATCCGGACCAACGCAAGTGAAAGAATTGACAGCAGAACCTGCCGCCGATGCCTCGACCTTCGATGGCTGTGAGCCTCCGAAGCAGTCGGCATTAAAGTCAAAATGTTTGTTTCCTCCACCTGAGAGCCTTCTTGAGGATCAACCGGAAAGCTGGAAAAATACACGTCAAAAAGACAAAAAGAGAAAATCCGTGTCAGATCAACGTTTTAGAATACAAACCTCCAGAGGCAAAAAAGTTCTTTCAAGCGACATGCAACTGCATTTAGAAAAGAAAGAAAAGCTAAGAGTTCAAAACCAAGAAAATCTGGAAGAACCGGAAGAACCATGTGATTCAGATGAAGAGCTAGAGTTACTAGAGCGCGAGACTCGGAGGCTGCAGGCCAAACTCGAGCGAAAGCGCGAAATTCACCGTCTTAGACGGGAGCTCCAACAAACAACGATACAGAGCAAGGAGCATGATGAAGAATTTTATGATGATGACGATGATACAGAGTATGAATACGAGCCATCGGCAGAGTCGACCTACTCACAACCTCGTGAGCGTCGACAGCGGACAGTGTCATCCGCCGAGGTTTCACGCCAAACTGAGTCCACGGAGTCTATATCACATGAAGAATTTGCTAAAATGCAAGAAGAAATCGCTCAAATGCATAACATCATGAGGAATCAATCGGGATTCGAAGTTGTCTCTGAAAGCCCCTTATCCCTCCTCCTCGAGAAAGCACGTATCGACAGATCATTAAAAACCCCATCCCTCGATCACTTCGACGGATCCTCAGACCTGTTGGCATTTCTCAACACATTTGACGGACGAATGGCTTTCTTCGGCCACTCTGAAATCGCCCGTTGTCAGTTTTTCTCTACATGCCTTCAAGGCACAGCACTCTGATGGTATAGCAATTTGCCACCTCGATCCATTGATTCATAGGCAACCTTAAAAAGCAAATTTCAAGCCCGGTTCTCCAGTAATTACAAAGGCATTAAGGTCACAGCATCTTTGATGACAATGCATCAGCGCTCAGGTGAGAGCCTTCGCAGCTTTCTAACCCGATTTAGGGAAGAGATCGCCTGAGATTCCAGATTTAATTAAACAAATGGTCGTCAACTTCTTAACGGCATGCATCGATAAGTCACGACATGGTTTACTCCTAGAAGAAATTTTTGAAAAAAGGCCAAAAACTCTCCAAGCAGCATTCCAAATTATTGAACATCGTATGATGCTACAAGAAGCAGTTAGTTGCATTCAGTCACCACGACGCTCTTCAAGGCACGAGCGCCGTCGTAGTTATAGCCCGCGATCCCCCGCGCGAGAAAGACGCCGTGAGCGTCGTCGATCACCTCCACCGCGTATGGATGATCGGTTTCCGAGGGATAGAAGGGAAAGGGACTGACAACCCCACACTCGATCAGAAAAAGAATTCACCAAATTGAACACAGAGAAAACAACAATTCTGGCAGTTCTAAAAACAGAACCAGACTACAGACCACCGAGGCCCATGAAAGCCGGGAGACCCCCCAGTTCCAGATATTGTGAGTATCATGAAGATACCGGTCACACCACAGAACAATGCTTTCAACTTAGCAACCTCATAGAAGGAAAGATTCGTCGAGGACAGTTGGTACATTACGTACAACAAGAGGACAATCTTAGACGTCACCATCGAGATCAAGATGATCGGGTCATCGACGTCATATTCGGCGGAGCAGCTTCTGGAGGATTCTCTCACAACTCCAGGAAAGCATACGCTCGGGAAGTCTTCAATGTCAATCCTCCGACAGTTAAACGCCCTCGCGTGAACCCGACCCCTGTCATTTCCTTCTCCGATGATGATTATCATCCGGGTCTCATCGAGGGTCATCAAGATGCTCTTGTCATCACAACCCGAGTAGGAAATAATACTGTGAAAAAGATGCTCGTCGATAACGGAAGTTCTGTCGATGTCCTCTACCATCACGCCTTTTCGCGAATGGACATCGGGGATCGACGGCTCGAAAACTCTCGAACGCCGTTGTACGGATTTACTGGAAATGAGGTCCATGTGGTAGGAACCATTGATATGCCAGTTCTCTTTGGCTCACCACCTTGTCAGGTTTGGAAAGTCGTTAAGTTTCATGTGATCAGTGCTTCTTCCAGCTTTAATGCCATTTTGGACCGCACTACTATCACATCCCTAAAGGCAATAACTTCAATCTCCCATTTGAAGATGAAATTTCCCACGGACTTCGGGGTCGGAGAAATGATGGGAGATCAAACGACCGCGAGACAATGTTACCTGACAACAGTTTCCCCAAGGAAAAAGGGGGAAGAAGATCTAGAAGTCAACCAGGTACTCGAGATTGATCCCCGCAACTCAATTGAATCTACAAACTAGAATTCATGTTTCCCTGCAGAAGAAACAGAAGAGATCGAAGTGGTCGTTGGCAACCCATCAAAGACAACCAAGGTGGGAAAAGGACTCCTTGAACATTTGAAACGAGATATCATTGCCCTTGTTAGAGAATTCGCTGATATTTTCGCCTGGGACCCGAAGGATATGCCAGGAATCCCCGAGGTTGTCGCACGCCACTCTCTCCACATCAACAAAAACGTCGTTCCAATACGACAGAAGCGTCGAATATTCTCCGATGAAAAAAGGGCAGTTATCGAGCAAGAAATTGACCGACTCCTCGAAGCTAAATTCATCGAGCCTGTTCAGTTCCCCACATGGATCTCCAATGTCGTTTTAGTCAAGAAACACAATGGAAAATGGCGAATGTGTGTCGATTATTCAGACGTTAACAAAGCATGCCCCAAAGACTTCTACCCACTTCCAAACATCGATCAGCTGATCGACTCTACAGCAGGAAATGAACTCCTCTCCTTTATGGACGCATTTTCAGGGTACAACCAGATAAAAATGGATTCTCGTGATTGGGAAAAAACGGCATTCATTACTCACAGAGGAGTCTTCGGGTATCGAGTCATGCCTTTTGGAATGATTAATGCTGGCGCAACCTTCCAGCAGATGATGGACACAATCTTTGGCTCGCAAATAGGAAAAAACATGTTAATCTATGTCGACGGCATGATAACCAAGTCCAAGTTCGCCGCTAACCACTCACTTGACCTTCGTGAGACTTTTGAAAATGCCCGGAAACATAACTTGCGTCTCAACCCTAACAAATGCTCATTCGGGCTATGTCCGGCAAGTTCTTGGGATTTCTGATCACACAGCGAGGCATCGAGGCCGACCCCGCGCAGACAAAAGCCATCCTAGAAATGGAGGATCCAAAATCCATCAAAGACTTGTAAAAGCTAACAGGGTGCATAGCAGCACTCCGAAGATTTATCCCCCAATCATCCAAAAGATGTCTTCCTTTCTTCGCCACCATAAAAAAGGCTTCAAGGTCAACACCATTTGAATGGAACGACGAGTGCAAATCCAGCTTCTCAGAACTCAAAACATTTTTAACAAACCCTCCCATTCTCACTAAGCCAATCCCAGGCGAAGCTCTTCGCATTTATTTGTCGGCATCCGATTAAACAGTTGCAGCCGTCCTGGTTCGACTCGATGAAGGAAGGGAAGTCCCCGTGTACTACATTAGTCACTCCCTGCGAGATGCTGAATCTTGATACCCTCAGGTCGAAAAGCTCGTGTATGCCTTGGTCATTGCAAGCAGAAAGCTTCGGCATTATTTCCAAGCAAGAGAAATACATGTGTTGACAAATGCTTCACTCAAAAGAATCTTGCACAAACCTGATATGACAGGAAGACTCGCCGCATGGACCATCGAATTAAGTCAATTCTACATCGAATATAAACCACGAACAGCTATAAGGGCTCAAGTCCTCTCAGATTTTGTGGCAGAATGCCAATTCAAGGCCAAAGGGTCAGACCCCGAGGAAATCCAGCCAAGGCCGTGGCTATTGTTCGTTGATGGATCATCGACCTCAAGTTCTGGTGGCGCAGGGATAATTCTTATCAGCCCGGAAGGATTTAAAGTCCAACAGGCCCTTAAGTTCGAATTTCAAGCAACAAATAACGTGGCCAAGTACGAGGCATTAATTGCGGGATTAAAATTAGCAACGGACCTCGAGGTAGATATCATCGACATATTTGGCGATTCCCAGCTGGTGGCTAAGCAAATAAGCGGAGAGTTTAAGACCCATAATGAAAGCATGTCTAAATACCTTGCAATGACACAAGAGCTGCTAAAAAAGTTCTCCTCCTGGAAACTGTCAAATATGGATTAAACAGAAAATCAATGGGCGGATTCCCTCGCCAAGCTAGCCTCGTCCAATCTGAAATTGAACCTCGACCCAGTATATGTTGACAGCCAAAAATCCCCCGCTATCGACATGGTGATGGTCCACAATATTCAAAGCAATCCCGACTGGCGAAGCCCTATCCTTGAGTATATCCTAGAAAACAAACTTCCCACGGGAAAAAGTGAAGCCCGCGCTATCATGTTTAAAGCAAGAAATTATTGCACGATCGGTTCAGTGTTATATCGATGTGCTCTAACTGAACCACTTCTCCGATGCTTAAGCCCGGAAGAGGCCGATCAAGCAATTCTCGAGGTTCACACGGGGATATGTGGCGAACATCTCGGGGGAAAGAGCCTAGCTCTTAAAATCATGAGACAGGGGATATATTGGCCCACACTCCGAAAAGATTGTGAGGATTACGTGCACAAATGTCAGGCATGCCAGCGACATGGGAACGTAAGTCATCGACCCACAACGGAGCTCAACTCGATTCTTGCTCCTTGCCCTTTTTATCAATGGGGAGTCGATATCGTGGGACCTTTTCCCAAGTCTAAAGGTCAGTGCCAATACATCGTGGTTGCAGTCGACTACGCGACAAAATTGGTCGAGGCAAAACCTCTCTCAAAGATCAAAGAAAAATAAATGATTGAATTTTTTATGGAATATGTGGTATTTCGATTTGGAATTCCAAGGATTTTAGTTTCAGATAACGGGACACAATTTGTTGGCGCACAATTTGAGAAAGTTATAAGCGACTTGAAAATCCAGCACATCAAAGCGTCAGTTGCATACCCACAGGACCAATGGCCTTGCAGAAGTAACAAACAGAACCATCTTACAAGGGTTAAAGAAAAGGATTGAAAAAGATTCCTCGATGTTGGGTTGATGAGCTCCCTAACGTGCTGTGGTCCTATAGAACAACTCCTCGAAGTGCAACAGGAGAAACTCCTTTCCGCCTCGCATACGGTGTCGACGCCGTTTTGCCCGTCGAGGTCAGCCTGATTTCCCCTAGGATCAAGGTCTTCGATCCTTCTCTCACAGCGGAAGGATTACATTTTCACAATGACTTACTTGAAGAAACAAGAGAGGAATCTAGACTTCGCATGATAGCTCAGCAAGAGAATATGGCAAGGTACTTCAACAAGAAAGTTAAAAATAGACGATTTGAAGTGGGAGACCTCGTCCTTCGAGACTCCGCCGCATCACAGCCAACAATCTCAGGAAAATTTAAACCAACATGGGAAGGCACATACAAGGTATCGAAGGTCGTCAATGTAGGAACCTACGAGCTCTCGTACCTCGATGGTCAACCAGTTAAGAATGCCTGGAATGGAATCCACCTCAAGAAATTCTACCAATGATTAATTCTCTGTGTAATGATTAAAAATTCGAGGCCGCAGAGCCTTACCAAAAACCAACCCTCGATGCAATGAGGGTCATTATGAGATCCCCATCGAGGGAATTTAAGTTATGAAAGCTAGAAGTTATTTGGCGAAAATATCACGGTTCATTCCCTGTTTTAAAAAAAAAAACTAGAGGCAATATAGCCAAGTGAAATACAAGCGGTCCTGAATACCTTACAATTATAAATTCCTATAAAGAATATCTGATTAAGCATATAATTAAACATCATAAAAATATCTAAGGCCGAAAAGACCTCATTCAGAATACAGCGAACATCGTAGCATCAATGACGAAACATTATCTTAAAATAACAGACTTAAAATCCAAATTCATACATCATTTCACGGGGCATTCCCCGCCTTCAAGACTTCTTAGTTGGATCATCGCGCTGCGAGGCAGCGAGGTCGGCAATATAGTCTTCGAAGGAATGGCCCGTGGTATCGTACCCCGCCCCTTGCATCCTGGCAAAACAACGCCCATAGCCGTCTCCAAGAGCGTTCGCGATATCCTCGATGCCTTTCTCCACTTCCGCTTTTAAGCTGGTATTCTCCCCAACAATCAAACGGTAAGAAGAATCCATCCCCTCAACATGACGCTCCAAACCCTCGCACTTTCCCTTCAACTCATCTCGCTCCTTCTCTACTTCAGAAAGCCTCATCTCGAGCTCTGAGACTGTGGCATTCAGCGATTGCTTCTCAACTTCCATCTCACCCACCTTCTTCGACAACGCGGTATTATCCGTCGTCAAATCTGACGATCTTTTTTCCAATTCTGAATAACCTGCCATAAGTTTTTTCCTCTCAACCCTGAGAGAACTCACCTCCGCCTCCAATCTCTTACAAGCCGCATCATTACCGTCAGTGCGAAATTCTTCCACAATATGCATACAATCTGCGAGGAACTGTCACAAATCACAAATCAAAGTAAAAAATATAATAATAAAAGAGAAGAAAAGATACGTAAATATATATACACGAAAATAAAATTCATATACCCTCCCGGCTCGACTTTTGCATCTGTCGGCAAGATCATCCCGACGCCGGCCATCGAAGGCAATCGAGTCTTGGGGAAGATGAAACAGATTGAAAGCCCTTAACGGCACTGTTGTCCCTCCGGTCCAGCGCTCGTGGGGTTGAATCTCGACCCTCGTTGGTTCCTTCTTCGATCGAGGCTCACCTGGATTAGACGTAAAAACCCTATTGTTGACCAAAGTAAGGGTCTTATTCACCCCACAGCCTCCCGCAGCCGGCTCGACAAAATCTCCTCCTCCTAAGTTACCACCATCTACCTCATGACGCCCTCTCTTCCGAGGATTTAAATCCCCCGCATCGACATCAATCGCAGCCTCCTCAGGAATCTCCTCAACTTTGTTTCCCTGCTCATCTAATAATTCAATGGACACAGAGTGCCCAGCACCAGAAGCCCCGGCCCTAGAGGTACCAGCACCTGCTCCATCGGCATTCTTCCTCGATGAACGCTGAATGAGGAGCATCATGGCCTTATCCATCTCCTTTCTCACTTCGTTATCCAAAATCTTTTGTAAAGAAACCCTAGCCACTAAAACAAAACAAAAAGGAAGAAAAGGGTCATCACATAAAAAAAAAAGAGAAAGAGGGGAAACAGACAATAAATGTAAAATACATATGAAAAAGTAAGTAATCTATTAAAAATCCCTTCTTACAATCATGCATTTCCAAAAAATCAGGCTCGTTTAGTTGAAGATGTGTGTACATCGACCTCAATCCATGAAACTCATTCAGATACCTCGCGTCGTACTTCTCGAGGTTATTTAAGTAATCAATGGTAAGCTGGCTCACTTTACCACACGGTTTCACAAACTCTAAATCAGGCCCCCCAAAATACAACCACCTAGCGTGATATCCAGAGTTGGAAGATCGAACACTGACAATTTTAACCCTCTTATAAGGACAATCAAAATAAACCTGTACATCGTGATACCTAACTGCATATATCGAAAAAAAGAGTTTAAAAGAAGGAGTTATATTTCTATCACAGCAAAGAGCGACGAACCCACTAAGTTGAGCAATGGAGTTGGGCGTCAACTGACTAACCCCACATCCAATAGCCTCGAACATCGCCAGGAAAAAAGGATGCATAGGCAACCGAAGTCCGAAGTGGAAAAATATCATCGGTATCCCATGCATCCCAAACTCCGGCATCATCCACACTCGTTCATCCGCTGTCGGCACTCGATATCGATACCTATTCGCCAAATCAACATACGCCTTTATCTTGTCAATTGGAGGATCCCTAGTAATATAATGACTCAGGTAGTTTAAACTCGCTCTTCCCTCGAACTCCTCCCTACCTAATCGAAGACTATCATCAACAACCTGTCTTCTCTTCTCTAAGGTCCCGGGACTCGGGGAGGCGAGGGAAGAGGCCCAATAGGGACATTCCCCAAGAACTCGTCCTCGTTCATGAAATCGAAGGACCCACACTGCTCTAAATCTGGAATCTCTAGATTATTCAAATTTAGAAAGGACTCGTGATCACCCTCCTCGAGAGGTCGCTTACCGGGGTCTCGATCAGAAACAGTACGGATAGATGACGAACTAGACTGATCCATTAAGTGATTGTAATTGAATAAACTAAATCAAGAGAGGCAAGATACAAAAGAGAAAGTAGCAAAAGATAATATAGAGGGTGGAAGATGACTTACAGGCGGTTACAGCAGAGGTCGAGAGTTTAGGATGAAATAAGAGATGATCCGGCCAGCCACCTCCCCCTTTTGTTAACTGAAACGGAAGTCGAACAGCCAAGGCTCCAATGTCCAAGCAGTAATTCCCAGAAAATAAAAACCAAAATATTTATACGTTTCAAAAAAAAAAGGGAAAGAAGAAGAAGAAAAGAAATAAAGTTCAAATATAACAATATGCACAACACATACGCTCCTATCTCAATACCCTTGTCTTTTTATTTTTATTTCTATTTCTATTTCACTAACATTTAATCATCCCACTGTTTTATTTTGTTCTATTTTCTTTTTATCGCATTTTCCTCATTTCACTAATTCTCATGTCCCGAAATAAAAGGCACAAATCTAAGATAATTGCTTGAACCAGGAGGGGACAAATATTAGACCAAGACAAGACGGTCCCAAAAGAATCATAGTTAGAATAATTATGAAACATTATGTAAAGCCCAAGAAGGCCCAATTTGTAAGATAAAGCTCATTTGGAACTTGGTATAAATAAAGGACAACAACCTCTTTGAAAGAGGTTGGCAAATTAAGCAAAGATATCATCTCCTAAAATTATAGTCTAATAATAATAATATTGTTGGCACATCACATACCATGATACAATCCCTATAAAATGTTACACTTTAATTTCTAATCATACAACCTGAATGCTGGAGCAAAAGTAACAACACAAAGGACATGAATAAAATGTAAATAATACAACACCTGCTTCCGCAACCAAGAGGAAGTCACCAAATTTTTGAGAAAAAAACATTTTCAGATGTGTTATGCCTCCGATGTAATAGTTGAGACATTCAAATAAGCCACTCCTTTCTTTTTCTTATGTGCAACATCTTTAGATCCCTTCGACTTCCGTTTCTTTGAAGAAATATTACCTTCTGCCTCTACAACATCCTGCTCTCGCACCTCTTCTGCAAACTCTACTAATCTACCATCATTAGAATCCTTATTTTGTTGTATGGCACTACCTCTTGACACTACTTCCTCCGCTTGTGGTTCAATAACAGACATTCCTGTCAGAGTGTAGTCCAAAAGATAGGCGCTTCTTTCAAGCCTATCTATTCGACTAAAATGCCTCTGGGAATATGGGATGAGACCTTCAAGAAGTTCTCCAATACCTTTTATCTGAAAAACACAAAACAGATTTGACATAAAATCCATCAATGTATCCGGGATTGGGGGGGGGGGGGATGAAGGCCATGAGGGGGAAGGAAAAAGAGACGTAATTTAGCATGCAGGAGGTTCGTTGTACTATGACATCCGTGGTACAAAATTCACTCAAGGGAAGTAATGACTACAACCATGTGCATAATCATATCTTCAGTACCAACTGTAATCACAACTTTATTGCATCTGTTATACGAACACTAAACTTCTTCAAAAACAAGAACATCTTTACCATTTTTATAATCCATGTACATGCATACCAACATGATCGATCAAACTCTCTTAATCGGATAAAACATGCATTAATCTTACTTGATCAGTACTTGAAAATTTCTGAAGTATTTACTGGTTTACTTGTAATACGACATTAAATAAGAGTGCTACTAGCTTTATTATATACGATAAAAATCATTATACATTATAATAATCATGATGATTAGTATTTAGCACTTAGTAGTCAAGTCCTTGACATTCCAATGTAAGTAATAATTATAATGGATGAATCAAGTCTCTTCAAAACTATAATATTTCATGGCATGGAAAATTCTGCATAATACCCTATAAAAGATATGCATGTACCTTAACAATCTCCGTGGGAGGAAGGATTCTAAAAATCCGGAAAAGCACAAACTGTGCGATATGACAGAGCTTCGGTTTAATATTCCATTCTCTGACATATTCCAGTAACAGATGCCATTTTTCCTTCTCAAGACCGGAAAGAGCTTTCTCTATCTGATGTTCAGCATCTCTTTTACTGCAGGGAATTCAAATTTTATATAAAGATGACCAGGGAAAAAAGGTGAAGGAAAGGATTGATTCAAAAAAAAATGCTACCTGCAGAGTTGAGAAAATAAATCGAAAAGTTTATGTGGTCTCCGAAGCTCAAAAGCAATTTGAATTGCTCTAGTGTAGTCAGCATCTGAAACAGCATTCTCTAACTCTTGTCCTCTTAAAACACTTTCCTCCTACAGCAGCAACAAAATTTTCGATATGAAGATGGTAGATGATTGTAATTTTATTTTTTTTTGCAGACATGCAGTATTAAATTCAAATATTACTCTAGGAACAAAACTTTGCAATAATACACGCTTTCAGCATTTGTACATAGATACCTAGACACATGACACAATCAGCTACATATTTAATAATCCCTGAGAAGCCATGATATGTTCAGGAACTTCCTAGACAAGCCCAGACCATATAATCTCTTTTATAGTACAATAAAACAGATAATGTGTGTTTAAAGTTTAAAGTTTAAACTTATTAACATAACTTCTGTGATAAAATAATATAAGAGGGTTACTTGTAGCGGGATGAATGCAACACAACATCAAATTTGGTGCTCTTATCAGTCTGGTCATAAGTTAATAATGCAATGAAATGATTAGGTAGATGTCTTACTTCCTTCCGAAATTCTTCCTCTTTATCAGCTATAGTAGAATCATGCCACAAATTCACAACAGCATCACCGCCACCAGTTGCAAGCACCTCTGTTTTCTTTCCAACAGCCAGGGCCCAAATCTTGTCCTCATGTTGATCGTAAGTAGCAATGCATTCATTAGTTTTAACAGTCCACAGCTTTATCAAACCATCAGCACCGCAAGAAACAAATTGACTCCCACGAGTTACAAAAAATGCTCTAAGTACACTTGATGTATGGCCTTCAAATGTTTTTAAACAAGAACCATCAGAAATAGCCCATATCTTTACTGTTTTATCCCCAGAAGCTGTTATAACACATTGATCAACTGGAGAAAATTCCACTGACCAAATTCCTCTCTTATGTCCTCTAAGCACAGTGACAGACACAAGATCTGGAAGCCGCCTTATGCATGCAGTGCGGTCCTGGGACCCACTACATACAAGACTATCATTTGGTGCAATAGCCAAGGCATTAATATCCTTATCATGGGAAGCTGCAGCTGCTTTCACTTTTAAGTTTGAATCTCCTTCATTTAAAAGGCCATCGAAACTCCAAACCTTCAGGGTACAATCAGTACTGCCACTAACAAAGAAATTTCGGGATTTCTTTGAGAAAGCGACAGCTCCTATAGCTCCCAGATGACCAACACCAACTCCAATACAACCTCTGCTATCCGCTTCCCATAATCGAACAGTATTGTCCTTGCTTCCCGTTACAATAAGAGTTCTTCCAGAAGTAGATACACAGGTATCAAGGCTCAAAACTATGTTGGTATGACCTGCTAATACATATGAACATGACATCGAAGCAAGATCATACACTCGAACTTGTTCAACACTTGTAGCAACAGCAAGGAATTGCTCTTCCTCGCCCAAAAACTTCATATCCACTATCTCATCATTATATCCAACAAGCCGTTTGCTGAGGATCAAATTCAAACCATCAGGAGTTTCTGTCGGGGAATAAAATAGAAACTCCTGATCTGCTGTGACTGTGAGTAAACCTTGACCAGAGGGCAACATAACAGCAGAGGTGAATCCTCTTCTTTCATCTTCTGAACCAATGGCAAAATCCGAGGACTTCTGCTCAAAATGGCATACTGCACCATTAGAGTCCCATATTCGTACAATCCCACGTTCACCTACAGTTATGAATTGTATTCCTTTAACCTTTCTTTGCTTTTCAAGAAGCTGTACAGATGAAGCTAGACACATAGTGAAGGGAGACAAAGAATTAATAACGCATATGGCTTCAACAGCCTCGTGTACCACCACAGTAGATTTTAAACTATAATCGTGAAGGTCCCACAAGTAGACAAGCTTGTCCCTCCCAGCAGTAAGCAAAGTCCATCCATCTTCAGATAACCCTATGGACGTTACGGCCGACTGATGTTTCTGTAGCGATGCAATGCATTTCTTGGTAGTAAGATCCCAGATTCGTGCAGTTGTATCCTCACTTGCAGAAAAAAGCTGCAAATAGTCAGCCAAAAAGTTGCTTTAAATAAAAATGATGTGGATATATAAGTACAAAACTTTTAGTAAGCTTCTCATATAGCTTGCTAAAATGATGTACAATTTCTATGAAGTTTTAAAACCAGAGTGACATCCAAGTGATGCAAACAAAAATCATCACTGTCTATTATATAATATTTAGGTAGCAACAATATTGCAAGCAGATACGCAAACCAGAGTAACAACATCAATATATACAGTTCAACGTATAAATACAAAATTTTGCAAGCAGAGTACTAGACCTAATACTTACAAGTAATTTACTAGGGTCAGAGTGAAACATAACAGTCGAGACAACCATCCTGTGACCTTTAAAGTAATGCGTACAGAATCCACCATCAACATCCCACACCATCACTTTACCATCATTACCAGCTGTTGCCAGTAATCCACCAGAAGCGTCACAAGCCATCCCCGAAATCGGACCTTCATGTCCCTGCAGAATCCCAAACAAACTAAATTCATACTGATCGGTGACACAGTAATTCACATGACATGCTAAAAAATCAACAATATATAAACATTTGATCCCTAAACAAAGTAGAATGTTAACATTCACAAAAAAAAAACAATTAAGATAACTTATTTAATGCTTGTTGTAAAGGAGCAATCCACATTACACAGTCACGGTAACAAACTAACTAACTAAAGAAAACATTTCTTCCAAAACAAATAATACTGTCAATACTCATAATATCAATGAAAAATAAACTCGAAAAATGGGTGAATAAAGTTTAATAGCCTAATAATAATAATAATAATAATAATAATAATAATAATAATAATATCCTGGAATTGAAAAAGGGTAGCTACCTTCCAAGAACGCAAGCAGTGAAGGGAAGTGAGGTCCCAAAGGGTAATTAGGCGAGAATGGGAAGAAGAAAAGAGGAAATTAGAATTAGGACTAATACAAAGAGCAGTGACAGGTGTGGAATCGCCTTCGATAGTCGATTTAACAGAAGCGTCACAAGTATTAACGATTTTGATAGTTTCGTCGCAGGCGCAGACAATGAAAGAGCCGTCAGGAGACACAGAGTAAGGTCCGCCGCTGTAAAATTGCTCCAGGGACTTTACGCACCTATAGTTCTTCTTCTGCACTAACGCCGCCATTTTTCAAATTTGGTTCTGCTGGTAAGCAGCAGCAGCAGCAGCAGCGGTTCTAGGGTTTAGCGAGCAACAAGGAAAAGAACCTCACTGCTTGCTAGGGTTTAAAATCTTTATAGCCCCCCTCTTTTTCTTTTTACAATTTTAAAATTAGTAATATTAACAAAAATACTATTCTTTTCTAAATTTGTTTATCATTTTTTTAAAAACTATTATAAAAATAAGTTTTACAACCAAAACACATGAAACCTTCAAAAACCGTTCTAGATATTTCAAACCGTTAAGGTCAAGGCGGAAATATATATTAATAAATTTATAATAATTATATATCATTTTTATAGATATATATACATATCAATTAATTACATAAGTTTATTTTATACTTTATATGTTTATTTTATAATTTAATATCTTCAAATTAGTATTTTATATGTAATAGTTGTATCTAAATTCTAAAAAATAAATGCGTTTAGTTAGGTTTTAAACTGTTACCGACCAGACTGAAACCTTAAGTTACGGTCTGGTCTGATCCGGTAACAAATTTTCGGTTCGGTTTTATACTCTATAAAACCGTTATATATGGTTGTGTTAGATAATGAATCACACATAGAGGGGGTGAAAGTGTTTTTGTGTTTTTCTTCTTTTCTTGAAGTGTTTATGGTGATGAACAAAGTAAATTAAAATCTTGTAGTGAAATGTGTTAGTACTGAATTTAGACAGATAAAACAGTGAACACAAATCTTTCAAAACTCACTTAATTTTATATTAAAATTAAGAATGTTTTGCTACAAAATTTATAGGCTCTTTGTTGATAAAAGAGCTTAGCTTCTTCTTTGAGAGAATACAAGATTTCTGATCTAAATTATTACTACTAACAAAACATCCAGTGTTTACTTTATAGAATAGTAAACACTGGTTATTACATAGCATGCACTAGCATGTACTAAACCCTATTTTTGGATAATCAAACCTTTCTATTTCTGGCTTAGTGTATCTTTGTGAATCTTGCACTTCTGTGACTTTACTTTGCCAGTTAATCTCGGCCTTTGATCTTGTACTCTTCAAGCTGCTTATGTAGACTTGTCAATCCAACTGATTAGATTGTTTGTTGATTGATAATCTTGGATATTGAACTGGTCTGCACTTTGTACTTTGAGGTTTACCTCGAGATCTCCATTTTGGTATATAGAGAACTTGACATCTCGATAAGTATATTGGCTTATCGAGATCTCTAATCACTCTATAGTTGTTTTGACTTATCGAAGTCTCTGAGTTCTCTATAAGAGAATTTGGCTTGTCGAGATCTCTTATCTTCATGTCTTCACTTTTTATCGATAACTCTGAGTCTCTGGTGACAACTTGGCTTATCGATAACTCTGAGTTCTCTAGTGACAAATTGGCTTATCGATAACTCTAAGTTCTCTAGTGAAGAAATGACTTGTCGATATCTCCAATCTTCATGTCTTCAATTTGGCTTGTCGATATCTCTGAGTTCTCTAGTAGTTTTTCCTGACTTCTCGATAAGTCATTCTGGAGTTTTCGAATGACTTCTCTATAGCACTTAATCTGTGACTTATCGAAAAATTGACTTAGAATATTTTTCCCAAAACAATTTATTCAACCCCAAGTTTCTTCATAATTCTTCTGAGGCATGATCTTCTTGATCTTCTTCCAGAAAGAATTCTTACGCTTGATACTGTTTACAGAAAAAGACTTCAGTCTGCTCTTGAACATTTTTACAGACTTAAGTGGTACAATACAAAATGCAAACATAGATTACAATACAACTTACTTAGGGTTGTCAATTTGACTTAGTCTTGTTATTGTACAGGCATGTCTTGCACAACAGTTTGTTAGGTATGAAATGCACACAGGGGGTGAATATATGTTTCTTGATTTTTCTTTTAGACTTTGTAAATTGCTTTCAAGAAAATCAAGTTTTATGTTTAAGTTTTTAAACTCAATAGGCTGAATGAAATTTGCAGTGGTAATTAATTGACAGTAGAAGACACATAAAACAATTATCAAAACTTGCTTGATCTTTATATTAAAAAATTAAATTAGTTGTGCTGCAAATTTGTGTTCTTGAATATTTTAGAACACGACTACTTCTTGCGAGAATACAAGGAATTTCCAGATCATTTTTGTTACCATTGAACTAAGAACCCGTGACATATTTTATAGATCAACATGCATAGTTTACTTGCACTAAAATAGACTAACACATTTTCTAAAGTCCTTTTGTCTATTTCTATTTTAAGTGTAGCAAATCTGCATACAATATTCTAGGTCTGTGACCCTCATTTGTCCAGTTCATCTTGACCCTTGATCTTGCATTCTTCAAGCTACATTTGTAGACTTTCCATTTTAATGATAAAACGGTTTGTTAGGTCACACACACACTGTAGAGGGGGTGAATACAGTGTATAGTACACTCAAATCGAACTTTAAGAACTTAAGTAACATAAAACAAGCTTTATTGAAACAATAAACTCTGTTACAGTATGGAACTGTTACCTCTCAGTGATGAACAAATATCACGAGAGCTGCTAGGGTTACAATGAATAATCTTCTCTAATAATGATAACACTTATAGTGTAAACCCTATGTCTGTGTTTATATACTACACAGTTACAAGATAATCGCTAATTGATATGGAATATAATTCTGCTTCCTAAAATATATCAATCAGATATCTTTTCTCCCAAGTATTCCATTCTTCACGGAATTCCTTCTTCATGCATATCTCTTCTTATGTTTATCTCAATCTTCTTTCCTTTAATCAGCTACTGTCCTTATCTGATTATCCTTCAGCACTTAAGTTCTGATATCTATCTTCTGATGATTATCTCCTGATAACATACGTACTGATATCCTTAAGTCCTGACTTCCAGTATAAGTACTGATCAACAGTTAAGTACTGATTTATCCTGTTCAGTAAGATCTGAAAGCTAAACATAAAACATATTAGCCATGACATTATCAAATATATCTAACAATCTCCCCCAACTTGTAAATTAACATAATATACAAGTTTAACAGATATTTGAATGATGTCAAAAACATTAAGTACAAATGCATGAGAATTAGACTAGATAACTACAACTTACAGTCCTTAAAGTTTTTACCAATTTCAACTTCTGATAACAACTTCAGTCTGTATAAATATCAGAATTTAAGCAGTTGTAGATCTTCGACTTGGCTTCTTCATTTTCTGATCTCTCTGATGTCAGGAGTTGTTCTGAGATAGTTCTTCAACAAACATTTCTCAGCATATCTTAGTTCATCAATCATTCTCCTTTTAACATCTTTAAGCTCTGCAGTATCTTCACCAGTTTGAAAGATTGCAGCTCTGAGATCATTGATCTTTGCTTTTCTCAACTCCTGATCTAGTCTTATAACATAAGCTTTGTCAGACTCTAGATTGAATTCAAGTCCCTTAATACCAAGATACGTTCTGATCTGTGCAGTATTAGGCTTCATATCAACAATATCACCATTGTGATCTCTGTACTTTGGAACATATATGCTGTCAGACTTAACAGAATAAAGCCTTTTCTGTCTCTGAATCTGTTCTGTTAGATATATTTGATAATGTCATGGCTAATATGTTTTATGTTTAGCTTTCAGATCTTACTGAACAGGAAAAATCAGTACTTAACTGTTGATCAGTACTTATACTGGAAGTCAGGAACTTAAGGATATCAGTACGTATGTTATCAGGAGATAATCATCAGAAGATAATTATCAGAACTTAAGTGCTGAAGGATAATCAGATAAGGACAGTAGCTGATTAAAGGAAAGAAGATTGAGATAAACATAAGAAGAGATATGCATGAAGAAGGAATTCCGTGAAGAATGGAATACTTGGAAGAAAAGATATCTGATTGATATATTTTAGGAAGCAGAATTATATTCCATATCAATTAGCGATTATCTTGTAATTGTGTAGTATATAAACACAGACATAGGGTTTACACTATAAGTGTTATCATTATTAGAGAAGATTATTCATTGTAACCCTAGCAGCTCTCGTGATATTTGTTCATCACTGAGAGGTAACAGTTCCATACTGTAACAGAGTTTATTATTTCAATAAAGCTTGTTTTCTGTTACTTAAGTTCTTAAAGTTCGATTTGAGTGTACTATACACTGTATTCACCCCCTCTACAGTGTGTGTGTGACCTAACAATTGGTATCAGAGCCTATCTGTTAACATACATACAGTTAAAGATCCAAACACAATCATGTCGGATACAGAAACTCCAACTAAGCCTACCAAAACTGAGGAACCACCAAAGACACAAATTCAGAGTCGGTATGAGACCATCAGAGTTCCCATACTAAGACCATCTGAATATCCCATATGGAAGGTAAGGATGACCATGTTCCTGGAAGCAACAGATCCAGAATACCTTGATAGAATCAAGGAAGGCCCTCACAAACCAACCAAGCTCGCTGTTGCAGTTGCAGGTGAAGCAGCAAAGACCGTACCAAAGGAGAAGAGTGATTATACTGCTGAAGACATAGCATCAATTGCTAAGGATGCTAAGGTACGACACTTACTGCATAGTGCCATTGATAATGTAATGTCAAACAGGGTAATCAACTGCAAGACTGCTAAGGAGATATGGGATGCTCTGGAAACAAGGTGTCAGGGAACTGACACAATTAAGAAGAACAGGAAGACAATACTCACTCAAGAGTATGAACACTTTGACTCAAAGACTAATGAGTCATTGAATGATTTATATGATAGATTTGTCAAACTTTTGAATGATTTGTCATTGGTTGATAAAGAGTATGATATTGAAGATTCAAACCTTAAGTTCCTGTTAGCTCTTCCTGAATGCTGGGATTTGAAGGCAACAACAATAAGAGACAACTACAATCTTGATGAAACAACTCTTGACGAAATCTATGGAATGCTCAAGACTCATGAGCTGGAGATGGAACAAAGAAGCAAGAGGAAAGGAGGAAAGTCAAGGACAGTTGCTCTTAAGGCTGAAGAAGAATTCCCCAAAGCAGCTTCCTCAAAGAAAGACAAGGGTAAAGCTCTTTTCATAAAGTCTGATACTGAGTCATCAAGTTCTGAGAGTGATGATGACTCAGATTCTGAAAGCTTGCCTGAGACTGATGCTGATGAGGAGATGATGAAGCTGTGTGCTCTTATGGTGAAAGGAATCACAAAGATTGCATACAGGAAGTTCAGGAAGGGAAAGAAGTTTTCCAGGAAAGGCATAAGTTCTGATAAAAAGAATTTCAGAAGATCTGAAGGCAGAGGAGGAAAGTCTGACAGAGGAGATTACACCAATGTTAAATGCTATAACTGTGGTGAGAAAGGCCACATATCTCCTGACTGCAAGAAGGTAAAGGGTGACAAAGGCAAGGCTCTTGTCACAAAGCAGAAAAGCTGGACAGACACCTCAGACTCTGAAAGTGAGGAGAACTATGCATTGATGGCAAATGCTGATAAAGAAAGTGCTGAGAGCAGTTCTGAAGCTGCTGAAACAAAGGTACCTCAGACTACTTATGCTTTTCATACTGATGATATTAATGAGTTGAGAAGATATCTTAAAACCATGTTTGTTAGCTATAGAGATCAAACTTTAACATGTGAAAGATTAACTTCTGAAAATCTTGCATTTAAGAAAAGGAATGATTTCTTAGAAAAAGAGTTAGTCATGTTCCATCAAACTCAGAAGGATAGAGATGATGCTTTTTATGTTAGGAATGAAGTGCTAAAATTAAATGAATCTCTAAAAACTGAGTTAGAAAAGGAAAGAGAGATTATCAGGACTTGGACTAACTCTGGCAAAACAACTCAAAATTTGCTAAGTAGTGGAAACTGGAAAGAGGGCTTAGGTTATGGAGAAGATAAGAAAGATAAAGGAACTGAAGAAATTAAGCCTGTTGTTAAGCAAAAGCCAAAGTTTAAACCTGTTAAGTTTGTAACTGTAAAGTCTGAAAATGAGAAATCAGAAGTTAAAGAGGAATTAACTTCTGACAAACTAAAATAAGAAAAGATAGCTGAAGTGAACATAGGCTTAATGACAAAGAAGCAGCTTAAACATAAGCTGAAAGATGTTAAGAATGCAAACAAGGTAAAATCACCTAGGAAAAATAGGAATGGAAAGGAAGGTGTGAATAAAAGCAATGATTATAAACCTGTTCCTGATGCTCCTAGGAAAACATGTCATAACTGTGGAAGTTCTAACCATCTGGCTTCTTTTTGCAGGAAGAATAAGAATATTAACTCATTTCCTTCAAAATCAGGAGTTAAGAGTCAGTCTGTTAGATACAAACCACAAAATCCTTGTTTTCATTGTGGTAGTTTATGGCATTCCATTTATACTTGTAAGGAATATCATAGTTTGTACTATGATTATTATCAAATAAAACCTTCTTTGAAGAAAGTTACTATTGTTCCTTCTAGTGTAAATTCTGATTCAAAGTCTGATAGTGTAAGTTCTGATAAGAAAAATGTTAACATAAACTCTGATGCTAAATCCGCTGCAAATGTTAACAAACTTAATAAGGCCAAAGGATCCAAGCAAGTCTGGGTCCTTAAAACTAATAATTAGTGGTCTTTGTGATTGCAGGGCAACATGAAAAATATTCTAGTTCTGGACAGTGGATGTTCAGGACATATGACTGGAAATAAGGCCCTGCTATCAGACTTTGTGGAGAAAGCTGGCCCAAGTGTTTCTTATGGAGATGGCAACATTGGAAAAACATTGGGATATGGCAATATCAATCTTGGAAATGTCATAATTAAACAAGTAGCTCTAGTCTCAGGACTTAAACACAACCTACTGAGTATAAGTCAAATCTGTGACAGAGGTTATCATGTTGATTTCTTTGAAGAACACTGTGAAATTGTGAGTAAATCTAAAGACAAAATTGTTCTGAAAGGATACAGGCATGGTAACATTTATGAAGCTAAGCTTTCAACAAGTACTGATGGTTCTGCAATCTGTCTAATGAGTAGAGCATCAATTGAAGAAAGCTGGAATTGGCATAAGAAACTCTCTCATTTAAATTTTAACAATATAAATGAACTGGTCAAGAAAGATCTTGTGAGAGGATTGCCAAACACAGTATTTGCTCCTGATGGTCTTTGTGATTCATGTCAGAAAGGCAAACAAAGAAAATCTTCATTCAAGAGCAAGACTGAATCATCAATTCTTGAGCCTTATCATCTTATACATGTTGATCTATTTGGTCCAGTAAATGTCATGTCTATTGCAAAGAAGAAGTATGCGTTGGTCATAGTGGATGAGTTCACCAGATATACATGGGTGTATTTCTTGCACACAAAAAGTGAAATTGCATCTATCTTGATTGAACATGTCAAACAGCTGGATAAAATGGTCAAAGATTCTGTGAAAATTTTAAGGAGTGATAATGGCACTGAGTTCAAGAATTTGATAATGGAAGAGTTCTGCAAAAGCCGTGGAATAAAGCAGGAATTTTCTGCTCCTGGAACTCCACAACAAAATGGAGTTGTTGAAAGGAAGAATAGAACTCTCATTGAAGCTGCACGTACAATGCTTGAAGAAGCAAAGCTTCCAACCTATTTCTGGGCTGAAGCTGTGCAGACTGCTTGTTTTACTCAAAATGCAACACTCATTAACAAGCATGGAAAAACACCATATGAGATGGTGAAGAAAAAGAAGCCAAATCTGAAATATTTTCATGTATTTGGATGCAAGTGTTTTGTTCTCAAGACTCATCCTGAACAGCTATCAAAGTTTGATCTAAAAGTTGATGAAGGAATCTTTGTTGGATATCCACTTTCCACAAAAGCCTTCAGAGTCTATAATTTGAGAACAAAAGTGGTTATGGAATCTATCAATGTCTCTTTTGATGACAAGAAGATTACTGGTCTTGAAGATTTCATTGACCATGATCAGCTGAGATTTGAAAATGAAGACTCAAATTCTGATACTGAAAATCCTGACAGTCTAAGTCCTGATACTGTAAACTATGATGGATTAAACTCTGATGTTATTGAAACTGTGGTGACTACGTCAAAGGAAGATGCACCTATGCAGGGGGAGCATACACAAGATCCTACCACATCTCAAGAAACATCAGAACATGCATCTGGCTCTTCAAGTTCTGATTCGTCAAGTTCTGATAAGCCAAGTTTTGATAGTGCTGAAAATCTAAATACTGAAGAATCCAACTCAGAGAGCATAGTTGTTGGGTCCCAATGTGTTTGTAGAAGGGGGGTTGAATACAAACGTTACCAAATAATCGAATAAAATGCGGAATAAAAAATGTGAAACAAAATTCAAGTTAAATAAAAATATTATTAAACTTGAAAGGTGTTACAACAACTGTATCGATTACAAGGTATTAATCTCAAATCAATTATCACAAATCTAGAATAAATTCGACATGAACTTTTTCTATTTTTGCAATAATTAGAATCAAATGCTAAACGCGATTTGAGATTAAGTTCTAGGGATTTTAATCCACTAGATTGATACACAAGAGCAAGATAAAGATTTCTAGTGGATTGGATTTAACTTTACAATCTAGAAATTTAATCTTGAAGTATGCAGATGAAAAGATGAAATATTTCTTCTTGGTTTTCTTTTCTGCCTTGTTTCTTGACTTCTGTGTTCTTAAAAAATAAGTTGATGCTTCTCTGCTTCTTTTTAAATCAACAAACGAATAGAATTGACTTGGCATGACAATCCTATAGCTGGCAAGACTTTCGGTGAGACAATTGAATGAACTAGCAAGACAATCTGAATGAACTAGCATGACAATCAGAATGAACTAGCAAGACAATCATCCTCCTAGAGTAACTTTCGGTGAGACAATTGACAATGGCCTAGCATGACAATCGGTATGACAATCCTGATTGTCATGCTAGTTCATTTTCAATTGTCTTGCTGATTTAATGCTTGAATTTAATCCAATTAAACTTCTGAAAATTCCTAAAATTCCTAGAATTAATTCAGAATTAATTAATCAATTAATTCAATTAATAAATAAATTATTCTTCGCAGATATAATTTATTTTCTTAATTAAATTAGATGACTTAATTAATTAATAGAGAATTAATTCTAGTCTTGAGCAGCAACCATTCTTCTGCAAATCTTCTGAAAATCACTGAAAATTATGAATCAATTCCACCACTTCAACGTTGACACTCGATGTACTGTCTGGTTCATGAGTGACTAACTTCCGTGACGTTTCTTCATGTCTTGACTTTGACACTTTGATTTTCTTCAGATTAAATCCTTGTAATTAATGATACTCTGACGAGATCTCTGTCACTTGATTAAATCCACGATCTTGATTTATATCACTGAGGCATGATCAACTTCTTGAACTTCTTCCAGTGAATTAACTCCTCAAGTCTGTAGATGAACCTTGTTTCTGAATCCTTTGACATATATTACTTTGCGAGATCTCTCTGACGGTCGATCCACTATTTACTTATTACATTCTTATTTGAGTTGAGTTGAATCCTCGAATATACAAATAGGCTATGACATATGACTTACAATCTCCCCCTATTTGTTTGTTAGACAATAACACACAAATACCTAGAGGATAACTCAACTAACAAATAAGAAAAAGATATAAATATACATGCAAAGTAAATAGCAGAAAAGTTCTGGATGAGATTTAACATTTTCCAGATTCCAAGTAGATGTTCCTCTAGACTGAACATATCTTCAAGTAGTTCCATCTTCTTTTGTACAACCACATTTCCTGTTGAGAAGCCCATATCTCTTGCTTCTCCCCCTATGAGAATCAACTGATTAAAGAAGATCACCTTCGTTTTACCACCTCTCCCGTACAATAGGATCCGCAGATAAAAACCAATGGTACTCCCCTAACAGCTTCTTCCCTTACTAGGAAATCACCTTGTGTTTCCCACCTCTCCCGTACAATAGGATCCGCAGATAAAAACAACAATGGTGTGGTGTAGTGTACATTTTTAGGATCTTTTTCTTCCTCCCTACTATTTCTCCCCCTTAGTTGAGGAATCCTCCAAACTATTTCTTAAGCTTTTATCTCCCCCTTAAAGAAGGAATGTATGCCGTCGTCTGAAGGAGTTCTCATATTTCACTTGGTTGGAAAAGAAATAACAAGTAGTTTCTCTTTCTACCTCACTGTGAGTGTGTGATTCTGTTTAGTGTACCTCACATGTGTTTCACTCTTCTCTCCACTCGTGTTTACACTCATTCTCACAAGTGTATCACTCCTCTCATAGCTCCATAATCCAGTTGTACCTGCAAGGAAAATCACCTTAGCCATCCTTAAAGGAGGTCACAGGTGGTGCAATGGGAGTTCACAAATCCCCATCCTTGTTAAACTCGTCAGATGAATCTGAGTCATAATCTACAAGTTGCTAGTTTCCCTTTTAGGATTCCAGATTTGAATTCTGGGAAGGTAAACAATGATCCAACGAATTTAGCATAAAGATCAAAGTTCCCTTCTAATGTCTGTGAAGACATTTCCTTGTGACTTATCAGGTAATATCTGAATCATTGTCAACAAGTTGCCGATCTGCACCTATGTCAGATCCACTATCCGCAGATGCATCCAGGGGATTTAAGCCTGGGGAGGTAGACACTGACCACTGACATATGGCTTTTGGATCAGTATCCTCTCCTAACACCTGTAAAGGCAATTGGTCCACTAACGAACCTTGAACAATCGAATCTGACCTTAAAATGGTCGAAACTCTTGTTTCCGTCAACTCATCCTTTGTGTGTGTAACCTCTCCTTGTGCATCAAGAATTGATTATGTTTGAAGTGGTGACACTACATCGGATACCTTGGCCGACAGGCAAAATTCAATAGACTCACCCTGTTGAGAGAATGAATCTAGTAACTGTTTTTGTGCCTTTTCAGTCATTACATCTTTTTGAGAAGATGTATGGGGGCTAGCAGTTATCTCGGTTTAAATACTACTCATCTATGTATGAGACAGAGCTACTGGGTTGACTACAGAACCTTCCTTATGTGGTGCACTAGGCACTATCTCCCTCACGCTCATTCATACTATATTTAGTGGTAAGAGAGTGTTGGTTGGTTCTGTTTTTGTGTTTGTCTTTACAGTCTGGGATAGACGTTGTGGGTTTTCAACCTCATGACTGTCAATGAAAGAAAGTCATTGGAGACTGAACCTGTAACACAGAACATATGGTGATAGAGAGAAAATGATTTACAATAGTGATTTCAAAAGATTTTACACGAAATAAGAAATCACTAATGTAGAAAGAAGTTTGATTTTGTTTTTCAATATGAATGAGTTTTTGATAAAACATTGATCACTTAGGGTAAAGTCTAAGTAATTCTCATTCATGTCAAAAGCTTACAAATATCTGCAACATAATGTTAACAAGATATCATTGACCGATACTTGTCAAGTACTTTAGATACTAATTGTTATGTTGCATAATCAATATACCACTGCACATATAAAACAATATGATTGTGCTTAGTGATAAGATAGTTATAAATATGACGACTCTACTAGTTCATATAAAATTATAACTTCTGTTAGAGTGCCATACCATGTCCTTGACGATTGCTTGAGCAGTATACTAGTTCATACCAACCTGAAGTGAGATTGTGAAGAAGAGATTGCATAGTCCAACAGATCTGCAACTGCAAAGTTCATGAACTGTGATGCACTGACTTCTTCTTTTAACTCACCAATCAGGAGTACACTTGTACACATCTTACTAGAGTACAATTCCAAGTGTAATGTGCAGCAGGTGCCTGATATGTCGTAATATTCTCAAGTTTCGTCACTGGTGCTATATGTTAGATACTGCTTCCTGATAATAACCTAGCACAATATACAAAATTATAATGATAACATTCCCAGCTTGCAAACAGCCATATCCCTCAGATAAACCTTTGCTGTTATCTCCAAAGGTAACCAGGGGGCCAGCTTTCTCAACCACATTTGATAGCAGGGCTCTATCTCCGGTCATATGTCTTGATGATCCACTGTCAAGAATCCACACTACCGGTTATACTTGTTTAATGCCCTGCACTTCAAATGGATTAGACCTTCTTCGGAACCCAAACTTGGTTGGGCCCGGCATACTTGTAGAACTGTCCTTTGTCAGGCAAAACAACATTTTTAATTTTAATTGCCTCAACTTTCTCAATGACTGAACATTTGACCTTGTAAACAGCGTTAACAAATTTCTGTTTAAGCTTAGGCACAAATGTCTCCTTTCTAGCCTTAGAAGGACTAGCAGTCTTAGACCTATCATGCTTCTTGTTATTCACATGCTGACGAGGAGTAGTCTTATCATTAGACACATACTTACCATTAAAATAAGCATACATCATATTAAAAGCACAAGACATACAATTATCAACACCACATGCTTTATGAGAGTGATTAACAGCAGGCAATTTATGCATGGTAGACATGGCATTATTGTTATCCAACTCATGTGTGTCTGAGTTAGTCTCAGTTGCTTTCACAACTTTGACTGGAACTTTCGACTCACTTGACTTGGAAACAATCTTCTCATAAGCATGATCCTCAGCACGTATTTCTTCTTGAATAACAGAAGAGGTCACATCAAATGGTTCAGCAATTGATGCTTTATAGAGGGGTTCATCAACACCCTTAAGCACATGTGGTACTTCCCTCCCTTTAGCACATACATGAGGAGGGGAGTTTATGCCTAATTCTCCAATAGCAGCATTGTAATCATAACCTATTCCAGATGTTTGATTAACAGCTTGCTTACTGTAGAACTCTTTAGCCTTCGAACAAGAATTGAAGTAGGCTCTAACCTTAGTCTCAAGACCGGTGATCTTGTCTTTGAGAATAGTTTCGAGTTTTCTATAACAGTCAACTCTATTCTCTAGAAAAGATACCTGTTCTTTTAATTTGTCTTGATTAATGTGCACAAGTCTTAATTCATTGACCTCTTTCTCAAGGTCTGTGATCTATAAACTTAACAGTTCATTATCACGACGTGCACAATCTAAGTTACCTCTTAGATGATAAACCATTTCAGCATCAGAAAGTTTTACCTCTATTCTTGACGATGAAGCTTTTCCATCAATAGCCATAAGAGCAAGATTTCCTTCATCTTCATCTTCACTGTCAGTATCATCCCAGCTTCTTCCCTTTGCCAGATAAGCCCTTTCAGAGTTCTTTCTTACTTGCTTTGGCTTCCTACATTCTGTGGCAAAGTGTCCCAACTCATTGCAGTTATAGCATCTAATGGTGCTTCGATCAACCATCCCTGTTTTGTATCCACCACTGCTGGTGTTAGAGGATGAAGATCCACCTTTCTGGAATTTGTTGTAGTTGGACTTGTACTTAAGCTTGGGATTCCTCTTGAATCTGACATGGGAGAATCTCTTGACAATTTGGGCCATTGACTCGTCTTCCAATTGCTCCAGCTCTTCCAAGGAATAAAAATCATCACTTGATTGATTTGTAGTAGGAGGATCATATTCTGCTACTAACTCATTTTCCTCACCCTTGGAAAACTGTACCATTCTTTCTAGCTGTTGAGATTGTTGTTGTTGTTGACCTTCAGCTACAAGTGCATTAGATGTGCTGACCATTCTATCCTTCCCGTAGACTTCCTTCTGTTGAATCTGCTCCAACTCATAAGTTTTTAACACTCCATAGAGCCTGTCCAAAGAAATCTCACTCAGATCTCTAGCTTCTCTAATGGCAGTGATTCTATGTTCAAGATGAGCTGGCAGTGTTAAAAGGAACTTTTTGTTGACCTCCCTGATTGAATAATACTTTCCATTGATGTTCAGGTTGTTGATCAACGCATTGTACCTCTCAAACACTTCAGTAATTCCTTCTCCTGGATTTGATTTGAAATGTTCATATTCAGAGGTTAGGATTTCCAACTTGTTCTCCCTAACTTCCTCTGTGCCTTCATTAATCACCTCAATAGTTTCCCACATGTGTTTGGAATTTTTACAGTTCATCACATGTCTGTTCATCAAGGGATCAAGGGAATCAATTAATATTAATTGAAGGCTGGCATCCAAGGAGGCTTCTTCCTTCTCAGCAGGAGTAAAATCTTCAGGCTCTTTTGGATAGGTTCTAGCTTCAGTAGTCACCACACCATCTATTATTACCTCCGGTTCAATAACCATCGGAGTTTTTATACCCTTCTTTAACAAGTTTGAATATTTGGGATTTGCAACTTGTAAAAATAATAGCATCTTCTTCTTCCACATGATATAATTCTCTTTATCAAATTGTGGAATTTTAACGGTTCCAACTTTATGTGAAGTCATTATGAATTTTTGAATAAATAAAAATTCAAGGAGTTGAAAAATCACAAAAGTCTAGGATCTTGATTTGTTCGTTAATCAGAAGGCTCTGATACCAATTGTTGGGTCCCAATGTGTTTGTAGAAGGGGGGTTGAATACAAACGTTACCAAATAATCGAATAAAATGCGGAATAAAAAATGTGAAACAAAATTCAAGTTAAATAAAAATATTATTAAACTTGAAAGGTGTTACAACAACTGTATCGATTACAAGGTATTAATCTCAAATCAATTATCACAAATCTAGAATAAATTCGACATGAACTTTTTCTATTTTTGCAATAATTAGAATCAAATGCTAAACGCGATTTGAGATTAAGTTCTAGGGATTTTAATCCGCTAGATTGATACACAAGAGCAAGATAAAGATTTCTAGTGGATTGGATTTAACTTTACAATCTAGAAATTTAATCTTGAAGTATGCAGATGAAAAGATGAAATATTTCTTCTTGGTTTTCTTTTCTGCCTTGTTTCTTGACTTCTGTGTTCTTAAAAAATAAGTTGCTGCTTCTCTGCTTCTTTTTAAATCAACAAACGAATAGAATTGACTTGGCATGACAATCCTATAGCTGGCAAGACTTTCGGTGAGACAATTGAATGAACTAGCAAGACAATCTGAATGAACTAGCATGACAATCAGAATGAACTAGCAAGACAATCATCCTCCTAGAGTAACTTTCGGTGAGACAATTGACAATGGCCTAGCATGACAATCGGTATGACAATCCTGATTGTCATGCTAGTTCATTTTCAATTGTCTTGCTGATTTAATGCTTGAATTTAATCCAATTAAACTTCTGAAAATTCCTAAAATTCCTAGAATTAATTCAGAATTAATTAATCAATTAATTCAATTAATAAATAAATTATTCTTCGCAGATATAATTTATTTTCTTAATTAAATTAGATGACTTAATTAATTAATAGAGAATTAATTCTAGTCTTGAGCAGCAACCATTCTTCTGCAAATCTTCTGAAAATCACTGAAAATTATGAATCAATTCCACCACTTCAACGTTGACACTCGATGTACTGTCTGGTTCATGAGTGACTAACTTCCGTGACGTTTCTTCATGTCTTGACTTTGACACTTTGATTTTCTTCAGATTAAATCCTTGTAATTAATGATACTCTGACGAGATCTCTGTCACTTGATTAAATCCACGATCTTGATTTATATCACTGAGGCATGATCAACTTCTTGAACTTCTTCCAGTGAATTAACTCCTCAAGTCTGTAGATGAACCTTGTTTCTGAATCCTTTGACATATATTACTTTGCGAGATCTCTCTGACGGTCGATCCACTATTTACTTATTACATTCTTATTTGAGTTGAGTTGAATCCTCGAATATACAAATAGGCTATGACATATGACTTACAATAGTTTCAGGGGGAGCATCAGAAAATGAAAATGAAGATAGCATGGATCATGGGGGAGCATCCAGTTCTAGAGAAAACCTTCCATCTGCAAGGAAGTGGAAAAAATCACATACACCTGATTTGATAATTGGAAATCCTGATGCAGGTGTCAGAACTAGAACAGGTACTTCAAATGAATGTCTTTACAACTCTTTTCTCTCTCAGACTGAGCCAAAGAAAGTGGAAGAAGCTCTTCAAGATGCTGATTGGGTGCAAGCAATGCAGGAAGAGTTGAATGAATTTGAAAGAAACAAAGTCTGGACCCTAGTGCCAAGACCAAAAAATAGATCTGTTGTTGGTACAAAGTGGGTATTCAGAAACAAAACTGATAGTGATGGCATAATTACAAGGAATAAGGCAAGGCTGGTTACAAAAGGATATTCTCAACAGGAGGGAATCGATTATGATGAAACATTTGCACCAGTTGCTAGGTTAGAAGCCATAAGGATATTTTTGGCTTATGCTGCTCACAAAAAGTTTACTGTCTTTCAAATGGATGTGAAAAGTGCTTTTCTCAATGGAGAATTGGAGGAGGAGGTATATGTTGAACAACCTCTAGGTTTTGTAGATACCAAACATCCAGATTATGTCTACAGGCTTGATAAAGCACTTTATGGACTTAAGCAAGCTCCTAGAGCAGGGTATGAGACTTTAGCTCAGTTTCTTCTGGAAAGTGGATTCAACAGAGGAACAATAGACAAAACACTATTCTACCTCAACCATGGAAAGGACTTACTTCTGGTCCAGATTTATGTTGATGATATCATTTTTGGATCTACAAATGACAAACTTTGCAAGAAGTTTGCCAAACTAATGCAGTCAAGATATCAGATGAGTATGATGGGGGAACTTAGCTATTTTCTGGGCCTTCAAGTCAAGCAGAATGAGGAAGGCACTTTTATTTGTCAAACCAAGTACACCAGAAACTTGCTGAAGAAATTTGGAATGCAAGATTGTTCAAGTGCATCCACTCCAATGGCCACTGCTACAAAACTGGATAAGGATACCGGTAAATCAGTAGATATTACTGACTACAGAGGTATGATTGGCTCTCTACTCTATCTAACTGCTAGTAGACCTGATATCATGTATGCTACCTGTCTTTGTGCAAGATTTCAAGCAGATCCAAGAGAACCTCACTTAACAGCTGTAAAAAGAATCTTTAAGTATCTTAAAGGAACAGCTGCTCTGGGATTATGGTATCCTAGAGAATCAGATTTTAAACTAATAGGTTACTCAGATGCAGATTTTGCAGGGTGCAAAATTGACAGGAAAAGCACAAGTGGAAGCTGCCAATTTCTTGGAGGCAGATTGGTTTCTTGGTACAGCAAGAAACAAAAGTCAATTTCCACATCAACTGCAGAAGCAGAGTATATTGCTGCAGGAAGCTGTTGTGCACAGATTCTTTGGATGAAGAATCAGTTACTGGATTATGGGTTAACTTATTTCAAAATCCCTATTTACTGTGATAATCAAAGTGCTATTGTTATAACAGGTAATCCAGTTCAACACTCAATGACAAAGCACATCAGCATCAGGTACCACTTCATCAGGGAATATGTGGATGAAGGTACAGTGGAATTGCATTTTGTTCCCACATATCAACAACTGGCAGATATCTTCACAAAACCACTGTGTGAAGCTACTTTTACAAGATTGGTAAATGAACTTGGAATGGTTTCAGGTTCTTTCTCTAAATCTGCTTAGACTTGTTCTATGTTATCAGACTTTATGCTCAGTATTTACAGAATTAATCTCATTATATATTCTGTGCTGAATTGATAAATGTCTTTAAGTACTGACTGTTGTCTGATATATGTTTCTAAACTCTGATAAGTGATATGTCTGTTCTAGTACCTATTCAATCCTATGAGGATAACTGTGCTAGATACTGACCTAGTAGTCTTCAATAAACAAATGATTCCATGTAAGAAGTAATTATTTCAGTGGAAATCTTATGACACTAGCAAATTCTGATAATTGAGCTTAGTTAAGTTTACTTTGTATATCTTATTACTAAGTCACAAATTAGAATAATGCTACTCATCTATTAAGTTCTGATACTAGTAAAACTGCTGAATGTACTAAGTGCTGATAAACCTCACTTATCAAAAGAAAAAGCAAAAAGATCAAAGAATAAAATCAGGTACTCCTTTGAGATCTAGAGTAAAAATGTGGAAGGGACGACCCAAGTGCATTGCTGGTATTAAGTAAATATGCATTAGAAAAGCAAAATATTTTCTTGGTGACTTTTCACACTCTATGATTACTGGAGAAATACTCTGATAATAGCATAAATTCTGATAAACAGTCGTGACTCACTTACACTGAGAAGCCACTGTAAAATAGAATTGCAAAAGATGCATAAAATTAGCACAAAACAGTTGAGGTGGATTCAAGCATAAACTCATTCATCAGTAGGTTTCAGGACAATGACAGCTCCTTAGCAAAATTTTAGTTATGCCTTATTTCTAAGATGTACTGAAGTAAATCAGACTTTACTCTTTGTCTGTTATTTAGCTTAATGCACACACTAATCACTCTGAATGATGAAAATTTTTGTGGTGGTCTATGTTATTTTAGATAAACAGTCATTGTGTCATTATTGCATAAATTCTGAGGACAAGTTCTAGTTACATGCTCTAATGATTAAGTTCTGAAGTCTATAACTCAGAACTTGTATGCGTATTTACTAAGATGGGCATTCCTTTTTCGAGTTAAGAAATTATGTTCTGATGACTGTTAAGTTCTGATATAAGTCTAAGTTCTGATATTACAGTCTAATGTTTTACTTGACTTATCTGTGAATAAAATTTAATAACAGTCTCAGTTAATAATTGAATATGTTGAAGTGGAAGACTAATAGTCACTATGATTAGGATTAATGGTATTCGTACTTGAACAGTCCACTGTTTCTTGTGTCTTGTGCGGTTTAAACCATGATTCCTCTTTTCAATGAATGTTATTCTTTTTCAAAGTCTAGGGAGACGAGGTAGAATTAATTCTACCTGTCAGCATTCAATTTCTTTGCGTCGCCTGGCATTCTCTTGTCTATATAAGCAACCACTTCACATCAGTCTTTCCATCACATTCTTCTCACACACTTATCCTCCTTTTTCTTTCAAAAACATAATGGTCAGATACAACATGTTTTTGAACTACCAAACCTTCAATATGGAGCTAAGTTGTGCCGAGTGGCAGCAGGAAATGGCATGTCACAGCCATTCCTGAGGAGATATGGGACTCTGTCCCACAGGAGGTACTGACACGCCTCCTGTTCTTCTATATGGACTACCATCGCCATCTGGAGCGATTGGAGGAGGAAAGGCTGGAAGCTCTCCGCCAACAAGAGCGAATCATCAGACTCGCAATTCTGTTTGTCGAGAGTAGGAAGAAGAAGATTACTTAATCTCGTCTTCTTCCTGTTTTTCTTCATCATCAGCTTTGTCAGGCTTCTTAGCTAGGACTAAGGCTGTTGATGTTAGGATTAGAAGCTTAGGGACAATCTTGTATAAGTATTGATGTAATTTCCATTTCATAAATGTATTATCTTGATATATTAATGAAAGTTGTTTTTACTTCAAGATTTTGTCTCTGAGTTATTTTGTCTTGTGTTGATAAATCCTGATTGATATTCTGATGACCATATAAATTTTATTTTATATTAAGTTCTGATTCATTTTCAGCACTTACTTATCTAATTTATCTTGGTCATTTTCATGTGATGTATTTTCAGAATATCAATGATGCAGTGAAAAATAATTCAATCAGTGCTAACGGTTTAAATTTTGAATTAAAACTGTTTCTCTTGATAAATGGAACGGTTTTTCCTTGAAACTAGGCAACTGGGTAAGTAATGATTCCTGTTTTCTCGAGCCCAGTAACTGTCCGTTATTACTGCATGTCTGACAGGTGTCCAACGGTAACATTTTTGTTCAGAGTATAAGTACAACAGAGAGAAGATTTCTTTAATCTTTTATTTTCTTTATACTTTATCTCTCTCCTTACTTTTACTCTCCTTCTCTTTCTTTCTCACGTTGGTTTTTCATACAGACATTATCTCAAACACCTAACAGGCATACTTGAATCTTATTTTTTTTTCACATAGCACCAAAGGATTTAATCATTGATGGAGATAAGTTTGTCCCTAACAACTATGCTGCAGTTCTTGATCACACTGAAGCTCCATCTGAATTGCACTTTGTGCAAGATCTTCTTGCACATAGTGAGGTTGGGTATGCATTAACACAGCCTGAATTCTTTTCAAGCCAACAAGTTCTGAGGTTTTGGAGGACTGGACTTTTTGATGATGGTGGTCAACGTGGAACTCCCAGTATGATCTTCCAAGTGGGTGATTCATCCTTTGTAGTCACTCCTAGTACAGTACGCAGGGCTTTACATCTTCCAGAAGATTGTACTTTCTTAATTCCAGAGGACTCAGCCCTTCGGGAGTTAATGGCTGAATTGGGATATGAAAAGAGTCTGACGAAACTTGGACAGTTGAAACGGGCTAATATCAGAAGAGAATGGAGTTTCTTCTTTGATTGCATCACCAAAGCCTTTGGAAACAAATGTTCGAATTTTGATGCTATTCCCATTATGAGTCAGCACATCGGGTATGCAATTATCAATCAAACTCATTTTGATTTTGCAACTGCTTTAATTGGTTTTATTGGGGATAGGATGGCAGAGGATCGAGATGTTGTTTATTTTACAAGATTCTGTCAACTTATTTACACTTATTGTACTGATGAACTTCAGTTAGTCAGCACCCAAACCCCGCCTTTTAAGGTTGCAAAACGATACTTTAATGACCTGGTAAATGCTGATACTAAGAAAAAAGTGCTTAGACCATTACAGATTCCTAAGTCTGTAAAACAGATCCTGGTAAGTGCTGATCCTGATACTTATAGATCTGTTTACTCTGATGTCCAACCAACTCTAAACACCCAAAATCCATCAACCTCAGTACCTACCTCTCATTCTACTCAACCTACCCTTAGAACATATCTCAAATCCTATCTCTCCACTTCACAGACTGCTCAACCTTCATCTTCAGCACCTACTGTGAAGCCTTCATCTTCCAAGCCAAAGAGGACAAAGAATGTTCCTCAAATACCTCAAAAGAGAAGGAGGATTGCCTTGAGAGATGACTCTGATTCTGAGGAACCGGTTCCTGCTAGAGAACCTGTTGTAACTGAAGCTGAGAAAGAGGTTTCTCAGAAGGATTCTGAAATTGGGGGTTCTAGGCTTCTCAAGAGGCTTAGACGAATGATAGTTCCTGAAACTCCCAAGGAATCCAAATCAACAAGGAAGTACAAGAAACAGAGGGCACAAAGGCCAGTTTCAGATGATGAAGAGGAAGCAGCTAAGGAAGGGGATCAGGAATCTTTGATCTCACAAGATAAGGAATTTGCTCCAGTCACTTCTTCTCCATCAACTCCATCTCTGGAAGCTGTATCTGACAAGGCTAACTCACCATCTGTGTCTCTTGTTGATCCAGGCACAAGTGCTGAAATTGATATTCAGAACCTGGTTATGCCTGAAATACTTTTCTTAGAAGCTCCAACAACAAATAATCCTTTCACAACACATGTTACTGATGCTGTTCAAACTCCAGAGTTATCAACAACACCTTCTCTGCATCAAGATGCTGATGATCAGACTTTAGGTGAGCATCAGGATATGGCTGTTGATCAGAACTTAGTATCAGATCAACAATTAGAGGATGCTGAAGCCTCCATTGCTACTCACACTATTGTCTTATCCGAAGATACTGATTCCTTAAGTTCTGATGCTGCAAATGCTGGAGATACTGGTGAAGCTGCTCCAACTGTAGATGCTGATGAAACAGGTCCTTCAGGACATACTCCTCAACCGACTCTTCCTAAGTCTGAACTGGTAAAGGAGTTTGTTATCAGGGATGCACAGTACCTTGGAGTGAAACTCCTGCAGGTCAGGAGTGGACTAAGGAATGGAACTCAGTTTCATGTGTTCCAAATGCATTACATCTTGCTGAGCACTTGACTAAAGCTGATGAAATGTTAAATTTGATGATTTTAAAACCCAGCTTAGAGTCACTGCATTGAGTACTAAACATCTACAAGGTCTTCATTCAACTACTCATGCAGAGCTACACAAGATTCAGGAGAACTTTATCAAACAAGAACAAGTTTGGAAAATTGATAAGAAAAAGTTCTTTCAACCTACCATTGACATGATTGCTTATATTGAGAAAACTCAAGAGAAACAATAAGCTCAGATTGATGACATTCTGACAAATCAAGCTTCTCAGCAATCTCAACTTACTGAAATCCAATCCTCAGTGGAATTACTTATCTCTCTTTTACTACCTGCTGATGCCAAAAAGGGGGAGAAGGTAATAAGTCCAAATGCAAAACTAACAAAACACTGCAAGGAAAGGATGATGGAAATGATGATCAAGGATACTCTGGAATGGGTAGCGGTCATAGTCAAAGTAGAAGGTTTACATCAAGACAAGCTAGTTACAGGACAAGTTCTGATACTGGGAAAAGAATAAGTTCTGCTGCTGGTAAAAGGATAAGTTCTGATGAACTTCTAGATCTTGATGAAGAAATGTCAAGACAGTTATTTCTTCAAGAAAATCCAGGAATGGACTTGGAAAGTTTAAAGGAAGAAGAAGCCAGACTTAAATCAGAAAAAGTCACATCTAAATCTGAAGCTTCTGGTAAAAAGTCACTTCCAAAACTTAAAGGCATTGTGATCAAAGAAAGGACACATACTGAAGCAACATTGGCTAGATCACAACCACAGATAGATCCAAGATCCAAGGGTAAAGAAAAGGTTGGTGAACCTATCAAGGCTTATGTACCTCCTGAGGAAGAAGAAATTGCTGTAAAAAGGATGATCTTGCTCTGACTTCAAGAAAAGTTCTTAAAACAACCTCTGACATGGCTCAAGTTGTTCAAAGTCAAGAAATTGTAAGTTCTGATATTCAGAAGAAGCAAGTAACCTCTGACTAGAGCTCAAGTTAACTTGATATCAGAAAATAGATCAAAGACACTCCTACCAGGATTCACTAAAGCAAAACAGACTCAATCTTTGAAGACTACTGCAAGTGGTTTTGAAGCAAGAGTAGTTACTGGAAAGGAAGCTAGAAATAAAACTGGATTGGGAAGTGCTGATGAAAGAAGAGTACACAACACTACCAATGATCCAACTTCCTTGAGTGAACCAAGTATTGGAGCAACTCCTGAGAGATTGAATCAACTGGAATCTGTACAGATGGTTTACCATACCTACTTGAAAGAATATATCATGTTGTATTTCATGACAGATGGTAGGGTTTATCATATAAGACAAAATGCCATTCCATTGAAGTATTTTGAAGAATTGGAGCATGTACTTTTCTTACTTCAAGTGGATGACAGAATAACAGGGACTGCTGCAAACTACTTAAAAGAACAGATTCAGAGACAAAAAAGGCTTTATTCTGTTAAGTCTGACAGCATATATGTTCCAAAGTACAGAGATCACAATGGTGATATTATTGATATGAAGCCTAATACTGCACAAATCAGAACGTATCTTCGTATTAAGGGACTTGAATTCAATCTAGAGTCTGACAAAGCTTATGTTATAAGACTAGATCAGGAGTTGAGAAAAGCAAAGATCAATGATCTCAGAGCTGCAATCTTTCAAACTGGTGAAGATACTGCAGAGCTTAAAGATGTTAAAAGGAGAATGATTGATGAACTAAGATATGCTGAGAAATGTTTGTTGAAGAACTATCTCAGAACAACTCCTGACATCAGAGAGATCAGAAAATGAAGAAGCCAAGTCGAAGATCTACAATTGCTTAAATTCTGATATTTATACAGACTGAAGTTGTTATCAGAAGTTGAAATTGGTAAAAACTTTAAGGATTGTAAGTTGTAGTTATCTAGTCTAATTCTCATGCATTTGTACTTAATGTTTTTGACATCATCAAATATCTGTTAAACTTGTATATTATGTTAATTTACAAGTTGGGGGAGATTGTTAGATATATTTGATAATGTCATGGCTAATATGTTTTATGTTTAGCTTTCAGATCTTACTGAACAGGATAAATCAGTACTTAACTGTTGATCAGTACTTATACTGGAAGTCAGGACTTAAGGATATCAGTACGTATGTTATCAGGAGATAATCATCAGAAGATAGATATCAGAACTTAAGTGATGAAGGATAATCAGATAAGGACAGTAGCTGATTAAAGGAAAGAAGATTGAGATAAACATAAGAAGAGATATGCATGAAGAACGAATTCCGTGAAGAATGGAATACTTGAAAGAAAAGATATCTGATTGATATATTTTAGGAAGCAGAATTATATTCCATATCAATTAGCGATTATCTTGTAACTGTGTAGTATATAAACACAGACATAGGGTTTACACTATAAGTGTTATCATTATTAGAGAAGATTAGTCATTGTAACCCTAGCATCTCTCGTGATATTTGTTCATCACTGAGAGGTAACAGTTCCATACTGTAACAGAGTTTATTGTTTCAATAAAGCTTGTTTTCTGTTACTTAAGTTCTTAAAGTTCGATTTGAGTGTACTATACACTGTATTCACCCCCTCTACAGTGTGTGTGTGACCTAACATGTTCTTTTAAGTAGTTTGCAGTAGTCCCTGTTATTCTATCATCCACTTGAAGTAAGAAAAGTACATGCTCCAATTCTTCAAAATACTTCAATGGAATGGCATTTTGTCTTATATGATAAACCCTACCATCTGTCATGGAATACAACATGATATATTCTTTCAAGTAGGTATGGTAAACCATCTGTACAAATTCCAGTTGATTCAATCTCTAAGGAGTTGCTCCAATACCTGGTTCACTCAAGGAAGTTGGATCATTGGTAGTGTTGTGTACTCTTCTTTCATCAGCACTTCCCAATCCAGTTTTATCTCTAGATTCCTTTCCAGTAACTACTCTTGCTTCAAAACCACTTGCAGTAGTCTTCAAAGATTGAGTCTGTTTTGCTTTAGTGAATCCTGCTAGGAGTGTCTTTGATCTATTTTCTGATATCAAGTTAACTTGAGCTCTGTCAGAGGTTACTTGCTTCTTCTGAATATCAGAACTTACAATTTCTTGACTTTGAACAACTTGAGCCATGTCAGAGGTTGTTTTAAGAACTTTTCTTGAAGTCAGAGCAAGTTCATCTTTTTCATCAGCAATTTCTTCTTCCTCAGGAGGTACATAAGCCTTGATAGGTTCACCAACCTTTTCTTTACCCTTGGATCTTGGATCTATCTGTGGTTGTGATCTAGCCAATATTGCTTCAGTATGTGTCCTTTCTTTGATCACAATGCCTTTAAGTTTTGGAAGTGACTTTTTACCAGAAGCTTCAGATTTAGATGTGACTTTTTCTGATTTAAGTCTGGCTTCTTCTTCCTTTAAACTTTCCAAGTCCATTCCTGGATTTTCTTGAAGAAATAACTGTCTTGACATTTCTTCATCAAGATCTAGAAGTTCATCAGAACTTATCCTTTTACCAGCAGCAGAACTTATTCTTTTCCCAGTATCAGAACTTGTCCTGTGACTAGCTTGTCTTGATGTAAACCTTCTACCTTGACTATGACCGCTACCCATTCCAGAGTATCCTTGATCATCATTTCCATCATCCTTTCCTTGCAGTGTTTTGTTAGTGTTGCATTTGGACTTAATTACCTTCTCCCCCTTTTTGGCATCAGCAGGTAGTAAAAGAGAGATAAGTAATTCCACTGAGGATTGGATTTCAGTAAGTTGAGATTGCTGAGAAGCTTGATTTGTCAGAATGTCATCAATCTGAGCTTGTTGTTTCTCTTGAGTTTTCTCAATATAAGCAATCCTGTCAATGGTAGGTTGAAAGAACTTTTTCTTATCAATTTTCCAAACTTGTTCTTGTTTGATAAAGTTCTCCTGAATCTTGTGTAGCTCTGCATGAGTAGTTGAATGAAGACCTTGTAGATGTTTAGTACTCAATGCAGTGACTCTAAGCTGGGTTTTAAAATCATCAGAATTTAACATTTCATCAGCTTTAGTCAAGTGCTCAGCAAGATGTAATGCATTTGGAACACATGAAACTGAGTTCCATTCCTTAGTCCACTCCTGACCTGCAGGAGTTTCACTCCAAGGTACTGGTGCATCCCTGATAACAAATTCCTTTACCAGTTCAGACTTAGGAAGAGTCGGTTGAGGAGTATGTCCTGAAGGACCTGCTTCATCAGCATCTACAGTTGGAGCAGCTTCACCAGTATCTCCAGCATTTGCAGCATCAGAACTTAAGGAATCAGTATCTTCGGATAAGACAACAGTGTGAGTAGCAATGGAGGCTTCAGCATCCTCTAATTGCTGATCTGATACTAAGTTCTGATCAACAGCCATATCCTGATGCTCACCTAAAGTCTGATCATCAACATCTTGATGCAGAGAAGGTGTTGTTGATAACTCTGGAGTTTGAACAGCATTAGTAATAGGTGTTGTGAAAGGATTATTTGCTGTTGGAGCTTCTAAGAAAAGTATTTCAGGCACAACCAGGTTCTGAATATCAATTTCAGCACTTGTGCCTGGATCAACAAGAGACACAGATGGTGAGTTAGCCTTGTCAGATACAGCTTCCAGAGATGGAGTTGATGGAGAAGAAGTGACTGGAGCAAATTCCTTGTCTTGTGAGATCAAAGATTCCTGATCCCCTTCCTTAGCTGCTTCCTCTTCATCATCTGAAACTGGCCTTTGTGCCCTCTGTTTCTTGTACTTCCTTGTTGATTTGGATTCCTTGGGAGTTTCAGGAACTATCATTCGTCTAAGCCTCTTGAGAAGCCTAGAACCCCCAATTTCAGAATCCTTCTGAGAAACCTCTTTCTCAGCTTCAGTTACAACAGGTTCTCTAGCAGGAACCGGTTTCTCAGAATCAGAGGCATCTCTCAAGGCAATCCTCCTTCTCTTTTGAGGTATTTGAGGAACATTCTTTGTCCTCTTTGGCTTGGAAGATGAAGGCTTCACAGTAGGTGCTGAAGATGAAGGTTGAGCAGTCTGTGAAGTGGAGAGATAGGATTTGAGATATGTTCTGAGGGTAGGTTGAGTAGAATGAGAGGTAGGTAGTGAGGTTGATGGATATTGGGTGTTTGGAGTTGGTTGGACATCAGAGTAAACAGATCTATAAGTATCAGGATTAGCACTTACCAGGATCTGTTTTACAAACTTAGGAATCTGTAATGGTCTAAGCACTTTTTTCTTAGTATCAGCATTTACCAGGTCATTAAAGTATCGTTTTGCAACCTTAAAAGGTGGGGTTTGGGTGCTGACTAACTGAAGTTCATCAGTACAATGAGTGTAAATAAGTTGACAGAATCTTGCAAAATAAACAACATCTCGATCCTCTGTCATCCTATCCCCAATAAAACCAATTAAAGCAGTTGCAAAATCAAAATGAGTTTGATTGATAATTGCATACCCGATGTGCTGACTCATAATGGGAATAGCATCAAAATTCGAACATTTGTTTCCAAAAGCTTTGGTGATGCAATCAAAGAAGAAACTCCATTCTCTTCTGATATTAGCCCGTTTCAACTGTCCAAGTTTCGTCAGACTCTTTTCATATCCCAATTCAGCCATTAACTCCCGAAGGGCTGAGTCCTCTGGAATTGAGAAAGTACAATCTTCTAGAAGATGTAAAGCCCTGCGTACTGTACCAGGAGTTACTACAAAGGATGAATCACCCACTTGGAAGATAATACTAGGAGTTCCACGTTGACCACCATCATCAAAATGTCCAGTCCTCCAAAACCTCAGAACTTGTTGGCTTGAAAAGAATTCAGGCTGTGTTAATGCATACCCAACCTCACTATGTGCAAGAAGATCTTGCACAAAGTGCAATTCAGATGGAGCTTCAGTGTGATCAAGAACTGCAGCATAGTTGTTAGGGACAAACTTAGCTCCATCAATGATTAAATCCTTTGGTGCCATGTGAAAAAAATAGGATTCAAGTATGCCTGTTAGGTGTTTGAGATAATGTCTGTATGAAAAACCAACGTGAGAAAGAAGGACAAAGAGAGTAAAAGTAAGGAGAGAGATAAAATATAAAGAAAATAAAAGATTGAAGAAATCTTCTCTCTGTTGTACTTATACTCTGAACAAAAATGTTACCGTTGGACACCTGTCAGACATGCAGTAATAACGGACAGTTACTGGGCTCGAGATAACAGGAATCATTACTTACCCAGTTGCCTAGTTTCAAGGAAAAACCGTTCCATTTATCAAGAGAAACAGTTTTAATTCAAAATTTAAACCGTTAGCACTGATTGAATTATTTTTCACGGCATCATTGATATTCTGAAAATACATCTCATGAAAATGACCAAGATAAATTAGATAAGTAAGTGCTGAAAATGAATCAGAACTTAATATAAAACAAAATTTATATGGTCATCAGAATATCAATCAGGATTTATCAACACAAGACAAAATAACTCAGAGACAAAATCTTGAAGTAAAAACAACTTTCATTAATATATCAAGACAATACATTTATGAAATGGAAATTACATCAATACTTATACAAGATTTTCCCTAAGCTTCTAATCCTAACATCAACAGCTTTAGTCCTAGCTAAGAAGCCTGACAAAGCTGATGATGAAGAAAAACAGGAAGAAGACAAGATTAAATCATTTCTTCTTCTTCCTACTCTCGACAAACAGAATGGTGAGTCGGATGATTCGCTCTTGCTGGCGGAGACGCTGAAGATGAAGTTCTCTTCGAACGGCCACCAGATCACGTTTGATAACCTCTGGAAATTGAATCCAGAGATTGTGAGGAATGTTGGTGATAGGGTATGGAGTTGGAATTCCATTCACAAAGACATGAACAGTCTCATCACCATAATTGTAGAACCAGCCAAATTCAGCCATTTGTGATGATAAGTGAAAAATGAGAGTGATTTTGTGATAAAAGTGTGATGGGAAGGCTGATGTGAAGTGGTTGCTTATATAGGCAAGAGAATGCCAGGAGACGCAAAGAAATTGAATGCTGACAGGTAGAATTAATTCTACCTCGTCTCCCTAGACTTTGAAAAAGAATAACAGTCATTGGAAAGAGGAATCATGGTTTAAACCGCACAAGACACAAGAAACAGTGGACTGTTCAAGTACGAATACCATTAATCCTAATCATAATGACTATTAATCTTCCACTTCAACATATTCAATTATTAACTGAGACTGTTATTAAATTTTATTCACAGATAAGTCAAGTAAAACATTAGACTGTAATATCAGAACTTAGACTTATATCAGAACTTAACAGTCATCAGAACATAATTTCTTAACTCGAAAAAGGAATGCCCATCTTAGTAAATACTCATACAAGTTCTGAGTTATAGACTTCAAAACTTAATCATTAGAACATGTAACTAGAACTTGTCCTCATAATTAGTGCAATGTGACACAATGACTGTTTATCTAAAATAACATAGACCACCACAGAAATTTTCATCATTCAGATGGAGTGATTAGTGTGTGCATTAAGCTAAATAACAGACAAAGAGTAAAGTCTGATTTATTTCAGTACATCTTAGAAATAAGGCATAACTAAAATTTTGCTAAGGAGCTGTCATTGTCCTGAAACCTACTGATGAATGAGTTTATGCTTGAATCCACCTCAACTGTTTTGTGCTAATTTTATGCATCTTTTGCAATTCTATTTTACAGTGGCTTCTCAGTGTAAGTGAGTCACGACTGTTTATCAGAATTTATGCTATTATCAGAGTATTTCTCCAGTAATCATAGAGTGTGAAAAGTCACCAAGAAAATATTTTGCTTTTCTAATGCATATTTACTTAATACCAGCAATGCACTTGGGTCGTCCCTTCCACATTTTTACTCTAGATCTCAAAGGAGTACCTGATTTTATTCTTTGATATTTTTGCTTTTTCTTTTGATAAGTGAGGTTTATCAGCACTTAGTACATTCAGCAGTTTTACTAGTATCAGAACTTAACAGATGAGTAGCATTATTCTAATTTGTGACTTAGTAATAAGATATACAAAGTAAACTTAACTAAGCTCAATTATCAGAATTTGCTAGAGTCATAAGATTTCCACTGAAATAATTACTTCTTACATGGAATCATTTGTTTATTGAAGACTACTAGGTCAGTATCTAGCACAGTTATCCTCATAGGATTGAATAGGTACTAGAACAGACATATCACTTATCAGAGTTTAGAAACATATATTAGACAACAGTCAGTACTTAAAGACATTTATCAATTAAGCACAGAATATACAATGAGATTAATTCTGTAAATACTGAGCATAAAGTCTGATAACACAAAACAAGTCTAAGCAGATTTAGAGAAAGAACCTGAAACCATTCCAAGTTCATTTACCAATCTTGTAAAAGTAGCTTCACACAGTGGTTTTGTGAAGATATCTGCCAGTTGTTGATCTGTGGGAACAAAATGCAATTCCACTGTACCTTCATCCACATGTTCCTTGATGAAGTGGTACCTGATGCTGATGTGCTTTGTCATTGAGTGTTGAACTGGATTACCTGTCATAGCAATAGCACTTTGATTATAACAGTAAATAGGGATTTTGAAATAAGTTAACCCATAATCCAGTAACTGATTCTTCATCCAAAGAATCTGTGCACAACAGCTTCCTGCAGCAATATACTCTGCTTCTGCAGTTGATGTGGAAATTGACTTTTGTATCTTGTTGTACCAAGAAACCAATCTGCCTCCAAGAAATTGGCAGCTTCCACTTGTGCTTTTCCTGTCAATTTTGCACCCTGCAAAATCTGCATCTGAGTAACCTATTAGTTTAAAATCTGATTCTCTAGGATACCATAATCCCAGAGCAGCTGTTCCTTTAAGATACTTAAAGATTCTTTTTACAGCTGTTAAGTGAGGTTCTCTTGGATCTGCTTGAAATCTTGCACAAAGACAGGTAGCATACATGATATCAGGTCTACTAGCAGTTAGATAGAGTAGAGAGCCAATCATACCTCTGTAGTTAGTAATATCTACTGATTTACCGGTATCCTTATCCAGTTTTGTAGCAGTGGCCATTGGAGTGGATGCACTTGAACAATCTTGCATTCCAAATTTCTTCAGCAAGTTTCTGGTGTACTTGGTTTGATAAATAAAAGTGCCTTCCTCATTCTGCTTGACTTGAAGGCCCAGAAAATAGCTAAGTTCTCCCATCATACTCATATGATATCTTGACTGCATTAGTTTGGCAAACTTCTTGCAAAGTTTGTTATTTGTAGATCCAAAAATGATATCATCAACATAAATCTGGACCAGAATTAAGTCATTTCCATGGTTGAGGTAGAACAGTGTTTTGTCTATTGTCCCTCTGTTGAATCCACTTTCCAGAAGAAACTGAGCTAAAGTCTCATACCATGCTCTAGGAGCTTGCTTAAGTCCATAAAGTATTTTATCAAGCCTGTAGACATAATCTGGATGTTTGGTATCTACAAAACCTGGAGGTTGTTCAACATATACCTCTTTCCTCCAATTCTCCATTGAGAAAAGCACTTTTCACATCCATTTGAAAGACAGTATACTTTTTGTGAGCAGCATAAGCCAAAAATATCCTTATGGCTTCTAACCTAGCAACTGGTGCAAATGTTTCATCATAATCAATTCCCTCCTGTTGAGAATATCCTTTTGCAACCAGCCTTGCCTTATTCCTTGTAATTATGCCATCACTGTCAGTTTTGTTTCTGAATACCCACTTTGTACCAACAACAGATCTATTCTTTGGTCTTGGCACTAGGGTCCAGACTTTATTTCTTTCAAATTCATTCAACTCTTCCTGCATTGCTTGCACCCAATCATCATCTTGAAGAGCTTCTTCCACTTTCTTTGGCTCAGTCTGAGAGATAAAAGAATTGTAAAGACATTCATTTGAAGTACCTGTTCTAGATCTGACACCTGCATCAGGATTTCCAATTATCAAATCAGGTGTATGTGATTTTGTCCACTTCCTTGCAGATGGAAGGTTTTCTCTAGAACTGGATGCTCCCCCATGATCCATGCTATCTTCATTTTCATTTTCTGATGCTCCCCCTGAAACTATGCTCTCTGAGTTGGATTCTTCAGTATTTAGATTTTCAGCACTATCAGAACTTGGCTTATCAGAACTTGACGAATCAGAACTTGAAGAGCCAGATGCATGTTCTGATGTTTCTTGAGATCTGTTAGGATCTTGAGTATGTTCCCCCTGCATAGGTGCATCTTCCTTTGACGTAGTCTACACAGTTTCAATAACATCAGAGTTTAATCCATCAGAGTTTATAGTATCAGGACTTAGACTGTCAGGATTTTCAGTATCAGAATTTGAGTCTTCATTTTCAAATCTCAGCTGATCATGGTCAATGAAATCTTCAAGACCAGTAATCTTTTTGTCATCAAAAGAGACATTGATAGATTCCATGACCACTTTTGTTCTCAAATTATAGACTCTGAAGGCTTTTGTGGAAAGTGGATATCCAACAAAGATTCCTTCATCAGCTTTTAGATCAAACTTTGATAGCTGTTCAGGATGAGTCTTGAGAACAAAACACTTGCATCCAAATACATGAAAATATTTCAGGTTTATAATCATTGCTTTTATTCACACCTTCCTTTCCATTCCTATTTTTCCTAGGTGATTTTACCTTATTTGCATTCTTAACATATTTCAGCTTATGTTTAAGCTGCTTCTTTGTCATTAAGCCTATGTTCACTTCAGCTATCTTTTCCTGTTTTAGTTTGTCAGAAGTTAATTCCTCTTTAACTTCTGATTTCTCATTTTCAGACTTTACAGTTACAAACTTAACAGGTTTAAACTTTGGCTTTTGCTTAACAACAGGCTTAATTTCTTCAGTTCCTTTATCTTTCTTATCTTCTCCATAACCTAAGCCCTCTTTCCAATTTCCACTACTTAGCAAATTTTGAGTTATTTTGCCAGAGTTAGTCCAAGTCCTGATAATCTCTCTTTCCTTTTCTAACTCAGTTTTTAGAGATTCATTTAATTTTAGCACTTCATTCCTAACATAAAAAGCATCATCTCTATCCTTCTGAGTTTGATGGAACATGACTAACTCTTTTTCTAAGAAATCATTCCTTTTCTTAAATGCAAGATTTTCAGAAGTTAATCTTTCACATGTTAAATTTTGATCTCTATAGCTAACAAACATGGTTTTAAGGTATCTTCTCAACTCATTAATATCATCAGTATGAAAAGCATAAGTAGTCTGAGGTACCTTTGTTTCAGCAGCTTCAGAACTGCTCTCAGCACTTTCTTTATCAGCATTTGCCATCAATGCATAGTTCTCCTCACTTTCAGAGTCTGAGGTGTCTGTCCAGCTTTTCTGCTTTGTGACAAGAGCCTTGCCTTTGTCACCCTTTACCTTCTTGCAGTCAGGAGATATGTGGCCTTTCTCACCACAGTTATAGCATTTAACATTGGTGTAATCTCCTCTGTCAGACTTTCCTCCTCTGCCTTCAGATCTTCTGAAATTCTTTTTATCAGAACTTATACCTTTCCTGGAAAACTTCTTTCCCTTCCTGAACTTCCTGTATGCAATCTTTGTGATTCCTTTCACCATAAGAGCACACAGCTTCATCATCTCCTCATCAGCATCAGTCTCAGGCAAGCTTTCAGAATCTGAGTCATCATCACTCTCAGAACTTGATGACTCAGTATCAGACTTTATGAAAAGAGCTTTACCCTTGTCTTTCTTTGAGGAAGCTGCTTTGGGGAATTCTTCTTCAGCCTTAAGAGCAACTGTCCTTGACTTTCCTCCTTTCCTCTTGCTTCTTTGTTCCATCTCCAGCTCATGAGTCTTGAGCATTCCATAGATTTCGTCAAGAGTTGTTTCATCAAGATTGTAGTTGTCTCTTATTGTTGTTGCCTTCAAATCCCAGCATTCAGGAAGAGCTAACAGGAACTTAAGATTTGAATCTTCAATATCATACTCTTTATCAACCAATGACAAATCATTCAAAAGTTTGACAAATCTATCATATAAATCATTCAATGACTCATTAGTCTTTGAGTTAAAGTGTTCATACTCTTGAGTGAGTATTGTCTTCCTGTTCTTCTTAATTGTGTCAGTTCCCTGACACCTTGTTTCCAGAGCATCCCATATCTCCTTAGCAGTCTTGCAGTTGATTACCCTGTTTGACATTACATTATCAATGGCACTATGCAGTAAGTGTCGTACCTTAGCATCCTTAGCAATTGATGCTATGTCTTCAGCAGTATAATCATTCTTCTCATTTGGTACGGTCTTTGCTGCTTCACCTGCAACTGCAACAGCGAGCTTGGTTGGTTTGTGAGGGCCTTTCTTGATTCTATCAAGGTATTCTGGATCTGTTGCTTCCAGGAACATGGTCATCCTTACCTTCCATATGGGATATTCAGATGGTCTTAGTATGGGAACTCTGATGGTCTTATACCGACTCTGAATTTGTGTCTTTGGTGGTTCCTCAGTTTTGGTAGGCTTAGTTGGAGTTTCTGTGTCCGACATGATTGTGTTTGGATCTTTAACTGTATGTATGTTAACAGATAGGCTCTGATACCAATTGTTAGGTCACACACACACTGTAGAGGGGGTGAATACAGTGTATAGTACACTCAAATCGAACTTTAAGAACTTAAGTAACAGAAAACAAGCTTTATTGAAACAATAAACTCTGTTACAGTATGGAACTGTTACCTCTCAGTGATGAACAAATATCACGAGAGCTGCTAGGGTTACAATGAATAATCTTCTCTAATACTGATAACACTTATAGTGTAAACCCTATGTCTGTGTTTATATACTACACAGTTACAAGATAATCGCTAATTGATATGGAATATAATTCTGCTTCCTAAAATATATCAATCAGATATCTTTTCTCCCAAGTATTCCATTCTTCACGGAATTCCTTCTTCATGCATATCTCTTCTTATGTTTATCTCAATCTTCTTTCCTTTAATCAGCTACTGTCCTTATCTGATTATCCTTCAGCACTTAAGTTCTGATATCTATCTTCTGATGATTATCTCCTGATAACATACGTACTGATATCCTTAAGTCCTGACTTCCAGTATAAGTACTGATCAACAGTTAAGTACTGATTTATCCTGTTCAGTAAGACCTGAAAGCTAAACATAAAACATATTAGCCATGACATTATCAAATATATCTAACACGGTTTATTAAAAATAATTTTAAATCTTCATGGTTGATGCATGTTGTAATTGAAGCTTTTATCGAGATATTCAAAGTGTATAGAGATGTGTGTATCGAGACGTGCAATGGTTTGTCGATATCTCCACTTCTCTATATGTGTAAATGACCTTGTCGATAACTTCACTTCTCTACATGTATTTTGACTTGTCGATATCTCCTCTTCTCTACAGGCATTTTGACTTGTCGATATCTCCACTTCTCTACATATGTTTTGACTTGTCGATATCTCCACTTCTCTACATGTATTTTAACTTTTCGTTATCTCCACTGCTCTACATGCTAAACTGACTTATCGATATCTCTACTTCTCTATAGTCCAAATTGACTTCTCTAGAAGTAAAGTGACTTCTTTACAAGTAAAGTGACTTCTCTCCTATGCCAAATCTCTAGTTTTTTCGAACTGAAAGCTAGCGATTTGATACATATTACTTGTTGACTTGTATCTATAAATATCCCGAACACTCTTATTCTTATCGATGTGGGATGTTACAAACACCCCCTCTTATAGGAACGACATCCTCGTCGATCTCAGAAACACACATACGGAATCGGGCAGTGCCTCTGCACTTCCGGTGGGGCAGAGCTCTGATACCATTTATAATACCCAATCCCACAACTGAATGCGTACCAGACCCAACAATCCATCATAGGTCAGTCCAAAAAAGTTAGTGATTTGATACATATTAGTTGTTGACTCGTATCTATAAAGGTCCCGAACACTTTTATTCTTATCGACGTGGGATGTTACAAAGCACCTTGGCATTGCTACCTAAGAATGTGACATACTCCTCCCTAAACCTTGACAATGCTTCCTCGATGTCAATGCTAAAAGATTTAGACATCCAAGCATCAACATTGCTATATTATTGAGCTTCATCTACTATTTTTACCTGTTGTTCTTCAATATCTTCTTTGTAAGATAGCAGAATAGCTTGATAATCCTGATTTGGCATGTCAGAAGTGAGCAATTATTGAGCTATATTAGCAAGTCCTTCAAGCTGATCCACAAGCATATCATTCACAGATGTGGGTTGAGCTTGGGTATCCTAAAGCCAGGTGGCTAGAAGGCTAGGTGGTGGTTGAGTAGAGGTGGAGGTAGGTTAAAGCTTGGTGGTGTAATGGTTGAGGTGGTTTGAACACCTGTGACAGAAGTCACATCTACCCTTTTGAGAGGATGAGGCAGTTGGGTTGCTAGCCTCTAATGGTTGAGAAGGAATGGTTGCAGCTGTGGTAGGCCCTTGTTGGTTGTTTTATGTTGGTGCTTCTACAGGACCAGAAGCCATTTAGAAATTGAACTACTTCTCATGTTAGGCATAGAATAAGGATAAGTTAAATTTCTCTAACATAAACTCAGTGACATTAAGACTTACCTTTACCTGATTTTTAGTATTCAATTGTCCAAATATAATTTTGGACACTAACCTACAAATGCCTATTTGATCAGTACCAACACCTGGAATGAGGTGAATGTCATTCACCTTATAATTTAAGGTAGACATAATAAACCTTGGAAAGAAAATTTCCTTACCCCTACTTACCAAAGGCATTGTTAGCCTGGTGTTCACCTCTCTAAGTATGAGACTTCCAACATCAAGGTGCATGTCATAAACCATTGAGTAGACCAGTTTTTGGACCACACTTGATATGTTGTCAAAGCTCATTACACCATAAACAACATATTGTAACACCTAAAAAGGTGTGAATAAAGGCCAAAAAGCGTTGCTGAAAGTGAAAAAAATAGCTATAGTAACACGTTTCTAAGAAATAGGACCGTAACTAATATCGGCGCTACCATAGGGGTCTATAGTAACACTTTTTCAATTGTTGGTAACACTAGAAAAAGTGTAACCATAGAACATCTATGCCTACACTTTTGTTGTTTTGGTAACATTAAAATTGGTATAACTATAGTAACACCATTATGATATTTATTACATCACATTTGGTGTAACCATAAGCCCTATGGTAACACCATTTAAGCTACTGTAACACTAAGTTTTGAAAAATTTATTTATCAATACCTACAACTTGTTATCTATAGTAACACTTTTATATAGACCTTTTACGCCTTTACCTACACTTTTAAATATTTACCAACAAGTTTTTTGATATTTACCAACAGAGAATATGTACAATTTATATCAATAGCTACACTTTACATGACCTTTTGCCAACACTTTTGAGAAAAAAGGCAATATAATGTTTGAAAATAAAACTTCCTCATTTCAAAGTTTACCAAACATTTATCAACAAAAACAATCTAACCACCAAAACAACCAGATAAGTATGTTAGATATATTTGTGATGTCATGTCTAATATGATTTGTGTTTAGTTTTCAGATCTTACTTAACAGGACAAATCATGACTTAACTGGAAATCAGTACTTATATTGAAGTCAGGACTTAAGATATCAGAACTTAAGTTGTCAGAACTTAAGTTATCAGGAGATATCTATCAGGAGATAATATCAGGACTTAAGGAGGCTTTCAGATAAGGAAGACGGCTGATTGAAAGGAAAGAAGATCGAGACTGAAACAAGAAGAGATATGCATGAAGAAGAATTCTATAAGGAATAGAATACTTGGAAGAAAAGATAATTGATTGATATATATTAGGAAGCAGAATTATATTCGATATCAATTAGAAGATTATCTTGTAACTGTGTAATATATAAAAACACAAACATAGGGTTTAAACTATATGTGTTATCTTAATCGAGATTATTATTCATTGTAACCCTAGCAGCTCTCGTGATAATTTGTTCATCACTAAGAGAGAACAGTTCTTTGTAACAGAGTTTATTGTGTTAAATAAAATCTGTGTTCTGTTACTTGAGTTCTTATATTCGATTTGATTGTAGTAAACACTGTATTCAACCCCCTTCTACAATGTGTGTGACCTAACAAGTGGTATCAGAGCAATCTGTTAACATACATACAGTAAAGATCCAAAAACAATCATGTCTAAAGAAACACAAACTCCAACCAAGCCCACCAAAACTGAAGAAACTCCAAAGACTCAAATTCATAATCGATATGAGACTATTAGGGTTACCATACTGAAACCTTCTGAGCATCCCATATGGAAGGTGAGGATGTCTATGTTTCTGGAAGCTACAGATCCAGAATACCTTGACAGAATTAATGAAGGACCACATAAGCCAACCAAGCTCTCTGTTGTAGTTGCAGATCAGCTAGCACAGACTGTACCAAAGGAGAAAAGTGAATATACAGCTGAAGATATCTCATTTATTGCAAAAGATGCAAAGGTAAGACATTTGCTGCATAGTGCCTTTGATAATGTCATGTCAAACAGGGTAATTAACTGCAAGACTGCAAAGGAGATATGGGATGCCTTGGAGACAAGATGTCAGGGAACTGATTCAATTAAGAAGAACATGAGGACTATACTCACTCAAGAGTATGAGCACTTTGACTCAAAACCTGATGAGTCATTAACTGGTTTATATGACAGATTTGTCAAACTCTTGAATGATCTGTCACTGGTGGATAAAAAATATGATCTTGAAGATACTAATCTTAAATTCCTTTTAGCTCTTCCTGAAAGTTGGGATTTGAAGGCAACTACTATAAGAGACAACTATGCTCTTGATGAAATTTATGGTATGCTCAAAACTCATGAACTAGAGATGGATCAAAGAAGCAAGAGGCATGGGAGAAAATCAAGAACAGCTGCTCTTAAGGCTGGGAAGGAATCCCCTAAAGTGGCTGTCTCAAAGAAAGGCAAAGGAAAGGCTCTCATCACAAAGTCTAATACTGAGTCATCAAGTCCTGATAGTGATGAGGATTCAGAAACTGAAAGTCTATCTGAGATGGACCCTGATGAAGAGATGATGAATCTATTTGCTCTTATGGGGAAAGGAATCACAAAGATTGCATACAGGAAATTCAGAAGGGGAAAGAAATTTTCCAGGAAAGATGCAAGTTCTGATAAGAAAGGTTTCAGAAAATCTGAAGGCAAAGGAGGAAAGTCTGACATAGGAGATTACTCAAATGTCAAATGTTATAAATATGGTGAGAAATGCCACATATCTCCTGATTATAAGAAAGTGAAGAGTGACAAAAGCAAGGCTCTTGTCACAAAGAAGAAAGGCTGGACAGACACTTCAGATTCTGAAAGTGAGGTGAACTATGCCTTGATGGCAAATACTGATAGCAGTTTTGATGTTGCTGAGTTAAAGGTACCTCAAACAACTTATGCTTTTCATACTGATGATATTACTGAGTTGAGAAGATATCTTAAAACCATGTTCATTAGTTATAGAGATCAAACTTTAACATGTGAAAGATTAACTTCTGAAAATCTTACTTATAAAAAGAGGAATGATTATTTAGAAAAAGAGTTAGTTATGTTCCATCAAACTCAGAAAGATAGAGATGTTGCTTTCTATGTTAGAGATGAAGTGCTTAAAATGAATGAATCTCTAAAAACTGAGTTAGAAAAGGAAAGAGAGATTATCAGGACTTGGACTAACTCTGGCAGAACAACTCAGAATCTGTTAAGTAGTGGAAATTGGAAAGAGGGCTTAGGTTATGGAGATGATAAGAATAATAAAGGAACTGTAAACATTGAGCCTATAGTTGTTAAACAAAAGCCAAAGTTAAATCATGTTAAGTTTGTAGCTAAATTTGTGTAGTCTGATTCTGAAAAAATAAAAGATACTAAGACAGAAGTTAAGGCAGACTCAACTTCTGACAAATTGAAACAGGATAAGACAATTGAAGTTAACATAGGCTTAATGACAAAGAAGTAGCTTAAGCATAAGCTGAAAGATGTTAAGAATGTAAACAAGGTAAAGCCACCTAGGAAAAATAGGAATGGAAAGGTATGTGTGAATAAAAAGCAATGATTATAAGCCTGTTCCTAATGCTCCTAGAAAGAAATCTTATAACTGTGGAAATTCTAACCATCTGGCTTCTTTTTGCAGGAAGAATAAGAACATAAACTCCTTACCTTCAAAATCAGGAGTTAAGAGTCAGTTTGTTAGATAAAGGCCACAAAATCCTTGTTTTTATTGTGATAGTTTATGGCATTCCATTTATACTTATAAGGAATATCATAGTTTGTACTATGATTATTATCAAAGTAAAACCTTCTTTAAAAAAAGTTAGCATTATTCCTTCTAGTGTAAGTTCTGATGCAAAGTCTGATATTGTAAATTCTGATAAGAAAACTATTAACATAAACTCTGATGGTAAATCCGCTGCAAATGTTAACAAACTTAATAAGGCCAAAGGATCCAAGCAAGTCTGGGTCCTTAAAACTAATGATTAGTGGTCTTTGTGATTGCAGGGCAATAGGAAAAACATCCTAGTTCTGGACAGTGGATGTTCAGGACATATGACTGGAAATAAAGCCCTGCTATCAGGCTTTGTGGAGAAAGCTGGCCCAGGTGTTTATTATGGAGATGGAAACATGGGAAAAACTCTGGGATATGGCAATATCAATCTTGGTAATATCATCATTGAAAAAGTAGCTCTAGTCTCAGGACTTAAACACAATTTGCTGAGTGTTAGTCAAATCTGTGACAGAGGTTATCATGTGGATTTCTTTGAAGAACACTGTGAAGTTGTAAGCAAATCTACAGGCAAAGTTGTTCTAAAAGGATACATGCATGGTAACATTTATGAACACAAGCTTTCAACAAGTTCTAATGGTTCTGCAATCTGTCTGTTAAGTAGAGCATCAATTGAAGAAAGCTGGGATTGGCACAAGAAACTCTCTCATTTAAATTTTAACAATATAAATGAACTTGTCAAGAAAGATCTTGTGAGAGGACTGCCAAAATCAGTATTTGCTCCTGATGGCCTTTGTGATTCCTGTCAAAAGGCAAAACAAAGAAAATCTTCATTCAAGAGCAAGACTGAATCTTCAATTCTTGAGCCATATCACCTACTACATGTTGATCTATTTGATTCAGTGAATGTCATGTTTATTGCAAACAAGAAATATGCTATGGTCATAATGGATGAGTTCACCAGATACACATGGGTGTATTTCTTGCACACAAAAAGTGAAACTGCATCTATCTTGATTGATCATGTCAAACAACTGGATAAATTGGTTAAAGACTCTGTGAAAATCATAAGAAGTGATAATGGCACTGAGTTCAAGAATTTGATCATGGAAGAGTTCTGCAAAGACCAAAGAATTAAGCAAGAATTTTCTGCTCCTGGAACTCCACAGCAAAATGGAGTTGTTGAAAGAAAGAATAGAACTCTTATTGAAGCTGCACGAACTATGCTTGATGAAGCAAAGTTACCAACCTATTTTTGGGCTGAAGTTGTGCAGACTGCTTGTTTTACTCAGAATGCAACACTTATCAACAAGCATGGAAAGACACCATATGAGATGGTGAATAAAAAGAAGCCAAATATGAAGTATTTTCATGTATTTGGATGGAAGTGTTTTGTTCTTAAGACTCATCCTGAACAGCTATCCAAATTTGATCTAAAAGTTGATGAAGGAATTTTTGTTGGATATCCACTTTCCACAAAAGCCTTCAGAGTCTACAATTTAAGAACAAGGGTTGTCATGGAATCTATCAATATCTTTTTTGATGATAAGAAGATTACTGGACTTGAAGATTTTAATGATCATAATCAGCTGAGATTTGAGAATGATGTTTTAAATTCCGATTCTGTAAATCCTGAAAGTCTAAATCCTGATACTGCAAACTCTGATGGGTTAAACTTCTGATGTTATTGAAACTGTGGTAACTACGCCAAAGGAAAATGCACCTCTGCAGGGGGATCATATTGAAGATACAACCACGTCTCAAGAAGCATCAGAATCTAGAACAGGCTCTTCAAGTTTTGATGGGCCAAGTTCTGATAATTCTGGAAACTCAAATACTGATAATTCTGAAAACTCAAATTCTGAAGGATCCAACTCAGAGAGCATAATTTCAGGGGGAGCATCAGAAAATGTTGATGGAGACAGCATGGATCATGGGGGAGCATCCAGTTCTAGAGATAACCTTCCATCTGCAAGGAAGTGGACAAAAAGCACATACACCTGACTTGATTATTGGAAATCCTGATGCAGGTGTCAGAATTAGAAGAGCTACATCAAATGAATGTCTCTATCACTCTTTTCTTTCTCAGGCTAAACCAAAGAAAGTGGAAGAAGCTCTTCAAGATGCTGATTGGGTACAAGCAATGCAGGAAGAGCTAAATGAATTTGAAAGAAACAAAGTCTGGACCCTAATGCCAAGACCAAAGAACAGATCAGTTGTTGATACAAAGTGGGTGTTCAGAAACAAAAATGATAGTGATGGCATAATTACAAGGAATAAAGCAAGGCTGGTTGCAAAAAGATATTCTCAACAGGAGGAAATTGATTATGATAAAACATTTGCACCAGTTGCTAGATTGGAAGCCATAAGGATATTTTTGGCTTATGCTGCTCATAAAAAGTTTACAGTCTTTCAAATGAATGTAAAAAGTGCTTTTCTTAATGGATAATTGGAAGAAGAAGTATATGTTGAACAACCTCCAGGTTTTGTAGATTCAAAATTTCCTCATCATGTCTACAGACTTGATAAATCACTTTATAGCCTTAAGCAAGCTCCAAGAGCATGGTATGAGATATTAGCTCAGTTTCTTCTGGAAAGTGGATTTAACAGAGGGACTATTGACAAAACATTATTTTATCTCAACCATGGAAATGACTTACTTTTGGTGCAGATATATGTTGATGATATCTTTTTTGGTTCTACAAATGACAGACTTTGTAAAAGGTTTGCCAAACTAATGCAGTCAAGATATCAAATGAGTATGATGGGAGAACTTAGCTATTTTCTGGGCCTTCAAGTCAAGCAGAATGAAGAAGGAACTTTTATTTGTCAATCTAAGTACACCAGAAATTTGTTGAAGAAATTTGGAATGCAAGATTGTTCAAGTGCATCCACTCCTATGGCCACTGCAACAAAATTGGATAAGGATACTGGTACATCAGTAGATATTACTGATTATAGAGGTATGATTGGCTCACTACTCTATCTAACTGCAAGTAGACCTGATATCATGTATGCTACCTGTCTTTGTGCAAGATTTCAAGCAGATCCAAGAGAACCTCACTTAATAGCTGTAAAAAGAATTTTCAAGTACCTTAAGGGTACAGCTGATCTAGGATTGTGGTATCCTAGGGAATCAGACTTTAAGCTATTAAGTTACTCAGATGCAGATTTTGCAGGATGCAAAATTGACAGGAAAAACACAAGTGGAAGCTGCCAATTTCTTAGAGGCAGATTGGTTTCTTGGTTTAGCAAGAAACAAAAGTCAATTTCCACATCAACTGCAGAAGCAGAATACATTGCTGCAGGAAGCTTTTGTGCACAGATTCTTTGGACGAAGAATCAGTTACTGGATTATGGGTTAACATATTCTAAAATTCCTATTTACTGTGATAATCAAAGTGCTATTGCTATGACAGGTAATCCAGTTCAACACTCAATGACAAAGCACATTAGCATAATGTACCACTTCATAAGGGAACATGTGGATGAAAGTACAGTGGAATTGCATTTTGTTCCAACAGATCAACAACTAGCAGATATCTTCACAAAACCACTGTGTGAGGCTACTTTTACAAGATTGGTAAATGAACTTGGAATGGTTTCAGGTTCTTTCTCAAAATCTGCTTAGTTTATGTTCTGATACATCAGACTTTATGATCAGTATTTACAGATATTACTATCTTTGTATATTATGTGCTTAATTTAAACTTTTCTAAGTGTTGATTGTTGTCTGATGTGAATTTCTAAACTCTAATAGTGATATGAATATTTCTGTGACTATTCAATCCAATGAAGATAACTGTGTTAGATGCTGACCTAGTAGTCTTTAATATACTAATAATCCCATGTTTGAAGTAATTGTTTATGTGAAAATCTTTTAACACAAGTAAATTCTGATATTGAGGTTAGTTGAGTTTACTTTGTGTATCTTATTACTAAGACAAAAACTAGAATAGTGCTTTTTATCTGTTAAGTTCTAATGTTGGTAAATCTTATGGATGTACTAAGTGCTGATAAACCTCACTTATCAAAAGAAAAAGAAAAGAGATAAATATCAGGTACTCCTTTGAGATCTAGAGTAAAAATGTGGAAGGGAAGACCCAACTGCATTGCTGGTATTAAGTAATATGCATTAGAAAAGCAAAATAAATTTTCTTGGTGACTTTTCACATTCTCTGATTACTGGAGAAATACTCTGATAACAGCATAAATTCTAATAAGCAGTCATGACTCACTTACACTGAGAAGCCACTGTAAAAAGGAATTTCAAAAGATGCATAAAATGGGCACAAATCAGTTGAGGTGGACTCATGCATGAACTCATTCTATAGTAGACTTCAAAATAATGACAGATTTTGAGCAGAGTTCTTAGTTATGCCTTATTTCTAAGATGTACTAAAGTGAATCAAACTTTACTCTTTGTCTGATATTTAGCTTAATGCACACACTTACACTCCATATGAATGATGAAAATTACTATGGTAATAAATATTGTTTTAGATAAACAGTCTAAGTGTCAGTTGCATAAATTCTGAGGACAAGTTCTGATGATTAAGTTCTGATGTACTCATATCAGTATTTGTGTGAAGACTTACGGAAATAAACATTCACTTTTCGAGTTAAGGAGCCATATTCTGAAGACTTTTAAATTCTGATAATAATCAAGTTCTGATGCTGACTGTGACAGTATTTATTTACTTGGTTTATTTTTGGTCATTACTTGAACGATTATATTTTCTCAGAATATTGGTTTATGTGAGATAAAGCAGTAATAATCATTTATTTAGTGGGAACAATTTTTTTTAAAAAAAACTGAACGTGCAATGTAATCATTACATATTTACCGTGCCCATTAACTTTTGCCTTAACTGCTGCATGGCTGACAGGTGTAAAGGTCCGTTCCACTTCTCATTAACTGCTGTCACGTGGGGTGTCTAAGTAAAAGAGATAAAAGATTTTCAAATCTTTGATTTTCATTTTTATTCTACTCACTCTCTCTCTTTTCTTATTCTCTCTCACATTTTCTTACGGTTTTCTATACAGACATTTCATCAAACACCTTTCAGGCAAACTAATTTCTCACTTATTTCTGATGGCGCCCAAGGATTTAATTGTTGATGGAGCCAAGTTTGTACCAAATAACTATGCTGCAATCTTGAATAAGGCTGAAGCTCCATCAGATATGTACTTTGTGCGAGATTTATTAGCCAATAGTGAGATTGGGTATGCTTTGACACAACCTCAAACTATTTCAAGCAAACAAGTGCTAAAATTTTGGCGAACTGGGCTTTTTGATGATGATGGTGCTACTGGTACTCCAAACATTGTTTTCACATCAGGAGATGTCGAGCATGTGGTTACTCTTGGAGCAGTTCGTAAAGCTCTCCACTTACATGAAGGTTGCACATTCTCAACAGTGGAGGATCCTGTCTTACATCAGCTTATGGCCAGTCTGGGCTATGAGAAAGGTTTGGGAAAGCTGGGTCAACTGAAAAGATCAAATATCAGAAAGGAATGGAGTTTTTTCTTTGATTGTATCACTAAGCCATTTGCCAATAAGTGATCCAACTTTGATGCTATTCCCATCACGAGTCAGCAAATCAGGTATGCCCTTATTCATCAAACTCATTTTGATTTTGCAAGTGCTGTGCTAGGTTTCATAGGGGATAGGATGATAGAGGATAGGAATGTAGTATACTTTGCTAGATTCTGTCAGCTTGTATATACTTTCTGTTGTGCTGATGAACCCCAACCTGCCAATGATTTAATTCCACCCTTTAAGCTTGCAAAAAGGGCTTTTAATGATTTGTTAAATGCTGACAATAAGAAACAAGTGCTGAGACCCTTACAGATTCCTCAGTTAGTAAAACAAATCATGGTAAATGTTGATCCACAAACATACACATCTGTTTACCCTGATGTCCAACCCACCAACACATCACAGTCAACACAACAGCCATCAGAACATACCATCTCTCACCAATCTCAAACTTCTCAACCTCAACATACTCAACCCTCCATCAGGACATATTACAAACCAACACAGTCATCTCAACCTCAAGCTTCAGCACATTCGGTGAAGCCTTCAACTTCAAAACCCAAAAGGACTAAGATAGTACCTCAGTCGCAACAGAAAAGAAGGAGGATAGTTCTGAGAGATGAGTCAGATAATGAGGAACAAATTCCCCTATCAGAACCTGTTGTTGTAGAAGCTGAGAAGATCTCTTCTCAGAAAGATACTGAAACTGGGATTCTAGGCCCCTCAAAAGGCTTAGAAAGCTAAATTCTGATGATGAAGCTCCCAAAGTCTCTAATTCTGCAAAGAGACTTAAAAAGCAAAGAGTCAGGAGGATTGTAAGTGTATCATCACACTCTGAAGAAATTTTGGAAACAACGGCTAAGGAAGGGGGTCAGGAATCTCTGATCCCCACAGAACCTATAGTCACTGAATTACTTCCCACAACTGAATCAGACTTTACTCAAGCTCCAAAGTCTCCTATTCAAGAGCAAGATGATATTCCAGAGCAAGTGTCTACACCTCCTGTATCTCCTATCATTAATCCAGTACATGTTGAAGACCCAGGTACAAGTGCTGAAATTGATATTCATAACTTGATTGTGCCTGAGGTTCTGTACTTGGAAGCTCCACCAACTAAACTCACTCCACCAACAACACCACTTTTGGATGCTGATTTCAATGCAGATATTCCATCAACACCAGTTCTGAATCTAGATGATGCAGATCAGATTTTAGGTGGGCATCAAAATTTGGATGTTGATTAGAACTTAGTTGCAGATCAGAATTTAGAGGATGATGTTGAAGCCTCTATAGCCTCACATACTATTATTTTATCAGAAGATGCTGATACTGCAGGCTCTGTAAGTTTTGATGCTGACAATGCTGAAATTACTGGTAAAGCTGCTACAAATGTAGATTGTTGATGTAGCTGGTCCTTCAGGACATGCACATCAACAAACAGTTAACAAAGATGATTTGATCAAGAAGTTTGTTAGAGAGGATACACCAGTACCTTGGAGTGAAACTCCTAGAGGAAAGGAGTGGACTAAGGAATGGAACACAGTTAGTTTTGTTCCTACCGAAAAAATTCTTGCTGAGCACCTGGCCAAAGCTGATGAAATGCTGATAAATGATGATTTCAAGGCACAACTGAGAGTTACTGCATTGAGTACAAGGCACCTTCAAGGTCAACACTCAATAACTCATGACAAGGTGAATAAAATTCAAGAATCTCTGATCCAGCAAGATATGAATGTAAAATTGGAAAATAACAGATTTTTCAAGCCAGCCTTTGACCGAATTGGGTATATTGAAAAGACTCGGGAGAAGCAACAAGATCAAATTTCTGAAATTTTAAAGAATCAAGCTTCTCAGCAAACTCAACTCAATGAGATCCAATCCTCAGTGGAATTGCTTGTCTTCCTTCTTTTACCTGCTGATGCCAAAAAGGGGGGGAAAGTAATTAAGTCCAAATGCAAATCTAGTCAAGTACTGAAGGGTAAGGATGATGGAAATGATCACCAGGGAAACTCTGGAACGGGTAGAGGTCATGGTCAAGGCAAAGGTTTTTCATCAAGCAAAGCTGAAACTAAAAGTCAAAGAACAAGTTTTGATAATGGGAGAAGAATAAGTTCTGATACTAGTAAAAGGATAAGTTCTACTGGACATCTGGAGCTTGATTATTTTCTCAGAGAAAATCCAGGAATGGACTTTGAAAGTCTAAAGGAAGAAGAAGCTAGACTTAAAGCAGAAAATGTCAACTCTAAGTCTAAAGCTTCTGTTGTTGAAAAGAAACTTCCAAAACCTAAGGGTATTTTGATTAAGGAGAGGACAAATTCTGAGGCAACCAAAGCCAAATCACAAGTGGAGGTAGATCCAAGATCCAAGGGCAAAGAAAAAATTGGTGAACCTGTAAAGGTATATATGCCAGTCATGGATCTGGAAGAAAAATCTGATGAAGATGCTAGTCTGATTTTGAATAAAAAGGATATTCAAACAACCTCTGACATAGCTCATGTTGTTCAAGATCAGGACTTAGTAAAATCTGATATTACAGTGAAGTAAGCAACCTCTGACATAGCTCAAGTTAGCTTGATATCAGAAGATAAGGAAAAGGAAACCTCTGACATTGCTCATGTTAAACCTTCAAAGATTCTACTACCAGGATTCACCAAAGCTCAACAGACTCAACATTTGAAGACTACATCAAATGGTTTTGAAGCAAGAGTTGTTACAGGAAAGGAAGCAAGAGACAAATCAGGATTGGGTAGTTCTAAAGAGAAGAGAATAAACAATACTACCAATGATCCAACTTCCTTGAGTGAACCAGGAGTAGGAGCAACTCCTGAGAGATTGAATCAACTTGAATCTGTACAAATGGTTTACCACTCTGTTTTGAAAAAAGATATCATGTTATACTTTATGACAGATTGGAGGGTATTCTAGATCAGGGAGAATGCAATTTCATTGAAGTATTTTGAAGAACTGGAACATGTTTTATTTCTACTTCAAGTGAAAAACAGATCAACAAATGGTGCTGCAGGTTGTTTAAAATCAAAAATTCAAACACAGAAGAAGCTTTACTCTGTAAAGTCTGACAGCCCATACTGTCCTAAGTACAGATCTCACAGTGGAGAAATTGTTGAAATGAAGCCTAATACTGCTAAAATCATCACTACATTTTCTGGTATTAAGGGACTTGAATTCAATCTAGAGTCTGATAAAGCCTATATCATCAGACTAGATCAGGATATAAGGAAAGCTAAAATAAATGATCTCAGAGCTGCTATTTTTCAAACTGGTGAAGATACAGTTGAATTGAAAAATGCTAAAAGGAGGATGGTCAATGAACTTGAATATGCTTAGAGATGTCTGTTGAAGAACTATCTCAGAACAACTCCTGATATAAAAGAGATCAGAAATTGAAGGCAAGTCAAAGATCTACAACTGCTTAGATTCTGAAGGATATACAGACTGAAGCTGATATCAAACTTTAAGGATGGTAAAGCTACAAGGACTGTAAGTTGTAGTTATCTAGTCAAATTCTCATGCATTTGTACTTAATATTTTTGACATCATCAAATATCTGTTAAACTTGTATATTATGTTAATTTACAAGTTGGGGGAGATTGTTAGATATATTTGTGATGTCATGTCTAATATGATTTGTGTTTAGTTTTCATATCTTACTTAATAGGACAAATCAGGACTTAACTGAAATCAGTACTTATACTGAAGTCAGGACTTAAGATATCAGAACCTAAATTGTCAGAACTTAAGTTATCAGGAGATATTTATCAGGAGATAATATCAGGACTTAAGGAGGCTTTCAGATAAGGAAGGCGGCTGATTGAAAAGAAAGAAGATCGAAACTGAAACAAGAAGATATATGCATGAAGAAGAATTCTATAAGAAATAGAATACTTTGAAAAAAAAGATAACTGATTGATATATATTAGGAAGCAGAATTATATTCGATATCAATTAGAAGATTACCTTGTAACTGTGTAATATATATAAACACAGACATAGGGTTTACACTACATGTGTTATCTTAATTGAGATTATTATTCATTATAACCCTAGCAGCTCTCGTGATAATTTGTTCATCACTGAGAGAGAACAGTTCTTTGTAACAGAGTTTATTATGTTGAATAAAATATATGCTCTATTACTTGAGTTCTTATATTCGATTTGATTGTAGTAAACACTGTATTCAACCCCCTTCTACAGTGACCTAACAAAGTACTATCAACCACTAACCAGTTCCAAGCCTACCAACCACCATCCATACCAAAACAAGTACCGTAAACTAAAACTAACTTAGCTAGCTAGGTACCGCATCAGGATCATGATTATTACTGACTAGGTACAATATAAAACCAAAAGAGAGTTAACTGCATAAAGTATTACTAATGATTAGACTCAAATGACTCCGCTGCTTCTATACATGTTCCTGATGAAGTCCTAATGAAGCCGCCTTTTGTTGCTTTTCTTATTTATTACGAACAAGCCTTCCAATCAGGTAAGATGGGTTGTGCTCTGTCACTATGAACCCGCTTATTAGTAGCCTCAACACCTTCGGTCTATAGAGCTTTTTGGACTTTGGCCTATAAAAAGGCGAAATCAGAGCTCATAACATACACAAATAAGCCAAAAAAAAATAAAAATGATGTATGAACTAATAGAATGACTTTGAAATTAAAGTGAACTTGAATACCAGAAAAAAGGACTTACAATTTTTTCGTTAACCTCGTCAACCATCTCATCTGGTATCTTGTACTTGCACTTCTAATTTTATTTACGCGTCTTCAAATAAACATCAGTATCAGAAATATTTTAACAGTTCTTTCGCTTCATCGTCATCAATACCGATGGACAATTTATCAAGTTTTTCGAGCAGCTGAATTCCATGAATTAAAATAATAATTCAGTGTAGCAGAAATTTCAAACAATTACTCGGGATAATTAGAATTAAACAATTGTGAGAAATATGACTAAACCTAGTGACTGTCAACATAGAAGTACTTAAAGTGAGAGAATACATAGAACTTGAACACAATGATTATAGCTATTCTGGCAAACATCAAAACCAAAAGACAGTAGAAATATATAATAGATTGTACATTAGCAAAGAAAATAATAAATTACATATTCTAAATATGGAACCTAGGTGGGATTGCTACATCTATCCACCACTCAAATAAGTAAACTGTAGACCTGAAACAATTTTTTTTTAAAAAGGAACAGAGAAAAAAAATGAAGAAATCAAACTACAAGTGGGTAGTATGAAGCAGAAAAATTATAAATATAGAAGACAAAATTAGAATTATACATTTAAAAATCAACTAATGGAAGAAATATGACAACTAAAACCAAAACATGGATTTTAAAATCAACTGTGTCTTAAATGAAATAAAAAGAAATTAGAAATAGGCTATACACTAGTTTATGTGCCACGGAATTCTGTAGACCGAATACAAATTTAATATTAATCTGCTAAACAAACAAATAAGGAGACATTGCCAAATTATTATGAAAATGGTATATGTTAAATATACCAAGTTAAAGCTACTTAAATATTAATTAACTATCACTTAACATGGTAAACAAAAATTAATTAAAAGAAGTAAAGGCTATTTACTACTAGTAGTCCAAATCTGTAACTACGTACTAAAAGAATTACCTCATCTCAAAAAGGTTCAAGAATATAGGCTAAGATGAAAATTTAAGAACATTAATTGATTACTTTTTACCAAATAACCTCTGATTTGATGGTGCTGCAAATACTAGTGCTGCTGCTGCTGAACGCACCATGCTATATTGGAGACCCCACAAGACACCGACAAATATCAATACAGTTCTACAATATACAATGCAAGCTTATTGAATGAAAAGAGAACACATTCTAGCGTCAAGGCTATTTGATCATTCTCAAATAAACTTGTGCCAGATTATTACCAATATACGAGAGAGAAACACAAAATTAATTTAAGAACAGTCACCAATTTAGATTATTACCTGCTTTTGATTCTTAAACTCATTTAAATCTCATATATGCAGTAAACCATCCTCTGATGATGTCAAGATAGTCTCTCTTTCTTTAGGATGCCATTCCCCACAAGTCAATCTAGAGTTTCATTAAAAATCCCTCTTTTTTCGCCCACATCCATCCCGGTTTCCATCCCGGTTCTTGAATATGACGAAATTTCTGGAAGTTAAACATTGTAGCAATATTTTCATAGATAGTTTTGCTAAATGGAAAATGCAAAGAAAAATACAGATCCCTTCATGATAACTCAGAGGTCTCAATTCGTTACAACCTTCTTGACCTATTTTATAAATAAATTAAGAGAAATATATTTTTAAGAGAACACGCCAAGTTGCTAACCTAAAATCTAAACATGTAATCCTAGTATAGTTACCATCAATGTCTCATAAAAATAAGGTTGTTGGTTATCACATCTTGACCTTTTTTTATATTTTAATCACTTTTTCTCTTAAGTACAACTATTACAAGCTAGCTAGCTCGCTTTCTACTTCACCTTTCCCTTCATGACTCTTAACAATTATATTTAATAAACAAAGATGAGCATAAGGTTATTAGCATAAAAGATGAGCATAAGATTTTAGCAAAAAAGATGAGCATAAGATTATTAGCAAAAAAGATGAGCATAAGGTCGCGCTGAAGAAAAATCGGAGGAGACCTTTGTATGTCAAGCGGTCCTTAGTATCCTTATATATATAATACAAGCAACACCTCTGTAAACCAATATGTAATATTAATTTATATATTTCTAAGACCAAAAACTTAATTCTCTTAAAAAAGCATGTTACATTTTTTAAACTATCAATAGATGCAAAAGACCACACCATAACAACACACAAACGCATATATGTGTGCCTCTAGGCATCAGGGCACAAACACATACGTATCATGCAAGTCTGTAAAGGAAGAACGGTAAGAAATCAAAATTACCTTGGTTGCAGGATCAAACATATTCTTTAAGAGTAAACACTCGCTCGGAATTCCAATAGGTTCTGCTATTAAAGGGTTCATAGGAAGAGCAACCCCATTAATAGGCACGCTGATGGACTACTGAACTGGAGCAGAACCATTACATACAGGAGCTCCTGCAAAATTGATAAAATAATTAAAGTTAGCTTTGACATATATTCCAACCAGTACAAGTGTACAACATTATATGCTAAATATAGTGTAACTTAAACTAACCTTGTAGCTATACCACTACGGTCCAACTTCTGCATTAATAATGCTCTTGATTGAGCATTTAAAGCCTGTACACGATATACCCAAGATCAGCAAAATACCTGGATTGGAGATTTCTTTGAAACACCTTTTTTGGTACCTTCTGATGTATCTTGGAGATTTTGATGGTTAAACTTGCACTTTTCCAGATACCTGGATTTTAAAAAGTTGTCAATACTTCTATTGTTATATATTAGATAACAAGCAATTTTAATGGACTTACTTCGTTGTCGGACCATCCCAATTCTTTGCATTTCCTTCATTCACTGAATATATTTTTCCTTTCAAATAGTAGAGCTTTATTGAGCATTACTTACACGGTCTTTAGCTAACAGATTGATCACTTGAAATGTATATTTATTATATTTAGTTTTAGTTTTTTAGTTCGTGCCTCTAAGTTCTTTTTTTAGTTTTGAAGTAATGTCATGTATAAATAGGCAGTTACCAGAAAGTAGCACCCAGTTAATGTTGTTGCTACAGATAAGTAAAATAAGGGAATTAGAACTCAGCTCAAGTAAAAATCCTTAAATAAAAAAACTCCTACAACATGAAATAAGTCTGAATATACAAAAACATTATAGTTTAGTATATGACATGAAATTGCAATATAGTACTACAAAATTTCTGTAAAAATGAGACATCTCTTGATCCTTTCCACAAAATTTGCCTCAACAGTGAGAAGTTCTAGTGGGGACTCACATGTCTAAATTGTAGAACAACTATCTCAATATGTCTAGAATAAGAGAATACAATAAGTCAACTAACCATAACATTCAACTCAAATCATCACAAGATAATGGTTCAAACTTGAAACCGCCAAAAATGCAAAACACCAGCACCACACTTCAATACAAAACACAATAAAGTACAAGATTATAATCATTCATACACTGCATATTCCATATGCAATTATAGGAGCACAATTCTATCATTATCAAGTTCTATACTAGTAGTACGAGCTACTAAGCTAACTCTAACAATTAAATCACAAACCCAATGACAACCCAATTAGACAATCAAGAAAATTGAAATAAAAGAGTTAAAATAAAGATAAAAAAGAATGAAGAGGAAACTAACTAAAAGTGAAGAGTTGAAATGATATGGGGCAAGAGAAAAGAACTAACTTTTTACAACATTTCAATTACTATGTCGCCAATTTAATCTCTTCTATGGTTAAATACAAGTAAAGCAATATATATTATAGCCTTGCCTTGAGTGACAAATAATTCATTAAGATCAATATTTAATCTTCAATTTAGCAGCTAACTGCACAAAACTACAATAGTTCAATATATCTGGAGTGAAAATGCACCTCTGCACAAAAATAAACAAAACAAGAATAGAGTCATAACCAAGTGTAAGCATTAATATAATAAGAACGGAAAAAACCATATCCTAATGAGTTTTTAGTATTGATATTCTTCACGAAGAAATAGCATTTAAAACAATCAACCAGTACTCATAACAAAAAAATACTACATCAAAACATAAACACTATCAAGAAACAAGAATTATAGTATCATATACTAATAAAGTCATACCAAACCACTCATAACAGAGTAATTTATCAAATTAGAGATAAAAAGTTGATAGGATGGAAAAAGCCGAAATATAGAAACATTATTAGAAATTTCAGGAATGATTCTTTCAGACATTAGAAATAAGCAAATAAAAAACACAAATAAATGTGAGAAAGTATACATGTAGAAGAAACCCGATTACTTAAAGCCTAATTCTGAAACCCTAATTGAGAAACAGAAAGGTAAAGAACCTTAAATGAGAATGAAAACCTAATTACAATGATACTGAAGGACTCGATTGAGAGTAAAATACCCGATTCAGAGTACGAAAGACCCGGATTAAAAACCGGTTTGGAGACCAAAACAAAGTGAGTGTTTAGTGAGTGAAGATTCTGTCCCGATTGAATAATCTAAGCTGTTCGAGAAAGAAATGAGCGAGTCGGTGTTGACGGTTGAGCGTTTGAGTGTTCAGATTGAGAGGTGATGTAAGGTTTTGAATGAAAAGAAAAATGAGAGAAATGGGAAATGAAATTGAAGTTTGGGGTTCAATTTTAATTTTAATTTTCATTTTGTCAATATTACTTCCCCGCCCATGTTTTTTTATCTTAATCCAACCCCTCTTGCATGTTTTCATTTAGCCGCATCAATATTTCAATTATTGGTTACACTTTTTTTAAAATCAGTGGTAACATTTTAACCATAGATGCCTCATTTTATTTATGGTTATATCACATGACCCCATTGTTTACAGTGAAAAAAGTGTAACCATAAATAGTCTAAAATAATTTTTAAGACATCTATGGTCACACTTTTGTTGGCTACACTGGAAAAAACTGTTGAAACAGGTCATATATGGTGTAGTAGCTTGTCTTCCTGCAAGTGAAGGCCCTTATTATTGTGTCAAACATAAAGGACCGCTCATTTCTCAAATTCTTCTTATTCATCCTGGCTAAATCAATATTTTCACTATAGTTGATAAAGTCCATGAATTTTGAGATCTCCTGTGAGCTAGGAGCTTCAACTTGGTTCTCTGTGGAGATTCCCAAAGCCTTGTTCAAGTCCTGATTATTGAATTTCAAAGCTACTCCTTTGATGTTGCATGTCACCACTATAAACATCACCTGATTATCATCTATGTAAGTGGCAAGCACAACACTATACCAGAAATCATTCAATACATCCAAGTACAGGGTTAGATTGGCAGTGAGAGCTCCTGCAAGATACAATTCAGACACAAACTTCATAAAACACTTAAAATTATAAGGTGCATGTGTTAGGTCAACAAAGGCCATAAAACTGGTGTAATTCTTGGGGATTACTGCTCTTGCGGTGTTGGTGTTAGATTCCATTTGTAAACTTGAGAAAATAAGTGGGTAAGTGTTTTGAGAAGAAGAAAGCTCGTAAAGATGTGAAATGGTGAAAATCATTGTAATTAGGTCAATTGAGATCTCAAAAGAGTAAAGAGGGATTATGTCGAGATGTTTAGGTATTTATAGTGTAGATATGTGACTTCATAACAAGAGAAGTAGAAATGGTAAAAATTACATCGATAAGTCACATGGAGCTTGTAAAGAACTCATATCGAGATGTCATTTTCTTGACTCTTATCGAGAACTAGATAATGACATATCAATATGTTATATAAATACCCAGTTTTATCATTATGATTAAATTTATTTTAATTTATATTGTGAAAGACAATATAAAATATAAATTTGTTTGATACCAAAAGTATTTTTCAGATAATTTATTAAAATAAATTATCCCAGTCTAAGTTACCGAAAAGTCTAGATTTACATTATAGAGAACTTTATATCGATAAGTATATCGAGATCTCTACAAGACTTATCGCAAAGTCAGAAAAGACTTATTGAGAACTCATTTCTCTACATATTTTTGTTTCATGTTAATTCTGTCTTATATCAATTGCACATATAATCGATATGGATTAATATCTGGACAGTTTTTCTAAGAATTAGAAAAATTCCAAGTTAAATTTATTTTTGAAAAAATAAATATACAAAAATTTCTAAAATATTTATAAATCATATTTCAATTAATTTCTAATTAATTAAATTAATTTTGATTCATTTAAAATTAATCTTCTACAATATGTTAGCTGAGTTCTTACCTTAGGATGGAGAATTTAGCCTACCAATTTCACTTACAAGTCTTATGAATGTTGCTTCATCCAAAGGTTTAGTAAAAATGTCAGCTAATTATTTTTCTGTTGGAATAAAATGAGCTCAATGGTACAATTAATAGCATGTTCTCTAATGAAATGGTACCTTACATCAATGTGCTTTGTTCTGGAATGATTAACAGGATAAGCAACAATAGATATGGCACTAGTATTGTCCCACATGATAGGAATCTTCTGTAACACTAGTCCATAATCCATTAACTGGTTTATAATCCAAAGCACTTGAGCACAACAACTTCCATCAGCTATATATTCAACATCAGCTGTGGAAGTTGACACAGACTGTTGTTTCTTACTATACCAAGATACAAGTCTTTGACCAACAAATTGACAGCTTCTACTGGTGTTCTTTCTGATAACCCTGCATCCAGTAAAGTATGCATATATGTATCCAACAGCTTCAAAACTAGTTCCCTTATAAAATCATATGCCCGAGTTAGGAGTACCCTTCAAATATCTGAAAATCCTCTTGATAGCCATTAAGTGTGATTCTTTAGGATTTGCTTGAAATCTTGTATAAAGATATGTAGAAAACATGATATCTGGTCTACCTGTATTTAAGTAAAGTGGAGTACCAATCATTCCCCTATAGTTTGAAATATCCACACTTTTTTCTTTCTTATCTTCTTTCAATTTGGTAGCTGTAAATATAGGAGTAGATGCAGGTGAATTATCCACCATTCCAAATTTTTTTAGAAGATCTTTGACATACTTAGTTCGACTAATGAAAATTTCATCACTTCTTTGACTAACTTGAAGGCCAAATAAGTAACTTAATTCTCCCATCATGCTCATCTCATATTCACTTTGCATGAGTTTTGAGAATCTTTGACAAAGCTTCTCATTAGTAGAACCAAAGATGATATCATCCACATAGATTTGAACTAGGATAAGTTCATCACCATGTTGCTTATAAAAGAGTTTTTTTTATCAATTATGCCTTTAGTGAATCTATTCTTTATCAAAAATTTTGACAAGGTGTCATACCATACTCTTGGTGCTTGCTTCAAACTATAGAGAGCCTTTATAAGTCTATAAACAAAATCTGGAAATTCTGGATCTTCAAATCCAAGAGGTTATTGCACATAGACTTCTTCTTCAAGTTCATAATTGAGGGATGCACTTTTCGCATCCGTTTGTTACACTTTGAAATTTGAGTGTGCAACAAATGCAAGAAAAATATTTATTTCTTCAAGTCTTGCAGTTGGAGAAAAAATTTCATCATAATCAATTCCTTCTTCTTGTGAGTAGCCTTTAGCAACAAGTCCTGCTTTATTTCTGGTAAAAACACCATTTCCATCCATTTTGTTCCAATGATGCTTCTGTTTCTTGGTAAAGAAACCAACTTCCAAACTTTATTTCTTTCAAATTGATTTAGCTCTCCTTGCATAGAAGGTATTCTATTAGGATTAAGTAAAGTTTCTTCTGTTTTCTTAGGCTCAATCTAAGATAAAAAGCAGGAATGTAGACTATAACACCCCTGACTTAAAAAAAATATTATATGGAATGAATGGAATAAATATTATAATTATGTGTTACTTGACATCTGTGTTCGATGTTTACATGCAATAAAATTTGCGAAATTAAATTTTTATATATCTAAAATAAAGTATAGATAATTCTGATATTTTTCTAGCAATTTATATGTCATTATATGATTTTAAAAATAGATTTAATTACTTATTTTTTAAATTAGATATTAATTATTTTGAATAATATGAAATCGTCCAACTTCAACGGTTTTACGTTTTCACCACCCAGAAGTTTCGAAAAAACTCATTTCCATCTTAATTAGATTATTTCGAGCATTTTCCGTGTTTTGACTTTTTCAATCTGGAGTACGGTTTTACCCATACGGTTCCCCGTACAAATTTTATGATATTATTTTCATTTCGGTAAGCCAATAAACCAGATATTTTTGATATACGAGATATTTTGATTAAAATCTTATCTTATCTTTTCGTATTACGTACAATCCTATCTCATCTTTTCGTAATACGTGCAAGCCTATCTTCTCTTTTCATAGTATGTGCAATCATATCTTATCTTTTCGTAGTACATGTAATCATATCTTATCTATTCGTAGTACGTACAATCCTATCTTATCTTTCTGTAACTATAAATAGCCCTTACAGTAACTTGTTTAGATAAACATAAACAAACAGTAAAATCTTATAATTACGCAGAGAAAATACGTATATTCATAGCGTTCTTCAAAATCAAACGAGGATTGAAAGGTGTTATCGAACTCTGATTTTAGCGTGCAAGTAGTCGAATCAAAGCTCGTAACCAGTAGAATCAAGTTTTAGCAACCATATCACAGTAGATTCAAGTGGACTAAAGATCGATAGTAAAATCAATTCAAAGTTCAGGATTATATACTGTACCTTTTTACTATTGATGCTTTGTTCATTAAATGATTATTCATTTGATTTGACTGATGATTCACTGATGAAAAACGAGTATTCTTGCACATATACTTGATGAACTGATGATGATGCTTAATTTTTGGAAGTAAGCTCAACCAATTATTTAGCTGGTCGGGATCCCAACTTGATGAACTTCTTAAATTAATGAACTTATCGTGCTTGAATACTCCGTTTTAATCTTGTGAGAACTATTATGTTATGATAAACTTTTGATGATCGTGGTACGCTTTTGATAACTCTCTTTTTTAAAGTTGTTTTTATTTTATTTGATTATTTGAAACTCTGGTTCTAGATAAACCTTAGTTGAAATATTCGATATATACTTATTGAGCTTTATGAGCTCACTCTTTTATGTCACTAACTTTCACAGGAAAGAATTTTGGAGAAGGATGTTTAGGAAAGAATAAAAATGTGATGAACTGAGGTTTTAGTGGACAACGAGAAGTATGTAGTATTATAATGAATAAAGGTTGTGTAATAGAATTATGTTTGTACCCGGTTAGGATCTTATGATGTATCGTACCTTTTTGGAAAATTCGAGATTGTAGTACGAACTTTATGTTATTAAATAAGTTTTAGATTTTGTAATCATTTATTAAGTTGTTTAGTTTATTTGGCATTCCCGGGTCGGATTTCTGAGGACATTCCAAGGTCGGGAGCGTCACATGTGGTATAAGAGCTAGGGTTTCGAAAGGGGACTGATATAGGATATAAAATCCCGAGTAGTAAATTTTAGGCTCGAAAAACATCTAGTAAACGCATATGCGTAAGTTTTAGACGTGACAACTTTAGATCGTATAACGTATGTAGTACAAAATGATCGTTATTGTGGCGTATATTATGACGTGTGTAGTGCTCGTTTGATTGTTATTGTGGCGTATATCATGATATGTATAGTACCCGATAGTCGTTACCGTGACATGTATTTTGAATGAAGTAGGATTAATATTTTATGTTGAATTGTAGGAGAAGATGGCTGATGGAATTTCTGATGAGACCGGATCTAGTGTACAAATTAGCCCTGAGATGTTGATGATTTTGGGAGAAATGAAGAATATGTTTAAGAGTCTAATGGAGGGACGAACAATTGCGGATACTCCTGAAATAAATGGGGAACGTGTTAAAAATATGGAACAAGAAGGTGAGAATAAACAAAGATGTATATACAAGGCTTTTAATGATGTAGATCCCCCGACTTTTAAAGGAGAGCTGGATCCATATGTTGTGAATGTATGGATTAAAGAAATGAAAAAATTGATAGAGACATCAGAATGTTCAGATGAGCAAAATGTAAAATTTGCAACACACTCATTAAAGGGGGAAGCTGTATTTTGGCGGGATACGGTTAAATATACCGAGGATTGTTCTAAAATGGCTTGGACAAGGTTTAAGGAGTTGTTCTTTGATAAATACTTTCCTACATGTATGAAGAATGAGTTGGAGATGAATTTTCTGGGACTAAAGCAAGAAGGAATGTCCGTGTCGGAGTATCTCTCAAAATTCTTGGAACTTTCTAGGTTTGCTCCTCATCAGGTTGATACTGAAGTCTGAAAATGTCAGAGGTTTCAAGAGGGACCGAAACCACAAAAAAGGGAAAAAGTTTCCTTGTTGGAGTTGGAGCAATTTGATAAATTGGTTGGTAAGGCTAGGATTGCAGAGAGGGAATATGAAGCTCGTACTCACTTCCTTAACAATAAGAAAAGAGGAAGAGAGATAGTATTGAGCGGTGACTCTGGATTTAAGAAGGATAGTAAGAAATTTCACGTAAGGAAGGAGAGTTTCCCGAAAAATGAAAAGAAGACCACCACATTAGAGTGTAAGAAATATGGACTGGAACATAGTGGCAATATTTGTTATCGAGCTAATGGGTTGTGTTATAATTGTGGTGAAATGGGGCATATAGCGAGCAAATGCCCAAAGCCTAAAGTAATTTTTTTGTTATAGTTGCGGAAACCGGGTCATCTGTCAAGGGATTATCCTGAAAAGGGAGGTCGGAACGTTACTGAGATTAAAGAAAACAAGGACACGTCTAGGGAAATGGCAAGAACCTACGTGATGACAACTCAGGATGCCAAAGAACCGTATGATATAGTGTCAGGTACGCCTTAACTACATGCTCAATATGTTAATTATGTTTAGGTTGATTCAATATTATTCCATTCGTTTGTAAATACGAAATACGTACATAAGTTAAACGTACTCGTGCAAAGTATAAATAATGAATTGTTAGTACAACACCAGAAAATAGGAGTTTATTGGTATATAGTTTTTTTAAGGTTGTCTTTTAGAGATGGGTGGATGGGCCTATTGAGATAATCTTTTACATCTAAGAGTAGAACTACAACTTTCATAGAAGAAAGATGATATACCAAATCCGTAAAATGTGAATATTGGTCGAAAAGAATATGTTCAATGAACATGTAACTTCATGGGAAAAAATTTTGGATGATACAAAGGTTGAGATGATTGTGCGAAATGAGAAGAAGTGTTAAGTTCTTTTCATATTATATTTTAGACGTGTTGGGAGGAGTTTTAACATATGATATCGAAAGGTACGTATTGAGTTCAAATTTCGAGGACAAAATTATTTTAACGCAGAAGAATGTAACACCCCTAACTTAAAAATAAATATTAGATGGAATGAATGGAATAAATATTCTAATTGTGTATTACTTGACATCTATGTTTGATGTTTACATGCAATAAAATTTGCGAATTTTAATTTTTATATATCTAAAATAAAGTATAGATAATTTTGATATTTTTCTAGCAATTTATATGTCATTATTTGATTTTATAAATGTTTTATAGATTTAATTACTTATTTTTCAAATTAGATATTAATTATTTTGAATAATCGGGAATCATTCAACTTCAACGGTTTTTACGTTTTCACCACCCAGAAGTTTCGGGAAAACTGATTTCTATCTTAATTTGATTATTTCGAGCATTTTCCGTGTTTTGACCTTTTCAATCCGGAGTACGGTTTTACCTATACGGTTCCCGGTACAAATTTTACGATATTATTTTTGTTTCGGTAAACCGATAAACTAATTATTTTTGATATATGAGATATTTTGATTAAAATCCTATCTTATCTTTACGTAGTACGTGCATTCCTATCTTATCTTTTCGTAATACGTGCAATCCAATCTTATCTTTTCGTAGTACGTGCAATCCTATCTTATCTTTTCGTACTATATGCAATCCTATCTTATCTTTTCGTAGTATGTGCAATCTTATGTTTCTGTAACTATAAATAGCCCTTACAGTACCATATTCAGATAAACATAAACAAATAGTAAAATCTTATAATTACCCAGAGAAAATACATATATTCATAGTGCTCTTCATAATTAAACGAGGATTCGAAGGCGTTATCGAACTCCGATTTTAGCGTGCAAGTAGTCGAATCGAAGCTCGTAACAAGTAGAATCAAGTTTTAGCAATCATATCACTGTAGATTCATGTGGACTAAAGATCGATAGTAAAATCAATTCGAAGTTTGGGATTCATAGAGAATAAATTATGTTGTGCACTGTAAGTATATATTGTAACTTTAGACTGTTGATGCTTTGATCATTAAATGATTATTCATTTGATTTGACTGATGATTCACTGATGAAAAATGAGTATTCTTGCACTGATACTTGATGAACTGATGATGATTCTTACTTTTTGGAAGTAAGTTAAACCAATTGTTTAGCTGGACGGGATCCCAACTTGATGAACTTATCGTGCTTGAATACTTCATTTTAATCTTGTGAGAACTGTTATGTTATGATAAACTTTTGATGACTATTGTAAGCTTTTGATAACTCTCTTGTTTAATTTTTATTTTATTTTATTTGATGATTTGAAACTCTGGTTCTAGATAAACCTTAGTGAAATATTCAATATATGCTTACTGAGCTTTATGAGCTCACTCTTTTATATCACTAACTTTCACAAGAAAGAATTTTGGAGAAGGATGTTCATGAAAGAATAAAAATGTGATGAACTGAGGTTTTAGTGGACAATGAGAAGTATGTAGTATTATAATGAATAAAGGTTGTGTAATAGACTTATGTTTGTACTCGGTTAGGATCTTATGATGTATCGTACCTTTTTGGAAAATTCGAGATTGTAGTACGAACTTTATGTTATTAAATAAGTTTTAGTTTTTATAAGCATTTATTGAGTTATTTAGTTTATTTGGCGTTCCTGGGTCGGGTTTCTGAGGACATCCCGAGGTCGGGAGCGTCACATAGACATTCATTTATAGTGGCACCTCTTATTCTCTCACCACCACTGGGATCACCAATAATAGTGTCTCTAGAGTGACTCATATCCCATTTTCTGGTGTATTGATTTTGATGACTAGAGGTGTCCTCATTTTCTTCATTGTTGACATGACTTGCAGAACTATCACCTCTTTCTCCCCCTGAGTTTGTTCTATCAAATTAAGGTGGATTTCTTTCTTAGCATGAATTCTCATTCACAGAAATTAATGAATCATTAGCTTCTTCTTCTTTGTTGTCTGCATTCTTTTCATCATCTTCAGAAATACTATCAAGATTGAGATTTTCAAAATTTAAAGCTCCAAGATACTTGTCATCATCAAAGGTCACATCTGTGCTCTCCATAATTTTTCTTTGCTCTAACACATAGACCATGTAAGCAGTCCTTTCAAATGAACCAAGAAAGATAGCTTCAAATACTTTAGAGTCAAATTTGCCAACATATTCAGAGTTGTCTTTTAACATAAAACATTTGCTTCCAAATATATGAAGATGTTTAACTATAGGATTTTTCTTAGACATGATTGAGTAAGGTGACTTGCCAATACTTTTGTTCACCAAGTATATGTTCTGAGTATAACATATTGTGTTAACAACTTCTTCTCAAAAGCTTGTTGGCAGCTTGGCATCCTGTAATAGTTTTCTTGCAGCTTCATCTAGAATTTTGTTCTTTATTTCAACCACACCATTTTGTTAAGGTGTTCTTGGAGCTAAGAACTCCCGAGTGATACCCTTGTCTTTACATAAATCATTTAGAATAGAATTTATGAACTCAGTACCATTGTCACTTCTCAATCTTTTCACAAAATTGTCATATTCAGCCTTTTTCTCAATCTTCTTTATATGGTCAATGATAATGTGTGGAGTTTTATATGTATAATGCATAAATTCCACCCAAGTATATCTTGAGTAGTCATCCACCATTACCAGTGCATATCTCTTCTTAAAAATGGATATTACATTCACAGGAAAAAAAATCCATATGGATAAGTTGTCGAGGAACATTGATAGAATTCACAGTTTTGCTTTTATGACTCGATCCTTTCATCTTTCCTTTTTGACAAGCATCACAAACTTCATCTTGGAGAAACTTTATGCTAAAATGTCTCTCACTAACTCTCTTTTTACAAGAGTATTGATTGCTTTGAAGTTTGGGTGAGAGAGCTTTTTGTGATAAAGTCTGTATTATTATTTTGATGCCTTAGTGTAGAAGCAACTCACTTTGTCCTTGCTTACTAAGTTCGTGTCTGCAATAAACATGCTTCATTTCCTTACTCCTTTAAGAGTAACTTCACCAGTCTTCTTCTTTGAGATTATACAATCTTCTTTGTGAAATTCAACTTTGAATCCTTTTTCTATGAATTGGATGACACTTAGAAGATTAACCTCAAGTACTCCAACTAGTGCTACATCTTGAATGACAACATTACTACAAATCCAATTGCCATATCCTATTGTGAATATATCCCTTGCTTGTTGTCTCCAAAGGTCACCAAAGAGTCAACCATCTCCTCAAACTGTAATAACAGGGTTTTATCACCTGTCATGTGTTCGAACATTTATTATCAATGATTCACATGACTTTATTCTTCTTGACCTACACACAATGACTTTCAAGTGTTTTTGGCTACCCAAGCAGTGCTGGTCACATTCTTCTTCTTTGCAGAGTTAGCAGGAGTAGATGTTGAGTTATCAAAAGAAACAATTTTCTTAGGTTGATTAGCATTCTCATTTTTGACCTCAGATCCAAGATTGATTCCTTTTAGATCTTTTCTTAATCTATGAAAGCTTGTCATGGCCTTCATGTTTCAGGGTATGCAATCAAACTTGTCATAAAAAGAATAAGGGTCATTAGTTTGTGCTTCATTGTACTTGCATGCCCCATACTTTGGCTCACTAATAGTCTTTTTACAAAGACCAGTTAAGTGATTTGTTGAACCATATTTTTGACACTATTTTCTAGGGGCATCTGCAATATAAGCATAATTGTTACTTTTGTTGACTCCAATTTTTCCATTCCTTTTTTCTTTTTCTTTCATGTGCTTTCATTCTTTGCTTCAGTTTTAGGTGTCTTGACAACTGGACTAGTCTCAGGATTCTTCGCACTTTCAGTGTTGATAGTTGATCTGACACTTTTCTTACTTTCATCATCATCTGCAATTTCTTGTTTGATGATGAGCTCTTCTTCACTGAAATTCACATCACAGGATTTGAACAAGGGTGCATTCACCTTTTGAAGCACAACATAAACTTTTTTGTTCACGCTTTCTTTGCCTTTGTCAATTTCATTTTTCTTTTGAGATGAACTAGCCCCATATTCTAGCCCAATTGCTATGTTAGCACAAGGTTTGTTCTATTCATGATATTGGCCAACTAATTCAGAAGCATTTTTGAATGACTTAAGTTTAAGTTCATTTTTCTCAATCTTTTCTCTCAGTACAGCCTCTATCTCCTCTGCATATTTTAGCTTATTTTTAAGATATTCATTTTCTTTCCTGGCAGATTCTAGGCTTACAAGCTGCTGTTCTAGTTCTTGTTTTTCTATTTCCAATTTCTCATTCACTTTAGATAGTCTGTTAATTTCCTCAGTGGCAACCACCATACTATTGCGAATGTGAAATATCTGCATACTTATCTTTTCAACAGTTTCTTTATATTTAGAGGCATTCAAATCAATGGTGGTTATGATGGGTACCTCAGACTTTGATACAAATAATTTTCCTTTCTCCAAAGCCATGAGAGCATAGTTTTCATATTCTTCATTGTCATCTTCATCATCTATGTCATCCCAACTCATTCCCTCAGCAATATAAGCTTTTCCCTATTATTTCTTTAGAAGTGCTTCATACTTAGCTTCAAGATCCAAGTATGCCTTATCTTTCTTCACCTTCTTTGGTTTCCTACATCCGGTGGCAAAGTGACCAAGCTTATCATAGTTATAACATCTAATCTTAGATATATCTACATATCCTGACTTATAGTCACCTTTTCCAGTTATGTTTATATGAGATTTTCCTTTTCAGTTGTTGTAGGGGGATTGATTTTACCCTTGAAGTACATAGGCTTCTTAACTCTTATATTTGAGAATTTTTTTTCCAAGTAGGCCATATATTGGTCCATTTCATCCAACACATCAAGAGTGTAATATTCATCCTCTTATATCTCCAAAATGACTTATTTTTTAGGCTCCTTGCATTTCTGCTCAATATGCTGTATAACTTGAATATGAGATTCAATTTCATTTTATGATCTAGCTATCAAGGCACTTGACACATCAATAACATGTCCTTGATTCAGCTTTAAAGATTTTCTATGCATCATCTCCAATTCATAGGCCTTAAGAACACCATATAAAACTTCCAAAGTTATTCTGCCTAGATCTCTCCCTTTTCTTATTGCAGAGATCTTTTGTTCCAAATGGTCAGGAATGGTGAGCAAGAATTTTAGGTTGACCTCCTCAATATTATAGAACTTGTCATGCAGCTGCAAGTCATTTATCAATTTGTTGAACCTTTTAAAAACCTCAGTAATTCCTTCTTTAGATTTAGCCATAAAACCTTCATATTGTGAGATCATAATTCTTCTCTGCTTTGACCTCATTTCCTCAGTGCCTTCACACAAGATTTATATCTTCTCCCAGATTTTCTTGGCTGACTCATAATTGATAATGTTGTTGTACATGACATTATCAAGAGACTCAATTAGAATGAGTTGCAAGCCACTGTCAAGTGAGATTTCCTCCTTCTCTGGTTTAGTGTATGTGGATGGATTTTTTGGAGCATAATGACCAGGAATAACTACATCACCTTCAGTTGCTTCAGGTACCCTCACCATGGAAATGAAGGGTCCATGCTTGAGAATTTCAAGAAATAGTGGATGAGCCATCCTCATGAAAAACATCATCTTCTTTTTCCACTAGAGTGTAGTTTCCTACGTCAAAGACATGGATCTTGATACTGCTAAGTTTTTGTGCATTCATACTTCAAAGATCTAATCTGTTTACTTTCAGATTCAGTTCTGATACCATTTGTTAGGAATGATATGCACATAGAGGGGGGGTGAATATGTGTTTCTTGAATTTTCTTTTAGACTTTGTAAATTGCTTTCAAGAAAATCAAGTTTTATGTCTAAGTTTTGGAACTCAACAGGCTGAATGAAATTTGTAGTGATAATTAATTGATTGTAGAAGACATATAAAACAATTATCAAAACTTACTTGATATTTATATTAAAAATCAATTAGTTGTGCTACAAATCTATGTTCTTGAATATTTTAGAACACAACTACTTCTTGAGAGAAAATAAGAAATTTTAGATCTGTTTTGTTATCACTGAAATAAGGACCCGTGACATGTTTTATAGATCAATATGCATAGTTTACAGGAATTGCATTAAAATAGACTAATATATTTTCTAAAGTTCTTTTGACTATTTCTATTTGAAGTGCAGCAAATCTGCATACAATCTTCTAGTTCTGTGACCCTCCTTTGTGCAGTTCATCTTGGCCCTTGATCTTGCACTCTTCAAGCTGTGTTTCTATACTTTCCATTTTAATGATAAAACGGTTTATGGACAGATGATCTTGAATCTTCATGGTAGATGCATATGTAATTGAATCTTTTATCGAGATCTTCAAAGTGTGTAGAGATGTCTATATCGAGATGTAGAATGGCTTGTCGATATCTCCACTTCTCTACATGTGTAAATGGCTTGTCAATATCTTCACTTATCTACATTTTATTTTGACTTATCGATATCTCCTCTTCTCTACAGGCATTTTAACTTGTCGATATCTCCACTTCTCTACATGTGTTTTTGACTTGTCGATATCTCCACTTCTCTACATGTATTTTGACTTGCCGATATCTCCACTTCTCTACATGCTAAACTGACTTATCGACATCTCCACTCCTCTATAGCCCAAATTGACGTCTCTACAAGTAAAGTAACTCCTCTACACGTGAAGTGACTTCTCTACAAATAAAGTGGCTTCTCTACATTCCAAATTAACTTCTCGATATACTTCTCGATATAAATTGATCTGTGACTTCTTGACATTAAACTTAAAACATTTTTCAATCTACTGCTTTATTCTTCACCAAGCAGTTTATCTTCATTCCGATGCATGATCAGGTTTGATTTTCTTCCATAGATTTATTCCTAACTTGTATTAAAAAATACTCCAGTCTAGTCTATTCACATAATTTTATAAACTCAAAAAATAACATTACAGATTACATAAAATTACAAGTCAACTAAATCTAAGGATTGTCAATGTGACTTAGTCTTGTTATGTTAAGACATGTCTTGCACAACAATGGTCCGGTCCGATTTGATCGTCAAAAACCAACCTAACCAAACATTGCACAGCCCTATATGTGAGTGCAATTTTATACTGAGATATTATATTTAACATTAAAAATCAATTATTTGATTATTTGTGGAGTTAATTTTAATAAATTGAATTTAAATATAAGTTCAAAAATAATATGGTAACAAATCATTACTTATTTATTAATCATTTTTAAGTTTTAAAATATATTTTAAACCTTTCTTATATAAATTAAATTCTACAAATTTCTATATATTTTTTTAAAATTTACTGAAAATAGGACCGCGCGCGCATACACAAACACAAACACAAACACACACACACACAAATATATATATATATATAGGCAAATGATCAAACATAAACTAAACTTAAAATAGAAACTAGGAACTAATCAAAGCCATTAGATGAATCTAATCTAATGGCCCCCTCTTAAAGCATCACACTCAACTAATCTGCACTCTCCCACACCCAATCTCAGCTTTTCCCCTCCGTGTTTAATTTGATTTTTCCCGTCAAACGATAAGTTCTTTTTTAAAATCCGATTTCACTGTATTTTTCTCCATCTCTCAACGATCGATTTTCATACTATATGTGTTTATTTCGAAGTAATTTTAAAAAGAATATTTGGTTTCTAGTTTCTATTCTAAAATTGGTTTCTATTAGAAAAGCCCCCTATAGATATATAATCACGACTATAAAGAGTCGGTGTACTTCAGTTGAATTTAAAATCATAATTTGATCCATTTTTTAAAAAAATGCTTGAAATACATCAACATAATTTGAATTTGAAATATGGTCCATTTTTTGAAAAACAATCGTCATTTAGCTATGTGAACCAATTCACTTTGTAGGTTTAATCGATTAAATTTATGAGTTCGACGAAGACTTCTTATCAATAAAGCTAAATGCTTGTAATGTCTTATATCAATAAAATATGTTTGCTATTTTTTGTTATATCAATTTAATAACTAATATGTATCAAATTTACTAACTTGCCAGTATATAGATTTTTTTTTGGACTTTGACATATATGGAATTTGACCAGAGTCGTGACAATGTCTGTTGATTACCCCGACCCCCAAAACGATAACTTGATATATGGGTATTTTAAAGCTAAAAAATTGATAATTAGACCAACTTAATCAAATAATAACATGTGAGATCAGTATGATCTACAGTTCAGTGACCAGTTCAATATGTATGTTGTTAGATATTGAATGCAAAGAAATGTAACACAGAGGGGGTGAATGTGTTTCTTGGATTTTATTAAGCTTTTAAAACTGTTTGGATTATGGTTGAACAAAACAGTTAATAATTGTAGAGATATAGTGTAAACAGCAAACACACAAAACACAATATATAAAAAACTCACTTAATTGTATTAATTGAGTTTGTCTTGTTACAAATCCGTGTTCTTAGAAAATAAGAACTCAGCTCCTATCTTGAGAGAATAAAATATTTTTCTAGATCTGTTTGTTACTTACTAAACTAAGGACCCGTGCATGCTTTATAGACTAGCAACACGGGTTTACAAAACTTGCACTAAAATTTACTAAACCACTTTCTAAAGCAACCTCGTCTATTTCCTTTTCTGGTGTTAGCAAATCTATGCAGAATCTTGCAAGTCTGTGACCATCCTTTGTCCAGTGAATCTTGGCCCTTGATCTTGTATTCTTCAAGCTGCTTTTGTAGTCTTTCCAATTCAGTGGATCAATTATTTGTTGACTGATAATCTTGAATCTTGAACTTGTCTGTATTATGAATTTGAGATAGTATGTCGAGATATCTTGTTCCGTAGAGAAGTGACATATCGATAAGTAAAATGACTTATCGATATCTCGAGTTCTTGACATATGTAAATGACTTGTCGAGTTCTCTAATTCTCGACATGTAGAATAACTTGTCGACATCTCTAGTTCTCGATCTAGGCTTTTGACTTGTCGATATCTTGAGTTCTCTACACAAGATTTGACTTGTCGATATATCTGATATCTCTACATGAAGAACTGACTTGTCGATATCTTTGAGATCTCTACATAAAGTATTGACTTGTCGATATCTCCAATTCTCTATATCTTCATTTGACTTGTCGATATCTGAGATCTCTATATGCAGAAATGACCTGTCGATATCTCTTGGGATTTTTTTATAAGTTATTTTGGACTTCTCGATGTTCCTTGATATGTGACTTGCCGATATCTTGACTTAAAACATTTTTCCTAGAACATCATTATTTCGCTCCAAGCTGCTACACTTTTCTGTGAGGCATGATCAAGATTTGATCTTCTTCCAAAGTTTATTTCTTAACTTGAAAACTGTTCACAGAAAAATCCCTTAGTCTAATCTACTAAACATATTGAGAGTTCAACGCTTTTACCCTTTAGGTTTTGGTGATTTGTCAAAAGTAAAAGTGAGAATTAAATTAGATTCCTAGGTCACGTAGAATCCTCCATTGGGGTTTTATGTGAGGCACTTACCGGAATCAAGTCGAACTAAGTCATTTTGGATAAATCGTACTAAAATGCTTTCTGACACATCTTCAAATGACATGACTTGGGATAGATATATCAACTCAAGGATATATTCTATATCAGGTTGTTTTTGTCAAACAAACCTAGGCTTACGGCTAAAGGCACATAAACCGAGAACTTTCGAACAATGCTTTTACGAACAAAAAATGATCAAATTATTTAAAAGCATGTCACACTTAAATGTTTTACTCTCAAATATATTTAATATATTTATTGAATATTTATGTTCAATTTTTAGTGCCAAAAGTCATGCCAAAAGACCCAAAACAGATTTTATTCCGAAATACCCGTAAATCCTTATTTATCCGGATAAAATCATAAAAAATTCATGTATAATTATTCCTTGGACCTCATAATCATTATTTTATAAGGAATATTATTATTGAATAGTTTTGAAGTCAAAACTTTTGTCTACCTCGTCGGTAAAGACAAATGTATTTTCCGAGCGCTCCGGAAGGCTGTTTTAACATTCAGTAAAAATCCTAAACAATACTTCCAAATGTATTTTAGACTTGAAACTTGGGATTTGTCTTTAGTATCTTTCCTTCTTTCACATATATTATTTCTCGTGATTTTAGCATGTTTTTTTTCCGGGATCCCTAAACCGATACGTAATTGATTTATCGGTCGCTTAAAAGTCATAAATGGTCAACTTATTTTAAGGTGAAATTTTGACCATGATACTAAGATATTATTTCTAGAGGATCCCCAGAATTTTATAATATTTCATTGATTTTTCGATTTTTAGTGAAATACGCAATTTTGGTCGTCGGTAAGTGCACAGAACTTTTTCAGTTTTGTCTAAATAATACAAAAATATGTCAAACCACTTTTTGGCCTGCAAATTTGAATTCCAACAGCTATAAATGAGTTGTATGGACCAGCCCCCACTTGTCCTTGCGTTGGAAGATGTGTTAGCTTTATTCTAAAGCTAAAAAACCCTAATATTTGGCCTATAAAAGGACCCCTAACCTCCTCTTTCCCTAAGTCCTTGGTGAACCAACCTTATGCTGATAAAACCACTCTAGAAACACTCTATCTTCTTCTCAAAAACGTTTCTAGAGCTTAAGCCCTCCTTCTTTCATGTTTTAACTTGATTTTGGCTGGGTTTTTATCACCTTTTCTCACCCAAACACATACCCATTTGCCCCCCTCTCTTAGGCACGTTTCTTGGCCTTATTTTTCTTCCTTTGACTGACCACTTCAGCCTTGAAAAGTCAGTAGCCAAAGCCACCCTTCGGCCATTTTTTCCGGCTGACTAGTTTTGTGTGTTTTTCGGCTTGACCATCTCATATCTCTTGTAGTCTTCTCTATTTTGAGGAGCTTGAGCCTTTGTAAGGTCAAGAGTGATAATATTGGTTTATTTTGAGTGTATTGAGTGTACTTGAACCCTTCCTTTTTAGATCCAACCATTTGATACACTTTGGTACAAGTTCCGCGAACTTTGGCATAAAAATGCACTTGTTCTTGTTTTATTTGTGTAGTGTATTTTGGAGCCTTATTAGGAACATACCAAGAGTTTGTAGCTAAGATCTACTGAACTTTAAGTCCTTTCACTCAAGATCAGGAGCTTGAAGTGATTAAAGGCATTTAGACAATTTTCAGTTAAAACCAACGTCCCTAAACGAGCATAAATCGTAAGTAGTTTTATTCTTGGTTTTTGAACACCGAAATCTTGTCTAATTTTGGTATTGATTTTGTTTTTGAATCTTGATTATCATAAAGAGTTATCTTGAACAAGAACATAACAAACTAGGCCATTTGAACTTGAAGAAACAAGTTCAAATTTTCGACCATACGAGTTGTTATACTCGGCCGAATACAAAAGCTCTAGTGCCTTGCGTTTCTTGCTTATTTTCTTTCTTTAACAAGGGCACTAAGCTAGCTATAGTCTTGTGTTATTAAGTTCTTGATCCTTTCATACTTTCTCTTGAAAGAACTTAAAGAAACGAGACGGAAAAGCATTCGGTTTTACTATTCTTGGTCGAATAGTTTTGCTAGGTACATTGGTTGCATTTCGATAGTTTCGATCTATTTACCAAGTGCATTTAGCAAGGTATAGATTTGTATTCTTAAGTCCTTGACCCTTTCATTCTATCTCTTGAAAGGACTTAAAAAACGAGCCTATAAATTATTCATTCGGCCCTTACGTGTTCGGTGTTCATCCTTGGCCGAATAGAGCACACACTTGCATTCATATTTATTTGCTTGACTTGCATTTTGTTTGTGTGATTTGTCCCTTGCGTGACATATCCCGGCAATCTTTATAATAGTTACCGCACTAGTCTAATGCGTAATAGCGTGGCGCACCCCAACTTTTATATAGTTTCCGCACTAGTGTAACGTGTATTAGCGTGGCGAAAGCCGAATAGTTTAACGCATAATAGCATCGATTTATATATTTTCTCATCAAATATATATTGCTTGTTTGCTTATGTACTTGTAGCTTATCTTCTTTTCTTTGCAGCGAGGTGAAGTGAAGTGAGGTGATCCTTGTGCTAAGACCCAAGTCTCAGACGTACTAATGGGGAGTTAGTAGCCTTTGCACCGTGAGGCAAAGGAAAGACCCGAGATCTAAGACCTAGATTCGAGACCCTCCAAGAAGAAGAAAAACGAAGGCTACGTAAAAGGATTTACGAGTGCTTGAGGAGGTGACTAGGTTATTACGCTCCAAGATAGTCTTGTAATAGGGTTGCTATTTATTTTGAGGAAGTTACATGTGTGTAACATTCCAAGATATTTAAATAGTGGTTAGTTTGTAAAGGTTTCTCCGCCTACTATAGAGGAGGTTCTTTATAGTAGAGAAAATCTCGAGTTTGGGGAGGAGCTTGGGGACTGGATTGAGGGTGAGTGGACTCCGTTTATTGAGTTAGCCACCGCGAACCAGGATAAATTGACCGTGTCGTGCATCTTCTTTTCGTATCTTTATTTTCCGCACTTAACTAGCTTGCTTACAAGTAGTTAATGTTAAAGAGTAGAAAAGAAATTTCAAAAAATCCAAGCTCTTAAATTTTAAAAAGGCGATAAGCTATTTAACCCCCCCTTCTAGCTTATCGAACCCACTCGCAGGACCTATCAGTTGGTATCAGAGCTATGCTTTTGACCGTATATATCGATTATTACGATAATCGAGGAATACGATAAAAAGTAGATCCTAATGGAGTTATCGACTATTATAAAAGTCGTTACGTAAAACCGTATTAAGGATAACTTTTTTTAAGTACGATTGGTTGCGGGGAAGGACTTTCGAGTTCTCGACCACCTATATTTGATTGCATAAATTTTGCTACGTGGAAAACGCGTTTTAGAATATACGCGAGATCACAAGGAGTTAAGGTTTGGATGGCCATTGAAAATGGTGTTTTGGTCCCTATGAAAAGCGTAGGTGATGAAATTGTCGAGAAGAAAGTTAGCGAATATAACCCCGAAGAAGAAAGTCAAATGAACATAGCCGCTAAAGCGGAAATGGTCTTGACTAGTGCACTTGCGGAAAAAGAATACAAACGTGTTAATAACTGCAAGTCCGCACAAGAAATATGGAACAAATTAGTCATTACTTACGAGGGTACAAAAGATCTTAAAGAATCCCGAATGGATACTTTGATACAAGAATATGAAAATTTTAAACTCCTCGAAAGCGAGACTATCATCGATATGGAAACAAGGTTTACTCGTATAATCGATGAACTTTCACAACTTAGGAAAAGCTTATACTACGAACGAGATAAATTGTAGGATTTTGAAAGCTTTGCCTCCTAGTTGGAAAGTTAAAGTTACTACAATAAAAGAAATGCATAACTCAATTCATATACTATCGATAGCTTGTTCGGAAACCTTCGTGCTTATGAAGAGGATACTATTCCGGAAAAGGTTATTCCTAAAGTCGAAGATAAAAGGAAGAATATGGCCTTAAAAGCAATATTTTAATCGATGAAGATGAAAATGACGATGAGTTGAACGAAGAGTTGCAAAATCTCGATGAACAAGAGATTGCACCACTTTCAAGACAACTTCGTCGGGTTTTGCAAAGTAAAGCTCAAAGGTACGTAAAAGGTTTCCTTAACTCGGGTAATTAACAATATGTGTTTAACTCGAAAGGAAGACCAAATTACAAGAGTAATAATTTCCAACCTTCGAACTTTAATAAAGGAAAAGGGATGCAACAACCGAATAATGGTTATAATAATAATAATAATTCAAATTTTTCGAATAATTATGTTGCCCCTAAGTCGAAGGAATCGTCAAACAAAGAAGCGCATGATTTGTGTTTCGAATGTAAAGAACCCGATCACTTTAAACGGGAATGTCCAAAATTGGCTAAAGGTCGAAGCCTTGTTGCCGGAGAATGGATGGGACTTAAGCAAGGATGAAGAAGCTCCCGAACAAAGTGAAGAGGTCGTGAACTTGCGCTTGATGGCGATTGGTGATGAAAAAGAAACTGATAGAAGATTCGACTAAATGTCAAGAGGTAAGCCTAAAACCCTTAGATAATTTAGCTTCTTGTAGTAGTGATAATATTAACTTAAGTTTGTCTAAAGTAGATCATTATAACTTGAGTATTTCGGAGTTGATGAACCTTGTTAATATGTTAAAATCGAGTCATGATGAAATTAGCGAAAGATATATCGCGATTAATTCCGAAAGGAATAGAATTCGAGATATGAATATTGAGCTACAAAAAGAGATCACACGCTTGGCCGGTACTCAAGTCAAGGACGTTGAGTATTACGAATATCTCTCATCTCAAAATGAACGCTTGAAACTTGATATGAATAATAAGGAGGAAATTATTCGAAAAGTAGAAATTTAAAATATATCCTTAATATTTCAAGCGAAAGAGATGGAAAACGAGAAGATTCAATTATCCAAGAGCACTAATGATCTCCACGTAGAGATTTTGAACTTGAAAATTAAAAATGAATCATTGGTTCATAAGAATGAAACAAGTAGTGAAAGGATAAAAGAACTAGAAGAATCCTTAACGGGCGATGTTGAACAAGAGCGTAATGAAGTGTTTAAAACAAAAGAGCTTGACTACCAATTGATCTTATCTCAAAAAGATTTCAAATTTAATCAACTAAAGAATAAATTCGAAACTGAATCCAGGAAACGAGAAAGCGTTATCTCGGAAATTGAATCAGTTATATTGGATAGACAAAGACTCGAAATAGAAAATCGCAAGCTCTTAGTTCAAATCGAGCATCAAGATATTCAATTACATAATAAGATAATTATCTTGTTAGCGGAAAAGGAAAATCTTGAGAAAATTGTTAAACAATTCACTAAGAGTAATGCTATACTAGATCTTATGGTATTTAACTCTAAGGAATCATTTAATCGGGAAGGATTGGGATATAATTCGAGAACTTCACCTAAGAGTGAGTTTCGAACACCTAAAACCTCGATAAATACAACTCCTAAGTCATCTTCTACTACGTGTTCTTATTGTAATAAGGATGGACATATTAATCTTTATTGTAAAGCTAAAGAAGGTGAACGTAAGGGGAAGTATAAGTGGATTCCTAAAAGTGAACTTATAAAGAAAAGAAATGAAACAAAGGTTGTTCAAAATAAAAGACAAATGGTCAAAAATGACAAGAGACAACCTAAGTCTCATTATCATCAAGAATCTAACATTTATCAATGTAGGAATGTTAAAAATCAAATTAGTGAAAGCACTAATAAGGGATGATTTTTGAACACTCCTAAACAAGGTTATAAGACTCGAAATCCAAGTGGTTATGATCATACTCACAACTTGAATGTTAACTCTATGCTTAGAAATATGAGTTAGATCGAGCCATAATAATTATATGCCTAATGTCTATCCTCGTGCTAATTAATATAATTTGAGTCATCATGCTTATGTTAGTGATAAAAGTTCGAATCAAATTGCATATCCTAGGTTCGAAAATGATCATGCGTATCCTAGAAATATGTCTTATGCTCCTCGTAGAAATGCTTATCATGTTTCTAATAGAAATCAAGCACCTAGAAAACTATTTGGTGTTAATAATGATTATCCTATGCCTAGATTTCTATATGCAAACTCTAGTATACCATATGATGCACTAACACCCGGACCCTCGAGAAAGAAGGGTACCAATAGGTTTAATTGATCCTTTGTATATGTGTGCCTTGCTGCTAAGGAAGATGTGTGGTATCTTGATAGTGGTTGTTCACGATACATGACATGTAATAAATCCCTTTTGAACAACATTAGAAAAGTTACCGCAGGAATTGTCACATTTGGTGATAGTAGCAAAGGTGACATCATTGGTATTGGCGATCTTGGCAATGAAAACTTTAAAATATGTGACGTACAATTAGTCATAGGATTAAAGTATAATCAGTTGTCAATTAGCCAACTTTGTGATAATGGATGCAAGGTTACATTTTATCCAACTCATTGTTCCATCTTTGATAATAATGGAAGACTAGTTATAACATGTCCAAGAAATAATAATGTATACGCTTGTAACATTAACAATTATGAAAATGTGTGTTTAGTTACCACAAATGAGGATCCTTGGTTATGGCACCGAATGATGGGTCATATTAATATGAAACTCATTAAGTACATTTGTTCGAATGAACATATTCGTGGTTTACCGAAACTCAATTTCGTAAATGATCATATATGTGAAGCATGTGAAATTGGAAAACAAATTAAAGCATCTCATAAAGCCAAATTCATGGTGTCTACGACTAGACTACTTGAGCTTCTACATATGGATCTTATAGAACCCGTTCCCGTACAAAGTTTGGGAGGATGTTCGTACACTCTAGTAGTGGTCGATGACTTCTCACGTTATACGTGGACGGAATTCCTAAAAATAAAAAGCTGATGCACTTGAATCGTCTATTACTCTTTGCAAGAGGATACAAACTCAACAAGTAACGTTTATCATCTATATAAGGACGGATCATGAAAAAGAGTTTCAAAATTCCGGGTTTGTACACTTTTATGAAACTAGTGGTATTACTCACAACTTCTCTCCTCCTTATACACCTCAATCAAATGGTGTAGTTGAAAGGAAGAATAGAACGTTGCAAGAAATGGCAAATACAATGTTTAATGAATATCGGAGACCTAAATATTTTTGGGCCGAAGCGATGTCAACATCTTGCTATGTTCTTAATATAGTACTACTAAGAACTATTAAAATGAAGACTCCATATGAGCTTTATTTTTATAAGACACCCAAGATAAGTTACTTCAAAGTATTTGGAAGTAAGTGCTTTATTTTGAATACAAAAGATTATTTAATGAAGTTCGACCCAAAATCTAGTGAGGGCGTATTTCTTGGATATTCAAATACAAGCAAAGCTTATCGGGTATTCAATCTTAGAACTTTGATGGTGGAAGAATCGTTAAATGTAGTTTTCGATGAATCTAAACCACATTCAAAGTATAAAGATTTGGTCGAAGAGGATAATGATCCAAAAGTTGATTGTCAAGATAATGTGGAAAACACCATTAGACAAATTGATGCTTTTGATCATGGAATAATTGCTCCTAATAATCCTCTCGAAGTAGTTGAAGTCGATAATGGACTACTTCCGAATATACCTTGGGTTAGAAGTCATCCTATCGAAAATATTACGGGAGACCTAACTAGAGGAGTTCAAACTCGATCTCAAGTACAGAATATTGCTAGTCACTTAGCATTTCTATCACAAATAGAACCCAAAATGGCTAAAAAAGCTTTACTCGACGAGGATTGGATTCTTGCGATGCAAGATGAATTAAATGAATTCACTCGTAGTAATGTTTGGGAACTAGTTCCTGCCTCCGCCCAATACTTCCACGATTGGAACTAAATGGGTCTTTCGAAATAAATTAGACGAAAGTGGAACTGTGGTAAGAAATAAAGCTAGACTAGTACCTCAAGGTTATACAAATAATAGAAGGAATAGACTATGATGAAACTTATGATCCCGTAGCTAGACTCGAAGCAATTCGTATGTTTTTAGCATTTGCGTGTCATAAGGGATTCAAGGTTTATCAAATGGATATTAAATCAGCTTTCCTAAACGGTGTCTTAGAAGAAGAAGTCTATGTAAGACAACCTCCGGGATTTGAGGATTTAACACATCCGATATATGTGTATAAACTTTATAAAGCCTTATACGGACTAAAACAAGCTCTGAGAGCTTGGTACGAGCGTTTAAGCAAATTCCTAGTGAATAGTGGATTCAAAATGGAAATAGCCAATACGACTCTATTTACGAAGTATGAAGGTGAAGATATTTTGCTCATTCAAATTTACATAGATGATATTATTTTTGGGTCAACCAAAGAATCATTATGTAATGAATTCTCGGAAATAATGAGTAAAAAATTCGAAATGAGCATGATGGGAGAACTAAATTTCTTCTTAGGGTTGCAAATTAAGCAATTCGATGAAGGCATTCATATATCTCAATCTAAGTATTGCAAGGAAATGCTTAAGAAATTTGAGATGGAGAATGCTAAACCACTTAGTACTCCTATGTCTCCTTCGGAGAAATTAATTGCAGACGAGACCGATAAACCGGTAGAAAACAAGAAATATCATGGTATGATAGTCAGTTTATTATATATCACTGCTAGTAGACCAGATATTCAATATAGCGTTTGCAAATGTGCACGATTTCAAGTGGATCCAAAAGAATCTCACTTATCAGCGGTTAAACGGATTTTTAGATATCTTAAGGGGACCACTGAACTCAGACTTTGGTATCCTAAAGGATTACCATTGGACCTAGTATATTTTTCTGACTCGCATTATGCGGGTCATTTAATCGATAGAAAAAGCACTAGCGGTACTTGTCAGTTCCTCGGTGGATGCCTAGTTTCTTGGTTTTCAAAGAAACAAAATTCCGTATTCATGTCTACCGCAGAAGCTGAATATATAGCGGCCGCAAAATGTTGTGCTCAAATATTATGGATGAAGCAAACATTAGCCGACTATATGATTAAATTTGATGCGGTATCAATTTTGTATGATAATACGAGTGCAATAAATTTAAGTAAAAATCCGGTGTCGCACTCTCGTACAAAATACATTGATATATGACATCACTTCTTACGTGATCATGTCAATAAGGGTGATATTTTAATGAATCATGTTGATATCGAAAATAATATTGCCGACATATTCACGAAGCCTTTGCATTCCGAAAGATTCACTAAGTTGCGATTGCTCTTAGGAATGTTAGAATGCAAATCTTAGTTAAATATAGAAATATTCTATATTTAGTTATACTTTCATTTTGAAAGTATACGCAATTTGATTTTTGGCCAAATAAATTAAGCATATTGTATGAGCGGATTTTTGGTTGTCCAAAGTTCAGATTTCTCTGCAATATATTTGATTAACGTAAATAATATTTTTAATATTTATGATTTGTCTAAAAACCATCTTGAATATATTTTAAGATGAAAGGATAAATATAAATGGTTCTATTTTGCATGGCCTTGGAATATCAATTTTTTCAAAACTCGGAGCAAAATACTAGAGCTATTTAGATTTAATCAAGTTTTTCAAATATTATTATTTGAAAAATAATATAATGCTATTTATGACATCTACACATTTTAAATATTGAAAGTATCGTAATATTAATATAAAAATGTGATAAATGCAAAAAAATGCAAGGATCATATTTTTATGTCAAAAAATAATTGTTTTAAAATGTTATATCATTTTTCAAATTTAAAATTATATATTTAGAAATATTTGGACTAAAAATAATTCGGTTTTGATTTTAGATAAAATTCAAGGAATTCAAAATTAAATCCAGAAAATTGTAATTTTATTTTTGTGATTTAAGGAAATAATTTCTGAATATATATTGAATTTGTTTAAAATAAATAAAACTGATTTTATGATTTAACTTTTCATTTTCCCGATTTTAGGAATATAAAAGTAAAAATCAATTAATCTGGTTCGTTGATTTGAAAAGGCGGACGAATCTGAACCGTCTAAATCAAGGAGTATATATCATTTTGTGTGTGCGTGTTTTCAGTCGTGTACGGACGTGTCTCTCTCTCTCACACGTGCCTCTCCTCTCTCTCTCTCTCGCCGCTCTCTATATCTATCTAAAACCTAACTGGCGATTGCTCCTTTCCGATCAAAACACTCAACCTTGATGAAAATTGATCTCATATTCGTGATTCTCTCCTCAAAACACATCGATACACACCCATATAGCATGATTCTGTTTCCTAAATCTCAAACCCTCGAAACCCTATCTCTTCGATTTGTTTCAATTCGACTCTGTTTCGTTGTTATTTCATGAAATTCATGCTCTTCTCGTGTTGGTTTATTGGTTATCTTTCTCATTTCAGAAAAGTCCCTTGATTAGCTTTCAAAAATTCGATAATTTTATTTATTTTGGAGTTTCATTCACTTGAATCTCTATATTGTTGAAATTCCAGCGCCTAATGCTTTTATTCAGTTGTACTAATTTGTGTTGTAGATTTCTTGTTATTGGAGTTCCATCTACCTTGGGGTGTTTGTGTATTTTGTGGATCAATTCGTGTTCTTCACATACGGTTACATCTATGCCTTATCTTGATTACAGTTTAAAGTATATATGATATGAATGATTTTGTTGATTGATGTAGTAGTATGTTTGATTAACCGGGGATATTCATTTTAGGACCATATGATAGTCATTATAAGTTTTCTTGATGGATACGCCTTGGTTGATTGAATTATGTGCTTACAATTATGGTCGGTTTGCTATCTAGTGTTTATGTGAGCTTTGTATGCTTGATCAGTTGTGTAACTTACTTATGCTTCCTTAGTTGTAAAATTGGGATTACCCTGCATATCTGATTGTTATGCTTATTATGGTGTGAGTCATTTAAGTTAGAGCTTTTTGCATGTTTGCCTTGATTTAACTCTAGCTTTACCCTGAGCATGTAGAGTTATTGTTATTTGTGTGGCTAAAATAGACTTGATAAATGTAATTAATTTTTGGATTCTCAAATTTTGAGAAATTTATCCTTGAATTAAAAACTAAAGTCTGGACAATTTTAATATGTGATTAAGTGCTTTGTGTGAGCTATTTGTTTAAGGTGCTCTATTTGTGTCATCCTGTTTAGTGTATCTCACTTATGCATTGAACACACACATGTGTGCACTTGGAACCTAACTGTCTTATGTGTTATCTGATTATCTTGAAACTTTTGTTGTATTAAGTCTAAATAGTTAGTTGCATCTACACTTAGCATGTTAACACTTTTTCATGTGCACTTAGTTGTTTTTGGTATTTACTTAATGTGCTGCACATTATTATGGAGCTTTGTGTAGTTTGATATTTGTGTACATTTGTGTGGTTGATATTTATGCAATGGATATATATGCAGTGTATTAGTTGTAAGATGTGCATGCTTATGAGCTGTTGATTTCTTTTGATACTAAGCCATGCCTATTCTGTAACTTGAAATAACCTTCTTTGCATTTATAGTATTTGTTTTATACAAATATCTACTCTTTGCTGCATGCTATCAACTTTGCATTAAATGTGTTCATTGTTTCCCTAAATGGTATTATCCTTTCCTACCTTGTTTGTATGATGGTATCTGGTTTTGGCATTATTGTAAATGATGATACTCAGCTTTTTGGATCTTGACAGATTGATGTGTGATAGTACTTCCTGAAATTCTGTGTACTTACCTATACCGTGTTGTCCTTTAACTGTCAATCCTAGGTTACTTTTTACTGTGTTCTACTGTTTGTCACTGTTCATGTACTGATTTTATGTGCTGTGTTTGGCTATTTAAGAGAGTGTTTATTGCTGTGTTAACTGCATATCTCTTGCATTCATTTCTCTTTGCTAGTTATAAATACACACCCCTTGCACACCATGACCAAAACACCAGTTGACACCACTCTCAATTTGTTCAGTTCTCTTTCTTCTTTTCCTGTTGAGTCTTTGCATGAGGGCACCCTTGTTGCTAGGTCTAGGAGAGCTAAGAAAGCCAAAATGACCACCGATAACCAAAAGAAATTTGCTAAGGCAAGGATCTTAACTGGTAGAGTTTCCATTTTGGATAGAGAGTCTGAGTTGTTTCACTTGTTTGCAGTTGCTAAGTGGGAACCCTTGTTGTTTTACCCTACTAGGAGAGTCTTAACAGAACTTGTCACTGAGTTCTATAATAACATGGGGTTAGGGTATGGGGAAAACAGAGTTTGTTTTCTTACTTCCAAAATTGATGGCAAATATGTTGTCATTGATTATGCTAAGTTGGGAAAAATTCTCAAACTTGATTCTTCCATCTTGAGCTTGCCACCAGTAGATGTCTCTTCCACATTCACCTTCAACAATGATGAACTTGATAAGTTCCTCACTATTTTCTGTGGGAAAGAAGTCCCTAAAAATGATTTTCAAAAAGATAAGGGTATAACCTATGAGCACTTTACTCCTTTTTATCAAGTCCTTGCTGAAATTGTCAAAAATGATTTTTATCCTTCAAACACAAACAAGTTTGTGAACTTTGTAGAGCTTAAAATTATGTATAAACTTGCTTCAAAATCTGTTAATTTTAACTTGCCTTATGTGATCTTGACAAAAATGATTTCTGCTGCTCAACATGGTTATATGCCTTATGGTCTTCTTCTCACTCATGTGTTTGAGTACTTCCACTGTGACTTGCTTGCTCTCCCCCATTTCTATGTGAACCCTAACATTTCTGATAAGACTCCTAGTACTGTCTTACCTTTACCTGAAAACGCCATGCCTCCTTCTGTTAGTATTCAGTTTGGTTCTTTGCCTCCTGTTCCTTTGTTTTCTGAGTCTGTGCCTGCTAAGACTTTTGTAAATGCCATGCCTACTGTGATTGATGATGATGTGCCTGCTCCTGTGCCTGCTCTTGTATCTGTTTCCATGCCTGCCTTTCCTGTTTCCTTGCATAATTTATCTGCTCCAGTTTGTGCTTTGCCTGCTCCTTCTTATGTGAATGCTTTGCCTGCTGTTACTGTTCCTGTTTCTCCAAGTGTTATCCCCAATTCCAGTCCTACTCATGCCCAGCTAGTTGCATATTTTAATGTACTAGTTAAGCTTTCTGGAAAATATGAAGAAAATGACATAAATTACAAGGACTTAAAACTCAAATATGATCTTTTAAATGAAAAATTTACTGAGTTGTTGGGAAGGGTTGACATTCTTATGACTGACTTGGGCTCAGTTATGGGTAGAGTGAGTGCAGTGGAGAGTAATCTCTCTCAAGTTATTCAAATTCAGTTTGACTCTGCCTCTACTCAAGCTGCTCCTACTACTGTCATTGAGAAAATCAACAATGTTGATATGGAAATAGTTGGCAAAGATGAGGATGTTGCTGGAAATGGAGATGGCACTAGGGCTAGTGAGAATGTTTCTTTAGTTGATTCTGTAATCAATTCTGATTCTTATAATCAGGTTGATTAGTTGGTTTATGTTTGCATGCCTTTTGCTTGTAGCACTATCTGTTTTGTGCTAGTTAGTTAAGTTGTCTAGTTTGTTAGTGTTTCCTTGATTGGGTACCGGTAGCAAACTGGTTTGTTGTTTTTATGCTTAGCTTGTGTTTCAGTTGGATGGTTGTAGGCTGTTATGCCTTAGTTTGTGTTGGTTAATGCAGTATGCTTTCTTTTGCAATTGTTTAATCTTTCTAATGTTCATTGACTTAGAACTGCTGCATAAGCATACTAGGATCCAAGCACACACATGCCACTGATCCTATGGACTACTTGGGGGCTCCTTCGAGGCTCTCTTGATCTGTTCCCAGGGGGAACTGGCCACATGTAGAAAAGCACTTGCATTTGTGATTATTGCAGGATGAAATCTCAGCTTTGGTGCTTGTTCTTTTGGCTTTGGAACTACTCTATAACACTGTTTGTATTCCTTGTCTCAAACTTAAGTTCAATTGTTATATTTGTCACTTTGAGAAAGATTACTAACTTGTGTATATGTAGTAGGGTAATGATGTGAACTCTGAATCCTGGCCCCCTCCCCCTTACCAAAATTTATTGTGCAGAATTGAGTTTATCACATTTGTGATTTCTGCTATGGATTTTAAGTTGCAATTTTTTTAGGTGTAAAATTTGGCAAAGTTTGTGCTTAAGGACTAATACCTTTGTGCTTGTTTCAGGACTTAAACTCCAAGATGGATTGCTACTCGACCAAAATAAACACATCGGCTACCAATCTACAATTTTATCTTGCTAAATTAGCATTTTTTTTAGAATTGTGTAAAATAGAATAACTATTGTGTAGTTAGAATTATTTTTGGTAGAATATATACTGGGTTGTGTAGCATACTATCCTTAAACCTCTACGGCTCTTTTTAAAGTTTAAAATTTCGTAGTTAGTTGGTTTAATGATATTTTACTTTAACTAGATTTTATCTCAAATTAAAAGCATGCCTTAATATTCCTTGCATTCGAATTAATCTAGCTAAATCGAATAAATTGTTAAGTACTCGATATCTAATTGCAGATATTTTATAAAAGTACTAACAATGTTAAATGATGAATGTTTGCAGAAACTTAATGGATCATGGGCTTAAATATGGAAAATCCAAATTTCTGGAAAATTCGAACAAACTTGAAAAAATTCGATCCAAATTTCTCAAACTTTTTATTAAAAATTTTTATGCTCCTAATGAAGATATGATATTAACAACTTATATCCAAATGCATATTTAAAAATTGATTCTTTTGCAATCAATTTAGAACAAATTCGATCAAGAAACCAAGTTTAAACAAATCAAGATTGGACCATTTTCAAGACGAACTTAACATTTTGTAATCTATTTTATCTTGTAAAAATGGGTGGTCTTTATGTATTCGTAGAATAGGTTTTGACGAATCTATAATTAATAACCAGTCCCAAATGTGAAGATTCAGGATGTTTTGACTGGTTCGGAGTAATAAGGAGATTGGTGTTGTGTTAGTTGTAATAATTAGGATTTAATCATGTACCAACCCACTTCCCTTGTTCCTTCCCTCAATACTAATTCTCACCTTTTGGCTTTTGTCAAAAAGGGGAAGAAAGTATTCTACGGGATAAAAATGAAAATTACTTATGCTAACATTGTTTTGTAGGTACGAAAGAGGATCATACGGAGTGATAAATTCCGACACCTGTCACAAGGGGTAACTTTTAAAATTTTCTCTTTCTTATGTGCTTATTTGCTTGCTTACGTGTTTGCTTGTTTGTGTGCTTATACTTAGGGGAAGCTACTCTCCATATTTTTATTTGTATCTTGCATCATGTATACACTTAGGGGAAGTAGTTCTTGCACACACATATTTAATTTTCATTAGTAGGTTTTGGAAAATACCAAAAAAGGGAAGATTGAGAGGTCAACGCTTTTACCCTTTAGCTTTTGGTGATTTGTCAAAAGTAAAAGTGAGAATTAAATTAGATTCCTAGGTCACGTAGAATCCTCCCTTAGGGTTTTATGTGAGGCACTTATCGGAATCAAGTCCAACTAAGTCATTTTGGATAAACCGTACTAAAATGCTTTCCGACACATCTTCAAATGACATGACTTGTGATAGATATATCAACTCAATGATATATTCTATATTAGGTTGTTTTTGTCAAACAAACCTAGGCTTACGGTTAAAGGCACGGAAACTGAGAACTTTCGAACACTGCTTTTACGAACAAAAAATGATCAAATTATTTAAAAGCATGTCATACTTAAATTTTTTACTCTCAAATATATTGAATATATTTATTGAATATTTATGTTCAATTTTTAGTGCCAAAAGTCATGCCAAAAGACCGAAAACAGATTTTATTCCGAAATACCCGTAAATCCTTAATTATCCGGATAAAATCATATAAATTCAAAGATAATTATTCCTTGGACCTCATAATCAATATTTTATAAGGAATATTATTATTGAATAGTTTTGAAGTCAAAACTTTTGTCTGCCTCGTCGGTAAAGACAAATGTATTTTCCGAACGCTCCTGAAAGTTGTTTTAATATTCGTAAAAATCCTAAAAAATACTTCCAAATGTCTTTTAAACTTGAAACTTGGGATTTGTCTTTCGTATCTTTCCTTATTTCACATATATTATTTTTGTGATTTTAGCGTGACTTTTTTCCGGGACCCCTAAAACGTTACGTAATTGATTTATGGGTCGCTTAAAAGTCATAGATGGTTAACTTATTTCAAGGTGAAATTTTTAACATGATCCTAAGATATTATTTCTAGAGGATCACCAAAATTTCATAAAAAATCATTGATTTTTCGATTCTTAGTGAAATACGCAATTTTGGTCGTCGGTAAGCGCGCACAACTTTTTCAGCTTTGTCTAAATAATACAAAAATGTGTCAAACCACTTTTTGGCCTGCAAATTTGAATTCCTACAGCTGTAAATGAGTTGTATGGACCAGCCCCACTTGTCCTTTCCTTGGAAGATGTGTTAGCTTTATTCTAAAGCTAAAACACCCTAATATTTGGCCTATAAAAGGACCCCTAACCCTCCTCTTTCCCCAAGCCCTTGGTGAACCAACCTTATGCTGATAAAACCACTCTAGAAACACTCTCTCTTCTGCTCCTAAATTTCAAAAATGTTTCTAGAGCTTAAGTCCTCCTTATTTCATGTTTTAACTTGATTTTGGCTTGGTTTTTATCACCCTTTCTCACCCAAACACACACCCATTTGGCCCCCTCTCTTAAGCACGTTTCTTGGCCTTATTTTTCTGCCTATGAGTGACCACTTGATCCTTGAAAAGTCAGTAGCCAAAGCCACCCTTCGGCCATTTTTTTCGGTGACTAGTTTTGTGTGTTTTTCGGCTTCACCATCTCCTATCTCTTGTAGTCTTATCTATTTTGAGGAGCTTGAGCCTTTGTAAGGTCAAGAATGATAAGATTGGTTTATTTTGAGTGTATTGAGTGTACTCGAACCCTTCCTTGTTAGATCCAACCATTTGATACACTATGGTACAAGTTCCACGAACTTTGGCATAAAAACGCACTTGCTCTTAATTTATTCGTGTAGTGTGTTTTGGAGCCTTAGTAGGAACATACCAAGAGTTAGTAGCTAAGATCTACTGAATTTTAAGTCCTTTCACTCAAGATTAGGATCTTGAAGTGATTAAAGATATTTAGACGATTTTCGGTTAAAACCAACATCCCTAAACGAGCATAAACCGTAAGTGGTTTTATTCATTATTTTTGAACACCGAAATCTTGTCTAAATTTGGTCTTGATTTTGTTATTTAGATCTTGATTATCAAGAGGAGTTATCTTTAACAAGAACATAACAAACTAGGACATTTGAACTTGAAGAAGTAAGTTCAAATTTTCGACCATACGAGTTGTTATACTTGGCCGAATACAAAAGCTCTAGTGCCTTGCGTTTCTTGCTTGTTTTTCTTTCTTTAACAAGTGCACTAAGCTAGCTATAGTCTTGTGTTATTAAGTTCTTGACCCTTTCATACTTTCTCTTGAAAGAACTTAAAGAAACGAGACGGAAAAGCATTCGGTTTCACTATTCTTGGTCGAATAGTTTTGCTAGGTACATTGGTTGCATTTCGATAGTTTTGATATATTTACCAAGTGCATTAGCAAGGTATAAACTTGTATTCTTAAGTCCTTGACCCTTTCATTCTATATCTTGAAAGGAATTAAAGAACGAGCCTATAAATTGTTCATTCGGCCCTTGCGTGTTCCGTGTTCATCCTTGGCCGAATAGAGCACACACTTGCATTCATATTTATTTGCTTGTCTTGAATTTTGTTTGTGTGATTTGTCCCTTGCGTGACATATCCCGAAAATCTTTATAATAGTTTCCTCACCAGTCTAACGCGTAATAGCGTGGCGCACGCCAACTTTTATATAGTTTCCGCACTAGTGTAACGCGTATTAGCGTGGGGAAAGCCGAATAGTTTAACGTGTAATAGCGTCGATTTATATATTTTCTCGTCAAATATATATTGCTTGTTTTCTTATGTGCTTGTAGCTTGTCTTCTTTTCTTTGCAGTGAGGTTAAGTGAGGTGATCCTTGTGCTAAGACTCAAGTCTTAGGCGTACTAACGGGGAGTTAGTAGCCTTTGCACCGTGAGGCAAAGAAAAGACCCGAGATCTAAGACCTAGATCCGAGACCCGCCAAGAAGAAGGACGGAGGCTACATAAAAGGATTTACGAGTGCATGAGGAGGTGACTAGGTTATTACGTTCCAAGATAGTCTTGTAATAGGGTTACTATTTATTTTGAGGAAGTTACGTGTGTGTAACGTTCCAAGACATTTAAATAGTGGTTAGTTTGTAAAGGTTTCTCCGCCTGCTATAGAGGAGGTTCTTTATAGTAGAGAAAATCTCGAGTTCGGGGAGGAGCTCGGGGACTGGAGTAGGGGTGAGTGGACTCCGTTTGTTAAGTTAGCCACCAGTGAACCTTGATAAATCGATCGTGTCATGCATCTTCTTTTCGTATCTTTATTTTCCGCACTTAACTAGCTTACTTACAAGCTAGTTAATGTTAAAGAGGAGAAAAGAAATTTCAAAAAAGCCAAGCTCTTAAATTTTAAAAAGGTGATAAGCTATTCAACCCCCCCTTCTAGCTTATCGAACCCACTCGCGGGACCTATCACATTTTTACAGACTCAAGGAATATAATTACAAAATACAAATATTGATTATCATACAACTTAATTTTAGGGTTGTCAATGTGACTTAGTCTTGTTATTATACAGGCATTTCTTGTACAACAATCTCCCCCAATTTGTGAGAATATTATATATCACAAAATCATGCCTGATAACAAGACTAACTCCAAGCTAAAATCAAATACAATAAAAATTGATAGATTGACAAAATACATTATTTATACATTGATCATTTACATCAGTTCACAATTACAAAGATTTGGTGAATTTCTCATAACCATGCACTTTTCTAATAAGGTCCTTGATTTTGACTAGCACTTCAAGTTCTTCAATAATTTCAGTCCAACTTAGATCTTTCATTAGTTTAAGTCATTCTTCCAATGAGTAATTGTTGAGAATATGAATTCTGAATCTTAAAAATGTGCTAATCTTGATATTCAGAAAGTGTCCATCTTTTGAAACCCGGCTCAACCCCTTGCCTTAAGTTCATTAGATCTTTATTCAAACATCTCAATCTTCTTAGCATATTTTCTTTCCATTTCTTCCCTCTCAGTGTGACGCCCTCCAAACCCGGGTCAAAAGTTTGGAGTTCACAACACACACACACAATATATAAACCTGTATATAAAATATTATATGCATTGAACCTTCTTTACACAAACACGGATCGGAACAGGTTAAAGTATGAAAATAAACCACAACCTTAACTTTTATTACATCGTACCAAATCCCAACTAGTTCGACTTAAACTTGATAATGATATCATTCTTACAATCTTGCATAACTCATCTACAATATAAAGCTCCTGCTAGCTCGATCCAACTTAACCTGGAATCCTAGCTCGCACACTTGGCTAAGAATCCTTGTTACCAATAATTTCTTTTTTCAACTGTAGAATATCATAAACATATTTGCAAGACTGAGCTAACTAGCTCAGCAAGTCATAATAGCAATAACTAAGGTTAAATAATTAGCAGTTGATATGATTCATAGGAATCAAGTTTCTTGATAAGCAATGATTAGAATTGGATATTCACTTTCATTTTAAAAACCAAGGTTAGGCTGCTGATCAGTCACACACTAACCCCAAGCAAGGCACACAGCTCTGCTCCCTATACTGGATCCAAGGCACACATTGGCCTAATATGACCACGAACCTGGTCTAACCACGAATCTGGTCCACATATATAAAACCATCCAATTTTAAAATGATTCAATATGATAAACATTTTACTTCAATAAAATAGAATCATAATTATCATTGATAAAGCATTTACCTTGGAGCACGAAACAATTCATAAGTATTTCCAGGGTATATCAGGGTATGTACAGAGAATGGCTTCAAAGCTAGAGAAGAATAAATGAAAAATAGTTTCATGGTTGTATAAGGTTTAGTTCTTTGATGTTTCAGGGTGTTGTAGAATATTAAGTCTTTGTATGTTCAAGCAATTTTGTTCCAGTGTTTGGTGTATTGTGTATACATATTTGTGGAGTAGTATTGTAATTGTATGGTTTAATCTCCGGGACATTAACAATCGAGGGTTTACAAGAATAAGGCTTACAGCTCAAAGATCAAGTGATATGATCAGGGTCCGAGGTTGAATGATTTAAAACACTTACAATATAAAAGAGAATTATTTTGAATACTAGCAACGTGTTACGAGAAAGCTCAGAAATATTTGCAATATATCTCAAGAAAGGTTCAAAAGTAATTGCCTTACCATAAACGATTTCCAACTTTACTTGTACTCATCTAACAGTTCTACTCATCATTCACTTTCCCTTTTTTTTTCTCTGCCTTGCTTCTATTCATCGATCACTTGCTTTCTTTTTCTACGCTTCAATTCTATTTACTGATCACTGGTTTTCATTTTCTATGCTTCAGTTACTCTACTAGACATAACAAGTATCTATCAATATTCAATCTCATATTATTCTAATCGTCACATAGACGTCATAAGTTTTTATCTACCATTCGTTTTACCCAAATCCGATTTACGGATTGAAAGTTATGACCAAAACAGTCAAACAATAAACACATAGGCATATAACACATCAATCAGATAGCACGTAGCACATAACACATAAGATATTCGATCAAAATAATTTTTCAAAGAAGATTCAGGTTAACATGATTTTACAGGTATTTAATACGAATTTTTGAACAATTTTCGGAATTAAAACAGGTCTCTAAATCATTTTATAATTAAATAATAGAGTCTTAACACCCGAATCTGATTTGAAATCAATTAATAATAATTATCAAGACTTGAAAATAATTTTAAAAAATATTTTAAAACTCAAAACTATATTTCGGAATTTTGAAATCAAAAGAATTAATTAAATCCAATTAAGTAATCAATTAAAATTAATTAATAACAAATTAAATTAATTAATCAAATAATATTCAAATTAATTTACTAATTAAATAATTAATTATCAACTAAAATTAATTAATTAAATAATTTAGATTTATTTTTGAATTAAAAATAATTTTCAGAATAACAAATAATAATTTTTGGAATTTTAAATAATTAAAAACAATTTTCTGAAAATAATTATAAAAAGAAAATACTCTTGTTGAAAATAATAAAAACAGAAATCCAGTTTTTATAATATTTTAAAAAATAAATCTTATTTTTGTAAAATCTGGAACCACATGGACCATTTTGCAAAAATTACACAACTGTAGGGGCAAAGTGGTAATTTTACCACCTTCCCCGACCATCGCCGGCGGTCGCCAACCCCAAGCTTTCCGGCCAACTGAAAAACATTCCAGAAACGAGCCAGAAAAACAGCGAACGTTCTATTCAATACCAGAAACACATCTGCAAGACCAGAATTTCCATACAATTAGCAAATCGGCCGGAAAATTCATCTGAACTTTCCGCCGCTGCCACGATCGATTTTCCGATCATCTCCTTCGCGCTATCGTTTGTTCATCACATATATACCAATAAATTCGTCTTTCCACGATCTACAAGCTGGTATAATAAACTTTAAATAATAACCCTTGAATCAAAACGCCCAAATTTCAATTAAGAATGTTTAAGCACATAAACTCTAATTTTATTATTTAGAGAATTAAACCCACTTTTTTACATGTTATTGAACTCCAAATTCATCATATGATATACCAAAATGACTAGAACAAAATTATCTACACGGTTCAAGCATCAAATCATACAAACAACATCAACATCAATATTTCATATTTTAATCATAAATTAATTCAAAATTAGATATTTAAATAGAAAAAGAACCTTGATTTCTGCACTGAAACTGATGTTTGATTCTGAAAGAGCTTTTAGAGAGCTTCGATTCATTATATGGCACGCTCGATTCCGAGTTCGACAACGCTTTCGTTTTCGTTTGTAAGTTCGATTCTCAAGAACGCGATGGATTTTCGCGTTTTTCTCTATAAATTCTTTGTTTTTACTGTTTGTTTATGATTATACGAATAAAATAAAATAAGAAAAAGGCTATTTATACTTATGGAATATTAATACCCGTTGGATCGTATTGGATTGGAAAATAGGTTACTTAGCCGCTAAGTAACTACAAAAATGATCCGATTTGATATCAGTTTTGGATAATTTTTAAAACCGGGCTTCTTATAAAATAATTTATACGAAGATAATGTAAAAATATCCCGTCTTTCGAGAATACGAGTTTTATTAATCTATCAAAATAATTATTTTATCGAAAATTTTGCGCCGGGACGCGTACGGGTCAAACTATACTCCGGATCGAAAAAGTCAAAACACGAAAAATGTTCAGAATTATCAGATTAGGTTAGAAAGGAGTTTTACGAAGAGTTTCGGGTTGTAAAAACGCAAAAACGGTTGAAATTGGACGATTCCCGGTTTTATAAAATAGTTTTATAATTACTCAGAAAATAATTATTAATCCATAAATCTTTATAAATCATATAACAACCTAAAAATTACCAGAAAATACCAAAATTATCTACACTTTATTTTGGACTTATAAAAATTAAAATACTCAAATTTTATCACATATAAAAATCTAAATATCAATACCAATCATCAGATAATTCACCAAAAATCACATAATAATCATGTAATAATTATTTATTGATAAAAATAATTACACGATATATCCATATATTACATCCTCCCCCCTTAAAAGGATTCTGTCCTCAGAATCACAATAAGGATCATATAATGATACATTCAAGTATCTCACTTCCATTTTCTCAAGTTGATCCCTCAACCTTACAACTTTTCATAAACTTAAACTCGCAACATCAATCATTACTCGACAGCCTCTTGCTAACATCATATTCTATTAGTTTCTCATATAACTCAACTTAAGTCTCCATTTTATATATAATGGAGCTAAATTACTCTTCCTGAGTATACACATATAAACATATGAACCTGTTATACGTGTGGCGGTAAAGCCAACTCACTTACAATTATCCTGCCTATTTTACTGTCACAAAAGGACCAGCATAATGGATATTAATTCTCTTTTCTTTCTAATTCTAGTAATTCATGCTCATGAACGTTTTCAATAGTTACTGGTTGTTGAACCTCATTCCCACATGTTTTTTTATTCAATTAACCTAGTTTGTAATTGCTTTCAATCGCATTCGAGGCTCTTTAATCGTTCCCTTAATCTTTTTGTTCATCTGCGAATGATATGCTGAAACAATGGTGTATTCAATTTCTAACGTTCTTGAAATTACGCCAGAATTAAAAATTAACGAGAAAATCTCGGCTGGATACGATTGACGCACAAACTTATCATCATACCTTAATTTCCTTGAATCACGATCGAGTATATTTGCCGAGTGAAAATCTCTTACTATTTAGAAGAAAATATACTAACCTAGAGGCATCACCCGCATATTCTAACCCATATTATCATTTATTTTGGTTCTAGGGAGTTCTCATACGAAACTGACTGCAATGCTCTTCCTTGAAGTCTAGGCACATATAACGTTTATTCTTTCTTTATGCCATATTATCAGAAAATCTTCTTTGACATCTATGTCTTGTATCATATTCTCAAAGTAACTTGAATCCCTTGAATTATCGATGTTTAGCCAAAATCCTATCTTTTAGTTCTGCCTTAATTAATGTTCGTTCATCTAGGAGTGGTATATACTATTCTGGTGTGACATAATTCATCATATTCTAAATATTTCTGTCAAATCTCAAATCAAATAATATTGATCATTTACAATCAATTCCTGGATCTGATGACGTACCACCATTCTTCAAGCAGCAACTAACCCACTTATTGGACAAACTGTGTATTAATAAAAGAGAATGACTAGGTTTGGAATAACCTATCAATAATGATTCAATTAACGCTTTCCCCCATTTTCTCTTCATGTCTGGTCACTAGATATTTTCTTTTAGCCCTCAGTACTAAATCGTACTCCTGGGATGAATTCCCTATCTCAATTTACAAATGTTTCATCAAATTATTCACTTTATTCATGTCCCACATAATACCCATATCTTACATATATCATGGCCTCTTATAAAGTTTCTTTATCTTCCTTTTGATTTTACTTTCTTTCCTATTTAAGTTCTTCATTCTCATAGCTCATTATTTCTTCTTAACATAAGTGAGTCTTCCAATAGTACTGTTCGGTTCTTCATCAAATAAACCATTCCTGTGGCTAACTCTGGAACAAAATCTTTCAATTCATATACGTTATTATCATTATTAATTTCTACCATACGTCGGATAGTTGTCTTCGCGAGTTTTCCAGTATTTGTAGTAATTCTCATTACATGGTCCTTCTATATTGGTATACCTTCAAGTCCTTTAATAATACCTTATTGCAGATGATAAAATCTCTTTGATTGTCTTACAAATCCATATTGGTGTAGTTACTAGTCTCTTCTTTATTCCACCTCCCTTCTTCCTTTCCTTCCTTCCTTCTCTTTGCTCTATCTTGAATCTTTAGTTCTTGAAAACATTCTTCTCACTTGTCTATACAAATAACTTTTTATTTCTCTTGTTTACTATAACGGGCATATTCATCCAAGTAAAGCCTCACACACTTGCATCAATTTTTGAATTCTACTAGTGTCCTTACTTCCTCCAAATTCCTCATTGCTTTGATTTCGGATTTGAAAATCACGTCAAAATTTGACTTAATCTAATTGGAATCGATTTCCACTTAACTGACCATTAATTGGTAAAATTAACCAATTAACTCACATAATTGATCAATTGCACCAAGTGATGACTAGCTAAATGAAATCAAAGACCAATTATATATAGTCAGATTGGCTGTAACAACCTCTTTCAAAAACCAAGATCACAATTATTTGAAGTATCAACAGGAATATCAATAACACACGTAAGTATACTTTCTATCTTTAAAAGTAGGGTATTTTCCGAAAATTTGGTCAGCAATCTCCTTTATATTATTGACTACCAGTGAGACCCCTTATCTCCATGTCGTCTGAGATTGCGCTCAAGCCAACACCAACAATCAATCAAACAACTAACAATCAACCCACAAGTATACCAATCAACTGCCACCTTCTAAACTCACCATTTTATCACCACATATAATACTAACCAGTACAACCCATATTTTTAGTTCAACTTAAGATTATAGATTCTTATTATACCATAACTTTTCTCATTTCTTCTGATTATAATAGAATATCACTAATGAATATAATTATAAATTATTCTAGAATTTATTTAGCCCATATTTCAATTTAAGCTCTCTAATTAACAATTCATCTTTCCTTGACAATATACACTTGTTCTTATTAGTTAACTTGTTCAATTTCTGATAACCAACGCCTGGTCTTAACCAACACTATCATAATCTTGTGAAAGAATTCAATTGGTTTTAAAGCATTACTTCTTAAAACATTTTACAGTTGAATCACCGTATCTTCATCTCCACTTATGTCTTTTCATACTGAACCTTCTTCACTGGCTCAGCTATGAGCATCAAATTTACCACAACTCACTTACTTGAGTGGGAAAGCCCAACCATTCCTTGAAGAACACACTCGAAGTTTATTCGTAACTAGAATTTCTTCATTCACTTATGTTGTCCAATCAATCATTTGCCTTATCTGGTATACGCAACTTTGCTTTCTTATTTCTAAGGTAAATTTACTTCATACGGTTCGCTAACTACTCCTAATTCATGCCAAAATCTCAGACTTGAAACGTATCATGTATACAGATTTCTGCCTCTGATTTGATGTTCTCGTAACAACCACGTTATTGGCATAATGATTCTTCTTTGCACGTAAATGTCCACCATTTATTGGCTTGCAGTCATCCATACTCAACATGTAACTCCATCTGCTATACAGGATCATTTCAATTCTTTTAAAATACTCAAAGAATAGACCTTACACAAGAAGGGAATTTGTGTATATGATTCTGATTGGAAAACTTTTGTAAAGAATAACAGTGCAAGGAAACAATCGGAAGGATCCATAAATCAATAAATCATAATTGAAGAAGAAGAATGAATGATGATTTAGATATGAGTGAGATAACCATACTTGTACTCAAGATGGCCAGTCTTTCATACTATATGGCATACATCACATGATTAGGTGGCGTCCCACCAAACTCTTCATCATTTCGACAAAGCGTCACACCATAACACTGCTTGCCTCAATCAGAAAGCAATATTATGGAGTAGGAATGATTTGAAAGGGATTCAACAAATTTCTCTTCCTTATCACCTCATAGAACTTATAATGAAAAAGTTCATACTTTATTCAGGAATTAGAAGATTATACACTATAATATTGTAGAAAATAATAATATCATTGGTCGCCATCCACATTTCACTTATGTACATCTTCAGCACTTGTTCGATCAATAGATCCCATTCCGAGTCATACATTAACTTCAGAAAGTTCTCTAAAATGCCTTCTTAAATCGATCATTAGAATAAATTCCTATTTATTAGGTCTTGTATCTTTAGCGTCATGCTTCCATGTTCACTATTTTTATAATTCGACCTTATTGCACTCTTATGAGATTTACAATTAATATTTCAAATTTTGCTTACACTACTAATCATCCAACATATCGACCCTTTTGTTAATAATGTTCTTCCTTTAGAAAAGTCTGGGAATTTGCTCAACCTCCCTCGATCATGCTCAGGCTTCTTTTAAATCAACGTATTCTTTAAACTCTATAGTCTCAGAAATTGGATGAATAGTTTCTCCGCACGTTGGTTCTGTCGTTAAACTTATCAAACAAGATTTGCACTCTTCTGTTAGGAACAATCAAATCTTCTCCATAATAGCGGGTCCACCTGGCCTTCTAAATTAACCATACTAACTTCTAGAACAAGTATTCTTCTAGGTAATCTGAATCTTATAACAATCGAGAAACTCAAGTAGTAATTTGACAATCAATTTTTAAAACTTATTTTGTTTAAAGGACTTTTAGAAATTTTTGTTAAGAAAATCTCTTTTGAAAGATGGTTTAAAATTTTGAAAATCATACATATGGTCGTCATTACTATATGAGTTGGTTGTTGTCCTTCTCAACCACTACAAGGTATTAAATTAGGGAAATAACCAGATATGAGCCCATTCATTTCCATATATTCTCTACCCCTTATTGGGTCCATTTTGCCTTCATTAGTTGACGAGAACTTCAGTTACCGTTGTATATTATCTTGTTATCACTTCAAGACTTCTATCCTGATCTATCAAATAGTCAACAAATCTATTATATAAAATAAAGTCTGCTGATATCACATCACATCGCTACGATACATGCCACATTTTTCATAACATCATCATCTAATTCCAAGAATACTCTGAGTCTCCAATCTTCTCAAACTCCTTTAAAACCCATCTAGCTCACTCCGCAAGATAATCATGGGTGGCCTACTTACCAGTGGCTCCATATAACCTGATAGTAGTTATCCTCTGGAACACATAAATCCTCTCTCTAGGTTCCTTCTCACCTTTCTTAATATCTCATGTACTTACCATATGTTGTAGCTCTCGAATCCATCCTCATAGGTGTTGTTGCTCCATAAGACAGGCCTCAAACGGATGGTATGGGATAAGGTGTGGGATAAATTGAAAAGATGCACTTACGACTGAATGCCCAGTAGATACAGAATCAGCAGATGGGGATCCTCGAATAGGTGGTCTCACATCAGGGAATGGAATAATAGCTTGAAAAGGTGCAACCGTCACAACATGAGGTAATATGGATAACACTGGTGGAAGAGCAGGGGGTGAATCAGATGATGGTCCTCCGACTGAAGGCTCTGAATGATCAGAAGATACCGTGATAAAAAAATCTGCTATCGCTGCTATCTGAAAATCACGTTGCTAGATAAAAATCTCAAATCTCATCACGAAATCTCATCAAATCTCATCGCTAGAGTGTGAAAACCTGTTATACAGTCGCACTCAACCTCACTACGTCCTATCTTTTTATTTCTTATTCTTAATCCTAACCATTTACCCAATCCCGACAATCTAGGCTTGTTTCAGTGACTTATAACCTGTAGCTCTGATACCAAACCTGTGGCGCCCTCTAAACCCGGGTCAGAAGTTTGGGGTTCACAATATACACACAATATATAAACATGTATATAGAATATTACATGCATTGACCCTTCTTTACACAAACACGGATCGCAACAGGTTAAAGTATGAAAACTAAGCCACAACCTTAAATTTTATTATATCGTAACTAAATCCCAACTATTTCAACTTACAACTGATAATGATATCATTCTTACAATCTTGCATAACTCATCTACAATATAAAGCTCCTGCTAGCTCGATCCAACTTGGCCTGGAATCCTAGTCCGCACACTGGACTGGGAATCCTTGTTACCAACAATTTCCTTTTTCAACTGTAGAATATCATAAACAGATTTGCAAGAGTGATCTAACTAGCTTAGCAAGTCATAATAGCAATAACCGAGGTTAAACAATTATCAATTGATATGATTCATAGGTATCAAGTTTCTTGATAAGAAATGATTAGAATTGGATATTCACTTTCATTTTAAAAATCAAGGTTAGGCTGCTGATAAGTCACGCACTGACCCCGAGCAAGGCACACAACTCTTCTCTCTATACTGGATCCAAGGCACACATTGGCCTAATATGACTACGAATCTAGTCTGATTACGAATCTGGTCCACATTTATAAATCCATCCAACTCTAAAATGATTCAGTATGATAAACATTGTACTTCAATAAAACAAAATCATAATTATCTTTGATAAAGCATTTATCTTGAAGCATGAAACAATTCATAAGTATTTCCAGGGTATATCAGGGTATGATCAAAGAATGGCTTCAAAACCAGAGAAGAATAAATGAACAATAGTTTCATGGTTGTATAAGGTTTAGTTCTTTGATATTTCAGGGTGTTGTAGAATATTAAGTCTCCTTATGTTCAAGAAATTTTGTTCTAGTGTTTGGTGTATAGTGTATACGTATTTGTGGAGTAGTATTATATTTGTATGGTTTAATCTCTGGGAAATTAACAATCAAGGGTTTACAAGAATAAGGCTTACAGCTCAAAGATCAAGTGATGTGATCAGGATTCGAGGTTGAATGACTCAAAAGACTTACAATATACAACATAATTATTTTTGGATACTAGCAACGTATTACGAGAAAGCTCAGAAATATTTGCAATATATCTCAAGAAAGGTTCAAAAGTACTTGCCTTATCACAGATGATTTTCAACTTTACTTGTACTTATCTAACAGTTATACTCATCAATCACTTTTCTTTTTTTTATATGCCTTGCTTCTATTCATCGATCACTTGCTTTCTTTTTCTATGCTTCAGTTCTATTTACTGATCACTGCCTTTCTTTTTCTGTGCCTCTCTTACTCTGCTAGGCATCAAAAGTATCTATCAATATTCAATCTCATATTATTCTATTCGTCACATAGACGTCATAAGCTTTTATCTACCCTTCGTTTTACTCAAATCCGATTTACGGATTGAAAGTTATGACCAAAACAGTCTAACAATAACCACATAGGTATATAACACATCAATCTGATAGCATGTAGCACATAGTATGTAAGATATTTGATCAAAATAATTTTCCAAAGAAGATTCAGGGTTAACATGATTTTTCAAGTATTTAATACAAATTTTTGAACATTTTTCGGAATTAAAACAGGCCTCCGGATAATTTAATAATTAAATAATAGGGTTTTAACACCCAAATCTGACTTTAAAATCATTTAATACTAATTATCGAGCCTTGAAAATAATATAAAATAATATTTTAAAATTTAAAACTATTTTTCGAAATTTTTAAATCAAAAGAATTAATTAAATCCAAATAAGTAATCAATTAAAATTAATTAATAACTAATTAAATTAATTAATCAGTTAATATTCAAATTAATTGACTAATTAATAATTAATTTTCAACTAAAATAAATTAGTTAAATAATTTAGATTTATTTTTGAATTAAAAATAATTTTTAGAATAATAAATAATGAATTTTGGAATTTTAATAATTAAAAACAATTTTTTGAAAATAATTATAAAAATAAAATACTATTTTTGAAAATAATAAAGCAGAAATCCTGTTTTTATAATATTTTAAAACATAAATCTTATTTTTATAAAATCTGGAACCACGGGGACCATTTTGCAAAGATTACACAACTACAGGGGAACAACGGTAATTTTACCACCTTCCCCAACCATCGTCGGCGGTCGCCATTAATGGCGACCCCAAGCTTTCCGGCCAACTGAAAAACATTCCAGAAATGAGCCAGAAAAACAGCAAACGTTCTATTCAATCCCAGAAACACATCTGCAAGACTAGAATTTCCAAACAATTAACAAATTGGCCGGAAAATTCATCTGAACTTTCCGCCGCCGCCACGATCGATTTTCCGATCATCACCTTCCGGCTATCATTTTTTCATCACATATATACCAATGAATTCGTCTTTCCACGATCTACAAACTGGTATAATAAATTTTAAATAATAACCCTCGAAAAAAACGCCCAAATTTCAATTATGAACATTCAAGCACATAAACCCTAATTTTATTATTTCGAGAATTAAACCCATTTTTCTACATATTATTGAACTCCAAATTCATCATATGATATACCAAAATGACCATGACAAAATTATTTACATGATTCAAGCATCAAATCATACAAACAACATCAACACTAAGATTTCATATTTTAATCATAAATTAATTGGAAATTAAATAATTAAATAGTAAAAGAACCTTGATTTCTGCACTGAAACTGTTGTTTGATTCAGAAAGAGATTTTCGAGAGCTTGGATTCGGTATATGGCACGCTCGATTCCGAGTTCGGTAACGCTTTCGTTTGTAAGTTCGATTCTCAAGAACGTGAAGGATTTTCGGGTTTTTCTCTGTAAATTCTCTGTTTTTACTGTTTGTTTATGATTATACGAATATAATAAATTAGGAAAAAGGCTATTTATACTTATGGAATATTAATACCCGTTGGATCGTATTGGATCGGAAAATAGGTTATCTAGCCGCTAGGTAACTGCAAAAATGATCCGATTTGATATCAGTTTTGGATAATTATCAAAACCGGGCTTCTTATAAAACAATTTATACGAAGATAATGTAACAATATCCCGTCTTTCGAGAATACGGGTTTTTATTGATCTATCAAAATGATTATTGTATCGAAAATTTTAGTGCCGGGACGCATACGGGTCAAACTGTACTCCAGATCGAAAAAGTCAAAACACTGAAAATGTTCAGAATTATCAGATTAGGTTAGGAAGGAGTTTTCCGAAGAGTTTCGGGTTGTAAAAACTCAAAAACGGTTGAAGTTGAACGATTCCTGGTTTTATAATTACTTAGAAAATAATTATTAATCCATAAATCTTTATAAAATCATATATCAACCTAAAAATTAGCAGAAAAATCCCAAGATAGATTATCTATACTTTATTTTGGACTTATAAAAATTAAAATACTCAAATTTTGTTACATATAAACATCTAAATATCAATACCAATCATCTAGAATAATTCACCAAAAATCACATTATAATCACGTAATAATTATTTACTGATAAAAATAATCACACGATATATCTCGGATATTACACTCAGCCTTTTACCCTAGCATGCCTTATGTTCCTTTCTCTCAACCTTTCAGCTAACACAATCCTCCTCATTCTTGTACTTGAATTCTTATCCTTCATCAAATTGATCACCCTCTTCAATTCTTCAGTTGAAAATGTCTATTCAGTAAAATGAAGGAGCCATCCTTGTAATAGATTATGACTTCTCCCAGAGAAATAACCCAAACTTTGACTATCTCCACAGCTAGTTGTTGGTGATAATCATCATCTGTTATGCTCCTTGAAACTGGTAGAAAATCATCCTGATTGAAACAGTACCAGATAGCACCATCACCAGCTTGAATTTTTCTTAATTTTCTTCCTGCATTCTTGAAGTGAGTTTTGGTTGGAGGTTTGAATGATGGTGGTCTTGATATTTTCTTGAGTGATGTTTGGCTAGCTTTGAAAGGTATTTTGAGTAGGGAATTTGCAGTTTGCTTGTAAAGGTATTTGGGCTTTGAGGTCATGATTGGTTGAGTGTTTGTTTGGCTAGGTTTGGGGGTTGAGTTGGTAGAGTTTGTGAGATTTCAGTTTCTTGGACATCTTGTTGCCTTGCTACTCCTTCTCCTTCTTCTTGTCATCCACCTTGCTACTAGTTGTTTTTCTAGACTGACTTGTATTTGAGCCAGAGGATTTTTGCTCATCATCATCCAAGTCATCTTTTGTATTAATTTGAGCTCTAGGCAGCATGGTTTCAACATTCTTCAGATATCTTGCAATTATTTCAAAGCTACTACTGTTAGAGCGAAAACACGCGCTAAAATTACACGCAAGTATACGCGTTCACAAGTAGTATAAGATATGAATCAAATTCATTCCCACAGAGACTGGTTTAGGTTAAGTTCAATTTATGCACCCATGCAACAATGTATGGTTATCACTCAATGCTAAGACAAATAAAAACAAATTGGGTTTGATTAAACTAAGAGATTATACTAAATAACATTAACTAAGAGAATTGAGGTTGAATTACTATTATGAGACAAACATGGGATTCTAATTTCATTACTACTTCATCCAAAGTCATTGTTCTTAACCTTAGCATATGATGGTGATGACAACTAATTAGATAACACGAAACTAGTAAACACCAACTTTCGTGTACGAATACCCTACTATGAGACATCCACAAAAGAGATAAAAGCTGAATAGACACCAATTATGTTGAGACCCTATATGTCTATAGAATTTGACAACATAAAGGTTTAATGAATAAGTTATCTATCGTGATTACATAGGGCAAGTAAGATGGTTAAAATTACCTAAGAATCATGCATAACAAATACATGAACCTATGCTAGATGACAAGTTCTAAATCTCTATATTCACTTTCGCTTCAATATAGATTAACACGCTATCTTATATGTTAGCTACGCACATAAGACGAATAAGCACAACCAATACTAGGATATCAATCAATTACCACACACCAAGATATTGAAACAAATTAACTATAGAAATCCATAAGTAAATCCGTTAGAACCCCACGACAATGATTAGTTCATAACCGAACTCATCGTCACCATGGGTTCCAATGAAAGCATGATAATAAACAATATAAGAGTACTGGGGTTCAAGAACAAATCGAAAATGAGCATCCAAGTATCAACTATATTAAAGAAAACAAAAGTATTCTTCTCCGTAGCCTTTTCGTGCTCTCCAGGTCTTCTTATTGCTCTCCCAGGCCTCCTTAAGCTCCGTTACGTCTCTCCTTTGAAAAACTTCTTTATTTTTGTATATATAGAAGCCCATGCAAAGTAGAAGTCCTCCAATTAGAAGCCAAGCAAAATCATGATTTTAACATCCCGACCCGACGCGACCGCTCGCTTGATCAGCGTGGGCGCGCTGTGTCTCTGAAGTTTGGGCGCGGGCGCGCTGGCCTCCTGGATAAAATTCCACATTCTTTCTTTTCTTGCTGCAATGAGTTGGCTTCCTGAGCTTTATTCCTAGGACACCATCCTAACACCATATTAGCACCAAAATAATTCTAATTCACCTGAATTTCAGATTAATTCCTGAAATGAAAAAACACTAGAAAACACATTAAAACACAAACTGATGAGGATCAAGGAATGAATATGTTGATTTGGATTTGGTTATGCGTACTTGTGGTGATGTTCAATTGGAGAGAATCTAAACATAGGTTATGAAGCTTACTTGGACAACAAGGAATAAAGGAGCGATGCATGAAGTTGGACTAGTAGCTGATTATTATATAATTATTAATTAGAATTTTGCTTGCAAGTTTTTACCTTTCACTTGAAATGGTTTTTCTTGTTTTAAGCACTTAGAATTTTAATTTTCTATTTGGATTTGGTTTTTATCTTTTTTCTATCCGAGTTTGGTTTTTAAATTTGTTTCCTGGAAGGATTCAGATATTGGCTAATTCAAGTTGATATTGAATTTCTCTGATTCCATTGGGTTTGGGTTATTGTCTAAGCCTATAAATACCCCTCTCATGTAATCTTTTAAGAGAGATAATGGATGATATAAAACTTTTGCTTTGAGATAAACTATGTGTAGTTTTTTTCTCTCTAAACTTCAACTACTGGATTATTTTGAAGGTTAGATTCAAATTACTTAGTTTCTGGATTGATCTAAGCAATTTGAGATTCAAAGTTCACGTTTCTGGATTGATCGTGTTCTTTTGAAATATCCTTTCTTATCCCATTTCTTTTTGTTTTTCCTTTCTTTGTGGTGCGATCCACATCAATTTGGTATCAAGAGCCAATGTTTTTTCTCCAATTTCTTGATTGTTGGGAGATCTAGGTTTCAAATTGTTTTTACTATTCACGAGTTACTATTCACGAGCAATCTGGAAAGGGAACAGGGGCTGCGGCACTGTTCACGCGTACTGTTCACGTGCACTATTCATCGCACTTTTCACGGGTACTGTTCACCAATTTTTTTCCAGGTTTTTCTATGGCTACGGATGAATTACTCATAAAATTACTTGTAAAATTGGATAAGATTGATAAACGTACTCAAAAGCTTGCTAATTCAACGGAATCAAGGTTTGATGCATTGGGTAAACTTTTAATTAAGGTGAAAGATAGTGATGAAGTCTATGATCCTAGTATAGAGCTTGGTTATTTTACAGGTTTGGGTAGCACGGAAGATTTTTTGAATGGGTTTCACAAGTCGACAAGATTTTTGCTTATACAGGTTGGACTGAGATGAAAATATTCAAGATTGCGGCGCTTAAACTAACAAAGGAAGCAGGCTTGTGGTTTGATAATCTAAACACAAAAAGAGTTAGATCTTGAAAAGAAATGATTATGACTTGGACATCTTTGAAGAAGAAACTTCATGTATAATATATTCCTTTGGATTATAAATTAGAATGTATAATGAAGATGACATCCATGTCTCAAGGTACTATGAGTGTTTCCAAGTATACTTCTGAATTTGAAAGATTGCACCTTATTTGTGACTTGGAGGAGACCAAAACAATGAAGATTGGAAGATTTATTCATGGATTGAATTTGCATATTTATCAATGGTTAAATCAATTCCATATATCTCTTTTAAAGATATCTGCAATATAGCTTTGAAATTTGAAAATTATCAACAAGATGAGCAAACGGAGAATCAGAAGCATACTTTTCAAAGGTTTGATCTTTCTCAACAAACTCAAGAGGAGGTAGCAAACATGGAAGAAGAAGAAGAAACATCTGCTACTACAATGATTGATGTTAATTTGCTTGTTGATTGTATGGTGTTATGTAATGACCGAGGAATTACGCTTGTATTATATTATAATAATGATAAATTATGTGTATTATTATGTGGTTAAATGTGTTAAGTCGTTAAACCCTAACTGATATGTGCTATGTGTTGGCTGTTTTGATCCAAACGTGTTTTGGATATTTATTGAGCATTTTATCATCAGTTATATATATATTATATCAAAACCTGTACAGCTCAAAACTATGTTTTAAAAACCCGTATTTCAAACAAAATCATTGGCCCTATTTTGCCAAAAAATGCCCTATCCCATATCGCTATTCTGAACCCCTAAACGTTTTACAAATTTACCTTTTTCGCGAAAAACGACTTTTCCGGACCCCTTCGGGTACCAAAAGCCCCACAAAAATCACATTTTTATTTTTATATGATCATGAAATTATCATATCTTATTTTTCTTTGCATTTTTGTAATATTCACAATTTTTGGGAATTTTTGACATTAATTTTGTATTTATTGGATATTTAAAAATTCATTATTAATACCCAAAAATTATAAAAATTGGGGCCAAATATTTTTATTAGATGTATAATTAGACCCTTAATTTTATTTAGGGGTCTTATTTTCATTAGTATAAATACCTATTTTATTATTAATTATTCATTAATTAATTGTTAAAAATCAGAAAATAAAAAAATTAGAAAGTGGGGGTGAAGAACAACCAGGGAATTAAACTGCAGATTTGAGAGTGATTCTGTTACCCGTTTTGATCATGTGAGTAACCAAAACAAAGCTCTTGATCTCTACTTTCTGTTCATACCATCAATTTCATATTTTGATGCTTAGATTTTCAATTCATATTTTAGGGTTCATGAACTGAAATTGGGGGTTTTTGATTCTGGGGTTCTGGGTTGATTTTGATGCTTGGTATAGTTTCCTGTACTTGGTTACAATCGATTTATGTTATTTATTTGAACAAACGATTGTTCTAAGTGTTAGTTCTTAGTTTCAAGTTTATACAATTTTATTTTAGTTCGTTTTTGATTTTGTATGAATCTGAGATTGTTTTGATTATAGGGGTTTGATTGTAGAACTAATAAGCTTTATTTTGATATATTATTTGTAATTTTTCGTGTAAGAATCTGTGAGTTTAGTATTTGGCCGGAAAATTGTTTGATTTGGCCGGAGAAATTGTTCCCGGAGTTATTAGGCGATGTTGTTGGCATGGGTGTGTTTCTCGAGTGATTTTGAATGAAAACCTGCAAAGAATCGATTCAAATGGTTCGTGGTTGTGCCAAATCGAAGCCGCCGGAGTTCGTGACGGAGCTCGCCGGCCGATGCTCTGTTCTTGGCCGGAGAAGACAACCTGTGCAACGGAGACGAAAGAGGACAACGGGGTTGTGTTGCTGCAGTCACGTGGAGTCGAACGGGACAAGAACCTTGCAGAAACGATGGCCTGAAAGCTGGGAATTGCTCGTCGGAAAACTCGTCGGAACCGGTCACCATTGCCGGATTCTGGGCAGCCTGGCCGTGTTCTTGAAGACCCGGGTTCGACCCGGTTTCCAACCCGGTTTCGACCCGGGGTTTGATCCAATAAAACCAAAAATCAGTTCCAGAATTATGTTTCTGGAATTTTAATTATTTATTTATATTTTATTAAAGTAAAAATCAGTTTTTAATAATTCTAAAAAGTAAATAAAAATTAGATTTAAATTCTGAAAAGTATTATTAATAATTTCTGAATTATTTTATTAATTTAGAAATTTGAAATTAGTTATCTATTTAATTATTTATTAGTTATCTAATTAGTTAATAATTAGGTAATTAATTAATAATTAGGTAAATAATTAATAAATAAGGATTAAAAATAATCGAATAATATGAATAATAATTCGTTAATTAGTTAAATATTCCGAGTAACTCGTACCTATTCGAGTCGTGATTCGTTAAGTTAGAATTATTAATCGAGCGATATTCAGTCGAAGAATATCGTACTAATTATTCGTATCGAATAATTAAATATCGATAATTAATTAACGAATTGTATAAGTTATAATAATAATAACAGTTCGATAGTTATTCGAGAATCGCGAGTAGCTCGTATTTATACGAGTAGTTGCTCGTTGAATTATGATTCGAATAATATTTATTTATTCGATAAGTATCATATCAGTTATTTGTATCGATTAGTTATTTGTAAATAATCGATCTAATTGAGTAAGTGATAATAATTTGTAAATAATTTTAATAAATTATAATTAATTCTAATAATTAGGGATTAATTATTTTAAAATACAATAATTATTAATTAATTATGTAAAAATATAATTAAGGATTATTTTATTATAATTAATTATTTATAATTAATTATTAATTAAATCTTGTTTAATTCATAATAATTCAACCGTTAGTCCGATTTGAGCGAAACGAAGACCCCTAGACTCAGAAAAATGAAACGAATCCAATAAAAATAATTGTAAGTTATAATTTCTTCCGGAAGAGAGTGGTCTTGTGATAATTAATAGTTCGTAGGCCCTAATAGGGGTATAATTTAATCGAATAATCCCGAAAAATTATAATAAAGTCAGATAAGGCTAGTTAATGCAGGTATGAGTCTAGAATCAATTCTAAAAAAATAATAATTATAAGTCTAAAAATTGATTATGTGCTTTATGTGCTATGTGCTTTATGTGATTATGTGAACCTATGTGCTATATCAATATATGTGTATATATGTGAATCAGATAGAAACGCATGGGTAGACTTATAAGGTTACGTGATATCAATTCCAGATACACGTATATAGTAAGTTATCTAAACAACTATCTTTCCATGATTGGTTCAGTGTTAGCAAGGCAGAGTAAGCTAGGGACAAAAGGCGGTGAGTTGAATCAGGTTAAGTACGCGCGAGGCAAGTTTTTCCCATATTCTAAATTCAGAATAGTGAATTATATTCCATTTTACATATCAATTACACTTTGATAATTCTTGTTCATATGCACTGATACATATCTATTGATTCTTGTTTCTATTTCATTTCGATTCTTAATTTCTCCCAATTTATTGAATCCTCTATTCATATTCCAATATTTTTACCCTTGTTACATATATTATGATATATCCTGATGTTGGGATACATCAAAAGCATTCCGATTATTCCGGATGCTAAACTTCGGACTGGATGGTTACGATACAGGCTGGGTTTTACTCAGACCTTTAATTAATAGGCCATAGCTGCCTGAGTACTCTTTATGTTGGTTGGATCTATACAGTTGGGTATAGATTCGCACTGTATCCTGACTGATCAGCGGGTTATAGTGCATATATTGGTTCTTGTTTCCAGTCTTGTTCATTTGGCACTCGCCAGTATTGGCAAATTATTAGTCTATACAGACTCAGATGGTTGATCAAACCAGCAGCTTATTGGTTCACTTATTTCTCTCTCTTTATACTATCTATATTGTTGCAGGCTTGTTGAGCAATTTTGGCTCATCCTCTTTTATTGTTATTCCTATTGTCTTACAGTTAAGGTAGAGAATGAAACCCATCAGAACCCGCGTAGTCAAGAAGCGAGTCAAGCAGCGGGACCCTCTTATACCAAGGGTGTTCATCCCTATCCCTGAAGAGAGCTTTGAGTTATCAGATCAGGTGTAACAGGATAAGTACTATTATGGTTTGAATAAAAGTTGTGTGGTGAGCATGTAGATAGAATAAAGTTTTGTAATAAAGAGAGTTCTTGAGACGGATTGTTTTTATTTGGTTTGTAATAAAGTTAGTATGTGGTTCTTGTTTTCAAATCTTAACCTTAAAAGATCCTGAGTAGTAGTAGTTCGGGGTAACTATTTCAATTATATTCCGCTTGTGCGAGATTAGTGAGTAGTTATTATTAGTAATGCCCCAAATCTATACCCCGGATTTGGAGGGTGTTACAGTTGGCATCAGAGCTTAGGTTTGACCTTTGAAAACAAGAACGTTAGGGCTAAGATAAGATAGGAAAATGAGATAGGATGAGAGTAAGAATGTTAGGATTGTTTGTCTATGTGATTAGAAGTTATGAGTTTTGGATTGTGATTTGATTGTTTTTGTGTTATTATTTTTATGTATATTAGATGGCTTCTTTATCATCATCTACGGAGAGGACCGAGACAGATCCAGTGGATGCACCGATAGTAGCCCCAGTGTCAGAGCAGATCTTACCTCCATTGCCACCTGAGCCAGCACCAGAGATACCACTTCCCCCAGAGGTACCAGGTTTCGTAGATTATTTTCCATATTTTGAGCCAGAGATACCAGATTTTCCACCACTAGAGTTCCCGATGTTCGATATTCCTGACATGATTGACCTTCCGCAGTGGGAGGATTTAGAGCCTCAGATTCCTATGCCACCAGTCGAGATTCCAGAGCTGCCACATATGGAGTTAAAGGCAGAGCCGCCAGTGTATGCGCCGATGGAGCATCCTGTCTTATTTCCTGCCCCATTAGCCATTTATGCACCTATTCCAGGAGTTTATCAGTTTCCTCAGCCAGAGTTTATGGATGATATTGTGGTGGATGGACCATTACCTTCTCGAGGTTCCAGCACTGATCTTCGGGAGCATCATACCGTGACTTACCAGCGCTTTCAGGCAGAGAGGGAGGAGAGGATTAGATGGCAGAACCAGTGTAGGGAGATCCTTGGGTTGTATGAGACACATACGGATGGTCCTGTCAGAGCATTACGACCGGATTATATACTGAGAGAGAGGCTACATCATATTCACCGGGTTAGTTCGCAGCAGCTTACTGATTTGAGACAGCAGGATCTTAGTGCAGAGACAGCATATCGCAGAGCATTGGGACTTACCGAGGCAGTGCTAGAGGCATTGCAGGAGGAGTTGAGCCACGTACCACCAGGATTTTGAGACCAGCAGATCAATGAGTGTGGTATTATGTATATTTTGTAGATAGAGGCAGCATAGTATTGTATGACTAGTGTGTATGAGTGTAGTTACTGACTTTGACCGATAGTAGTAGTAGCAGTATGACTGTTATATCATAGGTTTTTGTATCAAGCACTGACACCTGTAGCTGGTGTTCTACATGTATATATACGAGATGATCTTTTGCACGTTTCTTTATTTTATTTTCAGTTATTTAAGCATTTATATTTATTTCAGTACCATTGCATATTTACAAATGTAGTTTTATTTACGATCATGTTGTATCCTTATGTAAAAAAAAAACACATCATACTGTTTTATCTATTCAGTTATTTAATAAGCTGTTTTATTTTCTCAAATCGACTATTTTAATATATGTTTAATATACTGTTATTAAAGAAGACCGTTGTTTATTTACCAGAAAGATGGCACCTAAAAGAAAAACACAACCCGATTCATCGAATGGGAACACCGAGGGCCAAAACAATAATAAATAGATGGATCAGATGTTTAATCTCATGCAACAGCAAATGTTGATGATGCAACAACAAATGCAGCAGCAACAGCAGCAGTTCCAGCAACAGATGTTACAGCAAGCCGCTCATCCAGGACATCAAGTACCACCAGCAGCGCCTACGACCACTTTCAAGCAATTTCAGTCGGTGAAGCCACCGGAATTTATGGGTTCCACGGATCCTACAAAAGCGAGAGCTTGGCTGAAAGAGATGGAAAAGGCTTTTTCGTTGGTAAAGGTTGAGGAAGAGCAGAAGACGGATTTTTCTAGCTATTTCCTGAAAGGCGAAGCTAATTACTGGTGGGAATCGAAGAAAGCTTTGGAAGAAGAAGGTGTGGTGACCTGGGATAGATTCACTGATCTTTTCTTGGAGAAATATTTTCCTCGTTTTATGAAAAACCAGATGGAGATCAAGTTCCTGGAGCTGAAACAAGACAACTTATCGGTTGCGGATTATGAGACCAAGTTTACTGAATTGGCAAGGTTTGTTCCAGAGCAGGTGGATACGGATGAGAAGCGGGCCAAAAGATTTCAGCAAGGACTAAAACCATGGATTCGTAGCAGGGTAGCTGTGTTTGAATTGACAACTTATACGGCCATTGTTCAGAAGGCTATGATTATTGAAGGAGAAAGCGAAGCAACTCAGAAAGAGAAAGGACCAGGGAATTTTCAGAATCATTTCAACAAAAGGCCGGGATTTCAAGCTCGAGGAAAAGTAAACTTTAGGAGGCCAGAACAAAACAACCAGAGGATGGGTAATCGACTACCTGCCCCAACTCAGCAAAGGCTTATTCGATCGCCTGTACCTGATTGCAGAACGTGTGGTAGAAAGCATACGAGAATTTGCAACAAGCCAAATGTCACGTGTTTCAAGTGCAAGCAAAGGGGACACTATTCTGGAGAATGTCCGATGGGAAAAGCAGAAGTTACTTGTTTTCAATGTGGAAGAAAAGGACATATCGCCAGAGACTGCAGAGGAATTGCAATGGCCGCTAGTATTCCAAGAGTTTTAGCATTACCTCCACCTCCACTACCACAGCAATATCAGCCCAAAGTAAGGACTTTCAACATGTCAATGAAGGAAGCGGTACAGAGTCCGAATGTGGTTGCAGGTACACTTCCTGTAAATTCCGTAAATGCTTTGGTATTGATTGATTCAGGAGCTACTAGATCTTTTATTTCTGAAGCTTTTATCTCTAAAATAAATTGTGAGGTACAGTGGTTAGATGAAGTGTTAGTCATAAAATTAGCGAATAATGATCAGGTTGCATTAGATCGAGTATGCCCGAGTTGTGATATTGAGATAGGAAGATGTCATTTTTTAGTTGATTTGATACCTTTTAGGTTAGGGGAGTTTGATGTTATTCTAGGAATGGATTGGCTATCTAGTAATAATGCTCAAATTGATTGTGCGAATAAGAGAGTGAAATTGCAAACTGAAGAAAATGAAACGGTAATATTCAAAGGTGAGAAGCAAAAGCAGAAATTCCTATCAATAATGCAAACGAGAAGATTGCTACGCCAAGGATGTCAAGCTTATTTAGCCTATGTACGTGATGCTGATAAGGGAAATTCATAGATTAAAGATATTCCATTAGTTTGTGAATTTCTTGATATTTTTCCAGACGAATTACCAGGACTTCCACCAGATCGAGAAATCGAGTTCACTATTGACTTGACGCCAGGGACTGAACCAATTTCGAAAGCTCCATATCGAATGGCACCTGTTGAAATGAGGGAATTAGCAAAGCAGTTGCAAGAACTTCTTGACAAAGGAATTATAAGGCCAAGTGTATCCCCATGGGGCGCGCCAGTATTGTTCGTGAAAAAGAAGGATGGCAGTATGCGACTGTGTATTGATTATCATGAGCTGAACAAGTTAACTATCAAGAATAAATATCCTTTACCTCGCATTGATGATTTATTTGATCAATTAAAAGGAGCAGCATGGTTTTCAAAAATCGACTTACGATCAGGCTATCATCAGTTAAAGATCAAGGCCGAAGATATTCCAAAGACAACATTTAGAACGAGGTACGGACACTATGAATTTCTTGTGATAGCTTTTGGATTAACGAATGCACCTGCAGCGTTTATGGATTTGATGAATCGAATATTCAAGAAGTATTTGGATAAGTTTATCATTATATTTATTGATGACATTTTGATCTACTCAAAGACGGGAGAAGAGCATGCAGTGCATTTAAGAACGACATTGGAGATATTACGAAAGGAGCAGCTTTATGCAAAATTTTCAAAATGTGAATTTTGGTTGAAAGAAGTGCAGTTTCTAGGGCATATCATCAGCAGAGAAGACATTCAAGTTGATCCAGCAAAGATTGAAGCTGTGCTGAATTGGGAAAGACCAAAGACGCCGACAGAGGTTCGAAGTTTCTTAGGTTTGGCAGGATATTATCGAAGATTTGTCAAAGATTTTGCGAAGATAGCAACACCGTTGACCAAATTAACTCGACAAAGTGAAAAGTTCGAATGGAATAGTAAATGTGAAGAAAGTTTTCAAGAGTTGAAGAATCAGTTGGTGACTGCACCAATATTAGTACTGCCAGACGAGCAAGGAAATTTTGTTATTTACAGTGACGCTTCATATCGTGGTTTAGGATGTGTGTTGATGCAACATGGTAACGTCATTGCATATGCGTCGCGATAACTTAAACCTCATGAGCAGAAATATCCTATGCATGATCTGGAATTGGCAGCAATTGTATTTGCATTGAAGCTTTGGAGACATTATCTGTACGGTGAAAAATGCGAAATCTATACGGATCATAAAAGTCTGAAGTATATCTTCACTCAAAAGGAACTGAACATGCGACAACGTCGATGGCTGGAATTGATTAAAGATTATGATGTTACAATCAGTTATCATCCGGGAAAAGCAAATGTTGTAGCAGATGCACTAAGCAGAAAAAAAAGATTGAATCGGTTAACTTCATGTGAAGAATTGGTTAAAGAATTCGACAAATTGGAAATTGAGATTCGTATTCCTCATGAATCTGCAGGAACTATTTACGCTATGACTTTTCAACCAGGGTTGCTAGAAAAGATTCGCCATTGTCAAGATAAAGTGATGAGTCAAGACGACAACTTAACAGGAGAAGAGATTACAACTCAGAAAGATAATGAAGGAATTTTACGTTTTACGTCAAGAATCTGGATCCCTAACGTAGTAGAATTAAAAGAAGAAATTATGCGAGATGCGCACAATTTGAAGTATTCCATTCATCCAGGAAGCACGAAAATGTATCGCGATTTGAAGGAAAACTTTTGGTGGCCGAATATGAAGAAGGAGATAGCAGAATGGGTGAGTAAATGCTACACATGCCAGCGAGTTAAAGCAGAGCATCAACGTCCTAGTGGGTTATTGCAACCATTAGACATTCCAGAATGGAAATGGGAACATCTAGCGATGGATTTCGTAGCGGGACTTCCAAGGACAAAAGCCAATCACGATGCAATTTGGGTTATTATTGATCGATTGACGAAATCAGCACATTTTCTTCCAATTAATGAGAGATTTTCATTGGACAAGCTAGTGCATTTATATCTTAAAGAAATTGTGATGTGTCATGGAGTACCAGTATCAATTGTATCGGATCGAGATCCTCGTTTCAATTCAAGATTTTGGAGACAATTCCAAGAATGTCTAGGAACGAAGTTGAATATGAGTACAGCCTATCATCCGCAAACTGACGGTCAAAGTGAAAGGACAATTCAAACGATTGAAGACATGTTACGAGTTTGTGCGATCGATTTTGAAGGTAGTTGGGATGAACATTTACCCCCAGTGGAATTTTCTTATAATAACAGCTATCACGCCAGTATTGGAATGCCACCGTATGAAGCATTATATGGAAGGAAATGCAGATCACCAGTGCATTGGGATGAAGTTGGAGAACGCAAGATTTTGGGTCCAGAATTAATTCAGCAGACAAAAGAAAGGATTAAACTCATTCGAAAACGAATCGAGACAGCACAAAACAGGCAAAGCAGATATGCAGACCAAGCAAGGAAGGATATGGACTATCAGGAAGGAGAACGCGTATTGCTCAAAATATCGCCATAGAAAGGATTGACCAGATTTGGCAATAAAGGGAAATTGAAGCCACGATACGTTGGACCATTTGAGATTTTGAAGAAAATTGGGAAGGTTGCGTATGAATTAGCTCTACCACCCCATATGCAGCACATTCACAATGTATTTCATGTATCTATGCTTAAGAAGTATAATCCTGATACAAGGCATGTAATAGAATATGAACCAGTAGAACTTCAGGCAGATTTGTCATATGTAGAGCAGCCAATAAGAATTCTAGATAGGCAAGAGAGGATATTAAGAAATAAGTCTGTATCATTAGTGAGAGTTTTATGGAGAAACCCAGTGGTTGAGGAATCAACCTGGGAGCTTGAGAGTGAAATGTTAGAAAGGTATCCTCAGTTATTTGCATAATGTGATTCTGAGGACAGAATCTTGTTAAAGGGGGGGAGAATGTAATGACCGAGGAATTACGCTTGTATTATATTATAATAATGATAAATTATGTGTATTATTATGTGGTTAAATGTGTTAAGTCGTTAAACCCTAACTGATATGTGCTATGTGTTGGCTGTTTTGATCCAAACGTGTTTTGGATATTTATTGAGCATTTTATCATCAGTTATATATATATTATATCAAAACCTGTACAGCTCAAAACTATGTTTTAAAAGCCCGTATTTCAAACAAAATCATTGGCCCTATTTTGCCAAAAAATGCCCTATCCCATATCGCTATTCTGAACCCCTAAACGTTTTACAAATTTACCTTTTTTCGCGAAAAATGACTTTTCCGGACCCCTTCGGGTACCAAAAGCCCCACAAAAATCACATTTTTATTTTTATATGATCATGAAATTATCATATCTTATTTTTCTTTGCATTTTTGTAATATTCACAATTTTTGAGAATTTTTGACATTAATTTTGTATTTATTGGATATTTAAAAATTCATTATTAATACCCAAAAATTATAAAAATTGGGGCCAAATATTTTTATTAGATGTATAATTAGACCCTTAATTTTATTTAGGGGTATTATTTTCATTAGTATAAATACCTATTTTATTATTAATTATTTATTAATTAATTGTTAAAAATCAGAAAATAAAAAAATTAGAAAGTGGGGGTGAAGAACAACCAGGGAATTAAACTGCAGATTTGAGAGTGATTCTGTTACCCGTTTTGATCATGTGAGTAACCAAAACAAAGCTCTTGATCTCTACTTTCTGTTCATACCATCAATTTCATGTTTTGATGCTTAGATTTTCAATTCATATTTTAGGGTTCATGAACTGAAATTGGGGGTTTTTGATTCTGGGGTTCTGGGTTGATTTTGATGCTTGGTATAGTTTCCTGTACTTGGTTACAATCGATTTATGTTATTTATTTGAACAAACGATTGTTCTAAGTGTTAGTTCTTAGTTTCAAGTTTATACAATTTTATTTTAGTTCGTTTTTGATTTTGTATGAATCTGAGATTGTTTTGATTATAGGGGTTTGATTGTAGAACTAATAAGCTTTATTTTGATATATTATTTGTAATTTTTCGTGTAAGAATCTGTGAGTTTAGTATTTGGCCGGAAAATTGTTTGATTTGGCCGGAGAAATTGTTCCCGGAGTTATTAGGCGATGTTGTTGGCATGGGTGTGTTTCTCGAGTGATTTTGAATGAAAACCTGCAAAGAATCGATTCAAATGGTTCGTGGTTGTGCCAAATCGAAGCCGCCAGAGAAGCTCTGTTCTTGGCCGGAGAAGACAACCTGTGCAACGGAGACGAAAGAGGACAACGGGGTTGTGTTGCTGCAGTCACGTGGAGTCGAACGGGATAAGAACCTTGCAGAAACGATGGCCTGAAAGCTGGGAATTGCTCGTCGGAAAACTCGTCGGAACCGGTCACCATTGCCGGATTCTGGGCAGCCTGGCCGTGTTCTTGAAGACCCGGGTTCGACCCGGTTTCCAACCCGGTTTCGACCCGGGGTTTGATCCAATAAAACCAAAAATCAGTTCCAGAATTATGTTTCTGGAATTTTAATTATTTATTTATATTTTATTAAAGTAAAAATCAGTTTTTAATAATTCTAAAAAGTAAATAAAAATTAGATTTAAATTCTGAAAAGTATTATTAATAATTTCTGAATTATTTTATTAATTTAGAAATTTGAAATTAGTTATCTATTTAATTATTTATTAGTTATCTAATTAGTTAATAATTAGGTAATTAATTAATAATTAGGTAAATAATTAATAAATAAGGATTAAAAATAATCGAATAATATGAATAATAATTCGTTAATTAGTTAAATATTCCGAGTAACTCGTACCTATTCGAGTCGTGATTCGTTAAGTTAGAATTATTAATCGAGCGATATTTAGTCGAAGAATATCGTACTAATTATTCGTATCGAATAATTAAATATCGATAATTAATTAACGAATTGTATAAGTTATAATAATAATAACAGTTCGATAGTTATTCGAGAATCGCGAGTAGCTCGTATTTATACGAGTAGTTGCTCGTTGAATTATGATTCGAATAATATTTATTTATTCGATAAGTATCGTATCAGTTATTTGTATCGATTAGTTATTTGTAAATAATCGATCTAATTGAGTAAGTGATAATAATTTGTAAATAATTTTAATAAATTATAATTAATTCTAATAATTAGGGATTAATTATTTTAAAATACAATAATTATTAATTAATTATGTAAAAATATAATTAAGGATTATTTAATTATAATTAATTATTTATAATTAATTATTAATTAATTAAATCTTGTTTAATTCATAATAATTCAACCGTTAGTCCGATTTGAGCGAAACGAAGACCCCTAGACTCAGAAAAATGAAACGAATCCAATAAAAATAATTGTAAGTTATAATTTCTTCCGGAAGAGAGTGGTCTTGTGATAATTAATAGTTCGTAGGCCCTAATAGGGGTATAATTTAATCAAATAATCCCGAAAAATTATAATAAAGTCAGATAAGGCTAGTTAATGCAGGTATGAGTTTAGAATCAATTCTAAAAAAAAAATAATTATAAGTCTAAAAATTGATTATGTGCTTTATGTGCTATGTGCTTTATGTGATTATGTGAACCTATGTGCTATATCAATATATGTGTATATATGCGAATCAGATAGAAACGCATGGGTAGACTTATAAGGTTACGTGATATCAATTCCAGATACACGTATATAGTAAGTTATCTAAACAACTATCTTTCCATGATTGGTTCAGTGTTAGCAAGGCAGAGTAAGCTAGGGACAAAAGGCGGTGAGTTGAATCAGGTTAAGTACGCGCGAGGCAAGTTTTTCCCCTATTCTAAATTCAGAATAGTGAATTATATTCCATTTTACATATCAATTACACTTTGATAATTCTTGTTCATATGCACTGATACATATCTATTGATTCTTGTTTCTATTTCATTTCGATTCTTGATTTCTCCCAATTTATTGAATCCTCTATTCATATTCTAATATTTTTACCCTTGTTACATATATTATGATATATCCTGATGTTGGGATACATCAAAAGCATTCTGATTGTTCCGGATGCTAAACTTCGGACTGGATGGTTACGATACAGGCTGGGTTTTACTCAGACCTTTAATTAATAGGCCATAGCTGCCTGAGTACTCTTTATGTTGGTTGGATCTATACAGTTGGGTATAGATTCGCACTGTATCCTGACTGATCAGCGGGTTATAGTGCATATATTGGTTCTTGTTTCCAGTCTTGTTCATTTGGCACTCGCCAGTATTGGCAAATTATTAGTCTATACAGACTCAGATGGTTGATCAAACCAGCAGCTTATTGGTTCACTTATTTCTCTCTCTTTATACTATCTATATTGTTGCAGGCTTGTTGAGCAATTTTGGCTCATCCTCTTTTATTGTTATTCCTATTGTCTTACAGTTAAGGTAGAGAATGAAACCCATCAGAACCCGCGTAGTCAAGAAGCGAGTCAAGCAGCGGGACCCTCTTATACCAAGGGTGTTCATCCCTATCCCTGAAGAGAGCTTTGAGTTATCAGATCAGGTGTAACAGGATAAGTACTATTATGGTTTGAATAAAAGTTGTGTGGTGAGCATGTAGATAGAATAAAGTTTTGTAATAAAGAGAGATCTTGAGACAGATTGTTTTTATTTGGTTTGTAATAAAGTTAGTATGTGGTTCTTGTTTTCAAATCTTAACCTTAAAAGATCCTGAGTAGTAGTAGTTCGGGGTAACTATTTCAATTATATTCCGCTTGTGCGAGATTAGTGAGTAGTTATTATTAGTAATGCCCCAAATCTATACCCCGGATTTGGAGGGTGTTACATGTTAGCTGAGATTACACCAAGTATTGTTGTAAAAGAAGAACAAGTTCCAAAAGAAGCTATGACAGAGAAGCATGAAGAAAGCATGCCATATATTGAGAAAGTCCTGGTTATTGAAGAAGATCTAGTAGACACATCTAAATTTATACGTAATGATGTGTTTGAAGAGAAAGAGGTGCTAGGATTCGGATATTGGCTAATTCAAGCTGATATTGAATTTCTCTTGGAATTCTATTGGGTTTGGGTAATTGTCTAAACCTATAAATACCCCTCTCATGTAATCTTTTAAGATAGATAATGGATGATATAAAACTTTTGTTTTGAGATAAACTATGAGTAGTTTTTCTTCTCTCTAAACTTCAACTACTGGATTATTTTGAAGGTTAGATTAAATTACTTAGTTTCTGGATTGATCTAAGCAATTTGAGATTCAAAGTTCACATTTCTAGATTGATCATGTTCTTTTAAAATATCATTTTCTTTTCTTATCCCTTTTCTTCTTGTTTTTCCTTTCTTTGTGGTGCGATCCACATCACCAACAACTTGAGTACAATTACACCAATTCAAAGCTTAATAGAGCATTATAAAGTGTCATAAATGCCACTCAACATCTACATCCTAACAGTCTTATTTTTATTTGACTTCAAATCTGTTTCTATAATCATCAATAATTTCTTGTTCCCCATGACACAGTGGTTAGAAATGTGAAAATGTTTACACTGTCTAGTGTTGGAACAGATGTAGGCCACTCCCTTGCTTGGTTGAAGGCAGGCTTCTGGAAATGCAATCATTTGACCCTTTTTGAGTTCATTGAGCAAGAGAGTGTCCTCTGGAATCACCCTGTTGAGTTTATTGATAAGAATGTCCAGCTCAGATGCTCTTCTTGATCAGAGATAAGAAAGAGACACCTGCATATACATGTCCATACCTGAGTCATTGATATTTGCAACAATCCTTTTCTCTTTAAAATTCCCATTGATCATCATCACCACCCTCGGAAAATTTATATTTCTATTTAAAGCCTTCTTGTAAGTGAAGTGATTGTTGTTTAGAGAGATTCTTAGACCTTTGAGGAGTTCATCAAATTTCTTATCAAGACAAGGTCCCTCAGCTGCCTTCATAAGTCTGTCCATCTCAACATCATCCTTCTTTTGAATTTGAGCTGTATCTTGGCTTGATTTTAGCTATAGCTGAAACTCCATCTCCCCCTTAGTCTTGTTAGCAGGCATATGAGATGTAGGTAGAGAGATTTGGGTCCTTACAACTTGAGGTGTTTCCTGAAGGGGTATCTATAAATCTCCCATAATAGCTCCCAAAGACCCTGAGGTTTGTATTTGGAGATATTTGTTGGAGTCTATCAGGGTTTTAATTTCTTGTTGCTGACTGGTGACCAAGGAAGTTAACTGAGATACTTGAGCATATAAGAAGCCATTTGAAGTTTGTATATTGGAGACTTGAGTTTGTAGATTTTGGACTTGAAGGTTGGTTGAGGTGGAAGGTACAGGTTGTGAACTAGATGCTGATAAAGTGCCAAAATATTTCTGAACAACATTCTTGACTTCATCCATGACCAGAGCTGATGGTTAAAACCTATCCTTATATAATTGATCCAGCTTGACCTTTGAGTCATTATTTTGAGTTATCTGCTTCTGGATCACCTCATGCAAGGCTATGAAAGATTTACTCAACTTGGATACATTTTTTTCAACTGATGTGAGGGAGAGATCTTGAAGCTTGTCTGAAAAATTGTTGAACTTTGATTTCATATCTGAGAAGGTAGGCATCAGTTCATTAATTCTATCATTTACCAATTTCTTGACTGCAGCTTGATGCTTGTCCAGTGTATTCTCCATAGTTTTTCCAATATGATGAAAAGCTATCAATTGAACTTTGTACACCTCTGTGACAACATCATAAACCTCTTGAGGAGTGAGGACCTTGGCATTACTTCCCAGAATAGTGACATACTCCTCTTTAAATTTTACCAAGGCCTCCTCCATGGTTGTTGTGAAGTCTTTTGAAAGCCATGCATCCACATTATTATCTGCTTCATCTACAATCTTCTCATGATGCTCCTCAACATCCTACTTGTATGAGAGTAGAATGGTTTGATAGTCTTGGTTGGACATATCAGTAGTAAGGAGTTATTGGTTATGTTGGCTAGGCCTGCAAGCTTTTCAACCAAGAGATCATTTACTTTTGTAAGTTGGGCTTGAACATCTTGCAGCCATTGGGAAATTAGGTGTTCATAATGGTTTTTTGTGGTTGAGGTTGATGGTTGGTCTGCTATGTTTGAAGTGGATGGGTTGGAGATGAGAACTATGCATGTGACAGGAGTCACAGTTTGACTCACATCATGAGTTGTGGTTGTGATAGTGTGTTGTTCACTACTTGTGGGAAACTCTATTTAAATTGGAGGAGATTTGACCAGTTTACTATCATGTACCATGGACACAAACCCTTGTTCCTCTTGCAAGGAACTGGCACCTGAATGTGCTATACTTGCCTCCTCAATGACTGGATCATTGGAAATTATACTATTGACTTCAATTGTCAACACAATTTCAGCCAAGGTTCTGAGGGGAGTTGTTCCTACTTGAGAAACCTCCAATTGAATTAGAGAGGATTTGAGTAGCTCCCCCTCAAGAGGACTACCCTCAAACCTAGCAATCTGTGAAGACTGTGGTGCACATGAAGGTTCTATAGGAACATGCATAAGGTCTTCAATAAAAACTGATGAAACCCTTGTGTTTGTGATGGTGTTATCAAGGTCTACCTCAAGATGTAGCCTCTCACCATCTAAATGCTGTGTCTAAATGGTGATCACAGTTGCTTGAACTGTATCACTTGAGTTTGGCAAGTCTTGAGAAGTAGATAGCCTCTCATTATATGAAGAAAAAATTTAAGAAATAAGATTAGAGATTTCATAATGGATTTTTGGAAACTCCCCCTGAATGGATGAGGGAGTTTCAACAGATGTGCTCTCATTTTGTGTGTCATCCAAATGTGTTTTTTCATCCTTTTGAGAGTGCTTAAGAGGTGGTGCAGACTCTTTACAAGATGCATTGGGGAGAATGCTTTGTTCAATAGTGACACCTTGTCAAGAAGGTACCCCTGGAGTCTGTTCATACCCCTTTGTTACAACTGCATCTTTTTTAGAAGATGCAGAGGTGGCTATTTGAGTGGTCAACTCAACCTTCCTCAACTTCTTTGGTTTTCTGACCAGGTTTGATGTAATGCCCCCAAATCCGGGGTCAGGAATCTGGGTCGTCACGCCATCCTTCACTCATGTGTAACCTGGTATTGATTCAATAATCCAACAGACCCCAATCTCATACTCGCACACAAGTTATAGTCTTAGAAATGACATACAAAATGTAATCTTCTTTTATTACACTCAAATGTACTTTACAGGATCTCAAACAATTATTTATAACCTCTACATGAAGTTACAATAATTACGAATAATATCTTATGTCTATCTGATACTCTAGCACATCTGAGGCAAAGCTTCCAAGGATCCTCCCCATGACTGCAAGCGACTAAGTCCCACACCGACATACTGGTTTATCTGTTGTGTTGTGTCATTTAAAAGAAAGCAAGAGTGAACTATAATGCCCAACATAATAATGTACAGTATGAAAATGACTGTATGATAAACTCACGTAAAACATCATATATGATAATTATGTTTTATTCGAAAATAGTTTTCCTTGGTGATACACACCTTCTTATAAAAACAATTCTTTTAAGGGATTTTAATATCCTGCGAATACCTTAATAGTAATCCCAGCACCTAGGCTTGGGTTACGGTATTGCATCACAATTCCAATTGGAAGAATTAGGACATTCGTTGGAGCCACCGTATACGATGATCAGTCGTACTGCGATAAAAGTAACCTTTTCTACGAGTAGAAGGACGACACCTTCGTATCCTGGTTATCACCCTTGCCGCATACGGGCTATGTGTCCTCATTTCGGGTATACACACACTTCGCAGGTCCTTAGGTACATATTGTACCGTCTCCTACGGTACCAGTAGTCTATCCAATACACGAAGTACTTGGATCCTACCCCTCCCTTGTCATTTAGGAAATCCTATCATATCTCGAGAACTCGAACCAAATCGAAGTTTCCCCCAAACGTTTTGCTTGTTGATAGGTATAGCTTTACTTTATATATATATGTACTTCCGAAGATTTCGGGGGAAGTACTAGGGATGTGAGTTGACCGTTGTCAACAGATAATTAAATAAGGGAAAAAGTTTCTCCTTGAAACTATATTCAAAATATTAAATAAGTCGGGATAATATTCTCCGACGATCTGAAATTATTCGAATGATCTTCGAAATCATAAAGTAGTTTAAATCCGGTTCTATGATTTTTTAAATCAATAATAAACCCTTTAATAATTAATAAATAATTAAATGATAATCGATAAATAATTAAACCTCGAATGAGTTTACTCTCTAAAGGAATATTTAAAATAATCTTCCTCAACTAGTTTATGTCTACGTAGTTAATAATCTTTAATGATTAATCAGGTTTGAAATAAATAATTGTTGGGGTATACTACTCTCATGATAAAAGAATAGGTACATAATATTTATTATTCGAACAATAAAATATAGTTGAGGGAATATGATCGTTAGGAAATCATTTTAATAAAAGTTCGAGGTATTTTTAATGTCTAGTAAGTGGACGTTGAGTCCCTTTAAAATGTACTACTATGGACTTATAACCGTCCTATAATATCACCAGAATGATTCTCGGGTTTTTATCTTAAATCCCGACCGACTCTCGGTCTTATATAATATGTCACGCTTATAGCGGAATAAACATTTCACGATATATACTTATCGTACAACATCGCTGCATTATGCGAAAATTCAACAACTACGTATCATGGCAAGCATGGTATTTATGCAATGATAGTAAAATAATCCTTTCACAACACAACAGTAAAATGGAGTTGGGTTTGTAAACCTTCCTGGGTAACTCGAGGTGGAGGATGCTCTAGGTTCTGCTCGAAAATCTATAATCATAAACACAATTCATTTTGTTAGGTCCCGTCCTAATTTACGACGACTCGCACTCATGCGCTACTTATTATGCACCCTCTCAACTTATACTACCCTTATTATTCCTTTAAGTTCTTATTCACATTATGGTCGCTTCATTTTTCTAAGTATCTTAGGTTCATTTTCATTTTCGCCGTCGGCTCCGCTTATGGATTCTACGGTTTCTATTCGCGTGGTCTCGGCTCCGATATTTTAATAAAACTGAAAAATCATTGTTTTCACTTGAAATTTTTATGGAAGTTAGGAAACTCAAAATACTACTCTCTGTAAACATTTCATGATTTATGAACATTCTTAAGTCGATCATTATATTTTCAAAGTTTGTAATTCGTAGCAGTTTTTGTCGCTTAAATCACTTTTAATAAAACGGTCATAACTTTTGATCCGTAAATCGGAATCAAGCGATTCAAGCGCATAAACGATCCATATAACATTTTCTATCATTATCAAGTGTTATTTTTCAAGAAACTACAGTTTAAAACTTCGGGACTTTCTGCAGAAACTTAAAGTTACGATTCGTTGGTTTATAACGGAGTTACGTTTACGATCGGGGTTTCGTTTACGCCCTAACTCTTAACACAACCACCAACAATCATCATTTCATCATCAACACACAAGAACCTCTCAAGAACATCATGTTCTTGAGGCAATAAAAATCAACCTTAAATCTACTTAACTTAAATATCAAGATTTCATCACTACCACTTCTAAAACTAGGTTACCTACCACATACTAAATGGATCTTAAAAATTAATCTTAAATAAAGTTGGGCCAAAGATTTTTACCTTTCTTGAAAGTTTGAGATGTGTTCTTGAGGATGGTTGAGGCTTTTAAGTGCTTGGTATGATTTTTGGAAGCTAAAACCACCATTGAAATCAAGAAACCAAAGAGGGGTTACTATTCATACTATTCACTAGTGACTTTCTTGATTTTATTTCACCCATCAAACCTTGATAAAAAGAGATGAAAGAATTTTCTTACCATAGTTTGATTGCTAGGAATCTTGAGAATTAATGGGATGATTTTACCATGGCTAGATTTTGAGTTTTAAAATTGAATTCTCCCCTTTTTCTTGATTTTTCCAAATAGAAGCAATGAAGGGGTGGGGGTGGGGTATTTATGCTTGCTTCTCTTGGTTGCTTCTCTTGGTTGCTTTTAGGAAAAGGGGGTGATATCTTTCCTTGATTTTTATTCTTCCTAGTATATCATTCTAGGTTTATTCCTTGTTGCAAATCTTGGGGACAAAATCCAAGTAGCTTGCTAGCTTACAAGCTAAACTACATGTGTTAGCTTCCTTAGCACACTATTTGACTAGCTGGCTTGATCATCCTATGGTTAGCTCACTATTTGATGAAGTAACCATGGTTACTTTCTTACCATGGTTAGTTAGTGCGTTACGTTTATTTAATCGTTTACGCGTTCGCTCGGTTGCTTAAGCGTTCTCATAATACTTACTCGTAAATGATTCGCGACGTAATTCCTTTCGTATTTATTCCTTATATTTTGAATTATCATACTTGAATATAATTTCGTAGGGTTTTAATCTTGTAATTATATTGTGATCCCCGTAATCCTCGATGAGTCGTAAATACGGTCATTTTTCAAAGTTCGTTTTCTTCAAAAACTAAAAGCGTTTACATACACTCATTTGGTACGTATAATCATGTTATCAATTCCGAAACTCATTTTCTCATGCACAATATAGTGTGGGCTAAAAAGTTTTCCCCGTCCGTCAGGGTTACTATTCATTAAACATTTTACAATGTCTCAAAATTCAAGTATTATATTACTATTCATAAAGGTCTTTTACCGATGTCAAAAATTTGGGTTCTTACAGTCTTCCCCCCTTAAAAGGATTCCGTCCCGGAATCAGTTCAGAAACAGGTAGGGATATGCTTCTCGCATGACAACCTCGAGTCCTCACGTTGACCTTGCAGTATCTGATCTTTTCATAAAATTTCCATTTATCCATCCAATATATTTCCGGGTACTTGTCCTTGTAGTCTTATGACCTCTACACGTTACTCGACATACGCTAAGCCTGGATAAGAGTTTATTAGCTCATTTTCTATCATATGTTTGGTTTTGACGGTTAAATTTCATAACCTCGATTCGTGATAATCGTTATAAACTTGGTGACCAATCGACGATGGTGCTAATTTATAAGTCAACTTTCTTAGTCCTTTAATTCTTCAACTGGTCCAATAAATCTTGGGTTCAACATTCCTTTCCCTTTCGAATCTCATCACTCCCTCCTCGGGAGGTACTTTAAACAATACCTGGTCAGCTACTTCGTACTTTCTGTCTTTATAGTTCTGGTCCGCATATCTCTATTATTCATCCTGGGCTGCCACTAGCCGGGTTCTGATAAGTTATAGGAATTCCTTTGGTCTGTTGACTCAACTACGGTGCAGTATCCTTCGCTTACCAATTTCTTCCCAACCTAACAGAGAACGATTCTTTCTTCCGTACAAGCTTTATAGCCGTCCCAATGCACGCATGATAACTCGTGATTGTCGATAATTCGATTAACGTCAACTGGCCACTTCATTCCCCTTAAAAATTGATAACATGGACGATTAGCGCATCTTCTAGTATTTGGAATCATCATTCAACTTATTCGTTTCCCCCTACATCGCTCCTACTAGTGCTAGAGTTTCATTTCTTAATGTTTTCCCATTTTGGCGCATCCTCTCTATCGATTAGGTCATGTAAGAAGTTCTCGTTGCATTTCTACACGCTCGTCTCCTGCTACACGCTTAGCGCCAGATTTAACATTTCTTCCCGTAGTAATGTAAAGCACGTCATCGTCCTGTTGCCATCTTGAAGGAAGCACCATTTCATACGCAATTGATCGACACGTTTTAGGATCGTGCAACGTTCAGCTTCCATCATCGGTCAGACTTCTTTAATCATTCCCCGTATAATATCTATAGTACTACGACACCTTCTGGGTCGTACTTGTTATTCTCGCTAGTGCCTTAGACGTATTCACGTTTATTGGTACCTGCTACTAGTGGCCTTTATAGGGCATGTACGATCTTCTTTGCCTTCTATCAGTTCTGATAATGACATCCTTCATTCTTTCACGTTGCCCTTCGTAAGAGATATCAGTGACTATTTTTCATATGCTAGCATGGTAAGTACATCTACACAAATTATCTGTCAACAATAGGCGATTCCCCAAGCCTTTCCAAATAAAAGGTAAGCCGCTAGACGTATCTTCAATGATCATGATAGTCCTCTCGTTCTACTAGTCGATTTGAGAACTCTAAGTCGTGCCTCTGTCCGTCCTTTTTTGTAAAATATCTTGGGAAATAGTCCCGTTGTGAAATTAAATCTTGGGTCCTTGTGCGGCGCAGTCGTCACGGGGTCTCTCTGTCCGAATTATCTCTTATGCGTTCATAAAAATTTTATAGAGTGGACATCTATCGTTTGCATAATAAATAAGCGGTCTTATTTAATCTATCACTCAAAATCCTCAAATAGCACGACAGCTAACTTGGTTCTTGATAATCCTCCTTCAAAATTTATTATAATTAACTCTTAATTCTATTTGGGTCATCTACAAGTCGAAATCGCCAAAATTTTAACCCTCTCCCTTCCGTTTCATTTTCAACTATGTCGAATACTTACTTACCTACTCAATGACATCCCTTTTCATATTCCGTCATGACTAATATCCGTTTACGTTTTTAGGCACCTTTAAGTCTTCTTGTTAAGTAATAAAGCATTCTTTTCATGCGATCCTTCTCATCAGTTATTCTGAGATTTGTCATCCTCCACATATCTTTTCCTACTTATAGTGTCGGCCACCACATTGGTCTTTCCTTGATGATAATAGATTCCTCAATCATGGCCTTTGATCATTTTGACCATATCCTCTATCTCATGTTCAGTGTAAAAAAAATTTCCAAAATTTTGTCATAAGTAAACTCCTTGTCCCTTTCAGTCCGAACCTTATCGCAATTATTCTAGATTATTATTAGAAAGCCTTATGTCATGGTCCTTAATCTGCGTAGACATATCATTATACTTCACGCAACATCCTATTTTTATCGTCGAGTAATTCTAGCACGGGATTGCTACTAACCTTACCTTCAATTCTTAAAAATCTTATTCCTCAAATTCATACATGCTGGTTTTTCCCGAATTTATTAGCACCTCTCCTGATACTGTTTCATAGAAGTGTACCTCACTAATCACGTTGTATCACTATTTTCGTTCTTCTATAACCATAATAAGATACTTATGATAATAACTAAACATGGTATTCCCTTTTTTAAAACAACTTACTCATCACGATGCTCCGATTGCACCATCATATCACTGAGCTTTCAGTCTCATATTACCACAATCGGTTCTTAACTATACCTCTCTTTGTTCGGAAGGCAATTAGCCTTGGAAAAATGATTTTCACGATATTGATGAATTAGCCTTGAAAAAAATGATTTTCACGATATTGATGAAATTTAGACAATCTTAATAAGATTTCAAAATTTAACATCTGAACAAATAATGAGCTCTGAATAAAAGAGTCACAACACTCACAAAATTTATAACTTGGAAGGAAGAATACAACAAGGATTATTTTTCCATGTCCTTAGAATTTTATATTGGATATTATAGAGAATATCCATTGAAAGAAATGATTGCTGAATAATAACATCATACGAATGATACTTGTAAGATTTCCCCATTGAAAGAATACTTTTCTTTTCGAATAACGAAGGAAATTTGAAATAACATTCTCAACCAAAGGTTAATCATTGAGGTTTCAAATTGATGTTATTTTGAAAGAAAGAATTTCATTCAATGATTAACAAATAAGGAAGTATATTGTTATTCAATCACTTTATGATTTTAATTGGATAATTCGTTATATAAACGAAAGAATAGAACATTTTATGAATAAAATATTTCATAAAACTGAGTATGAATTCTCGTTTGAGTGGACGACCTAGTTAGGTCTCAATTAAATCATTCTTTGAAATTTCATCAACAATTACATTTTGCATTTATCATGCACTATGGAAAAATAAAAATTTGATTGGAAGTGGAACTAGCAAAATAATAACTAGTCCATATCAAGCACTATTATCAACCGACTAAGAAAATAGCCAGCTCAATTGGTTTTGGCCCATAGCAACTAGCTAGGACGATTAGCTAGGCTTTCATCGTATTAATTAAACTTTCGAATAGTTAGGACAATTAACTAGTCATTCATGAGAACATATGCAACTAGGCATATTTTCAGTTTGTTTAAAAAATCTCAACGTCGTAACCACTTGAAGAAATTTGTGGCTACCCGGATGACGATTTTGAAATAAAGAGTTTTCAAATTTGGGCCGATAAAGACAATTATAACTCTGAATCGAGTGGTCTTGGCATCGGAACAATCGATAGCCTCTTATCAAATATTTCTTGCCACATAAAAGGGTACACTCAGAGGTGTCCTCGTTCACATACTTTATCAGATTCTCAAATAGAATTGAATTCGGAATACCAATATCAAATTGATACCCTTACTATGATTTCAAAGTTCAATATATAATTTCATCCGATTAGAAGAAAAGGATTCCCGAGGAATATATGGATATTAGATCATTCATGTTTTTAACAATTTGTTAGATATTTATAATCTCGACTGAGAAGAGTAAGTAAGAAAGAAGAATCAATTGAAAGCTAGATCTCATTATGAATATCCATCGATGAATTGAGGGAAAATTTATATATAATATATATAAACTCTTGGATAAATGAAAATGAAGTATAATAGCTCAGAGTCGAACAGAAGACTCATAACTATGAATGAAAGTTCATGGATTAAATAAAAGGATTGAACAAGTCCTGATGTGGAGAAAGACTATTCAAGATGGTCACATCCGGAAGTTCAAAGTAGGGAATGAAAAGGATTGTCTAATATGACTTATCAAGGCAATGCGAATGCTCAACAATTTGGAGGGAGTAACGTGACAGTGAGTAGGTGCCAAAATTTCACTGATTATCCTAACTCTCATCATTATCCATCTGAGGATGATCCCACCTCTTCTTCTTCGTAATTCCATGTTTCAAATAGTTTCTCTTTCAACATCATTTTAAAATCACTTACTAACTTGACTTTCGCACGTATATCTGTCATTCCGGTGTTTTACCTCAAAGACCTTACTCAAAAATATTCCAAAAACATATGTTAAGCCGATAGTTTCCTACTACACGCATCCGTTACTACTAAGTGGCCAGTTCCCCTGGGAACAGATCAAAGAGATCTCTTAGGGATCTCAATGCAGTCAATAAGTTCAGTGGCATGTGTGTGTAATTGAACATACGTTACCGAATATATTAGAGGTCTACATGTATATATATGTAGCCTCTGACATCATATCTACCGAAGAATTCCGCATTAGACTTACTGGTCTATCCTTTTTTTTAAAAGGTTCTAAGATCGAACTATCGCTCATTGTAATCTTATGCCATCCAATTGTAGTCATTCAATCAATTCTCGATGCTCTCGATCTCTGAGCTAAACCATCATAACCCTTCATGTTAAGCGCACTAATAATATCATGTAATGTACTCATCTTATGATAATATTCTTATATTACATTCAATTATTCCTTAATAGAATTAAGATCCTTAAGGGTATATTGGGCACTATTTCTGCTGAATTAATATGACATTCAAATCCTCATTGGTAAAATGACATAGTCAACTAGTTTGGGCCAATAACCTCAACTGGGTCGTCACGCCATCCTTCACTCATGTGTAACCTGGTATTGATTCAATAATCCAACAGACCCCAATCTCATACTAACACACACAAGTTATAGTCTTAGAAATGACGTACAAAATGTAATCTTCTTTATTACTCAAAGTACTTTACCGGATCTCGAACAATTATTTATAACCTCTACATGAAGTTACAATATTACGAGTAATATCTTATGTCTATCTGATACTCTAGTACATCTGAGGCAAAGCTTCCAGGGATCCTCCCCATGACTGCAAGCGACTAGTCCCACACCGGCATACTGGTTTATCTGTTGTTATTGTGCCATTTAAAAGAAAGCAAGAGTGAACTAATGCCCAACTAATAATGTACAGTATAAAAATGACTGTATGATAAACTCACGACAACATCATATATGATAATTATGTTTTATTTGAAAATAGTTTTCCTTGATGATACACACCTTCTTATGAAAACAATTCTTTTAAGGGATTTTAATATTCTGCAAATACCTTAATAGTAATCCCAGCACCTAGGCTTAGGTTACGGTATTGCATCACAATTCCAATTGGAAGAATTCGGACATTCGTTGGAGCCACCGCATACGATGATCAGTCGTACTGCAATAAAAGTAACCTTTTCTACTAGTAGAAGGACGACACCTTCGTATCCTGGTTATCACCCTTGCCGCATACGGCTATGTGTCCTCATTTCGGGTATACAACACTTCGCAGGTCCTTAGGTACATATTGTACCGTCTCCTACGGTACCAGTAGGTCATCCAATACACGAGTACTGGATCCTACCCCTCCCTTGTCATTTAGGAAATCCTCATATCTCGGAGAACTCGAACCACATCGAAGTTTCCCCAAGAGTTTTGCTTGTTATAGTATAGCTTTACTTTATATATATATATGTACTTCCGAAGATTTTGGAGAAAGTACTAGGATGTGGTTGACGTTGTCAACAGTAATAAATAAGGGGAAAAAGTTTCTTTAAACTATATTCAAAATATTAAATAAGTCGGGATATATTCTCCGACGATCGAAATTATTCGAGATCTTGAAATCAGAAAGTAGTAATCTGGTTATGATTTTTAAATCAATAAAAACCCTTTAATAATTAATAAATAATTAAATGAGAATCGATAATAATTAAACTCGAATGAGTTCTCTCTAAAGGAATATTTAAAATATCTGCTCACTAGTTTATGTCTACGTAGTTAATATCTTTAATGATAATCAGGTTTGAAATAAATAATT